>NC_040907.2:158856617-159462086 GCF_004126475.2 Phyllostomus discolor
GCATCATGTAGGACAAAGAAACTAAGGAACTGTCCCAAATGAAAAGAGATTTAAGAGACAAGAAAACAAATTGTGTGATATGGGATGGGTTCTAGACCAGGCAAAGGGCGTTTGCGATTTGAAATATGTCTATAGATCAGTTGACGGCATCTTATCACATTTAATTTCTAGTTTTGAAATTGCCCTATGGTTGTGTAAGGTGTTTATATTTGTAGAAGCTGAATAAAGGGTCTGTAAAATTTTTATTTTAGCAACTTTTTGTGGTTTGATACTATTTGCAAAGGAAAATGAAAAATATGGTGTGATAACAATATAATGATAAATAGCATTAAATGACCTTTAAAACCTTCTGAGCCTAGAATTAGTCTGTCTTATGACTGCAGTATCTGCAAAACAGATTCCCTGCTGCTGTTATAAAGTTCAAATGGAGATTTTAGAGACAAAACAAAGACTTTGAAAATTGGAAAAAGTTTCTTAAAATCCAAACCTTTTCAAGTAGATGGTTTATTTCTAGAAGAGTAAAATGCCTACAGATTCCTTGACAGTCTTCACAAAACTAGTAATAGTCTTATATGTACATGTACTCACTCAGTGTTCAATAAATGACTACCAGAAAGATAATGGCTATAAAAAAAAAATAGTAAAAAATAGTAGTATATCTTCTAACAGGGTGCTGCACAAATAACACCCCTTTTATTACAAAATCATAAGCATGTAATTCTGTAACATAACAATATCACACTCAAGCATGCCATATGACATTTTAGGTGAAATGTTCAAATTAAAACTATAGATTATTACACTCACATTATTACTGTACCAACCACACTCAAAGAGGTGTTACTTCTGTCGGACCCTGTGTATTTGTTGTTTCCTTCATGCTAACTCACTGAAAAAAATAATTTCTGGACTTGGAATATAACCTCTTGGAAGAGAACAGAGATGCTTTTCTAGTGTCTTTTCTACAAGCCTTCCTAACTGCTTTCTAGGCCTGATAAGTGTGTGAGAACAGTTGCATAGGTAGGAAACTAGGTTACAAAAAATCAAAATTCAAGCAGGTCCTTCTACAGATACAGAACTGGATAAAGCAGAAGGAAAAAGAAAGACAGAGTAAAAACTTTCGAAGGTAAGAACTAATGTTGATTTTGAAATAATGTTGTTAATATTCTAACCCTAGATTATTCATCGTCCTCCAAGCATGAATGGAGAATGGATATCCAGACAGAAACAATTCCTAGATAAATTTGATAAAGATAGAGATACTATGGTTTTTGCTTTCTTCCATATAATTGTAATTTTCCCCAACCTCTTAAATATACTTCCCTAGATCATCTACTTAAAGTGGTGGTCCAAGAGATTCACTTATGGGAATTCATTGAGGCTGGACAATTTCTTCAGGATATTTGAAAGATAAACTATATGTGTAAGAATAGTTGTAGATTTATAAAATAAAGAGGAGTGAGGAGAGGCTACTGCAATGAGTGTCCAGGCTCACAAAGCAGGGGGAGCTCCTAAGTGAGCTGGAGATCTGGGCTTGTTGTCCACCTTGTACTCAAGTAACTCGAAGTGGAGTTTCACCCATAAAGAAGCCTGTCATTGTTTCCACCTCCAGTACCAGAGCAATGGCTGAGATATTTTGTCCAAGGGGAGAGGCAGATTTTAAAACAGAGAGTTCCAATCTCATCCCTATCCTCCCAAATCTTATGCTTTGCAATAATGTATGGAGAAATTCAAGCATAAGGGCACTCTCAACAGTAAAAGTTCTGCGGACTCTTGCTCAACTACAGTACAGAAGTCTGATACATGGAAATGAGGATTCGTCTATCTGATAGAATTTCCTGAATGCTATAGCTACCATGTTAAACTGCCTTTCTTGACTGTTTGGCAATTTGAAATCACTGGAGGAAAATAACATTTATATTAACCAGGAATAATCAAAATAGAAGTTCTTGCTCAATTAAATTAACAAGATGCAACATTTGTTAGGGCTTTATGGTTCAGCACGTTGGCCACTTATTTAGAAAAACAAACCATTGCCCAGAGCCCCAGAGTCCCAGCCAGTTACTAGTCTAGTCCTGTAGTCCCTCACCTCTTCTTTCCTTTCCACATGACAGATACCCTTGTGTCCTTCACCGAGGACTTCTTGTCAGGTAGGGTGGCTGCAGCCATCTCCAAGAGGGAAGTAGAACCCATTGAGTGAGTTAAATAGAAGATGCTTTAAAAGATTTTTGAAAGATTTAAAAGATTTTGAGCTTTGAAAGATTTTGGTAGTCAGATAAATGATATGGGCAGAGGGTGGACATGCCAGGGTAAAGAAAGATGGATGAGGAGAAGAGAGCGAACCTGTCCTGAGGATCACAAGAAGTCTATCTGCATTCTCTCAGCAGAATCCATGTGCTGCTGCGATGCATGCATGGAAAAGTTAAGCTGGCTTTTCTCAACCAAGAGAACTAGGTTCTGGTGTTACCACTAGGACTGAGAAAATACAGACCCCACCATCGGGAAATTTAAGATGTAAAAGAATGCGATTTGATCAAAGAAATAATGAAAACGACCTTGGTGGGTGTTATAGCTAACATCACAATTGTGCCTCAGTCGTGGAGGTGTTAAGTACCAGAGTGAGGACTTGATTCTTTCGTCTCTATGCAGGGAATGGCCATTACAAAGTTTCTGATGATTATATGAAGTGACTAGATTTTTGTCATATCAGGGAAGATAAGGTGGCAGAATGGATAATAGAGGTTTAGAAGCAGGGCATTTTTTAGGAGGTTATTGTAAAATATTGGGTGCAGAGCGATGCAGATATGCAAGCCAAGTAACAACAGGGGGCTGGGGGTGGCAAGGAAAGAAAATAAGAATTTTTTTCTTTTGCATTTCAGATTTTTTTCCCATTGTTTTTTATTATTATTTAGAAAATAAGAATTTGATGTTAAATTCTGGCACATAGGGATATGAGAGAAGAATTTAAGAATGCCAGTCTAGTTGATGGCATCTATCATTTTAGGGACCACAGCAAGAGAAACTCTCAATCCATTAGAGACACAGAATTTTGAACATTAGCAGTCTTAAATCCCAGGTTTACCTTATGTTGACTTTTGAACAAGTTGTTTAACGTCTGAGTGCCTCTGAGGGTTAAGTAAGCTAATACAAAGAAAGATCTTAGCATAATGCCTGAGTCCTAGCGATAGTGTTAGCTATTTGTACTATTATTATCGTTGTCATTATCACCATCCATAAACAGATGCCTAAAGGGCTGCTGGAATTCAGTGCTCACGAGAAAGATGAGGATTTGAGATGGAGATTTGCAATAATATAGAGGTAATAGTTGAGTGTTATTGTATCGGGGGGATGCCCACCCCTGGAAATGGGGGTGAGGTTTGAGTTGTGCATGTGTGACTGGAGACTTGGCCCCTTTGCTAAACATGGTGGCCAGAAGAGGGGCAAAGGCAAACATGGCTGACACTGGCCCTCATTGGGTGGAAGGGGGGACACTCCCACCAGCTTTTGGCACGCATGGGATTCTGGGAGAGGACTGTGGAAGTGAAGGGCACCAGAGGACCAAAAGGCAGTTGGTTATTTCCCTTCTCCTGGGCAGGGGGTGTGTGTCAATGGTCCCCAGAAGGCCTACCAGCAGTGGCCAGTGCAGGCCTGTGCGCAGAAGCCTGGGGGGCACAGGCTCTGAAAGATGCCTGGAGTGGACAGCAACTGGTTAACCAGCTGCTGGTTAGCTAAGCTGCTGGTTGCAACTTAGCTGGTTAGCTAAGCCACCTACATTTATGATACTTTTGGGTGGGAGAAGAGGTTCCTGGCTCAACCCTGAAATGAGCTGGCAGAGGGTGACAAGGTGATTTTTCTTTGGGTGTCTTAGAGGGAATGGGCTTTGAGGTAGAAACTTGCTGTCCTTTCCAAAGACCTTGGTGATAATAGTCAGCACTGTGAACAGATTTTTGTTCTTGTGTTATTTTTGGTTCCTGAACCTATGTAGCAGTTGTGATGACAAATACTTAAACGGCTATTTTTGATGTCATACTCTGATTTTTTCTTTCCCCTTACTTTTGTTACCCAGATGTTTTATGCAGAAACTTGTCATTAAATAAAAGATTCCTTTCTTTTCCACCAAACTTCATCTTTGGAGATTTACCTGGTAGGTGGTGAGCTGTAGGACCCCTGCCTCCTACTGTTTGGGTTCGGTAGCATTATTAAACAGAAGATGGCCAAAATACGGGTGTAGTTGGAGGACAGGGTCAATGAGATCAGAGCTCTCATTTAAGGGATGAGTGAAACAATAAGCACCAATGAGATTCTCTAGAAGAGGCAATGGACTATGCATCCCCTGGCTCAGGATCACTACATGGCTGTACCAGACCAGGCACAGGAGAGCAACGTCATTAGATTCAGATCTCTGCACAGCTGAAAGTCCCCAAATTCTAAGCCCAGTATTGTTTATCTTGCATTGTAGGAGTTCAGTCATAAGAAACTTCATCTCATCTCATCTTTTTTATTGTTGTTAAGGAAAAGAAACTGAGGCCCCAAGCGACTTGCACAGGTCGAATTTCAGTTAAAAACAAAGTCTAGATTTAACTTATCAAACATAAAGCCACAAAGTCTATGGGAAGTACGTCACTGAACCTAATTGTTTAGGAACAAGAGCCTTAGAGGACTCTCTCTTTCCTTGTTGATTAAGTGTGGGGTGAGACTGTTTTCTAGGAGCACATGCATTATTCTGACGTTACTGCATGTCTTCTGAGGGGAAAATTGCCGCAGACTGAGAATCATTGCTCTGATACATGTTAATTTTCTCCATTAAAAAATGATAAACTGATTCAAAGTCTTGGCTTTTAAAACACATACTCAGGTTAATAACATTAGAATTTATTTCCTTTGGTTAGTATTTTTTTTTAATTTTCCTTCAGGAAAGTAGAAGTTCGTGTTTGGGTATTTGAAATCATAATAGCCAATTTATTAAATAAATACCCATTTAAAATACCCAAATAAGTTTCCAGTAAAATACTCCAAATCATCCTCAAAAAATTATATGATTAAAAATAAAAGAGCTTTTTTTTTAGAAAATAAGGCAATCAAGTAAAAATTTGTCTCTCTGCCAAGTAAATGCTTAAATATTTAAAACCTGCTTTTTCTTATTCCTCCACAACTGTGTTTCCATATGTTTCACCAAATCCAAGTTCAAAGAAATATTCTGTGGGAAATGATTTTATACTTAAGCAAGTTTGAGAAACGCTGGGTTAGACCAAGTAAAACACTTCCCTTTCCCATGCAACTCATCAGAGTCTTTTCTCTGTTTATGAGCAGTGTAAATATCCATAAAACAAACACAAGGTGAGTTGTTTCTCCACTGTATTTAAAAATATTTTGTATTTATTTTTAGAGAGAGGGGAAGGGAGGGAGAAAGAGGAGAGGAAGATCAATGTGTGCTTGCCTCTCCTGCGCCCCCTACTGGGGACTGGGCCTGAAACATAGGCATGTGCCCTGACTGGGAATCAAACTAGCAACCCTTTGCTTCACCATCCTGTGCTCAATCCACTGAGCCACACCAGCCAGGGTATCTCCATTGTATGACACAGGTGTTTTTGTTTGTATACAGAGCCTCTAGGGAAATTCCTCCAACCTGGAAAATTTTACTTTGGCACACAGTTTTTTATACTTGTCATTAGTACACTTTACTAACAGAAGTGCAACACAGAAGTTAGATTATTGGACAATTTTTATTTTTATTTTTGAACTTGTAAAATAAGTGATCAATGATAAACTCCAGCCCCTCTCCCTTCTCTTGTGAATGGGAGGTGGGGCTGAAAATTCCAAGCTTCTAGTCATGGTTTGGTCTTTCAGGTGACCAGTCCCCATCCAGGAGCCCACAATAATCACCTCATTAGAACAAAAGACACTGCTATCACCTAGAAAATTCAAAGGGATTTAGGAGCTACAGATCTCAGTAATTGGGGTCAAAGACTAAATATTAGAACAAAAGATTCTCCTAAAACCTCTACATACAAGGGTTTTAGGAACTCTGTGTCAGGAACTTGGGAAAGAGGCCAATACATATATTTCTTATCTCCACACATATCTAATTACAAACAATTATAAGGGATGCTGGCTGTGTGTGTGTGTGTGTGTGTGTGTGTGTTTTCTTCCCTGTTTCTTCCCCCTGAAAAGAAGAGACTGAGATTTTTCAAGAGACTGTAGACAGAACATTCACCTTCTCTGCATATAGCCCTGGGAGAGTTACTGTCTATAAATCCACCCACCACCGTTTAGTCAGAGGGTTAGGAGAGTGAAAAGAGAATATAATGTAAAAATAAAAACTCTGCCCACCCCCAAACTTCACCGATAAGGCCTCAGGCTCAAATGAATCTATTAGGTAGTATCTGATGACAAGATTTGTAGGAGGCATTTATCTTTGGAATGGATTTAAAGAGATTTGTTTTTTTAATCCACTTTAAAATTTTTACTGAGTCGATCTTAAATAGCAAAATCTCAAAGTAGGAAGAGAGGTCATTTATTTTCAAGAGGACAAAATTGGATCATTAGAACTAAAAAATTACCGTTCTGCCAGGTCTGCATTTTAATTGGTTCTGCTGTCTAAGGCATTGTTATTTTGAACAATTACAGAATGAACTCATACACAGAAAGAAGTCATCATCTACAGAGAGTTTCCTGTAGTTTGAGTGTCCATTAATAACAATCTTTCTCTTGACCCTCAGGCTCTTTTAACAAAATAAAGACAAAGATTTTGGTATTTAGCAAACATCATGTGACTGGCAATGGTGAAATTCACAATAATTTGGGATATTTGCTGGGTCTGCCAATAGGGGGAGTGCCAGCCAAATTAGCAATAGAGAGCTTCAGAAATGGAAGTAATATGGGAGGATTGGAGGAGGAAGGGCCTTACTAGATAGGGTCTATAGTAAAATGCCCAGTAAAGTAAAATTATTCATAGTAGGGCTCATGTTGGTGCAGTTGCAGGCCCAGAAGGATCTGTTAGTTTCCCATGGAAGTGGCAGATAAATGTAGAGCACAAATTCCATTTAATGTGTGTATCATAATTTCTTTAGCCCTCTATTGTACCTCTCCCCGTTTTTCGTTTCCAGTTTTTGTGTATGGATTTATTTATTTTGCTAGTACATAAAATATTTGAGTGTTTTTTCAAGGTAAGAAATTTAATTGACAAGTAGGTTATTCATTCCTCCCATAGTCCAATGTTTTATAAATCCTAGAGCTCCTTGGCCTGTAATTCCTACACATTATAGTATTTGATCAACCTTTGCAAATCTTGATTCAGATCTTCTATTACCCATATTGTCTAAGTCTCACTTAGCCCAGAAATAAACCCACGTGTATATGGGCAAATGATTTTTGACAAAGGAAACAAGTACATACAAGGGAGAAAAGAAAGCCTCTGTAATAAATGGTGCTGGCAAAATTGGAAAACCACATGCAGAAGAATGAAACTAGACTACAGTTTGTCCTGATGTACAAAAATTAATTCAGAATGGATCAGAGACCTAAATATGAGATCTGAAACAATAAATTACATAGGAGAAAACATAGGTACTAAACTTGTGGGCCTTGGTATTAGAGAGGATTTTATGAATTAGACCTCAAAGACAAGGTTAAGGAAAAGCAAAAATAAATGAATGGGACTACATCAAATTAAAAAGTTTCTGCACAGCAAAAGAAACTATCAGCAAAACAAAAAGGCAACCAACTAAGTGAGGGAAGATACTTGCAAATAACATGCAATAAGGAGTGTATATCCAAAATATTTTAAAAACTCACAAAACTCAACCCCCAATCAGACCATCCAGTGAAAACATGGGCAGAAGACCTGAGCAGACCCTTCCCAAGGAGACATACAAATGGCCAACAGGTATATAAAAAGATGCTCAACTTCACTAGCTGTTAGGAAAATGTAAATCAAAACTACAATGAGACACCGCCTCATACCTGTTAGAACAGGTAAGAACCAGTGTTAGAGAGATTGTGGAGAAAAGGAACCCTTATACCCTGCTGGTGGGAATATAAACTGGTACAGCCCCAAAGGAAACAATAAATACCAATACATCTCAAAAATTTGAAAACATTTATTTGTAAACACACACGTACCCCTTCCTATATTCATTACAGCATAATTCACAGTGGCCCATACAGAGAAACAACCAAAGTGTTCTGCAGTAGATGATTGGGTAAAGGAGATGTGGTACAGATAAACAATGGAATACTACTTAGGCAGAAGAAAAAAATGAAATACTGCCATGGCAAAACCATGAATGGATCTTGAGAATCACATGCTAAGCAAAGTAAGTCAAACAGAAAAGGGCAAGAGCTATATGGTAATCACTGATATGTGGGAAATAAAACTGAAAACAACAAATGAAGAAACAAGACACAAACAAACAGAAACTCACATCCACAGACCACGGTATGGTGGCTACCAGAGAAGGAGGTGGTGGGAGGTAGTAAAGGGTAAAAGGTGACGGGAGACTTGACTTTGGTGAACACACAATGCAACACAGAGATGTTGTATTGTAGAATTATACACTTGAAGCTTATGTAATCTTGTTAACCAATGTCATCCCAATAAACTTAATGCCTTTTTTTTTAAGTCATGAACCTGGAGAGTTTTCACTCACAGCCAGAGAAAGATCTGCTCCTAAACATTTTAAAGGAACAGTGAGAAGTAAAAATTTGTGTTTTGATTGTGTCATGTGTGGTGCTTAGTCAATATACTGATTTCCCACGTGTTGCATTTTAAGCAATTTGCTTCAAGTTCAGGTTCTCTAAGGAGCCAGAGTTGGGATAATACAAGGTCTATGCATGGACTCATGCCAGGTTTTTAAGTCAACATCAGCTTTCAATTTAATTTATAAAACATTTTGTAATTATATGGAGTAATTTTTCAATGGCATTTCACCATAATGAGTGAAGATTTTCTGCCCTTCAGTATACGTAGTTCTTTTTTGAAGTTCTAAGCCTGCCTCACATGAGTTGTGTTATATGGAACATATTATTCAATCCATAGGGATATGTCGTGAATGGCTGGTTCAAGTGATTTTTAATATCAATGGGATGCAGTTCTGTAGAATGATCTAATAGTATTAACGTCTGAATGAAATATGAATTCCTGTTTCTGTCTATTTACTTGTAATGAGACATCTGGCAAGTAGTTATTTCCTCTAAACCTCATTGTTTTGTACTTAAAATGACTGCCCTACATTGTTGCAGACTGCATATGAGTGGAAGAATATTAATATTTGAGGAACTTGGAAAAGTTTTAAATGCTCTGGAAACGAAGGATGTGATCATTTTATAACATATCCTAGACCAATATGGTATGAACACTGACCAAAAACATCCCATAGTACTCTTAGTGGTGGGAGGGAATTCTGAAGGTTATTAGGCTTATCTGTTTCCTGTTCCTCATCCCGTTCTTATCCTTAACCAGATGCCATTATTTTATTAAATATCACAAGTAAGAATATTCACCAAAAAAACAAATATACCAAATCCAGCCCTGGCTGGCATAGCTCAGTGGATTGAGCGCAGGCTGCGAACCAAAGTGTCGCAGGTTCGACTCTCAGTCAGGGCACATGCCTGGGTTGCAGGCCATGACCCCCAGCAACTGCACATTGATGTTTCTCTCTCTCTCTCTCTCTATCTCCCTCCCTTCCCTCTCTAAAAATAAATAAATAAAATCTTAAAAAAAAAACAAGTATACCAAATCCAGATTCTCACAAATCTACTTTTCAAACAAGTAAGTTTCGAAACTAAACTATAGTATTCTTATTATCAGTGAAGTTAACAAAGGAAATGGATTACTCTAAATATTACCATTTAGAGTGGAAAGTCACCACTTTAAGCAAGTTATGTTTATTTTTCAAAACTTTACCTACAGTTCCCAGAGTTATACCTCATGTTTAATAAGAAAGCTTTATAAATAAATTTCTCTCTATTCCATAACTATGAATTGGTCACCTAAAACTGATGTCATAATTCTTAATGTAAGAAAATAAAACCAAGATAAGGATCATGTTTGCAGACAGTTGCACCAAAGAAGTAAGAGAGACACATGGTTTTAAAAGACAAAGGAATAAAAGGTAAACATAGGAAACAGTTTCAGAGCAAAGGAAAGCTCCTGACATTTGCCTCTTTCAGTCATTGATGTAGGTAGCACGTCCTCTGAGATACAAAAATAGTTAGGGACGGTTGTTTCAAACCAGGTGAAAGCCGCCTGAGAAAATGTTCTATTCGTTTTGTAAGTAGATACTCAGCAGTACACCGTTAAGAGTAGGCTGTACCCTTCAAGGAGAAGCAGTGGCAGTATCATCTGCACAGAAATGGTGCAAAGACAAACTGTGGCTGTAAGGAAATGTCACAGCCTAAATTTATTTTTTGTACAGTAACAGATGTGTGGAAAGTAGCATTTTTCAAAATGAAAATAAAAATGTCCAGAAAGAGAACTTTACTTTTTGCATTGCCATTATCATTTCAAAGTACCAATTTGAATCTTCATAGTATACCAAACTGAAGAGTAAGTAAACTCTATTTAGCCTATCTTAGGCATGGTATTGTAATTATTCCATGCCACTAAACATATATGATGATTAAGTATAATGGCTCATATTTAGCTGAATAATGTTTTAAAGAATCAAAATCGAAATGTTTCCTTTCAGACCAACATATTTCAGAAGTTTTAAATCATATCACACCATTAATTTTGTCACCCATATGTTAGAACCAAGCACAAATCCTCCTGATGCTAGAAGGAATTACATGTTACAAAGATTCTCTGGCTATTTTATTTTATTTTATTTTTCTAGGAAAAAGAGTCACAAAATATAGAAATTCCTCAGCTAGTCTACAAATTTGGGAATTAGAAAAGAGCAATCCAATATATAGTAGTCTCAAAGAATAGCACATAAGCAAACTAACCAATAACACTCAACATATATTTTGATCACATATGTAAAGCTGTTTAGTATGTAGCTGTTTGGAAAAGGTGTGACCAAAGACAATGTGGCAACCTTTTTCTATAAAAATAGGGATTTATTTAATAGTCTCTTTCTTTCAAATAGTCTCTTTCAAAGGAAACGTGTTGATGTTCCAAATTGACACTGGTTTATTTCAACTAATGACCATACAGCTGTTTTCTTACTCAGGCCAAGAAGGAGCACTAGCAACCCCAAAGTAGAAGGATGAATGGTATGGAAATGATCCATACAAATGACAATCATTGCAAAGTGAACTTCTCTACATGGCCTCCAAAGGCCATCTTAATCTGTCCTTTTCCAAACAGGGAGGATTCCTATTCACTTTTGGTCTACCCTTGTAAAAAGATGAACGAATATATGCTTCCCAAGGGCATTACTTTGAGGCCTATATTTTCTGTAATATTTCATCATTCTATGCTATGATTTTACCAAAAAAGACATGAGACCCACATCACCACTAAAGGAAGATACCACCCATCTGACATGGACACGGCTAGTTTCACCTCTTTGGATTCTGTATACCGCCTTGCACATTTTGAGGTACAAGAACGGAGATGTCTACAAATTATAAAAGGCTGAGTCAGCTACTGCAAGGAGCACTTGACCTCAACTATTGTGAGAGAACAGGTAGAAGAGCCATCTGTGGGGAATTAAATAGCAGAGATGCCAACACAGAGGCATAGTTTGGACTAGAGCACATCCAAGGGTCTCCCTCAAAGATTTGTTGCTGGTAGTGCTCCCTAAACATCTCCGGGCCATTTTACTTATTGCATCCATAATCCAAAAGATAAGTGAGCTGTACCTCAGAAAAGAGCTATCACTTGCTTAGCAAGCATATGTCTTTGAGCTTTAGCTAAACCTCTATTTGTTCAACTACAAAATGAACATTGGGGGTATGGCCAGGAACATTGAGATATAAGAAAATTGGAGGTGTGGACCACTTCATTGCTTTCAAATTTGTGGGAGTCAAGAAAAAGGGGTGTAAAATATTTCGCAAATAGTTGTGATTTCTAGCATAAGCATGTACCTTTTCCTTGAATTTCCAATCTAGAAAGGATTTTGAGGTCACCTGATCCAATGCTATCACTCAGAGATGGGAACGTCATTGCTTAGAAAGTCTGAATGACCTGCCCCAACTCACATGAATGTTTAGGGGCAGAACCAGGAGTAAAATTCAGACTCATTCTTGGGCCTGAGCCCTTGTTACCATAGTATCCACATAATTAGGAATAATCAAATTCTTTGTCTTCTTACTGGGGAAAAAATGTATCAGTACCGCTTAGTCATTCATCAAAATGGTTGAACTCAGATTAATTTATGTCTGAAATTCTTCTTTTTAACCTTCCTGAATTTAATTTGTCAGGGGAGGGAGGTAAGTCGGAGTTTTCCAGTGAAGCTGGCTGGTTAATATAATTTGGAAATTCTTTATTTGTATTCCCATCTGTGTCATATTTAATTAATCAAAGGCTATGTTTAGAGTATAACAGGGCTGAACTTTATCACATCAGGAGCTATCGGTGACATAAAACAAGGCAAAACCCATGACTTTTCTGCATCTTGCCATGCCTCTACCTTAGGGTTTGTGGCTGCTGAAAAAAAAAGTGTTGCAATGAAAATAATAATAAACTAACAATGATAATACAAAGGTAGATATATTTAAGACATACATTTTTTGGTAACATTACTGTTACATTTCAATTGATGTCATGCCAAGTATAGATTATACTTACTATTTAGTTTACAAATACATTTTCTTTTTTTGAAGAAAGATTCTGAGTGTACAGTGTAAATGTCACCATTGTTTAAATGTCACCCAGCCTGATTATACATTGGGGTTCGGATCGCTACATGCATGGCCACTATTACTTCATTTCTCCCACGAAGGACAAAATCAGGAGTTGAAAGGAAGACTTGCCTTTTTTTGTGAAATACACTCCACCGTCTAGAAATTCTGATTTAATTGGTCTGAGGTGGGGTCTGGATACTGAAACCATGATTTAAAAACACTAAACTTCATTATATTGCATGTTATGAAATTCATTATTTATTACAAGCGGGGAAAGTCTAATTCGGAGAGGTCAAGTTACTTGCCCAGGAGTCACAGGAATAATGTAACTGCGGTCAAGCTACACAAGGAGTTATTTTCTTCTCAGGTAACTAAGCACAAGCATCCGTCAGGCATGCTTTCTGAGTGCCCCCTGCCCCTCCTCCCCACATACACACAGCATTTCCCCCGGGAATACACACTTTGTTCTGGAAGTGATGCTTGTCTTTCATTAAGCCCACCCTAATGGCCTAGGTTGGAGGGAAAACATTTGTTTTCATGACAGAATCGAACTCCATTTCGGAGTTGAGGCATACTTACTTATCCAGAATCGATAACAAGCTGAAAGTAATTCCAGGTAAACACAATAGAAAATCTTTATAAAGATAATCCTGTATTGTTTTTTATTCTTTTGGGGGGTGGTTGTGAGAATTAAATGAGATAAGACACATAAGGAATTTAGCAAAACCCTTGGATCATAGTTTGTCTCAATTAGTCATGACAATAAAACCATCACCGTCATCTGGGATTAGTGCGGAATTGGTAAAAATGTAGATGCACACAATAGATGGAACAGGGAAGGAATTGACATGCATCGTGCATCTTAAGTTACTCTATCATCATTTTATAGGAATAGCTTTATTTCATTTGCATATTAGCCTTGTCCCTAGTTTATAGAGGAGAACATTGAAACTCGGAGACACAAAGTAACTTGCTCAGAATCATACAGCTGGCAAGCGATAGAGCTTGGAGTTGAGCCCCGGTCTAACTGCCCTCCAGAGTATGTGTGATTTTTTGACCACACAAGATTTCCTCATTTTTGTTACCACGTTTTACAAAATGCATTAGATTAAATGTGTGAGTAACTGGCTATTACAAACAAGGACTCTCATTGTTGCAAACCGGACAAGTTGAAGTTAATAATAAAAGAAGAAAATATTGTGATCGTCCACGAAACAAGCTTTTCTGATACCTGAGCCTAAATGTGTCACAAACATATGATACGGAGCCTCCATGGAAAACAGGTTGGTCCCATGGTCTCCATATATCACACACCCATTACTGTCTCTTTGCTTTTGGTCACACTGTTCCCCTCTAATGCCACTTGTCCTCCTAAGACTTTCAAATGTCCCTCACACTTTCAGGACCAACTTAAGTTCTATCTTGACTGTTTCAGTCTATCTAAACGTCACCTGTCTCTGAATCCATATTCCAAGCATGACTGGAACCATAAAGATTTATGCCACTCCTTAGGAGATACCCTTTACTTCCAACAGACATCACTCAAGCTAGCTTAAACAAGAGGAAAGGATTAGAAAAACAGAAGGGTATTTTCTGTAACCCAGGGGCATACTATGTATGTGGACCTTATGAGATAGTTAAACTGAGATCAGAACACCTTGAAGAACCAACCAAAGGCTGGTTCAAGGCTTTTTTTTATCTTGCCTTCTCTTATTCTCTCTCTCCCTTTGTTTCTTATCTTTATTCTCTCCTTACACATAGTTTTTCAGTGTAACATCATAAATATGATGTGGCCTGGCATTCCTGCATCATGTATGTCCTTCTAGTACAATGCTCAATACAGGGCCACATCATTCAAATTTTGTGAGGAGGAGGCTCACTCGGTCCCAGCTTTGTTCAGGTGTTTATTCCTGTGATCCAGTCACACTTGTAGTGAGGTTGTGGCTTAATCTTCTTCAACATTTAATAAACACCTCCTTTTCTACTTTTTCATGTATAATAGTATTGACTGTGAATAAACAGAAAGCTCTTTACAGAGAAGATAATGGCTTTGTCTTCTTTTGTGCCCGACAGGATACTGATAGTCGGTGTCCTATCACTGCATGGTGTATCAGCTCATTAAGGGGAAGCTGAAGGACACCAGATAAAGACATCCTGGTGTGGTAATAGGTTGGAGGGTATGAGAATAGATGTTCTGACACCTCCCAAGAAAGAAGACTCTGCCAAGTTTAAATCCAAGGAGTAAGCTATCTGCACTGGAACAAGATCTGAGCAGAACAAACTGAGATAATGGCAGGCAGGACATGGACTACTCTGATCACTCTTATGTGAGGAAACAGTCTCACGAAGTGACCCTGTGAATGTTCGACTATATTTCCACTATGGACAAACATGAAAAGATGATCTTGAAGGTTTCCAAATGATTCCCAGGTCAGAAAAAAACTGGAGGAAGAGCCTGGTCTAGCCTCAGCACCTCCAGGAAATCATATCTTTGGAGGCATGAGCCAAGCTATTGTGGCTGAAAATGCCTTTTCCAGCCCATTATGTATTTTTCTAGCATCCCTTAGTTTGGGTAATAGAGCAATAATTCCCCAGTTACAATAAAAATCTATGCTGATAAAGGCTCTGAGACTGAAAAGTAGATCTTACTGCTATTGAAGGTCAATGTTGCTCTCCCAAGGAAGACCAACTTATACCTATCTCTGTCAAAAGGCTATTTTTATCTGAAGGTGTGTTTCTCCTGGTGGCTGGTACATGCCTGAGCACATGGTGACATTTCCACAGAGTCTGTTTATTATGTCCTCTTCACAAATGATTATTGTTGGTTCATCTTAGTTCCTGTGATCAGTCATTGCTCATAAATAGTGATAAAGGTTTGAGGTCACACAGGAAGACAATAGACGGCAAAGTCAATTTTTTTTATTGTGTATGTGATGTGAACAGTTTATTTCTCTATCAAGGAATTACCAAAATTAAGCAGGTAATATTAAAAGGACTGTTAGAGTCCTAGAGTGAGGGGGTCTTCCTCTGTCAAGAATGGAACTATCTGAGAAACGAGACAACCTATACACAGTTGGGTAAGTGTGCCTGGAGTTTCTAGAGTGAAATGATTATTTTTATCTGCCATAGTAATGACAATGAGAGTTTTAAAAAATATAAGAAATAAACTAACCATGATGCCTAATTCAAACCTGGCATGTCTTAAATAAGATACATCAGATCTATATATAAATTTTACAGACACACACACACACACACACACACACTTTATCATGAGAGAGGGGGATAACTCTCATTTTCAGTAGGCAGAATTCTTAGATCACCTGAAGTTTCCCAACTCTGTATGGTCCCCTTCCTTTCTGAGGCAGAGCCTATAAATACAACAGTATAGTTACTCCTTTGATTATGTTGCTTAGGTTATACAAATGGTGATAGGGTAGTCACTCCCATGATTAACTTACATTATATAAGACCTCCTTATAGCTCACTGAAGAGGAATGAAGAAGCAAGGAAGATGTAATCCTGCTGATGGGAAGAAAGCCAATAGCCTTGCTGTGAACTGCTTATGGAGATATAAGGCAAGGAATTGAGGCTAGTTTCTAGGAGCTGAGCACCATCCCTGGCCAACAACTAGCAAGAGAATAGGATCTCAGTAATATAAAGCAATACACTTGGCCAACAATATGTAAGCTTGGAAAAGGACCCTGAGCATCCGATGAGAACTAAATCTCTAGTCATCTGGATTCCAGCCTGGTGATATCCCGAGCAGAGTACCTGGCTAACCCGCGTGCCTGGACTCCTAATTCCAAGAAATTATAAGATAATAAATGGGTGTTGTTGAAGCCACTGTTTGCGATAATTTGTTACCAAGCAATAAAATGCTCGGTAAATTAAATAAGTGGTCAATGCATTCATTTAGTAATTTAATAAGCATTTATTGGGAAACTACTATATGCTAAACAGTGCAGAAAGTAATGGGGAGGCTGAGTCAGGCATGACCACTCCACCCCCGTACAAATGAGCAAAGATTTTCATTAGGAACTTATTTATCGGTTAAAAAGAAATAATTCCCTGAACTTCTCATAATAGGGTAAGTAGTGAAACAGCTCTAATGGACAAAGGCTATCATGAAGATAGTAAGACCAATTGAGCGAAAGACCAGCTCAACCCAACATGGTGACTAATTTTGCCTTGGGGTAACCCTCGTCACAGGCTCATTGTAAGACATTAGCATACTAAACAACACACCCCAGGCCACCAGGATTAGAAATGAGAAGTCCATAAAATGATACAAAATGGTCAATAGTGCTCTTCCAAGAAGCGTCCATCCCTTTTCAGGAAACATCCTGACTATTCCTCTCCCTTACTGGCCTCCCTACCCCTTTGTTTAATGATCCTCAATAAGTCAACCCCTCTAGGGAGGGGCCGCTCTGTCTGTGGAGTAGCCTCTCTCTGTCTTGCTGCTTCACTAATAAACTCTCTTTGGCTTCAAACTATCCTGGCTTGAATTTGAATTCTCTCCTGAACAAAGCCAAGAACTGACAGTGGGCCCCCAGAAACCTGGAATGCCTGCTTCAAGACTACAGAAGAGAATGACTGGAATTTACATTCAGGCTCCAAAGCAGGCAAGGTTAATACAGAGTGGAAAGTAATTCCTTCCTATCGCAGCTCTTTTCCTTTCTACCCATTGTCCCCTCCTTCTCTGTCCAAGTCAGAAACAAAGGCAAACATTTCATATTATGAGAGAGATATTTTAAAATATATTTTATTGAAGCCCTGGCTGGTGTAGCTCAGTGGATTGAGCGCAGGCTGTGAACCAAAGTGTCGCAGATTCGATTCCCAGTCAGGGTACATGCCTGGGTTGCAGGCCATGACCCCCAGCAACTGCACATTGATGTTTCTCTCTCTCTCTTTCTCCCTCCCTTCCCTCTCTAAAAATAAATAAATAAAATCTTTAAAAATATATATATTATTGATTATGCTATTACAGTTGTCCTAATTTCCCTCCTTTGCCCCTTTCTACTTGGTACCCCCATTCCCTCCAGCAGTCACCCTCTTTGTTCATGTCCATGGGTCATGCATATAAGTTCTTTGGCTTCTCCATTTTCTGTATGGTTCTTAACATCCCCCTGTCTATTCTGTACCTACCAATTTGTACTTCTTCATCCCTGTAACTTTTCCCCCATTTTTCCCCTTCCCCTTCCAAATGATTACCCTCCAGATGAGAAAGATATTTATAGGGTAAAGGGTTTCCATGTTCTGAGATGTCCAGTCTTGTGAAAGAGTCCTTTCACCTCCCCAAAGCCCCTGGTTCCACTAGCCACAGATCTGTGGCGGCAGACATCTTCTCTTGAGCCCTGCTTTCAGCCCCACCAAGCTTCGCAGAGATTGTGAATAAACGACATCCATTACAGAACAAGGATTGAAGCAACTCTGTATGATTTCTCTCACTGTAGCTCAAGCAGAAAACAGCCCTGCTGAAACGCCATCTTTACCCCCAGCAACACCTACGCATACTCGCTGTCTGTTTTCATTCTTTTACATTTCTGCCATTCCAGAGTGCAAAACTGTAAGTATTTTCCTTCTACTGGACATTTTAAAATCCAATTTAACACATATAACATGAAATATAATTTATCCCTTTGGAACTTATTTTTTCAACCTGAAATATAATTTATCCCTTTGGAACTTATTTTTTCTCTAACTTTTTCAGTTCTTCATTTGGAGCAATCATGGAAAATTTATCTGGGAAGAGACTAATAGTCCAAACTGAAAGACTGAAAGATAATGAAGCAAAAGAGAGTGAGAAAGAGAGAGAAAGAGAGAGAGAAATAGAAGGACCAGGGCCTATTGCCTCATTGAATGGCTATCATATAGATGTAAGGATCAGTGCAAAGCATTTATAGGAATATGGAAGTTATCCAAGTTTTCGTTTGCTGACGTGCCTCCTGGGCAGGAGAGGGGTTCCATCTTGGACCTAGAAATTCATTTCAACAATATAGTCTTTAAGATTGATTGCCTCAGCAAGTGACAGGTACCTGATGTGCTGAAGTACAGGAGACACAGAGCCACTTTGATAAGCAGAAAGGATCGTTTTAGGGTTGTAGGCATTCGTGTATAAATCAAACCACTTCAGCTTGCTATAAAGATTGGGACCAGAGTGAGAAGAAAAGTACAGCCTAAAATACTTACCCCGAAGAGTCCCTCCTGTTTCCCCATGTAAAATCTTGTAAGAATATGTTTTAACATTGTATTCCTCCACCATAGTCTATTATACTCAAAAGAGGCAAGCCCACCAGTCAATGGAGCTGACATCTTATTGCTTACAGTATTCAGAGAAATTGAACTGTCAGTCTTCATTTCTCCTGATGGCTGTGCCAACATGTCCCATTTTTGTCTAAGAAGCTTATTTGAATTTAAAATCACCTTGGTAGTTTCAGAGTCCTTAATTTAAGATTTCTATCTTCTGATGAGACCCAGGATATTGGAGTCCAAGACATCAATACAAATGTAGTCTGACCACATCAGAGAGGTGGTGGGGGGGGGGGGCGAACACTTTTCTTTCTTCCTGTCTTGAAATTCTCTAATTAGGAAGCTCAGAATTATTTCAGGTCCAGAGATGACCTCATTGTTGCAGAGACAGCAGGGGAGATTCTTGTGAACTGTGTCCTAGAGTTTTAGCAAACAGTTGGGAGATGAGAAATCTTCCCATCTTTGAAGTTGTCAATAAAATAATCTACCCAGCCATGCAAGCACTCCAACCCTGCACCACTGAGGACTTCTGCGGAAGTGGCATTATATTACCCTCCTTATCATTTTTGGAGCCTAAACTCCATCAGATGGGGATTTGGGAGATTCAAGATCTCACACAGCTCTCTAGTCAATGCAATGCACCTCATAAAGCAACACAGCAGTAGAGAAACAAGGGCTCTGATATACATTGTTCTTCTTGACCCACATCACTACATGCCTGTCTCTAGGTTAAGTTGCACAGTGAGTGAGTTTGATATCTGGGGCTACCCATGCCCATTTCTAGGTTATATCATAATTTTGCTGTTCGTGTACACAGTTTCCCAGCATTCTCATGTTGCTTTCCATCATTTCACACTCCCAGGGAATATTTAGTTCCTACCTCACCATGCAATATTCTTTATGCCATAACCACTCTTTTTCTCATTCATAACAGCAAAATTTTGATTTGCTTGCTGTTCTCAGAAAGGGCAAAATCTACCATTCATTCACTAATCCATGGAAATCAACTGACACATCAGCAGTTTTCAAAGCACATTCTGAACCAGCAGCATTTGCATCCTGGAGAAACTTGTTAGAGCTGCAGGTTATCAGGCAGCACCCCGGATTTATTGAACCAGAGCTAGAGGAGTAGATACAAGTTGCTGAGACAGGGCTTCATTAGCCCAGAGATCAATCTCTGTTTTCTCTGTCTTCTCATTGCCCTGTTCTCCACTAAGTGCTTTAGAAAGAATTAAAAATATCAGTAACCATGAGAATAGCTAAGGGAAATCGAGAGTCCAAGAGTTAAGTACTGTATTTTTCAGACCATAGGACTCACCTAGGTTTTAGAGGAGGAAAATAGAAAAAAATTTGAAGCAAAAAATGTAAAACATTTAATAGCATAATATACCGATATGATTTCACCAATATAAATGTAAACAGAACTCAACAGCAGCATTAACAACCATTATTTCTCCCAAATTTGGAGGGAAAAAGTGCCTCTTATAGTCCAAAAAATATAGTAATTGTTTTCAAGTCACACAGATAAAAAGTTCTGATTTGAACCTAGACCTTTTCAACATACCATGCTTTATATGTTAACCACCCCTCAAACCAATTTCCCTCCCTTTCCTTTCCCAAGAATAGTCATTATCTCAGATTTTGCATTCCTGGAGAGAAGTGGCTGTATCCCATTTGTTGTGGGGCACCTTGCACCATGCACAACACCTGACCAAAATGAGTGATCATTAAATGTTTGTCAAATGAAAGAGATGGGTAGTCATCGCTGAAGATATATTGCTTGGCAACTTCTTCATTGTTCCCATATATCTTCAACAAGGAAATAAAAATGTCTTTATTTGTGTGGGCAGCCTAGGCATATCTGAGCACTTCCGTATTGTTGCTTTCAAGGCAAGAGATTGACAGGAAGATATAGCCAGAACAATTATTTCAGCCCTCTGTTGTCTTCCCCTGATTGACTGTACCATGACCTCAATACCTGTACATATTCATTGAATAGGAGACTCTCCAGCAAAGAGCATTATCTTCCTTTAAAAACCCATGGTACCTAGTATGTAATAGTTACTCAAAAATACTTAGAGTCACAAAATATTAGAGGATGATGCAATGGCAAAGATGAGTCAGTCCAATTCCTCTAGATTATTGATGACAATAATAAAGTCAAAAGGGTAGGAGGTACTTGCCCATAGTTATCAGAGCAACAGATTGCTATTACTGGCTTGACTACATTGAGATAGAAAGTGACTTGCCCTCCCTTTAATCTATTGTCTAGATTGAGACCTGTAGCTTGAGAGAATATCTGGAGCAGCTAAATATTTGACCCAAATAAATTCAAATTAAACATTAGAGTGGTGATGCAACCCTTGAAGGAATACATCACTAGACTTGATACCCTGACCCATTACTGATTAGCTGTTCATTGCCTAATGCCCAGGGTCAAGAATATGGGTGTCTAACAAGAAGAGTTATGGGAAAATGCACTCTCTTCATGAACAAAGGTTAATGTGGGCTACTGTGGAAGGCTCAGGTGGCTGAAATCCCAACAGTGGTGCTCACACAGTCTGGGTTTTGCCACTTTCAAAATTAAATAACACATAATAACAGGTGGGCTTAGTATTGGAGGCACTGACTTATATCTTTCAGTTTCTATAAATGTGTATTTGCATTAAGATAGAGGACAGTAGCCACATATGTTCAAATGCACTGAGCATTAGAATGTTCACATCATGGAGAATTACTGGGTGATATTTAATAAATATATAGCCTTATAAGAAAAACAATTTTAAAAATCCATAAACCGATATATTTTAAGTGATAGTACTTATAACACATAGGATTCTAGATTACATCATCCTAAATGTATATTGTCAAAGATAATTTCTTGTATAGTATTTTGTGGCAAACATTAAATCATTTATTTTATGGTCTATGCAAGTTGTTAGTGTTTTTCAATGATTTTATATCTCTGAAATCCAAGGCAGAGAATTCAACAGAAAGAGATGTTCCTTCAACCTAAGTTTTAACAAGAATTTTATTTGAGAACTGGATTAGTATTGATCTTGCAAAGTGGGAGCAAAGAAAATTAGGTTGTCATGTGTATTCCATATGGCCCAGGCCCTATGTTACAGTTTTTATTTATATTACCTCATGTAATCCTCATGAAAATCTTGGTAGCAGGTATAACTATCGTCATTTTATAAATGTAAAAACTGAGTAGTAGGGAGGTTAAATGACATAAGTACCTGATCTGTGACACGGCTTAGATTTGATCCCTTGATTTTCTGACATGTAAAGCCACGCTCTTTCATCAATCTCAGGTGGCTGACATTTGCTGACTTTCTGTACACAAATAAATTGATGACCCGTTAATAGGGATGTTAAGTAGCTGTCATGTCACAGTAGTAGAAACACTGAAATAGTCAGAGCACATCCTCACGAATGACCCAACCGTATTCAAGGTGACAATCTTCTTTAGCAAAACTTTTGTAAGAATGATTAAATTTCCTGTATTTATGCAATCATTGACTTAATTATTTGTACCTTGATAATAACTTTGAGATCTTCTAATTCAACCCCTTCCTTTTACAGAGGAAAACAATAACATCCATGAGATGAAGTGCTTTACCCAAAGTCACAAAGCAAGTAAGAAGATTAAACCTTAAGATGACCAATTATAATACCAGTTCTCTTGCTGCTCTTCCACAATTCTATTAACTGGTCAGTTACAGAATACAGAGGCAATAAAAGAACACACAGTTCTGAGTGACATTTCTGACTTCCACTGCTTTATTCTGGGGAAAAATATTAAGGATATAAGGGTCATTCAGTTAGAGCTTGGAGTTTGCAGGATGTGAGGCAAATATCATTAGCATTGGATAATGGAGGAAATGATTATTGGTTTTATTTTTATTCTTGGAGCAAATCAGCAAATAGTAGAACATATCAATGAGTGCCAGGCTAGGTTCTGATAACATTTGGAGCAAACAAAAATCTTGGTGGGTTGCTGACTCTTGTCGTAAACACCTTGCATTCATAGAACTGGTCTATAAGGCATACACTATGGTAGACAATACTGTATAGCTTGTCCAGGTAATTCCAGTAAGTACTGCAGAGAAGCACTGCCCTTCTACAGTCCTTTCTAATATTAATAGTTGGATGAAAGAAACAAGGAAGCTTATATCTCCTGTCTGGAAAAGGAAGTAAACAGTGATACTACCTCTGTTTGGTACATGTGGGAATTTGTGATCAGACTATGGAAGTGTCCATGATGTCTCAGGTGTTTTTCGTGCCCACAGGGTCAAATCTCAGTGCATCCTAAGGGAAACCAAGCCTTTTAGCGTGGTCACAGATGATGGCATCAGAGCTAAAGTGAGCCACATGTGATCAGAGCAGAGCAAGGCCAACAGCCTCTCTGATGGTGTGGCCTCAATTTTTGCCAAAGAAGGATGCTCCGTATCTTCGTTGCAATGTAACACAATGAAAATTCTTTGTGGGAAGTATAAAAATGTGTGTGCTCAAATATGTGTCTTGAATATAAAGGGATATCTCATTTTGCAATTTGAAAATACATAAAATATTTTTAGAGGAAATGAGCCAGCACGAGAAAGCAGTTGTCGCTACTCTTCACTACTACAAATGCACAAGAAACAGAGGTGGACAATTCAACTCCTCATGATTATCTTTAGTCTTAGGGACTTCCTCACTAGAATCACTTTTGAGCCACATAACACAAAAAAAGAGGAGGTATAATGTGTTTTGTAAAATGAAGTTGTTCATGACACAGCACAATTAAATCAATAAACCAATATAAATACTAAAGATTTTATCCTAAGCTACAAGTACCCACTTACATAATATTCAAGTGATATTTTAACCAGCCTTGAAAACATATTTATGATCTCTACAACTTAGCTTCACTGCAGTAACTTACTGGGTCGTACCGTTATTAAAAGACTTACTTATGATGAAATGATTTGCAATTGTGGAGGCCTATCCTTCTGACCGACTACTAAATGTGCTTAAAATTTCTTGTTCTCCTGTTTTATTTAATTAAAAAATATGATTTGATATAATAATTTTTTAACTAACATTTTCCAACTCTTTTTTTAAAGATTTTATTTATTTATTTTTAGAGAGAGAAGGGAGGGAGAGAGAGAGGGAGAGAGAAAAATCAATGTGTGGTTGCTGGGGATTATGGCCTGCAACCCAGGACTGTACCCTGGCTGGGAATCGAACCTGCAACACTTCGGTTCACAGCCCACGTTTAATCCACTGAGCTACGCCAGCCAGGGCTGATATAATAAATTTTAAAAGGAAAAGACCACAGTGTTTGGGAATGTGACTTCCAGAGAGAGCAATAGCCTGTGCTGAAATATTGGCATTTTTATGTCACAGCTGTTCAAACCTTCATCCTTCTCTTCTCAGTTTCCTCATCTGTGAAATAGCATTCCCTTCTCAGAATTAACATGATGATTAAAAATCTCAATAAAAATCAAAATATTGAGTGTTATTGGCACTCAATGAATTATATTTTATTAGCATCCCAAGTTAACAATGATGTTATAAATTCACAATAATGTCTTCCCCAAACTGTTCGCTTGTTAGTTGTTGTTTCAAGTAACTAAGTGTGTGTCATAGAGATAATTTGTAAGCCCTCAAAGACTAGCTTCCTCATTTATGAGCAATAACTACTGAGGAAATTCCTCACTTTAAATTTTTATATCTTTGATATTAAAGAATAAAGAAAAGAAAGTCACCAGTACTTTGGTTCTATCATGAAAAAAAAAAAAAACAGAATTATTTGGGGGGGCTTTCTCCAAGGCTTGCTATATTCCTTGGGGTTAAAAAGAAGTGACTGTAGGAACCTCAGGTTTTTTTCTGTGTTCTTGCAATAACCCTTTCCATTAAAGGTATGCAAAAGTATATTTTATTACAAACCTAAGAGCCCACTTAATGCAGGTGAAAAGACTCAACAAAATCGGAGTATATTAATGTAGGATTGAGTTAGGAATGTTGTTCACAGAAAATACAGATGCCCTGCTATTAATCTTAGCAGGAAAAGATCGGCCATCAAATGCATCTGAAACAAATCTCTGCCTATTGCTTTTGAAGCAAAGGACAACACTGGTTGTAGAACTCAGTCATTTAGGAGAATTCCGGGAACCGATTTGATATAGTATTTTAAGGAAGCCTGAGTTCAGGGTTAGTCTAACTTTTTGAAGCACAGTGGCAGATGGGTGGTTTAGAGGAAGTTCCACTTCTAGAAGCAGGGTGGAAATTAGGGTGAAGAGAGTGAGACAGGTCCCTGTGTTATAGGTCTGGACCTATCTTTCATTAATATTTTATTGTGTTTAGTATGGCTTTTTGGCAGTAATTTTGCTTTTTAAGATATTGCTCTACAATATGATCTTGATTACTGAATTATTTGGTGCCTCCTTCAATTTTGTGCCCGAAGTGATTGCCGCCCTTGCTTCACCCTAGTCCTGGCCTGTCTGAAGCATGGGTACTTAAGGCAGGGCTGCCATTGATTGCGTGGGGCTGGCTTCCATTCAGTTCTATGGTTACTTGGCAGTAGGGTCTGTAAATAGTTGGTATGTTTGGTTTCTTGACCTTAGAGGATAGTGGTGTTTTATTCTCATTATGTTACAATTACCTTTTAAATCTGAATGGTTATCTACTATCATGTTTCAATGCTTCAAACTAGGTATTAGAACGTTGAGAAGGATAAAAGGTGGGGGAGTATGCTTGTAATCACTCCTTTATCCTGCTCACTATCTATTCTGTACCTTCTCTACTTGCTGTATAATGCAGACTTACTCCCTTATCACCTCCTTTTGGGGCAATTCAGAATGTCCTGTGTCCTCTCGCTCCGCTCATAATCCATCTGCATCTAAAAGTCAAGGCATAGAAATCTACACTTCTGTCCAAAATTAATTATTTCACCAAGGCATTAAATCCTATGCTGTTTTATTTTCACTTTTTAATTTTTTCAACCACCCTTTGGTTTCAAGTACAGTTTCACAAGTTTCTAATATTATAAAAATAGCATTAATTATAAACTTTATGGATCTAGTTTTCAGCCTCACTTTTTTTAGCTTTCACACTTATTTAAACAGTCACTTCCACAATTTCTGTGTTTCCCTCCACAGTCTCCCTGGTTCATTATAATCAGTTGTACCATCACTCCCCACATTATTAATCTCACTTGTCTTCACTTGCAAGCATAGCTGATAACCACTAATACCCAAATTCAATGGAGGATATAAAATCTGTATAGTATATGAACTTTGTATATTTGATACCATTGGCATTTAATCTTTGAAATTCTCTCCTTCCTTCACTCCTAGGACCATCTTGATGTTCTGATTTTCTAATTGTTCCTCTATGTTTTGCTTTTTACTATCTATTTCTCTCTCATCCTTTATTGATTTTTTTAGTATTCTCATTCCTAGCTCTCTTCTTCTAACTATATTCCCATACACCATCTTTAATGTGATAATGCCTTAGAGTTTGTTTATGCTAGTGACTCATAAGCTTACCTCACCAACTAAGACATCTCCCTGGTAAATTACACTCGTATACTTACCTGCACATTTCCCAGAGAATATAGGAGGAAGACAATTAGCGCATCCTTAAATGTGATGAGTTATTGTATAGGATCATCTAGTTTAAATGGTCTCGGTTAAGATAATCACAAATTATTTAAAATAACCTTTAACTTTTCCTTTACCACTATTTTCCACAGCCAAGTACTCATTAGGCACTATTGATTCAACCTCCTTAGCAGTCACTGTCTTCTGTCTGTCTCTCTATGCTCTCATCACAGCTCACTTGGCCTGTTTAAATAGCCTCTGGAGCAGCTACCTGAATCCAACTTCTCTACCTTTCCAATCAATCCTCCAGAGATTCAGCAAATGCAAATGTAATCACTTAGTTGCTTAATATATATCGGAGCTTTCTATTTCCTATAGGATAATGTCCAAAACATAAATAAAAAGGCTTTTAATGATCTATCTCTTTTCTCTGAATAGAAATATGAAATGCATTGAGTATTTTTAAACACCTCTTGCTATTAGTTGAAACTAACCAAAAATTAGTTGTTTCTTCACCCTTTTCTCAAATCACAGACATACGTTATGATCTCTGACCTGCTGGGTGGGTGGAATTGATTAAGAAGGCTAGAGGCCAGAGGGTCCTTCAGAGCGAGCAGACAGATTAGACCCAGGTCTTGGGTGATGAAGTGAAGGGCTAATTACTTCAACCAAGAGGCATACAGTTCAAAGGAATTTACATGTGAATGAAAAAATTTTAAAAATACTCGTAAATAAATTCCTCTACTTCTCTGAGTCATTCCTTAAAATACTGTATGTATTTATGTGTGTGGTATTGGAACAGAATGCAGAGAGAAGGAAGGGAAGGGGGGAAAATGTAATTAGTATTATACAATTTGTCATCTGAATATTTTTGGAGGTCGATGCCCTCAACATGCTTGGGAAGGGAAGACTTGTAGAAGGGAAGAGTACAGGGCTTTGGAGTCCAAGCTGGATTTGAATTTGGACTTACTCACACTTTTTTCTGGATATTAATGGGGGTTTTTGTTGTTGTTTTCATGCATCAAGTAAAATTGAGGCAGGAGATAGGAAGGAAGCTCCAGAGGCCCTGAAGGGCTGAGGTAGAAAACACCTATACATGACAAAGACCCCCTAAGACGGGTTGTTCCTGTTGTCTGGGATAACTCTGAATCACAGAATGCGCCTGTGAGCTACCCCTGATTCATTATAATATCATTATAATGAAATAACATTGTGGGACTCCCTTCTCCAGTAGCCAATCAAGAAAATCATGGGAAACCACACATGCGCAGTAGCTTTGAAATCCAACTCCTTGTACCTGCCCAGGAAAAGCCCGCCAAAGACTAGCAAGGGGATTTCTGCCCCTATAAGAATAGAATCCCCCAACCCACATGTCCCTTCTCTGCTCAGAATTGGCCCACTCTTATGTCCGGTGGAGTGTACTTTCACTTAATAAATCTTCCCTCTTTCTTTATGCTATAAACTTTGTGTGTTCGGTTCAATTCTTTGTCCTCGATCACTGAGAACCTGGTTACCTGTGCACACCTGTGACAAAATTAATAATAATCATATACCACACAGGGGTTGTTCTAAGGTTTAAATGAGAGATGCTTATGAAAGAACTTCATAAACTATGAGTTACATTTACACTGGGCCACTGACTTATGAAAGCATGGTGGGATTTTCATTAAAGATTCAGGGCATTTTAAGAATGTATTTTCTTTCTGATGATATCATAGTGAAAAGCCATGAAACTATGGTGCTGGGAACATACTTGTATCATAAAATGACAGTGCATATGTTTTATGTCTTTTGGGTTAGGGGAATTTTCTGGAAAGTTCTTTAAGACTGATAGGTACCATAATCATAATCACAGTCTTAGTAGTAGTAGTAGTACAAGTCATAGTAAGTGGATAGGAAAGAAATGATCTTAAGCTGATGTGGACCCCGGCTCATGGGGTCTGCATCATTATGGATGAAATATGAGACAAATGCACACGGACTACGGAGTCCCGTGGAGGAAAAGGGACAGCATGACTTTTCCCTCAAGGGGAGCAAATATCTTGACCCTCATTCCAATGAGCTTTTATTGTCTTACTGGGCACATTACAAGAAGGTTCTCATTAACTATTCACAGGCTCGCTTTAGGTGGTTACCTTATACAGAAAACAAAGGAGAGGATGCTGGTAATCACATCACAAAAGAGGGATATTTGCAAATGAAAAGCCAAAAGTAGTTGTACTGGCTACACTCATCCTTGGAAGGTTTAGCATGGTTTTTAGGAAGCTGCTTTGCAGTAAATGTCCTCAGTTCAGGGAGAGAGAGTTTTAGCAAAAAGCAAGACTCATAGAGGCCTAGATACATTGCAGCCCTGATTCCCCGCAGGAGAACCTATCCGTGGGCCTGGGTCCTGTGCATCTCCCGCTAAGAGCTGAGCCCACGCCACAGAAAGCGGCCTCCCACATTAAGCTTTAAATGGCAAAAAAACATTGATTTAAAGTTGATTATACATTTTAGTTCACAAAATTGATACATAGACACTACGGGAAATAATATCATTATACAAGTTTAATATAAGAGGTTATATACTGCCTGTTCCCACACATTTTTTTCCTTTGATCACAGAATCACAAAGAGAAGTAGAATCAGGATTCAAGTTCCCCAAAACCAAGTTCATATTTTGGTTCATAAGTTTGGGCTACATCTTTATTATTAATAATTTTCCTTAGTATCCCCATTCTTTTGTTCCGGGTCTTGATTAATTTGGCAGCAGAGAAGCAGAGACACTGGCTGTCCAATATTATAGATGAATTCAGCAGAAATTACAGAATTCAGCTTAGAGAAAACCTGAGCTGAGTAGAAAAAAATCTTTTTATGATATTTTCTGTCTTTTTAATTCTCTTGTGGCTGAAACCAGGGAGTTCCTGCCAGTATCTCCACCATGATTTTGTCCAGTTGAGTTTTAAATAACCCTGGTGATTGGCCTCTTGCTATAGCTCCTGGGGACTTGTTCTGTCATATAATTGAACGAAATGTTAAGGAGTTCTTCTTGATATAATATCCCCAGGCTCAGTTCTTGAGAAAAATCTCCTCTATACAATTTCACCTCCATGAAGAAATCAATGGGAATCAAACACAGAAAAGAAAGCGCTCTGCAGATGGATGGGCTGAGGGGACGGTGGCATGGGCAGCGGGGCGGGGGGCGGGGGGGGGCGGGGAATGCTGTGCTCACAGAGCACGTGCCAGGAAAGAAAGGA
The DNA here is from genome assembly GCF_004126475.2 of Phyllostomus discolor. Taxonomy (NCBI): domain Eukaryota; kingdom Metazoa; phylum Chordata; class Mammalia; order Chiroptera; family Phyllostomidae; genus Phyllostomus; species Phyllostomus discolor. The sequence continues at coordinate 158,886,490 of NC_040907.2, forward strand.
GATGTTGGGGAGCTGGGTGCTTCCACAGAAAAGACAGGCTGCAGAGAGAAATAGCTCTTCCAAATGAATCTCAGACAGCAGTACCATCAATGGAATCAATGGAAAATTCTTTCCCAAATTCCTGGCACTCGGAGCTGAAATGGTCCTCAAGACACTGATTTTAGCAACATCCAGGGGTTTGGTTAATTTCAGATTAATGTCAAATAAACATGGAAATACCTATTTATATCCCAGTTAACAGGCATGACATGGAAAACATCAGTTGTGAGGGCATTTATGGTGGCAGCAGATAAAAACTTAACTCTCCTTCAGGTTTTAATACAATTATTACTTTCTCATAGATACCCCATGCATCTCCACTTTCTTGTCACATTTCTATGACTATCTTCTTTGAATCTGGAGTTCTCAAAGTGACAGGGGACTCAAGACTTGGAAAATTTTAGCTTAAGGTAAAAAGCTGTAAGTCTAGCAAGTAATGTGTATGTTAAGCTTTTGTTTCAGAAACTACAGATAAGGCCCATCCTGGCTCCTGAGAAAAGCAGCCGACCTCCTGGGGTCCTGGCTAGAGATTACTGCCTGGGGACATGTTGGAGGCATCCGAGCCTTTTGTGTGACGCCCCCCCCAACCCCCGCCCTTAGGAACAGCTAACTTCGGAGAACAGGAAGGCTGCAGCTTCGCTCACCCAATTCTCCCTGAATTTCAAAGCCCTCACTGCACCTTGCTTGTCCTCCCCCACCCCCTTATAAAAGATCTGGCCAGGAAACAGGAGGCAAGATGGTTTGTTAGGGTATGAACCCGCCATCTTCTTGGATCGCCGGCCATCTGAATTAAGTGCCCATAAAAGATTCAGTCGCTGTCATTGCTTATTGGATTTGGTAGTGACAGGCAGCCCAAGCGCTGGTGTCTTTTCTGGTTACAAAAGCAGTGGGGATGAGAAGGTAATGGGTTTTAGAAGGTAATGACCCAGAGCAGACACACAGGACACAAGATAGCCCTTCTGGAATTAGCTTCTTTCCTACCCTGCCTTGATTTCAGGTAGTCCCAGACGGTTTCTCTCAATGAATGTTATAAAGATACAAGTGTCAGATAAAATTCTTAGGGTACTTTTGGGAAAGATCTAAAAAGGAAAGATATTCACAGTATCGTTTCATTCACATTAACCCAAATTAAACATACATTAATTCAAAGTTAAGCTTTGCTGTATTTTATATGCATATGATGCTAAAGTCTCCAGACTCCAGAAATTTCAAATCCAATGGGTCACATTGCTTTTGAGACAAAGCTAAAAAATGCCAATATAATGAATAGGACACTGCCTGATCTGGCCTTTGGCTGTTTCTCCAGCCTCGCCTGTGGCCAGTCGTACCTGCTCTCTGGCCACACTGGCCAGTGTGGACCTCTTCAAATGTGTCAGGTCCCTCATGCCTCAGGGACCTCCACATAGTACAGTTCTCTTGGATTTTACTGATTCCCTGTCTGCCCCCTTTATCCACTTTCTCTCCTACTTACTTTTGGGAGCATTACTTAAGTGTCACATTTTCAGGAAAACCTTCCTTAACTAACTTCACCCTTAGGTTGGGGCATTTATTTTGTCATAAGTTCCTATATGACCCAGGACTTTTCCTCTAAAGTAGGCATAATGAAATACCTACATTCACACCACAAAATATAAAAGTATGTCCCTCATCAAACTGTGGGTTCCATGAGGATATAGATGTCTCTTTCATTCATTATCATACCTCTAGCACCTGCTCAGTGTCCATTGCATTGTGGGCCCCCACATGCTTTTGTTGAATAAATAACTGTGCAGGTTAAAGCTTGTAATAAAATATGACCCTTCACAGGAAGGTGTGACACATCTGGGAATGACTGACTAGAACCATTATCAACTACCTATTGTAAAAATAAAGGTTTTCCCAAATGTCGACTAGTTTGCTGCCTGCTTGAGTCATCAAAGCCATGCTCCAAAGAACAAATGCACGCTTCCCTCCACACAGATAAAACACCTCCACACAGTGATTTCGCTTTCCTTAACATCCTTTCTATTTACTCTGTGCCTTTCCCATTTCAATCATACACATATATATATTTTTTTCTTAGTTGAACTTGTAAACCTGTTCAGAAAGGGCTGTACTTTTCTCCCCACAGCAGTCAGTACATTTTACAATAACGTTTACAATACTACTTACAGATAACAACCACAGCATATATCTTGGGAAATGTAAAAGGCTCTCAGTGTATTTTTATCTTATGCAGTGGGTAAAACTGTGCTATTTAAATCCAAGTTGACAAGTGCATTACAAGAGTGAAGAGATTCTCTGGTATTTCATAAACAAGTAAAAATCATGTATCATTCAGAAGCTGTTTCATTCAAAGGTATGAGTAAATGGAAAAGATAAATAGAAATTCCAGTGGCTCATGTACAAATAAGCAATGCTAGTTTTTTTGGGGGGGTGGGAGGGAGAACAAGACTGCTCCAGAGGGATTATTAGTGGAAAAGTATATTAAAATATAAAGTGGTAGTGAACAGATAGTGATAGGTTCTCCAAGAGGAAGACCAGAGGGCTTAGAAGGTTTGTCCGTGTTCAGACTGAATTGAGAAAGTTCTAGGGCAGACATTTGAACACCCAGAAAGGTAAACATAACAACAGTAGATTGCATTTGTAACTTTTCTGAACGTCCTAAGTTGGAATATGAAGTTCAGCAGTAGCTGTAACACATATATCCCAAACTTAAATGCTAAGGCCACATTGGCAAACAGGAGAGTTGAAGAAGGGGTTCCGATGAGAATGGGCTAACTGATCCTATTCTCTAGAGACCTCCTTCATTCCTCCAATGTACAGTGGTCCCTTTTCACTTGGCTCCTCCTGCATGCACTCACTGCCTACTTCACTCAGATCATGAGGTTTTGATATTTCAGGTGATCATTATCCTTAGGGTGCAGTCTGCCTCATCTTTCCAGTAAAGTCAAGGAGACAGACCATGGTCAAAGAAACTACAGTCTATCTTTTGTTATTTCTGCCAATACCTTGCAGAAAACAGGGTCTGTACAGAGTCTTAAGTTTTAAAATAGCCTTGTTACACGCTCAAGTCACAATCATCATTTCCAAGTACAGTTCTAAAATTATGCTCCTGATAAAGTAGTATTGGTTCTAATGCTGGATACCCAAGAGCACAGCTGTTTTCAGATCTGGCTGTTGGATGCAGGTATTTCACTCTGGTAAAGTACCTCAGCAGCCAAAGCATGTCTCTCTTAGAAACACAACAGATAAATTGTCTGTCTTTTTCCTTCTGTCTGCTTTGTGAAAGCACTGGGTCTTGGCAGTGCAGGCAGTCCAGATTTATTCACTATATTGTGTTTTTCATGAGGCCTCTTTCCATGTTTTGTCATTGGCTACTTGCAAGGTGTTCCTGGATACTAGGCTCTATGAGAGGGCTCTTTCATTTCACAATGGACCTTATGGTGCACTCTTGAAAACAATTGCTTTTTAGAAGTCATGGGATTGATGAATTAATATCTGAAATAAAGTCATAATTATCCCTGTTCCTGCCTCCTGCTTATGAGACTTGACATTTAATGCTTATGTGCAAAATCTAGAACTACCATGTAGTGAGCAAAATAAATCACATCCTTAATCCACTTATGTTAGCTCAATAATTAGTAGGAAGTCCACTCAGAAGAAAAATCATAACATCTTTAATTTCAGGTTAGGTGGCAGAGCACTACATAAAGTGGAGTTAATTTTCTTTATCCATTGGATTTTGGTTTGGAACCAACTTCCCCAGAACAGAATGGCTTATTTAATTATTTTTATGCATTGTCAATGCCATTCTATCTGTGGTGACAAGAAGCTAACCATACCACAATCAGCTGGGTCTATGATACTATATGAAACTCCCTGCCTTCACTGAATGGGAAAATATGACGAAACTGACCTTCTGATGTTCAAACCTAGAACAAGAGATTTTCTGAGAACAGTGAAGTGTCCCTTGTAGGAATAAAAGTTTATAAATGGATACCAAGAGAAAAGACATATTCTAAAATCTGTCCACAGGATTCTGTAAACAGTGAAGACTCAACTTTCTCTCATCACGAACATATAAGGAAGGTTCATTGGCAAGTACCTTAAGCTAGCAAAAACTTATGGCTTTTTTCCCAGGGGCTGGAGTGTTCAGAAAGTCTACAATATGTTCTGCCCAATCCAAGCTGAAATAGAACCACCATCAGTTAAAGGAGGACAACTTTAGGGGTCTGTATATTTTTGCAATCTATATATTGCACCAAGTTGTTGGGTTTAATGTGATAGATGCCCAATATGAGTGACTCCTTAACCTCCCTGGAACAGGTGCACAAGCTTTCACATAAGATATGCGTCATGACAGTCAACCCCAACCTCAGGCTGCAGTATTTTTATAGACACAGTCATTTCAACCTGTAAAGCCCATTTAAATCTACAAAGTAAGTTAGTTTTGCTCCCTGGTCATTCTCTCTCTCTCTCTCTCCCTCTCCCTCTCCCTCTCTCTCTTTGCACACATAAACAAGAAAAATTCAATACCCCAAAGCCAGTGTGCTGGAACTGGACCCAGGAGGAATATACTTAAATGATCACCCATGTTCCCTGTTGAGTATGCATTTTGAGCTTTTTATCTAATAATGGAGTGGTGGTATCTTTAGTTATTCATTTGTTTTCAAGTGGTCTTCACCTGCTATTGTGTGGAAGGCACTCATTCTCCATGACAGTGGGTCACTCAGAGACTCCCTCCAGAGAGCTTTAGAAGTCCAGCAGACCAGAGAGACCATGTAGTCTGGACCCTGAGCCTGGAAAGCTGGTGTCTTTGCCATCTGATCCATGGCTTTGGCCTCAGTGATATTGGGCACATTTGGTTTCAAGTTACACTGAATCACTTGAGCTAATTTCATTGTAATGTATGGTCTAGATAAAGGAGATTTTTAGAGGCAAGTAAAAACAGCTTTTATCTTCTCTCTCTTCAGATTGGCTTTGTCCAAATCTTATTGTAGAATGAATTATATAGGTCATATTGACAAGGACAGTTTCTTCAGTTTTTATTCCCAAGGAAAAGACTTTGACTGACTTATCTTGGTCTAATACAATGGTAACTTAATTAATTAGTCTCCATTTTATTATGACCAGTAACAGATTCATGGACACAGGCTTGGCAGAGTTTACATCCCTCCCCAACTGAGTTTGGGCTTTGCCATATGACTTGGTTTAGCTAACGGAATACGAGCAGTTATGACACAGAGGACTGAAATGTGTTTGCATGCATGGGCTTCTCCTCTCCCAGTCTGATGATCCACCATGAGAAGAACAGTCCACATGGATACTGTAATTTCAGCCGGGGTTCTGAACCAACACACTGGGAGTCAACATGAACTGAAGCAACAGCCTGAAGCTGAGGCCAGTCTAGATCAGCTGAACGTCAGTCAACTTACTGTTCCATGAGCATAAGAATAATATTGTTTTAAATTTTAAGGTATCCTTTTACAATAAAATAGCATGCTCATTGTAATTGACTGATAGAGAAATTACTACTGGAAGTTGGGTGATTCCCTAACAAAATTTAAAATACATTGCATTAGCTAGCACCTAGAAAAGACAGGAGAAGGTAGGAAAAGTATTATAGGAGGTAGAAAAATATCATCACATTTGCAACAATGTAACAAGAGGAAATGTACCTTAGGAACACAAAGCATCATGGGAGGGAGCTTCAGGGCAGAATATTGAAAAGCTAAGATGTTAGTAGCCAAATCTGACAAAGTTCCCAAGGAAGAAATGAGCCCAGAAAGTATCTCTGATTTACAAACAAATGAAAAAAGAATAGAGATAAAAACCAGGAATATAAGAATTGCCACACTGTAAAATAAAACTTTTATTCCCAAATATTGAAAAGCTGTGGACATTTAACAGCTTTGGACATTTAAAAGCTGTGGACATTTAACATTATGGACTTTAGGGCCAAAACCCAATTTATTTGATTTCTTATTTGGATTTCTGAACATAGATGCTAGTTGTTCTGATTTTATGCCATTATGTTCTGATAGGTGAATATAATATATATTTATTTAAGCTCACCTGTGATATTTTGTAAAGTCACTTTTTAATCTGATTTTCCTTTTGACAAATGCCTTTAGCTCTTCTGTGAATCTCTGAGGAGGATTTACCTCAGTAGACAATTTCTCCTAGTTAGCACATAATATGTAGATCCTATAATTTTTCCCTAAAATGTCAATTTGTTTAAATCATTTGATGTTGCCTATATTTTGATGCAGTTACATGACCTTTTTGAGTATGGCTGATAGGATTTCTACATTGTCTTTATTGCATTAGCCACATCCACAATGGATCATCTGTAATTCTAATTCCAATGTCTTTAAAGTACAGCAAGAAATTGGAGGTGTGAAAAAATCTGCAGGTGTAATCATTGCTTGTTATTAGTGCTTTCAGTTGCCTAGTTCATACATAATTCAAAATCGTTGTCTTCAGCAACTTGTCTTTACCATGTTTTTACAAAGTATAACATAATTTTTATGCCAATAACTCCCTTTTCATATTTTTAAATCAGTAGTTTACAACATTAATTTAACTGCATAATTAAATAGTAAGTGCATAATTGTTGTAGCAGATAGATTCTGAGATGCTCCACCACAATTGTCTCCACTCCCAGTATTTATGTTCTTGTATAATCCTCTCTCCTGCAGTGTAGTCTAGTGACTTGCTTGTAACCAACAGAATATGACAAAGGTAGTAGGATGTCATTTTCATGACTAGCCTACGTAAGATGGTGACTCTTATTATGCTAGCAAAATCTCTCCATTGTCTACTAGGCTTATCTACTTCGATGAAGCAAGCTTTTATGTTGCAGAAGTCCATGAGATAAAGCACTTAAGAAAGTTTCCAGTCAAACAGCCAGCTGGGAACTGAGGTCCTCATTTCAAAAACACTCAAAGTAGTGATTTCTGCCAACAACCCAATGAGCTTTAAAGCGGATTAGTCTGCAGTCCAGCTTTCAGATGAGACCCCAGACTTGGCTAACGCCTGCACTGCTGCCTCGAGGCAGACTCTGGAGCAGAGGTTCCGGCTAACCATGCCCAGGGTCCTGACTCCCAGAAAGCATAACATAGTAATTGTGTGGGTTTTTTAAAGATTATTTATTTATTTATTTTTAGAGAGGGAAGAGAGGGAAAAAGAGAGAGAGAGAGAGAAAGAAAGACATCAATGTGCAGTTGCTGGGGGCCATGGCCTGCAACCCAGGCATGTGCCCTGACTGGGAATAGAATCTGCGACACTTTGGTTCCCAGCCCGAGCTCAATCCACTGAGCTACGCCAGCCAAGGATAATTGTGTGATTTTTTTAAGCTGGTCAAAATATAAAATCCAAGGCACTGCTATTAAGACCAAGAATCATGGAAAAACTCAGTAAAGTATATGGCTGTCATTCTTTTGCTGAAATCTCTGAAAGTGGCATCTCATAGATCCCTTTAGCTGGACATATGTATCCATCTGAGTTTTAGAAAAAATTGAAGATGAGGTCTTTTTTTAAATTAAATTTGGCATTTCTATTTCTTATTTTTTTTAGATTTTATTTATTTATTTTTGGAGAGGGAAGGGAGGGAGAAAGAGAGAGAGAGAGAGCGAAACATCAATGTGTGGTTGCTGGGGACCATGGCCGGCAACCCAGGAATGTGCCCTGACTGGGAATCGAACCTGCGATGCTTTGGTTCACAGCCTGCGCTCAATCCACTGAGCTACACCAGCCAGGGCTGAAGATGAGGTCTTATAGAAGCTTGATACACATGTAGTCTAGAGAGGCATATCTGAAAAGAAGTATGTGGCTTTTGGCATGTAGAATAGACTTACATTACCTGTACAGATATAAAATGATTCAAGTTCTTACCTTATATGAAGGGGGACCCGCCAGAAAATGAAATGATCTTCTGGACGGGGGTGCCCTTTGTACTACAGGCTTCCCCTGCTAGGTGAGTCTTCTGGGAACCATCTGTATCAGTGTGCCAGCTAGTATTGTTGTGAGAGGCTGCACTGGCTTAAGCAAATTTTTGTTTTTTAGTTTTTCTGTTTGGTTTTTTAGAGGTAAATATTTTATTTTATTTTTTATTGTCATTCAAGGACAATTGTCTCCATTTCCCCCACCACCATTCCCTCCTGCCCCAGCCATCCCCACCTCCCACCCTCAATCCTACCCCCCTTTAGCTTTGTCCATGTGTCCTTTATACGTGTTTTTTGACAACCCTTCCCCTTTTCCCCGTTATCCCCTCCCCTCCCCCTCCCCTCTGCTTACTGTCATTTCTTTACTTCAGTGTCTCTGGTTATATTTTGCTTGTTTGTTTGTTTTACTGATTAGGTTCCACTTATCTTTCAATGTGTTCACCCATTTCATGGCAGGTGATTTACAAGTGCACCTGCCCACACAGCACTGAGTGTTCAGCAGTTTTAACCAAAAACAGCATGGCCCCCATACTCGACACTGCCTGTGTACCTGATATCACCCCCAGTGACTCTTTTTTACTTCCCTGGATTAAAAACATCCTCAGAGGAAAACCTTTTGCTGATGTGAACGAGGTGAAATAAAAAATGGCAGAAGCACTAAAAGGCATCAACATTGATGAGTTCAAAACTGTTTTGAGCAGTGGAAAAAAACATCTCAGTAGGGGCCTTGCATCAAGTGGAGAGTACTCTGAAAGTGACTGAAGCTTAGACATGTAAGAATAAATACACAATTTTATAAATAAATTCCAATTTTCAGAGGGTCCCCCCTAGTATACGAATAAAACTGAGTAACTCCAAAATGCAATTGGAAAAGAGGCTACCAATATGAGATTACTAACAAATTCCTTTAAGACATGCCTGTTACTCCAAATTTGTCCTGTCTGTTTTGCCCCCTGCAACAGGAATCCCTTTGCTTCAACTGGATTCCAACTCCTGACAGCCTTGCATGGTGACTGTCATCACCTTGCCTGATTCCTGCTGCTGTCGGGCTCATACAGATGTGGCAGCAAACAGCATGGTTAAGTTACTGCCTGCCCAGAAAGAGACTATTATAAGACAGAAAAGACAGGATGACTCACCATTTAATTGTTTTCATGTACATGGCTCGGTGCCCTAGAGAGAACTTTCAAGTTAAAAAATGAATTCTGATCATGAATGTACAAAGCAAAAAATGGAATCGTCTTTTTTTTCATCCTTCAGTCATTAAATTTGAGAAGGATGGCATCACAGAGATGAGTCTCATTAATGCTAATGTTTCCAGGTCACGTCACTGCTCATGAAGGGTCTTCCTTGATCTGGGAGACAACGGTGAGGTTGAGCATATAGAACAATCCAGCAGGCAGCTGTGACTTCTCTCCTGCTGGAAAGCTCAGTCTTTGTGACTTAGACAGTCACAGGACTCTGCGAAAGTAGGTGCTCACAGCATTTTGCAAATCTAACCCAATGTAAGACTGCCAGGAATTGGAACTACAGGGGGGTATTAGTGTGCAAATGTTAGTGCAGGTAAGACGTGCTTTTCCTTGGGGGTGGAAAGAGCTGCGTGTAAGCAGGCAAACCTGAGGAGCTGGATTTGGAAAGAAGAGGGCTGTGCCTTGGGACTAACATACAGAGTCAAAGCAGGCACGTGGTTAGTTTTTGTTTCCACCTATAAAAAGGGGGCTAATGGAAGGTGAAATAAATGCTTTAGCATAAATACAAGCAAGGACTTTTCTCTTTATTTCCACTTCCTATCCTTTCATGTGCCATCACTTAATACCTCACACTTTATGCTGTTCATAAAATCTGTGATGCTGTCTCTTCTTTGGGGGGGTCAATGGGAAATTGGATTTAGAATAAGACACTTTTCAAAGCATTTATGAGCAATATAGATAGAAGGAGGGGACAAACATGAGCTGGAGGTTGGGTGTGGATTAAGTTGTACATTGCAAATAAAGAAAGAAAGAGAGAAAGGGAGGGAGGGAGGGAGGGAGGGGTCAGGAAGGAAGGAAGGAAGGAAGGGAGGGAGGGAGGGAGGGAGGGAGAGAGGGAGGGAGGGAGGAAACCTAAGCACTAAACTCCTCTTCTCCCACATGGACGTACTACTTCTAAAGGGACTTTTGGCCAACTCTGTGAAGAGTCCCTCTCTCTGGCTTTTCCCAAGGCAGCGCTAAGCTCCCCCTTAGCTACTGTATTTGGCCTCTTCTAAATTTCTCCTCTGTTCCCTCTTTTTCACCCTTGATCTCAGAATATGCAATGTTATCATGGTCATAGCAGATGAAACTAGCGTACTTGAGTTCACCGGTCAGGTATTACTGATTATTCCAAGCCATAGAACTTTACTGATTTGTAGGACGCTGCAAATCATATATCTTATTAGGGGTTAATATCCAAAATTTATAAAGAACTGATATAATTCAATAGTAAAAATAATTATATTAAAAATATTCAGAGGAGTCCTTGCTGGTTTAGCTCAGTGAATTGAGCACAGGCTGCAAACCAAAGGGTTGCCAGTTTGATTCCCAGTTGGGGCACATGCCTGGGTTGCAGGCCAGGTCCCCAGTAGGGGGCGCACAAAAGGCAACCACACATTGATGTTTCTCTTCCTCTCTTTCTCCCACCCTTCCCCTCTCTCTAGAAATAAATAAATAATATCTTTGAAAAAAAGGGCAGAGGAACTGAATAAATATTTATCTTTGTTTCTTCACATATTCTCCTAATCACACTTATTCTGCATTTTTCCACAAGACTAGACATAATGGGGGGATGACTTTGCAAGTTATGTAATGGTCTAACCACTATACTGTATGCCTGAAACTAGTATCATTTTGAATGCCAACTGTAATTAAAAAATTAAAAAATAAGTCAAAACCCCACATGAATTTACATGGAAGAAAAATCTGGACTCTATCCAGATTTTTTGAATATAGGTAAGGAAATATTTAGGAGCAAGAGTTGTTGATAGAGAAAAAGACCTAATTAATCACCACATATGTTTGAGATAACGACCCTTCCAGATGCTGGTAGTGGCAGAAGCCTAAGACCCTGGTCACATTCTGCAATCTAGACCCTATAACCACAATTTTTGAGTTTGGTCTTCAGGAAATGCACTTTGAAGAAGGCCATTTGTATTTGCAAAGGTTTGGGAAGAAAAGTGGGCAGCTGGGAGTGGACCTTTCCCCAGTTCTTGTCACCTACCATGTTCCCCTGCCATGGGTTAATTCGTCCTCAAAAAATGTGAATCCCACACCCTCCCAGACACAGCTAACTTGCATAGTCTTTGCTGGTTCAATTCATCTCAGGCAAACAATTCATTAATAACAAAATGTGTAATTCCCAAATGGCCTGAATGGCACTGCACTGACTGGATGTTATTTAGAAGCGTGCTTCAGTGAGGGAAAATGCCATATATTATGCCACTCTGGTGATTTTAATTTCCTTTTATTGCATCTTGGCAGGAGCTTCATACTATACTTGAATAAAATAAGACATTCCACATCATGTATTAATTACCGCAATGTTAAGAAATACTACCTCTGCTTTGAGAGACAGCAAACGTACGTAAATGGGGTATAAAAATATCACTTGCCAATTTCCCTTCATTCGGAATGCAAGTTATAAATATATTTCTTGGTTTTTCTAAGAGGGCAACTATTGTTTTGGAGGGGAACTGGTACCATTCTGCCAGAGAAGCATAATTACAGGACATTAGAACTCTTCAAAGGGTTCTACCATCAAGTTCTACTTTCACTTGTGTATCTGATTTAGTCCTTGGCAGATACTCTTTTAGATTTTGGCAGGAAAAATGAGACACTAAGTGGCTTTTTCAGTTCACCATTGTCATTTTCCCTCTGCATCATATTTCTACAGACGCTCTCTACATTTCTTATGAGGCCTGTGCAGCGGGAGAGGGGCCCAGCGGCACAGAGGTCAGTCCTCAGAACTTTGAATACAACTCCTTGAGTTATTTTTCCCCTACCTTTGTTGAAATACAATTGACAGATAAAAATTGTACACATTTAAGGTGTGCAATGTGATGTTTTGATATATGAATACATTGTGAAAAATGACCACACTCAAACTAACACATCCGTCACCTCACAAAGTTACCATTTATATGTGTGTGGTGATGACATTTAAGGTCCACTCTCTTAGCAACATTTCAATATACAATTCAGTATTTATTAACTATAGTCACCATGCCCCAAAATGTATAGTCACGTTAGACCCCAAAACTTATTCATCTTATAACTTAAAGTTTGTATCCTTTGACCACTATCTCCCAGTTCTCCCTACCGCCTCCCCAGCCCCTGGCAACCATCATTCTACTCTCTGCTTCTGTGAGTGAGACTTATTTAGATTTCACATATAAATGAAATCGTGCAATACTTGTCTTTTTGTGTCTGGCTTATTTCACGTAGCAAAACATCCTCCCGGATCATTTATGTTGATACAAATAACCAGATTTATTTTTTCCAATGGCCAGATAGCATTTCATTGTTTATATGTGTGTCCTATTTTTAAATCAATTTATCCATGATTTTAAGTCCTAATTCCCCTATCTACTCTATGACCATATGATTAATCTTTTCTTCCTATTCTTCATCTACAGAATGGTTTTAATCACAGCTATAAAACCAAAAGTATTCTGTGTGTACTAAACAAACAATGCATGTAAATACCTAAAAACATTATCAACGATTCTACTTTTGTTCATTTCTTTATTGCAGAGCTAGGTCCACAAATACGGACATAGGAAATTTGACTTTCCATGCTACAAGTATTTATTTTCAAAAGAGAAAATATCTACTTTTCTCCCATATACTCAAATAGCCTCTCAGCTTAAGGAAATGTCAAAAAAAAAATGTTTATCAGACAAATAAAGGTGTTGCTTCCCTTGATTTTGCTTGACCTAAATGTCAGCCTCTGACTAAATTTGCTCCATGGAAGTTTGCCTTTACTCTTAATTTGCCTTTTTCATAATTACTTGTTCTGGACATTGAAACTTTATGATAAATGAGATTAGATAGGTACCTAGCTCGCTAGCTAGAGGATAAATAGACATAGATAGACACGAATCTAAATATGTTTAGTACTTTTCTGGTTTTGATAGAAACCCTATTGGCTATCAAATCCCAATGCCTGGATTATAGCAAGAAGAAAAATTGTTCCTTATACAACTTGGGAATTACTTGAGTTCCTTATGGAATCTGGAGATATATACCTTAAGATCCGTGAGGAATTCAGAGACTCAGGTGCCATAATCAGGTTTTCTGAGCAGTTAACAGGAAAGGAGCCTGAATCTCTGTTTCTCTCAGCGTATCTAAGTCGTGCATAGCTGGGCTCACATTTGCATCGTATTTGGCTCTATGACAATCTCTACTGGAAGATTTAGGGGTGAATTACAGCCTTCAAAAACACTAGGAGAGGGCTGCTTCTGTTTTCAACCCCGTGTATGGGACCAGCTACAGATAAAGAGCCAAATAATATTTGAATCACATTTTTAACAAAATGAAATGAGTTAGTCACTTTTTCAAACATGTATTTTTTTCAACTAATGCTCTTACATGGCTTAAAATCATATTGACACAAAAAACAATTGCAGCAGCTTGTAAATTGATGATACAATCCCATAGATAATTTCCTCTAAATAGCTCAGACATGTGGATGAATGAATCACATATCTTTGAAGAAAATAATTCCCCTCAATGAGTTCTACCTGTTGGAATTCTAATACATAACAAATTGGGAAAAGGCCCTCAACCGAAATAAAAATCTGAAACTTTCTCCTGAGCAAAATCTAAACCCCAGGGGTAAAATAGCTTTGAATGCACGTAGCAGTTTTCACTTTTTGCGAGGTTTTGCTTTCAAACATTTTTCTTATGCACACAATTTACTGTGTAAAGGAATCCAATGATGTAAGTGGCCTTTAACAATTCCTGACAAGTTCCATTTTCCTTTGTATTAGTTTTCTAGAGCTGCCACAACAAAGTATTACAAACATACAGTGGTTTCACCAACAACACAATGGAATGTAATCTCAGAGTTGTGGGGCCTATGAGGGCTCAAGATTAAGTAAGGTAGTAGGTAGAGTTGGTTCTTTCTGAGGGCTTGAAAGAGAAGCTATTCTATGCAACTCTAGCTTCTGGGAGTTGCTGGCCATCTTTGGCATCCTTTGGCTCGTAAAAGCATTGTCCTTTCATCTTCACATGGCATTCTCACCATTTGCTTTTCTGTCTAAATGTCCCTTTTATGTAAGGACAGCAGTTATATTGAGGAAAGGGCCCTAGGGTCCTATTTCAGTATGACCTCATGTTAATTAATTCTATCTGCAGCAACCCTGTAGACAAATAAGGTCACGTTCTGCAGTACTGGGGGCTAGGACATCAACACATGATTTTTTCTGGTGGGGGGAGGGAACACAATTCAACCCATAACTGCCTTAATATAGGGAGGGAATCCAATTCAATCCATAACAACCTTAATATAGGCTGGCTTTTCTTGATGGGGTGTCATCTTTCAAATATATTACAGACATTTTCTCCGTGGTTTATTTCACTCTACTCTTCCACATTTCACAGATATATGATGCTCACTGAAAAGCAAAGGCACCTTAACCAACCCAAACCCAAACCCTAGTATTTCTAACAGGAAGTCCAAATAATGCATCCCAGCTCCAAACAGCATTTATTTAATAGACTTACCCTATTCGTTTCTTAAATAGTTGACACTGTTACAGATGTGCCCAATTTTCCCCGCTTTTGCCCCCCTCCACTCCACTCCTGCCCCCCTCCCTCAGCCTTCGCCACATTGTTGTCTGTGTCCATGGGCTATTCATATGTGCAGATACCTTTATTGATTTTAAGATAAAATTTTACCCCTAAGCTGGGACTAGGTCTATGTAGGGAAAGCCATTCAGCTACAATGCTTGTTATGCTTTTAGGTCTAAGGGATACACCAAAGCCTTCTATGAGAAGCTTGAAACTGAAGATGGAAATAGTAATTATACAAACGTGGCCATCTGGTCCATGTAGAACCAAGTACTAATGCAAGATCCAGTTTCTTCCAGTGTTCCCTCCTTTTTGTAGTAAATGCAAATGTATATCTGTTTTTTATGCTGCTTCCAATATAACTTCCACTCCTCAGTTTCATGAGTGTTATGCTTGTCTCCTCAGTGAAATGAGAAGGTGCTAGCAGTTAGAGAGGGTCTTTATGTGGCTGGGTGTCACCCTTGTGTGCCCCGTATCCCAGTGTTGAACATACTTGACGCCCCTACAGAACGGCTTTGTTCAAGACTGACTTAGGACTGGCGAAAGTAGTTACAGATGATCTTAATATTTTTGATGGGTTGACTCACAGGTTTGGGGGGGAGGGGATATAGAAAAGACCCAGTTTGTAATAGTATAACCAGAGTTAATGGGGAGGAACCAAACATTCTGGGGATTGGCTCCTTTTTGAATACTTCACTGGTTATGTAACAGGGTACAGCCAAGAGGGGAGCCCCAAATAGGGATTTGTAATAGGGTCCTGAAGAGCTTGGAGATAATTGGCTCCACACCACAGGACCACACCTGCCCAGAATGCGGGCAGCTGTGGCCAATTATGAGAGGAACCAGAAATGGGGCTGCAGAGGAAGATTGGCGCTGGGAAATAAACGGAGGCACAGCAGCCATTGGGAGTCTCTCTTTTTTGGGACCACACACCTGTTTAAGACCATGCAGCTTTGGTGTCTTGGTTGGGACCATGAGGTGAGAGTCAGGACCACAAGGCTTTGGAAGTACTCCTTTTTACCATGTGGAGGGTGCTAGGAGGACTGTGTACATTTGTGGGGAACTTTAGTTTGTGTGATTTCAAATGAACAATAAATTCCTTTCCTTTTCACTGATCTCTGGTATTAAGAGACATCTTTCCTCTGACGGCAGACATAACGAACCTGGGGGGTTCCTTTCAGGTAATAGTATATTGCCTTGGCTGACCTTGGCCCCCCCTTTTGAACTGTAACAGACAACCTCCTAATCAAGTGGAGGTGATACTTGGCTTGACTGCTCTGTTGAGAAATTGTAAAGATGCCAAAGATGAGCAATGTCACCATGTTTATTGTCGTAGAAGTGGCTAGTCATCAGACCCAAGAATAACCATGGTGGTGTCTACGTGATACAGAAAAGAGAGGACAACAGAGAAAATTGAAGTAGGTAAAAAGATTAGTATATATTATCACGCCTGTTTTTCTCTATGTTTGTAAGGATAAAATTATAAGCTTTGAAAATGCCAACATCCTTCTACATACATTTTTGGCACCTAATATTTGCCAAATTATTATGTATAGTTTGGTAGTAGCAATACTATTACTGGTACTAATAATAATAGTAATAATTCTGAGAGTAAACAACCACTCATTTAAATTTTATTTCTTTTCCACGTAGCACACCAAGAAATACACAGTATGTGTTATCTTAAGTAGTCCTCACTGAGCTAAGATAGACTTCATTTTATAAATGATAAGTCTGAGATGCATAGACATTATGAAGCTGTCCTAGGCCATATAGCTAATGAAGGAAAGAGTGGACACCATGAAGGAATGAAACCTGGGATGAGAATCTGCATCTTTTAGAGCCTGGTTGCTTCCTGTTCTGCCAGCCTCGTGTTCTATGGGACCAGGAGTCAACTCCACATTGAACTGTTTGGTTCTTTACAGTCTGTGGTTCTGTGGGCACCAGTTCAGAGTCTCTGCTAGTGATGCTGATGGTGTGTCAGATTAGGGCAGGGTTAGGCTCCCCAGCTGGTTCTTTGCAAGTTGTATGACTTGCTAATAGGCTAACTCCTTATGAAATCTGCTACGTGGCAACATGTCCCCAAATGAATAGCTAGGAAGGCTTGGTGTGGAATGACATCACTGAGCTAAGTAACTATACTCTGTAACTCACCCCATTTTCACTGTCATCAATTTGCATTTTAAATAAAGATATCATCAATAAAAAAGACTTTTTAAATCTCAAAACTTCATATTTACAGGAGACTGGTGATAGACAGTTACGTTAGCAGCAGGTGTTACATTTTGGCATCTCACATTTTACAAGTTTCTTAGTTTATGTAGGGTAGGTGACTGGAGGAGGGTTTCCATCCCTCCTTGCCCAGAGCTATGGTCTGTGACGTTGCTCATTTTCCCTGTTAAGAAGTGTGATTCACCAGCAAGTCATCATTTACCTGTTGAGGCTGAAATGCTTTTGAGGAACCACTTTTAGGGGCATGAGTTACAATTCTTGGTGTTGAAAAGTTTGCTTTCTATTTCAAATGACAAGAGAGCTCCTTCTATCATCCTAGGATAAGGGTGCCCCCTGAACATCAAAACAGCAGGTATGGCCCATCCTATTCACAGCAGTTTTAGGGGATTGGAAGTATCTTCACTCTTGGGCCCAGCCAACAGAGTTATGGTATTTAGTTTTTTGTTTGGATTTTAAATAAAGCCGAAGTCACACGCACAGATCTTGTTTTTTCAATCATGTAATCAATAATGAAGAAAAAGTGAGTGTACACTAAATGTACTGAAAGCTCTAAACCAAAAAGCCACATCATTGTTTTCTCTTTTCTGCTTGTGACTTTCAGGTACTATGAGTCTATAATATGCTTTGATATCTAAGGATCAAAATCATTTGACTGGGAGTGAAAAATTCAGACACAGTTCAAACAGAGTTGGATTCTGAGAAATGATTTTACTTGATTCTTCTATGGGGATGGAAGAATCAATAATAGCAGAGATGCATTGACTATTTAGACCTGAGTTCCAAGATAGCTCATGTATTGCTGATGTCACAGATTTTGACACTGATCTTACCTAACAAGTTTATCAAATATTACTTCTATTTAATCCAAAGCTAATTAATTTTATTTCTATGATGTTTATTGGACAAACTGATACTTTAGGAATACTGGTTTGCCTAGATCAAGTAACTTCAGTGAAAACATCATCTTTGACATTCAGGTACCTATGTTCTATAATGACAAACCAAATCCCCTGCAACTACCCACAATCCCACAAGGAAGACTCCACCAAAACTTCTGGCAGTAAGAGAACCTGGGATAGCCATGTTTGAAAAGACCTAGAATTGAAATGATCTACAGTTTCCAGTAAACACCACAAGTCTCCAAACAATTGTCTATAATCCAGAGGATCCCAGGGAACCATGAGCAATAGACCAGGTAACTGAGAATGAAAATGAAGACTAAATTAAAGAGGAAGTTGTAGCACTTCTTGGTCTTCTAGATAGGGTGATCCAAAGCCTGAGGTCACAACATCAGGGAAAGATATATTGAGTAGTTAAGGGGATGCTCAAGGCAAACTCAGGCCCATGGTCACAGGATACTGACCCAACCCTATGGTTACTGCTTATCTCCAAATTGCCTGAAGTTTAGTTTTAGAGCCAGAGAGGCAGTCAGAGGAACTCTATCCAACAGCAGGAAAGACAGAAATCCTGTCCCAGTTTATTCAGTTTACTCAAAGCCCCAAGAAGAACCTCACACAGAAAAGAAGTTGAAGGTAGATATGTAGGTATTGGGTATTTCTGTGATTGGGTGGGAGTTCCTTGAATTCCAAAGTTGGGAACCCAGAGTACTCAGACATCTGGTGCCTAAGCCTAAACAGACAGAATAAGTGCCTGCTTCTGATATTAATGAGGAGATGCTAGAGTATTTGTAGTGACATTGAGTCTACCTAGTGACAAACAATAGACAGAAAAACAATTGTACCTTCTTCTTTACATTATATACAAGGCTTATCTAGAAAGTATCCAGCCATGTAATATAAAAAATAGAGACATTTATTGAAGAAGAAACCAGAAACACTGTATATAGGACAATGGCGTCTCAATCTCCTTGGGACCTCACACAGTTCTCCCAATTGTCATCAGTGGCCCCATTGTATTTTCCTGAACCTCATCCATAGTCTGAACTCTCTTCCCTTTCAAAGGTGATTTTAGTTTGGAGAAAAGCCAGGAGTTGCAGGGTGCCAGAACTGGGCTATAGAGGGCTGAGTCACCTGGGTGTTTTGATGTTTCACCAAAGTGCTCTGCACAAGATGGGCTGCATGAGTGGGTGGGGGAGTGTTGTCATGATGAAACTGCCAATGACCAGTTCCCCATAGCTGCAGCCTTCCAAATCATCCAAATAATTTTTGCAGAAGAATGTTCAAGCTTATGCAAAATTTGATGCAGAGTTGTTGCTCAGACATTTTAAATGAAATGGCCACACAGTACACATACTCATTCAATGGTGTCTATTGCCCCCAGTAACTAATACAGTGAAGTTGTCATTGTTCATGCATGCACATTCTAGATCACTCTCTTTGGCTGCCAGGTTACATTGATGTTGTACAAACCATCCTCATTATGTTAACAATGGTTGGACTTTTCCCAGACAGACTTTGTATTTCAAAGGAACTTGAATGTTTGATTTTTGTCTGAAAGATGATCTCATTTCTTGCAGTCACTGCCTTCATTGATGCTTTGCAGCATGAATGACAATTTTTTAGGGAAGATAGAAGGGCCACTTTTCTCTTTGAAAAGGGCATACCGCCGTAAATAAAGCAGTGTTTCTACACAATGACATGCACGGCTCGTGAACACTGCATGCACCAAGCACTATCCCCTCCCCCCTTCCCAGAGCAGGGAAACATGCCCTTATTTTGTTTACCTAAACAGGAAAATTGTTCACCTAGGAACGACATGTCATTGTATTTCATAACTGTTATCTATCCTAGAAACCCAAAGGGAAGTTTAAATGACAGTGGAATGGGGTGCTCCGTGAGCTGCCTTGAGAAAGCTGGCGTGGTTACCCATGGTGGCGCACACTGAAAGCACTGTGCTGTGGAACTAGGGGCTCCCGGGCCATCACTGCCAAAAGCCAGGTGTTCGCCTTTGCTATTCCATCCACCTGGTCTTCAGTTTATTCAAAATTAGAGAATTTACTTAAATGATGTAAAAAAATCCTTTTCTCCTTCATTACATAGTTCCATCTGTGGGGCTTTGAAGTATACACTAACACATTCCAGAGTATTATTCTCAGAGCATTTCTATATGCGTGGGTAATGTTAGCTCTTGTTGGCATTCCAGATGTCTAATAGGTATTTAACGCATGAGTAGTGTTATTGTTGCCAAAATAAAGTTGTGTCTTCTGTATACAACTTAATGATGATGGATGTTTTAAAAATGTGAAATATACATATATTATACTCTAGTTTTCTGGATAATACATTTGTTTAATTAGCATTTTAGGTAGATAGATAGATAGATAGATAGATATAGATATAACTGTATGGGACAAAATGATATTCAATGAGTTCTCCCCTTCTCTCTACAGCTTTATTTTCCTCACCAAGCTCTTTATTCTTGGATATCATTTCACTTCTCTATACCTTAGTTCCTTCAGGTAAAATAACAGGGTTGAATTAGAGCAGTATGTCTCTAAATGAGTTTTGTAAAATGCACTATTAAAAAGAAAACAGAGTTCTATAGTCGAATATTTGGAAAATGGTACAGTCTATGTTCTTTCTTAGAAATCTGGTTTTCACAACAAAACATTAGAGTTTCTAAAACATACGACAGGAAAGGAACCTCCTTAATTAGGTCTCCCAGTTTCTCTTTGGCATTTTAACTATGGGATTCTTTATTTCTGAGTCATTGCAAGTAGCAAAAGGCCATCAGATGTGACGATCCCTGGATTCCTGTTGAGGGTACTTGAAAGTATATAATCTTTAAGGTTCTCTGTTATTTACATGGATTAAAACTACAGTCTTGTCACAAGATTTTTAGGACAAGAAAAATACTTTGTATAATACTATAGTGACGGATGCATGTGATTATACATTTTTGACCAAACCCAAAGAATGTACAATGTCAAGAGTGAAACCGAATGTAAACTATGGACTTTAGGAGATAAGATATATAGATGCAGGTTCATAAATTATAACAAGTGTATCACTCTGGTGGGGAATGTTGGTGATGGGGAAGGCTCTGCAGGTGTGGGGGCAGAAGGTATTTGGAAAATCTCTTATACTTTTTTCTCAGTTTTGCTGTGAACCCAGAAGTGTTCCAAAAACAATATAGTTTCTTAAATTAGACACTATGGTATTGTTGCAATATGAGACTGCTCGATTATGCAATAGGGTTTATAAAGATATTATCATTATGGACTAGCCATCTCTATCTACTTTTTCCTTATTTTAGGGAAAAACAGACTTAATAATGTGTACATAGCCTTTCCTTGTCTACCCACTCTCAGATGTGTGCATGTGTGTGTGTGTGTGTGAGTGTGTGTGTGTGTGTGTGTAAAACTTGCCTTCATTTTAAGGTTAGGTATCAGAAAAGAACATGAGGTTCAAAACTAATTTCCTTAGATTGTGGCCAGTCATCATGATATTCTAGGCAAATTAACCTCTCCATGGGTTAGTTTTTCTGATTTGGAAAAATGGGTTCAACAGTAGCTGCCCTGTCCTACTTATAAGATTGTTAAATATAAAATGTGTAAAATTGGGCTTAAAGTTAAATAGCTTCTCATTCTAGAGAAGAAATGAAGAATGAATAAGGAGCTGAGCATTAAGCTATAAAAATTATGAAAAGTTCAGATGAGAAGAACTATCTTTTTTTGTGAATTTCTGAAATATAAGACATATGGAGTCCTCTGAATTTCAAAAGAGATAATTTTAGGACATAAATAAATGAAGTAATTGCACCAAGCTTGTTATTTTCAAGATCACCCAAGCATTAACTAAACTAAAATTACTAGTGATAACACAGCTTAAACAAGGGATTGCAGGTACTTAAGAATGACATCACAGTAGCGTCTTAAAGACATATGGCAATACTAAAAGACATTTTTTGCTTTTGAAAGCTGAAACTCTAAATATCAGAACTGAAGAATCTCCTTCCAAGTGATCTAATCTAGCCTGTCCCTTAACAGCCTCCACACGATCCAATACAAATGTTGTCACGAATGACAATGTAAGGGTGGAAAGAAGGGGAAGAGACTAGGCAAGGAACGTGCATGAATGACCCATGGACATGGACAACAGATTGGGGACTGACTGTGGGAGCAGCGGGTGGGCTGGGTGAAGGAGGGCAAAGGGGGAAAAACTTGGAAAACTGTAATAGAATAACAATAAATATTTAATAAAAAACAAGACAAAGCAAAACTAAAAACTATTTTTTAAAAAAAGAATGACAATGGATCTCTCTATCTCCCTATAAATATATCACCTGTTTTCTCTTGAGGGAAGGGACCTGCTCTAGTCTGTGGTACTATCTTCTTTAATAAAAGATACTGTAAAAAACAGGGCTCTCCAAATGCAAAGTGACTATTATATTGGGTTGGCCAAAATAATGATTTTTTTATTTTGTTCTGTATGATTTTTTTCTGTAAAATACAAGACACCTTTTGCATTTTCACCAATAACCTTATTGATTTGGATATTTCACATGCATCTCTATCTTCCGCTATTGGCTTCTAGTGGGTAGAGGACGGGGGTGCTGCTAAACATCCTCCAATGCATAAGACAACCTCACAGCAGAGAATTATTTGGCCAGAATGTCAATAGTACCAAGAAACTTCACAAACCACTTCTGACACATTCGATCAGTCAGAGCATCTTCTTCATACACTGCACAAATCTTTGTTTTCTTTGCATTTGAGTTGTGTTTTTACCTTTCTGAAAATAATAAAGCACAATGCACTGAAAATGTTGCGTATCTTCTTCCATCTTCAGTATTAAAATGGCTGCACACAAATTCAGCAATTTTGATAAATTTTTCTTCAAATGCATGCTGATATGGCAGCTGTCACAATACAATCTAATAAAATTGCTTCACATGAAGTTAAAGACAACTAAGCAGAGTCATCACATAGAAAAAATGTAATGGATTTTTTGGCCAACCCAATATTAACACCTAACACTGACCTGACTTCACGAGGAGAGTCATCCTACATTAAAAAATAAGGTACGCCCACCACAGTGTAAAAAGCACCCTTGTGCAGAACTTTAAACTATTGTAGGAAGTATTTGAAATACCTCGCTTGAGTGGGGTTATTTGTCAAATCAATGGAGTTCACTGCATCTTGGAAAGAAAAATGAACAACCCAATGAGAGGATTTAAAGTCTGTGCTTGCAGAGTTGTTTGGGCCCCACACGTTATTTTCCCCATCCTTCATCACGCTCCGCAAGCCAGGCTTTGTGTGTACTTTTACTTCCAGCTGCATCGTCGCTTCTGACCGTTGTCTCCACTACTCAGTGCTGATACCATGGTCTGAATTCCCCTGTGTATCTTCCGACTAGACCTTATTTGGAAGGCGAGGACTACATTACATTCTTTTGCTGGTCTGTTAGCCCTTAGAAGAGAGAGCAGGACTAGAAAGAAACTCTGGAAATATGTATTGCATAGGTGAAAATATGGGCATATGGGTAGATAGATGAATTATAATTTTAATCATTTAGACACCGTCAGAGATAACCACTTATTGAACCTCACACCATCATTCGTGTTCATATCATAGTTACTCCTTTCAATTAATCCCTAAATAATATACAGCATTGTTGTTTATGTTTTTTCTTCTTCTTAAAAAAGTATTAATGGTTTGAGGGAGAAAAAGAGAAGGTACGAAACATTGATTTGTTGTTCCACTTATTTATGCATTCATTTGTTGATTCTTGTATGTGCCCTGACCCGGAATGGGACCCACGACCTTGTAGTATTCGGAAGATGTTCTAATCAACCGAACAAGCCAGCCACGGTTGTTGTTCAGGTTTTTGATATTATTATTGTTTTCCTCCCTCTGTAGCTTAATTTTACTCACTTGAGAGATGGTAATATATGTCTTTTAACTGCCTAGTAGGTTTTGTTGTACAAATATAGCATATTTCATTTTATACATTTTTATATCGATAGAAATTTGGGTTTTGCACCCGCCCAGTTTTTTTTAATTTTAGCAAAATGCTGTTATATACTTTATTATACACGTCTTAGATTGCACAAGTAAGCAGGTTTCTCTAGGGAATAGCCCTAGGAGTGAAATCGTTAAACAATAGGGTGTACATATAGTCAGCTTTACTAGGGATTACCAGACACCTCTTCATAGTGGTTACTCAATTTATACTCCTGTGGATCCTCATTTTATAAAACTTCAATTTTTCCAACATTAACTGTGAGCCTTAGGGGCCCTGACTTCTACAAGAACATAGCCTTTCCCCCTACGCTGGCTCATGGATCTGCATCCCAAAGCTCCTGAGAAAATTCCTGTGGGTTTAAGACCAGAATCGGACCCACCCACCATTGTCCAGTTCGAGTTTCAGTTCATGACTTGAAGTCACCATGGTGTGTAGCGCCTGGAGGCCTAGATAATACCTTTCCGCCTTACCCCAAACTGTTTGCAGACTGTTTATTGTAAACACAGCTTCCAGAATAATTGAAGGTTACCATTAATGGCAAGGAAAGGCTTGCATTTATCTAAATTAATCTGTGGCAACAGAACTGATTGTGTCTCTGTCCCACTGCTTCTGGAACTTTCTAAGCGCTTTCATATCCTGTTCCCGTCCGCTGTGCCTGTGGGCTCATTGCTCAACAGGGCGAACCTGGCTGCTGAGGCTCTGAGGTTTTGGTAACTGCAGGCTTCAATTTCCTATCTCTATGTTCAATTTATTTAATATCTTCATGCCTCAGAATGAATTTTAATTGAAAAAATTAGTCTGCAGTGTTCAAGCCATCATATTTCAAAGGGAAGCTAACATTATGTTATCTTTTAATTAAGCGTTTGCTGCAGAGAATAACCCATCCTGTTTTGAGCTGTGGTCTCCTCTGGTGTATCTTTCTCTGCTAAGTTTTTGTGGTTTTTTTCCCACCTCAGAGTCCTCTGAGAGCTGTAATCTCTCAAAATAGATGAGGGTTCAAATGAGGTTTTATGGTTTTTGTGTTGGCTATCTGTGTGCTGGTTTTCTATGTATTTATACCTGCTTTTTTAAAAACTAATGAAGATTTTAGACATGTTTTTGTTATTGTTCATTTGCCTTTAAAACGAGTGTTTTTACCGAACAAAGCATAAATACAGAGAAGTGAACAAATTGTAAGTGCGCTGCTGAATGAAGTTTCAGTAAGTGAATGCAGCTCAGGACCCAAGCACAGGTCAGTGACCAGAACACTCCCCTCCCCTCCAGGGGTCCCGGTTTCCTCTTTCAGGCCTCCCCAGCCTCCAACATAATTGTTTATCAGGGTTTTAAATACACTCAATACATCAAATCAACCTTTTATATACGATATCAGTAAATCCCAGAAAGAAGAAATAACTCACTCAAGGTCACACAGGGGGGTACAAGAATTAGTCCCAGAACTCCTATATGCCCCTTCTCTGTTCTCATGCAACCTATAATCTAATGAGAGAAATACGCAAGTGTAACAAACTAGAGAAAATGGTATTATTTTAGTAGCAACTCCCAGATTTCTCTTGGAGAAAGAAGTGTGTTGGATAAAATTTAGATAAGGATTTAGGATCAAAGGCGAACCTCCCTCAACTCAGCCTAAGTTCCCAAGTGCTGGCTGAGTTTGCCCTGGGAGAAAAGTGCCCTGAATAACAAAGGAAATTCCTTTGAGCTTCCCAGAACAGCCCCAGGGACAGGAGACGATAAAACAGGTGTGGGAGTGGCACCTATGTGCTTTGCACAGGAGGCCACTCCTGGATACTCGTCCCTCAAAAAATCTTCCATAAACTTCAATATAGTCATACATGCTTTTATTATTATTGTCATTTTGCTGCTGTTAAAACTGAGCACTGGCGTGAGTTTCAACTTGAGGCCCAAGTAGTACAGGCAGTTACATCTCAACCTTCTTGCCAACTCTAAGCCAAGGTTGTCTGCGAGAGTAAATGCAGATTTATAACCCCTCCCATTTGCCTTTTTTAATGACAGCCAACCTGTGGGGGGGGGTGAACTTTCTTAGGCCACAGCATTAAGGGGTTCAATCCAATTTCACCCAGGTTTGAAAAGACCAAGAAGGCCCCAGCTGATATCGTTGTTATTCAAGCAAATCAGCAAATAATTGTAGAATAAACACCAGCATTGCATGAGGTGGCATAAAAAGCAGGGCATAATATGGTCTGAGGAACAGGAGACTGGTGAGGTGGGCTGTCAAGGGGAGGCGAACTTTCCCCACAGAAATGACATTTATGCTGAGCTCTGAAGGATGAGTGGAAGCGAGCGGGGTGAAAATGGGTAAGGTTTTGACAGGCTTAGATTCTCATGTACAGCAGGGGGGAGGTGATTCAAAGAGAGAGAAAACGTGTCAGGGGTTGGAGGAAGAGAGAGAAAACTGGAGAAAAAAGAAAGCACTGCGAAAATGAAGTCTGCACCCCAGGCCCCTGGGACGCAGCCTAGCTGTCTGAGGCGGGTAGTACCATCTCTCCCCAAAAGTTCGATAACCTAAGTGATGATCTGAATTAGAGAGTTATCTGGGAAGTTTCTAAAACATCCTAATTACGCTCTTATATACAGACAGCACCCAGAGTCTGGCCCCGTGCCCCAGCTGTAAGAAGTCAGTCTTGTGGAGTGAGATGATTCAAGCTGGCCTTGGAGAAGACTGTTTCCCTGTGTCAAAACCCTATCCCACTTAAATGAATGATTTATTCAGTAGACGAAACCGGTACCCAGAAATCTGTGGAATTCATTTATTGAGGAAATAAGTCTTTGGCTGTCTGTTTCCCAAATCACAGCCCGATAGCGCTCAGGGCTCTGCATTTGCTCAAGTGCTCAGAAGGGCCCAGGTCCCAATTTACAATATCAACATGCCCTCCATCAGTTTCCATTAACCCTGGACTTTATTTTCACTTGTTTGAGAATACAGGTAATTTAAGAATTACACTCCCTTTGGGTCTTTCATAGCTGATGAAAGTATTCTAGGCCACCTGTCTGGGAGGTATTAGCTTTCAAACATGCATGTCAGGTGTTGTACCAGAGATATGGAGAGGAATATTTCAGTGGTGGGGTGGCAGGGGATTTGCCACCAAGATGACTGAAACCGAAAATGAGCTTCTTGTTGCTGAGAGACACCTCCCTCCCTGTTCCTGACAAACCATGACTATGCATAGATTTCTGTGCACATATGCAAATACAGAGATATGACCACGCACACCAGCACCTTGACCTTATTTTGCAGCAGTTAATGCTGCCTGGTTTCTGCCAGGATGATCAAGTTTAAAATGATGCACCGGAGCTTCTCAGCCCAACTCCCTTTATCTACAACCCCAAAGTAATTATTTGAAGGTAAATTACAATACACATTAAATTAGGTAATTTATTCCCTAGAAAAATCTCAGACTTACAATGTTTTAAACCAGTAATTTTTAATAAAGTAATTATGGAATTAGAAATACATTTTCACTAGTCACTATTTATTTTACTTCAAATATATAAAATGGCTTTTAAATGAGGAAAATAAAAAAGGGTTATTATACCCTGGCCAGGTGGCTTGGTTTGTTGGAGTATTGTCCAATACACCAAAAGATTGCTGGTTCGATTCCCAGTCAAGGCACATAGCTAGGTCGTGGGTTCAGTCCCTAGTAGGGGTGCATATGGGAAGCAACTGATTGATGCTTCTCTCTCTCATCAATGTTTCTTTCTCTCTCTTCCTCCCTTTTTCTCTAAAGTCAATAATAAAAATATATCCTCAGGTGAAGAGTAAAAAATAAAAAAGAATAAAAAATAAAAAGGGTCACAAACAGTTTTCTGGGATTAAACAAAAGTCTCAAGTTTTATTGGCAAAGAATAAAAAGACTAATTAGGATTGATTTGTGGGCTGCATGTTAATATTCAGTAGGCACGTGATGAATTTTGGGGCAAACATAATGTGGGTGCATTCTCACTAACATCCTTGTGCAACACAGTTATACTTGGACTAGACAAAGCTGGTCTTTCTCCTCCCTCCTCCCACATCACATTCTTCATTTGTCATCAAGAGTTTGCGTCCCCTTGACTTCACCCCCACTCTTGTCAAAGACTTCATTCATCTCTCCTCTTGACTAGTTGGTTAGCTGGTCTCTGACTTCCACTCTTGTGCCTTCCAACCATCTGACCTCATGGCAGAGGAAGTAGTCTCAATTAAAATTTTCTAATGAATTCTTTTGCTCTTGAGATACAAATAAAGATACTTAATACAATCTTCCCGTTCTGCCTGGTCTGTCCCTTGTGGCCTCCTCTCACAGCATACTCCCTGCGCTCCAACCACATTTTGTCTTTCTTTTTCTCAGCATCTGAAAAACGTGATATTTCTGCCCATCTGGGGTGTTTCATAACTTTTAACTGTATCCCTTTTAGGTGGTTATTGTCTTGGGTGTTATTTCCTACTCCGTCTCAACACAGACCCACCTCCACTGCGGTGAAATCACCCGTCATTCCCGGCAGACCGTGGATCGGAACCTAACGCCCCACATTTGCTTCTCACATTCTGGGCTTCGATAAAATTGATCTAATATTTGTGTCCTGAGTGTAGTGAGAGTTAAGTAAAATACTTATATTGAGAGAGTGTTTCAAGGCATTTTATGGAAAACGGGAACCAAACACATGTCATTCCCACAAATACACTTGTAAAACCAACCGAATGCTCCCTGCATACATCTCACCGAGATAGTGGATGCTTCCAGTTTCATAGTGACCACAAACCTTTATCCATGGAAAAAGATGAGGTCTCTTGAACAATAATTTGATGTTGAAATATATATACAATTTCCCTCTACCTGTCAAAACCATGCAATTAAGTTTGAGTGCACATTTTTTCAACCCTGAAAAATCAAAGTAGAAAAAAAAATCAAGATAAAGACAAGATCTCTTTTGTACCAAATATATTTCATTATCTCCTTCATTATCTTGGGGTTTGGAAAACTCTCTACTGGTATCCAAAATCATCCTAACTAAAGAAGCTGTGTGTATGCTGAGAAAGATGGGAAATAAAAATCAGTAAGAAAATAGGATAATCTTGATGTTTACAAAAAAGAAACATTCTCTAACAGCTAAGATTTCAAGCTTTTTTAAAAAATGTATTAATATTAGCACAATGACCGTGGCCAGATGGTATAATCTTTATAAGCCTCAGTTTCTTCATCTACAAAATGAGAGTTGTAAATATATCTAATTGGTTGTGAGTTTCAAATGAAAAAATACTTACCATGTGCTCAAGAGCAAGTGCTCTACAATCCACAAGTGTTACAGGAAAACATTACAGTGTGACCATTACCATGAGTGGTTGTGACTCAGATTGTCCAGGCACAAATTCTTACTAGAACAGTTATTAGTTATGTGACCTGGCAAAAGCTATTTAATACCACTACATTTCCATTTCCATTTCTAGAAAATGGATTCATGACATAACCTATCTCACACTGTGTTAAAGAAGTTAAACAAAGTAAGATGTGTAAAGAATCTAGAAGAGTGTCAGGCATATATTAATCACTTGGTAAAAGCCAGTTATAATTATCACTATTATTATAATTGCTGTCATTAGAATAAAATGGTATTTTGTTTACCAGCAAGCATGGGCTCAGAGACTACAGGCTTTACTAAAATGAGACATTTGCTTTAAGTTAAAATGTCACAAAAAAAGAGACTATTGCTGGAGAGGAAATGTCTCTTAAATAAAAGTCACAACATTTTCTTAAATGATTTTCAATACTTTTATTGACACTTGGACTTCCAAATGTCCTGAGCAGAGTCTCCTTAAGGAGCAGTGTCCTCCTTCCCTCTGGAGCCTTACTTTGAGGCTGACGTAATCACAAAACTTCCTGGGTGGGAGAGCCATCTGGTTATGGCATGCATTCATCAACTGGATTTGCCATTTTTAAATAAAAAAGTTTCTAAATTATTAACTTTCCCCAAAGTGATATTTGATGGCAAAAGTAATATGTGCATGAAGTATTAAGTGATTTTTATGAAAGAAAGCCAAGTAATTTGACAGAGTGTAATAATTACTCTGTCAAAGAATACAAGTTTCCACTTTCTCAGAGAAATCCGTATTGCTTGGTTTGGGTTTCACAGGCTGTCATTAAGATGGTAAGATTTATATCTCCTTCAATTGCACCATGACAGTCATTTTGTGAAAATGTATATGTAGTGCCTGCTTTGCAGAGGGTGCCAAATCCATGGCATTGCTTACGTATTCCCTCACGTACACAAATAAAGGGTGGCTCGCCTTCTGACTGAACTGTAGAACAGGCATTAAAATTCTCTTGTGCAGGGCAGATATGGTAACATATGTAACAATGATGTCTATTAATAGTGGGAAAACCAAAATACACATTTCCAGGAGAGCTTTCCCCTGGATTGAAGCTCAAAGCCACTGCCTAGCGAAGAATGTTAATTTTATGGCTCGTTCAAGGCCTGTGAGCAGTCTTGCCTTGAACCACAGAAAGTTTGCACATAAATCATAAAGAGAGAGACAGCAATCTAGAGCTGAGCATTGGGAGATGAAGTTAATAGTGGCATACCATCTTGGATCAGTGGTTTGTGCCATTATCTGTCAATCGAGTTTCTCTGCATTTATTCCAGCTCCTCTAAGTCCTTTTCTGGTCAATCATGCGTTGAAAGGGATTCAGAAAGGAAGAGGCTGATGTCTTGTTTTGTGCAAGGCCCCGAGAGCAGAAAGCAGTCAGCACGCACGTACTGTGTCCCATTCCAAAGAATCCTTATAACCATATTAGAGAATCAACATTTGTGTTCGTGAAACACCTTTTATATATTTTTAATTAAAAAATTAAAACATCAGTGTATGTACAAGAAATTAGAGCACAGTGTAAGAATGGGTTTCCAGGTAAGCAAGGACCTGGCCAGCACACATGTGCTGCGGAGAAGAAATTCTACATCAGCTGAGTGGCAGGTAGGAGACTCCTGGTATTCTTGCTCACAGTGATATCCCGTGACTCAGTCACATTTGCAAGGTCGGGGGAGGCTGTGGAATGCCAATGAGATTTTATCTTTTCATTAACTCCCATGGAGTTGTCTCTGATTGGATAGCTCTTCTGGAGAGCTCCCCTCCAAGCAGGGGAGCAACTGGCTTTTCCTTGGTTTCCTTAGTAAAATATTATTGCTCTAATCATAGTAACCAGCTGCTAGCCTTGTTTCCTATTTCTGATTTTCTGCCTTTAAATTGTTCCCAGCACCTCAAGACAGGCAACTTATAGCTAAGAAAGATGAAGGAGCCCTGGCTGGTGTAGCTCAGTGGATTGAGCGCGGGCTGCAAACCAAAGCATCACAGGTTCGATTCCAAGTCAGGGCACATGCCTGAGTTGCGGGCCAGGTCCCCTGTGGGGGCCACATGAGAAGCAGCCACACATTGATGTTTCACTCTCTCTCTTTCTCCCTCCCTTCCTGTCTCAAAAAAAAATAAATAAATAAAATATTTTAAAAAAAGAAAGAAGAAGGAACGAAGGCTCCCTGACTAACAAGTCCCAGACCAGGGCCAATTATCAGACCCCAATATTGCTAACGGACTGCCTGGACTTCTGGTCGTGGCCCTACTGCAATGGTTCTACCTCCAGGTCAGGTAAAATTCCATTCTCACTGACAAACCTGATCACAATTCCACCCCCTGACTGACCACAATGGCCCTTTCCCACGGCTGCTGTTTGCTGAATGACTTTTAACACAGAATCCATTACATATATGCTCTCCTCTTCAGTAATTCTGGTAAAAACATCCACAGTTTGTCAAACCCTGTGCAATAATTCCAACTTATCAGCTGTAAAATTTTTCTGCAGACATAATGTACCCACATTATCTGAACTCTGAAGCAATGATATTTATATTTGCTTTCCAAATAAGACTTGAACTCAGAGGGAGGCTGAGTAAGAAGGAAAACTTGAAAGAAAGTGTCTGAGAAAGAAAAAGGGAAAAAATATGGATAAAGGTGAGAGATTTCTAGAAAGCCACAGAGATGGAGTAAAACAGGACAAGGATGAAGGAGAGAAGAGAGAGCACATGGGAGAGACTGAGAAAAAAACAAAGAAAGGGCCAAGAAAGAATAAAGAATTAGAGAAAAAATATTTCTAAAAATCTACAAGGAAATAAAAAAAAATTTTCAGAAAGAGGG
Organism: Phyllostomus discolor; assembly: GCF_004126475.2. Lineage (NCBI taxonomy): Eukaryota > Metazoa > Chordata > Mammalia > Chiroptera > Phyllostomidae > Phyllostomus > Phyllostomus discolor. The sequence continues at coordinate 158,918,594 of NC_040907.2, forward strand.
CATTTATCAGCATGCCTATTTTCTGTCATTTTCATTGAATTATTGAATTACCAAACATTTACTATTCTTTGGAGTGGCTGGGCTAAGCACTGTGGAGATTAATAAAGAGAAACCTCCTTAAAATTGGAGTCAGCTGCGTCTGTTGGGGAGCCCTGACACCTGCCATTTACCTTCAATGACCCCATTTGGAGCTGTATTTTCCATTTCCAGCAGGAAGATGTTTTTCTACTCTACTACTGCAATGAGAAGCAAGAGGATCTTCTCTGCCTGGCAACCACTCAGCCAATGAAACTGCTACAAGTCAGCCGGTGAAAAGCCACTATACTTCGAACTCTCAGTTTCTTCCACTGGACTCTGTTTGCAATCGCCTATTCAAGCTCTTGGTTCCTCTATAAAAGAATACTTCTCTTTTTGGCTCCATGAACTTGCTTGTGGTTTGCCATTAAATCATGTGTCCCTAACTGCAATTCTTTTTTTGTCCCTAAATAAACTCATTTTTGCTGGAGAATGTCTGGCTATTTAAACAAATGTCCATCTGTTTAAGGTCAACAGCACAGAGGAAGTTTTGCAGAAGACACTGGAACTGCGGATAAATCCTTATGACTAACACTGGCTGTGCAAGCCCCACAGAGCAGGTAAGACGGACTGCTCCTGTACAGTCACAGGTGTGGGCTTTGGAAATAGTCCCTGAAGGATGGATGGAGCAGTCACTACGTCCTCATACCCATAGATGCATGCACTCATACATGCTCTATTTACCATTTGTAATTTATTTTTCAACCAGCCTCCTAGAGGGAAAAGCAAAAAAAAACTAAGGAAAAGCCTCTTATCTCCAAGAGTCAAAGGGCCTGGGTTTAAATCTTAGGTTCGTTCACTGTGAAAACAGGTAATCTTGAGTAGTTGATTATTTTAACTTGTCAAGCCTCAAATTTTAGATGATTTAAACTCTTTGGTCCTCAGCTTCTTTTTATAAATCTTTATCTATTAAGACCTAATAGCAGAGAAGTTAAACACCAGCGATTCAGAGTCGGTCTCTGAAAAAGAGCAGATGGGGAAGAATTATTTAATCTACAGCTGACTTTTCAGGAATTCCCAAGATGCTTGACTGTAAATAAGGACCTCGCTTATGAAATTACCAATTCCTTATTGGGGGAAACTAAGGAAAATATAGTTTCACCAACCCGAAGCCTAAATACCTACATTCCGCATACTTTCAGATCCCATACAGAGAATCCTCTCCTTCCATGGAAGTTTGAAAAAGGTGCACGTGCCTGCAAAGAGACTGCGTGGGTGGGTGGGCGGGCGCTGTGGTGTGGGTGTTGGAGAAGAGGAAGGAAGGGCAGGGCTCAATGGGTTCTGTGAGAACGAGCCAGTTACATTGCTGTGCTAAGTGTGTCACTCCAGACCTACTTAAAAAACTCGCAGATAACGTACCAATTTTACAAACTAACACATACCATTAAATGAAAGGGAAAAGCAGGAAGAGGTGGGGGTGGATAAAGCAACCTGCCTTTGTGGGAGGCCTCCCGCTCCCGCTCTGCCCAGGACAGCTGCACAGCAGCCTCTCCCGGAGCGAGCAATTACCGAGAACAGCAAGAGAAAGGCCGTGGATGAGGAGGGCTCTACAGCGCCGCGAACTCCTCTGCGGCTACCTGAGGTCCACAGCTCTGAGGCGAGATGACGTAGTTTTATGCTTTTACAAAACTGATGAATTCAGCCAGAATGGGTAACAGAGAACCTGGATCACTATTTCCCAAGTCCCATAGAGAGTCCCGTACTCTCTAAAGCAATCGTCAGGCTGCACTAAGCTTTTTCTTAAAAGTGAAAAAAAAAAAAAGAAAAAAAAAACAAAGGTAGATATTCGTGTATCATCTCTAACAATCTATTAAAGTAGAATGAAAAAGAGCAAGCTGCATGGGCATAGCTAAACTACACGTGCATTATTTAAAGAAAGAAAACGTTAACTTTATTGTTAAATATTTAACATACATTAAAAGACTGGAAGGAAAGATACATGGTGTTTTGGCTGCAAAGTAGAGTTTAGTAGTCTGTGTTCTAAGTAAGTTCTTCCTTTGATGTCCTCAGTAATAAACAAAGTGCCTGTGTAAGTATTCTTTAATAGGATTGAAATAAAATTCAAAGTGAATTAGTGAACTTTACAGATAGAAAAGAGACTAGCCAAAAAAAAAAAAAAGGAAAAGAAAGGAAATCAAAACATAAAAATGAAAGAAAAAGAAAACAAAACCAGAAGTGGAAGGATAGTGAGGAAAGAGTTTGGGTTTAACAGCCAGTGGTGACTTAAAACATAATGTAAAGTAAATTTGCTCCTTAGTACCTCAAATGTAAATTTGATTTGCATACATTTAAAAGAAAACCAAGCTGTGTTAGGGTTACAGTCGGAGAAAAATAGGGGTCACCTAAGACTCCAAACCACTCTCATATTTTAATTGCATGGTCATATAAGGGGCTGGGTGGACTCCTAATTTGTTGAAGGTAGTGTACAACACTGAGAGGACCCCAAAGATGATGGGATAGACTGGCTTCAGAGAGAAGCTGGGTAGAAAATGCAAAGAAATGAAGGTTTTCTATAAATATGTAAATCCAAGTATATAAGTTTAAAAACGTCTTGGGTTATTTCTCCCCAGTCCTGGTTACAGGCTATTCTAAATAAACCAGCCATAGCCGATTCCTATAGTTGCGCCCACTCTGCCATTCAATATCCCTGCAGTAACCATTTGCCTGGGAAATTACAGAGTTCACATGTTGGCAGGTATTGTGAGTTGAACATGAATTACAAAGCCCATCAGTACGTGCTGCTCGCTAACCAGCTCACCTACCTCCCTGCGAGGCCAAGGCTGCGTAGCTGGAGGGTGGAGAGAGCCTGCAAAGCTTCTCCTTTTCCACTTCAGTTGTTTGGTTGTCACTGAGCACAAATTAGTGGGTTTTCTGGACTTCAGAGTCATTCTATGTTCGAAAATCAAGATGAAAGAAAAAAATCAAGAGGTGGTATCAGCAACAGCATTTGGAGACTGATTCTCTTTGATATCTATGGATTCCTCCTGGCCTGAGTGTCCTCTGGTTTAACTGGCACTCATGGTACCCCAGAGACCATCGACATCAGAGAAAGGTTGGTTCTCATTCTGTACCTCATGTATTCCCCTCTTCCTATTGCATACTGTGAGCCGTGATCCTTAGTCATTCATGTATTGGTTGTGCCGTACAGCCGAGAAGGGCTATTTAGGGTTTACTTCATCTGGTGCTGGCAGGAAATCAAGAAGCCTCTCTACAAAAGCTTGCAGGGAAGAAAATGGCAGTCTGTTAACTCCAGAGAGATCAGAGAAATCACCTAGTCCAAACTTTTCATCTTACAAACAGAGAAACTTGCAGAAAGTTGTGTGAAATGTGAAGTTACTTTACCTTTCTGAGTCAGAGTTCATTCATGGTCATAAGAGGAACCCACAGATGTCCTTATTATCTTTCAAAACCTTCAAGATGGTTCCCTGGCTGGCGTAGCTCAGTGGATTGAGCATGGGCTGCGAACCAAAGTGTCACAGGTTCGATTCCCAGCCAGGGCACATGACTGGGCTGCAGGCTATAACCCCCAGCAACCGCACATTGATGTTTCTCTCTCTATCTTCCCCCCTTCCCTCTCTAAAAATAAATAAATAAATTCTTAAAAGAAAATCTTCAAGATGGCAAAAAGTTTACTTCCAAGAGTCTGAGGACTCAAGTTCAAAACCTGTGCCTACCAATTTAAACCAGCTTTGTGATTTTAGTTGCATTTCACAGATTCATAACTGGTGTTCAGGGAAGTGAAGAGTGTACTTTATATACTGGATGTAAACTCTGTGAGCTCAGATAAGATCGTCTTGCCCTGGCTGCTGTAGCTCAGTATACTGAGTGCCAGCCTGCAAACCAGAGCCACCCATTCAATTCCCAGTCAGGGCTTATGCTGCGGTTGTGGGTCAGGTCCCCAGTAGGGGGCACATGAGAGGCAACCACACATTGATGGTTCCCTCTCTCCTTCCTTTCCCCTCTGTAAAAATAAATAAATAAAATCTTTTTTAAAAAAACAGTCATCTTACAAAACCCTTGGCAAAATGCATGGCTCTTGATAAAAGAGGGATAGTATCAACCTGCTACAATAATTATTTTATTACTAAGAGTGCTAACTCAAAATATCAGCTGACCCTCTTTAGTGACATCAACATTCATCAATAATATGACTTTAAAATTTCTTTCTTATATTTCTTTGCCATGTGCACTTGGGGCAGGTCTCCTCAGCATGATTCCCATTTCTGAGCTGGTTTTGCTCCCTGTATCAAGCCACTCCCATTCGTACCCCACTGGCAGTTGCTAAGCTACTGTGTTTTCCTGTGTTTGTGATTTTGAGCGTTAGATGCTAAATCACTGCCATGAGAAAGTGCAAGTGATGATTTGCAACCTTTTACTGTCCTAAAACTTATTCTATAAAATAAAAAACATAGAAAAACGGGGTTTGGAGATATATATATATATATATATATATCCCATATATATCTCCACAAGGAATATATACTGTATCAAACAGTTTGTGTTTTATCAAGTCGGAGGATCAAATGAGTTGATGCTGAGGAAGGAAACAGCTTCAGTTAATGAGACAGGTTATCTAGGGAAACAGAGTGTCACTGTTCCTTGGCACATAAATAAATGGATTTATTATTGTTGAATGCTGGTTACATTAACAGAATTATTATTTCTTCCTACTGAGATATTTCCCAGAGCTACACTCCTGTTAATAAAGATAAAATAAAAACCCTGTGGCGCTCTCAAATGTTATATTTCTATGTTTAGAAACATTCCAAATCTCCTGATTTTGGAATCAAACAATGTTGGACCCTCATGGCCTGTGACGATTTGCCTCCTGCAGTGGCTTCTCTTGCATCTCAGAAGCAGAGTGAACACCCTCAGGTGTGGGGCAGGGTTGCCTCCATGAGATCTTGAGATCTTGAGATCTTGGGAAAGTCTGCAGAATAGGTAATCTACAGGTGTAACTGCAGATTAAAAGTAAAGTAAAATCTGGGTGGCGTGGTGGGACAAGGGTTTAGCTCCTCACTTTCCCCTCCCTCCTTTAACAAACTGATTCTCGGAATTTTCTCAAGTTTTTCCTCTGTTCCTTCTTCCTCAGTCTGTTCCTGCCTACTTTTCCACCCAAAGAGCTCTCCTTAGGATCCCTAACAATCTCCCTATAACTGAATAAAACAAATACTTTTAGCCATTTTCTTACTTGGCCTTACTTTATCTAGCACCAAGACTAAGTAAGATCAGACATGGTTGTAGAAAGCACCGCAGCTTCTCTGTAGAGCAGCAGCTTTCTGAGGTATTCTACTAAAGAAACTTGTTAGGAACCCATCCTCTGGAGTACCAGGAGAATAGTTCTAGGGAAGTGCTCTAATCAGAACTCATGGAAAAGCTGCCTTAGGAGCTGCCAGGAGGAATTACTGGGGACAAGCTAGCCCTTTGTGCTGGGGAAGCTGTGTACTGTGGGGACCTATAGAGAGTAAATATCAGAGTGAGGAAGAGAAACCCCTTCCTTCTCCAGTGTCCGTCCAGCACCCTCTACGGACAAACTTGACACTGCTCCAGCTGGCTGAAGAGAAAGAGTAACAGGATTTATCTCTATTATTGCAGAGCAGATGATAAAGGGTAGATTTGAATGGGAAAATTAATACACTGATAAGTAGCACATTGACTTAAACAATTCCACTGAGTTTGGGATGCTTGTGTGGACCAGCAAAATGGAAATTGGTATTTAGATATCTCAAAAAATCCAAATATCTAATATTTCTCCCCAAGCCTGGCCTCCCTCCAACTCCACTACTCTCAGTTCATTAACAGGAATTTTTTAGCTCGATCATAGTCTTACAGGATCACCCTTGCGTTGACCAAGACATCATTATTTTGTGCAGGGCTGTACCAGAGGCTGCATGGTCTAGCCACTGCCTGTATCTCCAGCCTCATCTCATACTTCATGCTCTTCTTTCTCTGTTTCACCCAACCACAACCATCTGTTTTATGCCCTTACATGTGTCACACTTCCTGCTTGATTCTGTCATCTCCCTCCTACCCAACCTGGAAACTCCAACTCATCCTCGATGTTCCAGCTCATTTTTCATCAGCAACACTCACACCTCCCAAAGCCAGCCTGTTCTATTTCATGGTCTCCTAGCTCAATATACCTCTGCAGGTACAATCTTAGATCACACGTATGTTATGTGTTCGCTCATGTGGGTGTGTGTTGTGTGTCTGCCTTCGTGTGTCTTCTCAAATCCCACCCATTAGGACTCCCATACATTTAGGAATAGATTTTTTAAGAACTATTCTCAGTCTCTTCAAATTTGGATAGAGAAAATTGGGATGTAAGCATAGCCCTTGTTTCCATTTTTCAGGTTAAGAAATTGAGAATTAAAGAAGGCATTACCTATTCTGTATCACTCCTCTAGCAGGCCTGGTTTCAAACTCAGCTTTTTATGTAACAGAACCACTATATTTCTTTTAAAATATTTTTCCCTGCTAACTCCTTTGTGTGATATGTGTGTGTGTGTGTGTGTGTGTGTGTGTGTGTTCCTCTCTGTATGTAAATAAATGGAAGATAGATTGAGAGATAACTTCTTTGGGAAATGGGGCAGTGTTTTATGGTTCTATATCAATTCTAACTGGGTCACTGATCAGTGGTCTGATGTTCAAAGAGTGGGTCAAGTATAAATCAGGTGACTAAAGCAGTGAGACTCAAAACTCTTAGTATCTGAGAAGAAACAACAATAGGTAGACACTCTAGGGCAAAGATGATTTACTCACTGCAGAGTGGGCTACCAGACCACCAAGTCCCCTTATATTTCATAATCTCCTACAACACAAAACATGACATCCCTACATTAACATAACATTCAAATAAATGGGAAAGCTTTATAATAAAGACAAAAAAAATCAAGATCTGCTTTTCAATCCTAATGTTAATTAAAGCCAGACTTTCCTTGGAAACTTGAAAGATCTGTTAGCCATTCACTGGCTTCTATTCTTTTCTTTTTTTTTTTTAAGATTTTATTAATTTTTTTTAGAGAGGGGAAGGGAGGAAGAAAGAGAAGGAGAAAAATATCAATGTGTTGTTGCCTCTTGAACACCCCCTACTGGGGACCTGGCCCACAACCCAGGCCTGTGCCCTGACTGGGAATCAACCAGCAACCGTTTGGTTTGCAGGCTGGCACTCAGTACACTGAGCCACACCAGCCAGGGCCACTGGCTTCTATTCTTAATGGAGATAAGAAGACAGACTTTCAGATGTATAGGTTGAAAGTGAAGTTTAACCCTCTCTAAGCTACACAAAGTTGGGTTGTGAGAAAACCTTATTCACTCCGATTTGCTTCTTCACTTGGCTCCTGCAGTGTGGTCTTTCCCTCTTTTCCTTGTGGATAATAAGCTTGTATAAGATCTCAATATTTCATAAACAATGACATATAGTTTTTAAGAAATGGCAGACAAGCACAGAAAATAAGGTGCAGATAGCTCAGAAAAAACATTGCTTGGGAGAGGGGAAAAAAAGAAAAAAAATGCACTTTCTCCCATGCCACTCTTGATCATACCTGTGAAGTTCACTCACCCTGCTTTGGTTCAGAGCCACGAGAGATGGAATATCAGATGTAAAATATTGACTTCCAGGGAAGTAACTGCAAGGCATCCTTTCTTGGCCTGGACATTAGCTTTATATCCAAATAGTCAATGATTATGAATAATACTTAAAAGATTTATGAACTTTTGTCTCTTAAAGAAGAGAACTCAGAGGGCAACTAAGGGGTACTACAATCACCCCACTTCAATTCTGCACATTCTCTACAAGAGCAGCATCTTATTCTACCATAGTAAAGTCAGGATTTACAAACAATTTCATCTATAATGCATTAGAATAACTCAGTGTTGAATGTACTTTGGGATGACTCCTCTGGAATTTCAAACATTCCTTTATCCTGTGAAAAACATGATTCTCAAAACTATGCAAATTGGTTGTGTGAGTTTAGTTTTTTTATATTTGGTTGGATTATCTATACTTGCTTTTAGTTCATTCTATTCATGCTGACTTATGAGGGTGTTTCATTTTAGGGTTGACCAAAAAGTCCATATAATTTTTGTTCTGTAAATTATAAGACACATTTTTCATTTGCGCCAATAACTTTATTGATTTGGATATTTTGAGTACGTCAGCTATCTCCCGCTATTAGCTTCTAGTGGATAGAGGCCGGGGGTGCGGCTAAACATCTTTCAGTGCATCAGACAGCCCTACAGAAAATAATTATTTGGCCAAAATGTCAATAGTAACAAGAAACTTTGCAAACCACTTTTGCCACGTTTGATCAGTTACAGCATCTTCTCCAAACAAGCACACAATTTTTTTTTTGCATTTCAGTTGTGTTTTTACCTGTCTTGAAATAATAAAACATAATACAGCAAAAATGTACATTTTCTTCCATCTTCAATATTAAAATTGCCACACAAAATTCACCAATTTTTATGTTTTTTTAAAAATAGCAATACAATCTAACAAAATTGTTTCAAATGAAGTTAAAGTCAACTGAGCACTACTAGAGCCATCTTACAGAAAGAACAAAATGAACTTGGCCAACCCAATAACTGGTGAGCATTAATGTCATTTTGTGGTCTGTGTCTTTCTTCGCCTAATATCAATCCTTTAGTTTGTCATCTCTAATATTATTGTTCTAAATATATGATATGGAAAATGTACTGTTCCAAATCATGTGGCCAATTAACACTGGAGTTATGACAGCCTGACCATAGGAAGAAGAAAGAAGAAAAGGGTCAAAACTATCCTACCCATGTCATTAGTAATACTCCATCCCGTCCCAACTGTGAGAAGAAAGTTTCCTCACACATAGGGGGAAAAGACAAAACTGCTAGAGTGGAAAATCCCAACTGAATAGGAAATGAATCCCAAAAGTTCTTTTTTCTTAATACATTTGATTGTTCTTTTTCACTACTTATTCCTGGTGGAAATGAGATAAACATCAAACCTTTTAGGAAAACTGGCATTTCTGAATTATTGTGCTCAAGTCTAGAATCAAAATTATTGTAGACCAGACATCAAGAGAGAGATGAAATATTTTAATTTCTTTGTGGGTTTTTTTTGGTGCTTAGCTGCTATACATCTAAGATCTCAACCAAAATAGGTCACAATTTCTATAAGCTCACTTTGGAAAATGAAAGGTCCATAACGAAAACTTTAAAAGGCCTTAATAAGAGGAGCTTCTAACAATGCCTGTTTGGGTACATTTCCATGTTCAACTCATATAATACTGAATCTTCCTTCTAAATCATTGTTTAGAGGGATACTAAAATTTATATCCATTAAGAATAAACAAGGTAGACAATACTGTCTGTTTTAAAACAAAATGAAATAAAACAAATAAAACAGAAATACATGGCCCAGAAGCATCTCTTCTATGAATATGCAATGAATTTCTGCTACTCTACAACAGCCGCGAACAGGAAGAGAAGATCAGACAGTTGACATTAGATTTGGTTACAGATGAGGCCTTGATAATGTGCTTTCCTGTCTCCTTGCATGGTTTGCATCCTTTGCTGCAAGGGAAGGATGCCATCTCCAAGCAAGGATCTTTCTTTTGTTGAATCTGGAGTGCAGGCTTTTAGCCAGCTGGCTCATTTGAAGGTAGCCCTGCTGCTTGCATTGACAATAATCCTGACTCCCTAGCCTGGGTGAAATCAATTTCTACAAAATCCTATTATACCATACACTTCTCTTTTTTAATACACATAAGAGTTGTGAATATACATCCAAGACCATGAGTATTTGATTATTCCTGTCTCTTTCCCTAGGCTATAAGCACCATGAGTGCAAGGACCATGCGTTTTTTTTTCACTTTTATTATCCTAATAGCCATTCCTCTTAGTTATCTATTGCAGTGCATCAAATTAGCACAGTCCTTGAGATTTAAAACAACACACATCTAGTAAAATGATGCAGCCAGTGGAAACCAGTATGGCAATGACTCAAAAAAAATTACACATAGAATTACTACTTCTGGATATATATCCTAAACAGTTGAAAGCAAGGGCTTAAACAAACATTGTTCTTGCATGTTCATAGCAGCATTATTCACAATATAAATGTTAGTGTGGCAGTGATAGCTTCACACCAGTGTGCATGTACTTGATACCATGGAACTCTACTCTTAAAAATGGTTAAAGTGGTAAATTATATGCTACATCAACTTAACCACAACACACACACATTTATCCCCTCTGTTTCTCTGGGCCAAACATTTATACACAACCGAGTCCTCTGTTGAAGAATTCTCATAAAGCGGCAATGAAGGGGGCAGCCAGGGCTTGGGTCTCGCTTGAAAAACTGACTTAGGAAGGATCCACTTCCAAACTGCTGTGGTTGTTTGCTGCATCAGTATCTCAGGGGCTGTTGATCGAGGGCCTCAGTCCCCAACTGGCTGTTGGTTGCAGGTCTCCTTCAGTGTTTTACTATGTAATGCTCTTCAAAATGGCAACTGGCTTCATCAAAGCATATCAGCCATAAGTAGATAAACTATGCTAGCAAGATGACTGTCACAATGTTGGCATAATATTTTAGAACCAATGCTAGATAGAACCAAGCTACATAGGGGGAGAAGGTTACAAAAGGCCACAAATATAAAGACACAGAAAACACTGGGGGTCATTTTAGGACTCTGTCTATCAGAGTCCCAAAACTGTGAAGGTAAATGCTAGGAATGGGTAATAACTCAAAAGGGAGTCTGGATACTAGAAGCCCAACCAACAACAGGGGGTCAGAACAAAATAGCAAGCTAAACCTGAGTCTTTAGTCAGGAACACTGAAGTTACAGGCTGGATTGTGTCAAAGCCAGCCTCCAGAGGGGTAACAATTATTTCAGGAAATAATAATCAGCTTTCTGGGCCAAAGGATGCCTGGAGTCTAAGACTGGTGCCAGGGTGGCGGCAATATTGAAGGCCCAGTTTAGCTGGAAAGCTAAAACCTTGCCTGACCAATGGATCCTTGTGCAGCTGTTTTCGGTAAAGCCTAGATTTCAGATTTGTCTGACTTCTTTCTCTAATCCCCTCCCACCCCTACAGGAGTTCGGATCGGCTCCAAAGGCCTTGTCTCATAGACTGCTCTGGGTTTGACAAGTCTGACTGCAGAATGTTCACCAAGAAAGATCAGCTTCTCATCTTTTCTGCGAGTAAGGTTTGGAAAATATATTTCTGAATCGAAGTCATGGATGCTGCTCAGAAGCTGTAATTTAAGGTACTGGTTTTTGAGGGGTTGTTTAGTTTTGTTTTGTTTTCTGATTCTTGGACAACTAAATTCCTAGGTGATTAATGTGGCACCTTTGGTCAGGAACCCAATGAGAGGATGCAGGGAGATGGTAATAAGGCTGGAGTGCAGAGACAGAGAGGAATGTTTTGCCTGTTTTCATGCAGCATCATCATTATTTTTTTGTTGTTGTACTTTTCATAGTAAGATGCTCACTAATAGAAAAAAACAAATTTTAAAAAAGTAGAAAAGAGCACACAGGAAAAAATGGAGCAAAAAAGAGTCTAAAACTCTCTTCTCCAATGTTCTGCTTAGCTGTCATTTGTTCCAAGTGACAAGTACTTCTGATTTCAGAAATCTGTTTGCTTTTAGTCAACACTTTGTGAAACCAGTAACAACATTACTCCTCTATCTGAGGCAAATCCTCTAACTCTGCTATCATGGAATACATAAATATTTATTTGCATAATAGCATTCAAAAATTGCATGAGCCTATTTGCAAATTTCACATGTATTTAAAAATAAATGAGGACTTTTCACAGCTCCATTTTTTTTGCAATGATTTTGCATCTAAATACAAAATCAATTTATAGAGTGGCCACAGGTAACTTTTTCTAACTCCATTATGTTCCATCATTATCGTCAGGTAGAATGAAACTCAGGTGTATCAACCTAGTCATAACATTTTAGGGATGAGCATGCGTAGAGATTGGAGGAGTTCTTTGTGGATTAACTTCCATAACTGAGTGGTGTTTTTTTACTTAATTGATATAAAAATATGGGGTTGAGTGTACAGTTGTGCCAGTGAAGTTCTGAACGTGAGGAGCTGGTAGTGTGATCACCCCACAAGAACAATGAATCCAAACAACCGATCCAGCCAAGCCTCACCTTTTATCAATGAATACATTTGTTTCTAGCCAATTTTGTTGGTTCCAAACTCACTGAGCTCAAAGAATCCTGCACGGGCACAAAATGCCAAAGACTAATTAATAATGAAGACTTTTGTAATAAAGAATCCAGTGTTTTAGATTATATAAGGGGCTTCCCTCATCGAAACGATGATGACAATGTAAAAGTCTCACCTTTACTGACACTTTCCTCTACGGTTTCCAAAGTTACAAATATAAACCAAGAACCATCTTCATAACTCCATCAAGAAAGTCACACCATCCTCCATTGTCTGGAACATATTGCTCTTTTGAGAAACACTATTGTTTTCAGTGTCACAAATAGGCTCTTTTAATTTGAGGTATTACCTCAAGTTTTAAAATGCACTCCCTGTTGTAAAGGGCATTATTTTTCTCTCTCTTATTTCTTCTTGGAAACCCTGAACTTGCTTACCAATCTTGGAATGCAATTTAGAGACCAAATCATTAAAAATCTATTTGGCTTTCAAGCTCTCCAGAGAAACTTCTCAGCACGCCGAGACTCTCTCAAGTCCTTGCTCCGACACCAGACAACTCCAGAAGCCTTCCTATCTGTTGTTCGGATTTACCTGACAAGTATTGGTGAAATTATTTGTAGAAACAAATGCTTGAGCATAACATATGATTTTGTGCCTCCCAGTATATGGTTTGGCTTTCAAACTCTACCTCTCACTCTTTGCTTCACTGCTTTTCCATCTGTCTTAAACATCTTCCCCCTGAAAAAACTCCTTTTGTGTTTCCTCTAGACTCTAGAAGGCATGTATTCTGTGCAATCCTTAAGACTGGCCAAAGCATATCTGATTCCATTCACTTCCTGTAGAGAGAATACGGAACTACTGTTTATGCAAAAATATATTATGGCCAGCAGGATATTTTTGATAGCCCAGAACAAGAAATTCACTGAAAAACCCAAGTGTGAGGTGTAAAATGGCTTATTCTTTTATCCAGACAGTCAAATTGGATGGCTTATTGTATTTCAGTTTCATTATACTGTTTTATTGCAAATATAGAATGCTTTTAGAAAAGAAAAATGTGGTATAAATTTAAATAAACTCCAATAGTCTCAGTTTTATTTTTTCACCTGATAGTGTATGTAATGATTTGCTATGCCACAGTGCACTATACATAACTCAATAAAAACAATTTCTCTAAAAACAGAGATAGAATTGGTTTAAAGTAAATATGTATGCAAATTTAGCTTGATATTTATGCTCAAAAACTACCTAGAAAGGTAAAAACTCAGAAACATAGACACACAAACACACATTCATTGAGTTTTAATATCTTTATGGAAAACACAAAGTTTCTTATGTCTTTATACATAACTTTATAATAAATAATTATATAATTTTGTAAAATTATATAATATAATTTTACTAACATGTATAAATAATTATATATGTATATATAATTAAATATATGCATATCCTTGAACTTAAACTTAGACATTCGATTTGTCTTTTTTACAAAAAACCCTGTCAAAACCTGTAGAAAAGTTTACTTTGAAAAATAATTTATTGCTGATATCAAAGCTCTACCAATCATTAAGCTATTTCTTTTTTCCTAAAAGGTATCCTTCTGTACTTTGCTTTTATAATGCTGAAACTCAAACTACAAACTACATTTCTCCTTAATTGGATGGCCTCCTGCTAGGTCTCATAAGAAAAGGCACAAAGGAAGACAGGAGGAGGGGAGAAGGAATTGCCCCTTACTATTATCCTTGCTGTTCCTATTAGCAATGGTCTTTCTCGCTAGCATCCACAGTGTTTCTTTTGTTATTTCCCAAATTATCCTTCCTGTGCCTCCTTAAAGGCAGCAAAAACATCTGAGTATGGTTTCTGGAAATGGTATGGTGGTTACTTAGCAATGAACACAATCGTGGGCTCTTTACTAAAAGAAAATGGGAAATTGGCAATCCTCGGCACAGTTTCGTCACAATTAAGTAAAATACCACCTGTGGTTGATTGTGACAAAGATCTTACTAGAGCCATTGGTATGGGCACTAAGTGGTGACTGTATTGCACTGTATGGTAGCAATAAAGATGGCTTGGGCTGTAAAACAGCCAATAGTCACTGCGCTGGAGCACCTTCCGAGAGAAATAAGCTTGAGTTTTTAATCTCTGAGACCATTTCAATGTCAAAGCTACAGAAAGCTTCAACGGTGGCCTGCAACTAATATCTAATTACCTGTAGCCATAGAGTCACATCTCTGAAAAATAAATTCAAAAATTTTAAATGGATTGCAAAATTAGAAGATAATGTAATTTACCAGATAGAAACACTCTTATGTGAATACTAGGGTATTGGGAGAAGTAGAATCTGAAATCTTGGAGTAGATATATCTAGATACATTTAAGTTGAAAATCTTATAACCCTCAAACCTCTCAGTGTCATTCTTACCAATGGGAAAAGCCTGTCTTACATTTCTGAAAAAACTAACCATATATTGATCAGATTTTTGTAATAACCTAATCAACTCAGTATGTTAAATTGATTTTGCTAAACACTACAGTGATTGCTATTTTTCTGCATAGATCGTGACTGATATATTCTAATGCCTTTTTTATTCTTCTTAAAATATAATAAACTAAGAAAATAAATACTTTGATAATTGTCTTTATCCATGGTGATTTATTTGATTTTTAACTCTACATTTTTCTAAAAAGAAACAGTAAACTAACATATTTAATGTTTTCATGTTTCTTTTTAAAATAATTTTTTATTGTTGTTCAAGTACAGTTGTCTCCATTCCCCCCCCACCATGCCCCCTGCCCCACCCATCTCTGCCTTCCACCCTCAAACCTACCCCCTGGCTTTGTGCATGTGCCCTTTATACATGTACTTTGATGGCCCTGCCCCTATTGTCCCCCATTATCCCTCTCCCCCTCCCCTTTGGTTACTGTCAGTTTGTTCTTTATTTCAATGTCTCTGGTTGTATTTTGCTTGCTTGTTTGTTTTGTTGGTTAGGTTCCACTTATAGGTGAGATCATACGGTATTTGTCTTTCACCTGGCTTATTTTGCTTAGTATAATGCTCTCCAGATCCATTCAAACTGTTGCAATGGTTAGGAGCTCCTTCTTTCTTTCTGCTGTGTAGTATTCTATTGTGTAAATGTTCCATAGTTTTTTGATTCACTCATTTACTGATGGGCACTTAGGTTGCTTCCAGCACTTGGCTTTTGTAAATTGTGCTGCTATGGACATTGGGGTGTATAGGTTCTTTTGAGTTGGCGTTTCAAGATTCTTAGGGTATAATCCCCATCAGTGGAATTGCTGGGTCAAAAGGCAGATCCATTTTCAGTTTTCTGAGGAAATTTCATACTGTTATCCACAGTGGCTGCACCAGTCTGCATTCCCACCAACAGTGCATTAGAGTTCCCTTTTCTCCATAACCTTGCCAGCACTTGTTTGTTGATTTGGTTATAATGGCCATTCTGACCAGTGTGAAGTGGTATCTTATTGTGGTTTTAATTTGCATCTCTGTGATGGCTAGTGATGCTGAGCATTCTTTCATATGTCTCTGGGCCCTCTGTATGTCCTGCTTAGAGAAGTGTCTGTTCAGGTCCTTTGCCCACTTTTAATTGGATTGTTTATCTTCCTAGAGTGGAGTCATGTGAGTTCTTTATATATTTTGGAGATTAAACCCTTGTCCCAGGTATCATTTGTAAATACATTTTCCCATACGGTTGATTCTCTTTTCATTTTGCTTTTATTTAGTGATGGAAAAGCTTTTTATTTTGATGAAGTCCCATTTGTTTATTCTTTCCTTTATGTCCTTTGCCCTAGGGGACATATCAGTGAAAATATTGCTTTGTGGAATATCTGAGATTTTCCTGTCTATGCTCTCATCTAGGACTTTTATGGCGCTGCAACTTATATTTAAGTCTTTTATACATTTGAGTTTATTTTTGTTTATGATGTAAGTTAGGGGTAGAGTTTCATTTTTTTGCAAAGTCAATATTCAGAAATTAAAGGCATTTTTTGTACATGAACAATGAAATATCAGAAACAGAAATCAGGAAAAAAATCCCACTTGATATAGCAACAAGAAAAATAAAGTACCTTGGAATAAACCTAACCATGAGGTAAAAGACCTGTACTCCGAAAATTACACAACACTGAAGAAAGAAATTAAAGAAGACACAAATAAATGGAAGCATGTACCGTGTTCATGGATTGGAAGATGAACATCATCAAATGTCCATAATACCCAAAGCAATTTACAGATTCAATGCAATCCCTATTAAAACACCAATGACATATTTCACAGATACAGAACAAACATTTCAAACATTTATGTGGAACTGTAAGTGACCCCAAATAGCCACAGCAATTTTGAGAAAGAAGAACAAAGTAGGAGGGATCACAATACCTGATACTAAACTGTATTACAAGGCCACAGTAATCAAAAGAGTCTGGTACTGGCATAAGAACAGACACATAGATTAATGGAACAGAATAGAGAGCCCAGAAATAAACCTAAGTCTGTATGGTCAATTAATATTGACAACGGGAACAGAAGCATAAAATGGAGTAAAAATTGGCTCTTCAACAAATAGTGTTGGGAGATCTGAATAGCTACATGTTTTCATATCTCTTAAAGCAGAGATCTTCTTTTGATATAAACATAGCTCATAATATATAGTTTTTTACATATATTTTACTATATAGAGTTTTCTATATACATATAAACTATCTGTAGTTTTTACCCTTTTTCACATCTTTTTTTTCTTTTCCCTTTCAATTTTCAGTGATATCTACTGTTAGCAGGACTATTAACTTTAAATCAAACAACAGTTTCTACTGAAGACAAAGCTGTACCTTTTCAATGGTCTCCTACCAGGTTTACCTCCTCATTTATCAAATTAGTTGCCAGATTCACTTTATTCCAGATATTTTAGGAGGTTCTCTGTGCCTAGAATGGCGCTAGTTTTACATCCTGACACTCAGGCATACTTGACATCCATGCACCCCTTTTCATTCCTTTCACTCCATCTTAACAGTCTCCTTTTGATCCTCTTTCTCATTTCTTTTGCACAAAACTTGTATTTGTTGGTCATATCCTAAACTAATATCTCTAGAAAGACTATATAAAATTGGTAATATAAAGCAGATGCCAATCTATACCATGACTGTGGTAAAGACAGAACTACTGTGCAGTCTCTTAGATGCCATCTGACTGGCTGTTAATAATATTCCTGTAGTTGATGGACTCAAAATACCAGAATAAACAGAACTGTGTAACACAATGGTTTCAATCTCCTTTCCAGAACTATTATGTACCTAGAGATAATGGTATGATATTTAACTCAATTAAGTGTATCTACTATGCCATCACGACAAATATATCTATATATTTCTATTTATCTACCTATGTGTATGGGTTATAGATAATTGGATTTTGCTCAGAAATATGCAATTCTGTAACATAATACAGTATATGCATCACTTATCCATTTCCAATGCTGTTCTAAGCTTCTCTGTTTTGCTAGAACGGCTAAAAGCAATAGTAGTCATATGTTGATTTGTTGATAATGAAGTAAAAGTGCCAGGCTGACCTTCACATATCCAGAGTCCATTTTCATTTATAAAAATTGGATGTCCTTAACATCAAAAAATGGTGTTCATGTATTTGCTTTCTTATCTGAGCTTCCTGAGAGATTGAAATGTCCAACACCCACAAAACTAATTTTATTTGGGGGACTTAATGGTTCCAGACATTTAAGGGAATATTTGTTAAATCATTAGCTGACTACTAATGCTAACCCTAGCTGAGACTTCATTGGCCACAAGCAATAAATAGTAGGGACTTTTCATATTTAGAACAGAAAAGTCACAAAATAAACAACTATTGTAATAAATAGCAATTACAAACTCTGGAGAGGGGAGAGAATCTGAAGTTGCCATATTGTATTATATAAAATGCCCAAGTTCTCCACAAACAATTTTGAGACATGCAAAGAAACTAGAGAGTATGGTCCACACACAGGAAAACAGATGCAGCCAATAGAAACCATGTCTAAAGAAACACAGACATTAAACTTAGTAAACAAACCAGTGTTTTAAATAAATTCAGAGAAGTAAAGGAATTCGCAGCTAAAGAATAATGCGTTGGCAAACAGAGACTTCCACTAAATAGACACAACTTTTAAAAATGAACCAAATAGAAACCCTGGAGTTGAAAAGTCAATAATGAAATGAAAAAAAAAATCAATAGAGGGGTTCAAAGGCAGATTTGAGCAAGCAGGAAAACAAAAATCAGTGAACTTGACTATAGCTCAGTTGAGATCATCTGGCCCAATGAACAAAAAGATAAAAAGTATAAAGGGAAATATAAAAGAACAGAGAGACCTGCTGGACATCATCATACCAGCATCCGTACAAGGCAATCCCAGTAGAGGAGAGAACAAAAGGACCAAACACAATATTTGAAGACCTACTGGCAAAACCTTTCCCAAATATGATGAAAAAATATTGATATATACAACCAAGAAGTTTAATAAACTCCAAGTAGGATACAGTCAGAGAGATTCTCACCTAGGTACACCCAAGACTGTCATCATCAGATCAGATCATGCAGGCCAGAAGACAAGGGCATGGCATCTTCAAATGGATGAAGAAAAATGCTGTCAACTGAGAATTCTATACCCAGAAAACATTATAAAAAATTAAAGTGTAATCACACGTTCCCACATACACAAAACCTGAAAGAATGTACTGCTAGTTGACATGTCCTGCAACTAATACTAAAGGAAGTCCTTAAGGCTGAAATTAAAGTAAACTAAAGAATAGAAAGAGCACAGGTAAAGATAAGTTAAGTTAAATCTCTTCATCACAGTGAACTAGCCCCCTTTTGGAGCAACCCTCTTTATATATTATACCTTAATTTGCCCCAAACAAGCTGCCTCTGGTATTTTCACTCAGTGATGTTTCTTGGGGCACAAGTAGCAAATTGAACTTCTACTCCCATTTGAAAGCCTTGCAGTTATTTGACAACACTTAACACTTCCCCTTGAGTCTTCTTTCCATAAGATAACTTACTCCACACTGAAGTACCAACCGCTTGCTTAACTAAGGCTTATCAACTATATTCCCATTGTTAGAATACCAAGTGTTCACATTCTGGTATCCGGTCCGTTGCTTCATTGTAATCACCCCTTTCCTTGAGTGTCAAGGGCTAAAGATACTCTTGCCTATAAAGTGCCATAACATGTTCCTTATGTCATGTTTTTATATGACTTTCTATCTCCTCAGTCATACTGTAAGGAAATGAAGTTCAAGATCATGACTTTTATTGTGAAAACCTAAAATGTTCGAGTTGAAGAAAAGATAAAAACAATGAGAGCAACTGTCAGACCCATTTTATACATGAGACGGCTGAGATCTGGGAAATTATATGATATTTTCCAAGTTCATACAAATAACATTCCCTCACCACCTCATACCAGAGCTCTTTCTCATAATAAGACTATGGCATTTTGTAGTGCAGACATCTCAAGCCAACAGCTTGTTTTTCTCTTGACCAAGTTTTCTTTCCTTTCCGAGGATGTCCAACCTTTTGGCATCTCTGGGCCACACTGGAAGAAGAAGAATTGCCTTGGACCACACATTAGATACATTGTGACACATAATCACAAAAAAATCTCATAATATCTTAAAGTAATTTTATGATTTTGTGTTGGGCTGCATATTGGACACCCCTAAGAGTTTACACAATATTGTAAAATCAGAAGATGACACATAAAACTATGGAGAAACAGTTGGGAAGTCCTGTAAATCTTAGGCCTGTGGTCCACGTGTAATAGTATGTTGTCTATGGTTTCTGTCAATAGTCATTGGTGCCTAACATGTTTTATATCAAGAAAACATTCTCCATGCATCCTATCTGGCTCCTGTAGTCATTTGTATTTGCAAGCCAGAAGTTGATGTAGTATTATATACTCTTACTAACATTTTAGTATCTCTGGTAGGAAAACTAAGGCAATACAGAACTTGAATATGCATACATAAAAGAACCTTTACACATGCATATATATGAATGCACTTGTATAGATTAACTTATCTTAGGTTTTTCCAGAAGTAAAGTAGTGGCAGAGAAACACAGTGATTTAGAGGCCCCTGGAGTTAAACAGCCTGCTTCAAATCCCCATTTACCACTTTGCAGCTATTGTAGCATTGGGAAAGTCACTTAAACTTACTGAGACAGGGTTTCTTCATTTGTAAAGTGAGTATGACAGCATTTTTGGAAGAATAAAGAAAAGGAAGGGACATTTTAGCAATAAATGTTCATTACTGGGATTTATTGCAGCCTGGGAGCCTAAACCAAGGTCTCCTAACTTCCAGTGCAGAAATTTTTCTATTGTGCCTCCTTCTCACACCTACCATCATGTGGGTACCTTCCTAGTTCCTGTTCCCTGCTGCTGTGCAAAGTAAAAGCTTCATGGAGTGGGAACATTCTGAAATGTCTTACATCTAAGCACTCAGTGAGCAACTACACATTTTTAACATTCTGTGCTCACCAAATCCACCCCCAAGGATTCTTAAATGGGGAATCTCATGACTGCCCTGTGTGGGCAGTGCTCACTGAGTCATATAGTTAGTTTGATCCTGAATAGGGCTAGATGGTTTATGTCTAATTAACCGTGATTGTGGAAGAATAAAAAAGTGGATAATCAAATTTCATGCTTTGCTTGTATATCAATGCCGTGGAAGTACAACTGATTTCCTTTTTAGATGTTGCTAGGAGACTTGTACAATTCATTCGCCATGTAAGTGGGCAGCTTTACCTCTGTTAAATCAACGATGTGCTGGAATTTACCTGTGCCCCAAATCTAGAGTACTCAACATCATGTCTGGGGGCAGCCAGACTTTGCAGCAACATATCACATTCTCAGTTATCTTTCTTCTCTTCCCAGTTTCAGGTGTTTGGCCCTGATTTTTCAAAATACTGTTAACAATTATATGACCAAATATTGCATAAAAAATTAGACTCAGGGAGCAGTGAGGTTTTTGAGACTGTATTTCCTAAAGCCTCTTGAAAATCATGGATAAAAGTGTCTGAAACATCCATAGCAGAATTTTTTAGAATTTGGTCCTTAGCTTACCTTCCTCAGAAATACCTCGTGTAATTGTAAAAACAACAGCAATGGTAACACCACAGAAATCAAAAGGAAACTATATGTATATGTGTATGTGTGTGTGTATGTGTATCTTCTGTACAGATACAGAAGGTGTTCAGCTGTGTAATATGAAAAACAGACATTTATTGAAGGAGATGCCAGATACAAGAAACATTGTACAGAGGGGAATGATGTCTCTGTCCCCTTCAAAGTAGGCACCTTGGGACCTCACACAGATCTCCCACACTCCCCATCAGCTGCCCTATCATATTTTCCTGAATCTCATTGATGGTCTGAAGTCTCTTCCCTTTCAATGGTGATTTTAGTTTGGGGAAAAGCCAGAAGTCACAGGGCTCCAAATCTGAGCTGTCAGGAGGCTGAGTTACCTGGGTGATTTGACGTTTTGCAAAAAAACTCTGTACGAGATGTGGTGCATGAATAATGCATGTACATTTTGGGTTGTTTTTTTTGTTTGTTTGTTTCCCCTCCATTTGTACAAAATCAGAGAACATTTTTGCCCTGCTCTTCCTGTTTTCTGACTAGGTCAGTACCACTCATTTGCATAGTTCTGGACCTGTAGTCAGTAGCGAGGTGCTATTTGAGGCGCTGGTGCATGGACACAGACACTTTTATCTGCTGAGGAAATTGCTTGGATCCAGTGGAAGCGTTTGTTACATGGGAAAGGCTTCTGGTACCTATATACTGCCTACTTCTTATGGCAACGCCTCATTTCAGTTGGCAGTGAAGATGTACTGTCAGCCTTCATCCCAAATGTTGGTCGAATGGCCAGAGGAAGCCTACAAGTAGGAATGGAAGGCTAAGGTCCCATATACATGAAGGTTGAATTGAACCTTGAGTCTTCAAGAGAGAAGCAGGAAACAAGGAGGTTA
Organism: Phyllostomus discolor; assembly: GCF_004126475.2. Lineage (NCBI taxonomy): Eukaryota > Metazoa > Chordata > Mammalia > Chiroptera > Phyllostomidae > Phyllostomus > Phyllostomus discolor. The sequence goes on from NC_040907.2 coordinate 158,940,857, forward strand.
GAGGACAAGTGAAGCAAGCAAAAACAGGGTAGCACTTAAAATGTTTGAAAAAGTCAAAGCTCCTGACCCCTTTCCTTCCCTCGGAGTCCACCACCTCCAGCCATGCGGAATTCTTCATGAAGCTGCTCAATCCCCAGCAGCTCCCTGAGTGCATCTTGTAGGTGGGGTTTTCTTCATTAATCCTTTCCCTTTTGCTTTTCACCTTTTCAAGTGACACAGTTTCTCATCCATTGAAAGCTCTCCCCACATTTCTAGGGATATGGAATATGAAGGAATCCGTAGGTTCTGCTTAATTCTATAAGTTGAATTAAAACTCCTAGATGAATTTTTCAAATGAATATTTTCCTCAAATTATTTCACTTTCTTAGCATGTAATTTCACTCTCCAATTAGCATTTACCTTTAATTGTACTTAAATGCCTCATAAAGTCCTCAGCAAATGTTACCTCAGCTTTTCCCACCTATCGTTAGAAAGAGTTTTCTCCTCTTTTTATTATGAGCCTGTTCTCTGACTACTTAGATCCTTCAGAATGGATTCACTAAAGGTTATGTTTTCTAAAGAACACACACACAACATAGTTAAGGTTTACGCCAAGCTGTTATTGTTGTATGCCATTAACTAATTGCCAAGATTCATTGCCGGCTTCTTTAAACACATACTTGGTATTGCTGTCTCCCTCCCCCAACCTGTCCTCAGCGTTTTCATTTACTTGAAAGTATCCTTTTACTTCTGTATCACTTCCCCTGGAGCGAAAATTTATTGATATGTATTCTTTCACTATTGGGTCCTGACTTTTTGCTTACAGCCATGCTGGGTGCTATGGAGGATATAATGATTAACCCCATAAAACCCTGCCCTCCACAGATATGCAGGCTAGTAAGATGCAAGGGAGACCAATATTTTTGGGTCAGTGACTACTTAGCAGGCAAGATTAATGATAGACATTATTTAAAATCCACCATGAATTAACTGTGATGATGAGAGAAAGGTTCAGAGAAGTTACATAATTTTTCAAGATCACAGGTTTTAACTCACAGAACTCTGATTGTTATTCAGGTCTGCCTAACTCCAAATTCCATGTTCTTTCAACTGTATCATATGTTTACAAATGAATATAATGCCAGGCAGAAAAGTAGTCACTTACATGAGATGAATACGGTCAGAGGACAAATTATTTCAGCATGGTCCTTGTTCAATTGTGCATGTGCAATGCCTGGCACGGTACCTAGCATAAAGCTGAGAACTGAGAGACATTTATTGAGTGAGTGGTCATGCTTATTGTGACAAAAGAAGAATGTGGGGTTTACAAAACCTTGGGAAGGAAATGGAAGTGGGGCTTCCTTTTAAAGAATGGATAGACACAAACCAAAAACTGAGAGACTAAAAGGGATTTCACAGAATATGGATCAGAATGAATAAAGACACTGAGATGTGCAATTTTAGGTTGAGTTTGAATACCACTGAATAACCAAGTCTGGGTAAAAGGTCCCAAAGCGGAAATGAAAGTGAAACCTTTGACTTAGAGAGACGCGAAATTTGATGGTAGAGTATTGTATATTTGCCTATATGTGCATAAGAAGGGAAAGAAATGTTTTGTGGCCAGAATTACTCCAAAGGAGATTACTCTGTGAAATCCCTCCACAGCAGTCTTGGGGACTTCCTGGTGGGAGGAAAGGTGCCGCCTGAATTGGTCTGGAAAGTGTACCATTCCTCTGAAACCTTGTATGTTTTTCTTCAAAAGCACAAGGGGATTTTGTGGGTTTTTACATATGAGTATCTGAATGTCTAACTCATATATCCTTGTATTTTTTAATGTGATAACACATTCCAAGAATAGTGATGAATCACATTAATCCAACAAGATAGTTTAGATTCATCCCGTGTCTTAACATATTCTATGCCAAACTGTTGTTTGTTGTAGGGCTCAGGGGCACCCTTTTGCCAGAAACCTTATTAGGTATTTAATTCTTGCTATTCCATACCTTTAGGGGAAACAGTAATACAAATAATAAAACAATGTAAATTTTCACTTTGTTAGTTTTAGAGAAATTTAAATTCATATAAAAACCATAGGGAGTTATTTGAAATCATTTTGTAGATTGACAGACTTAGGACCAGAAATTTCAAGGATTAAGGAAACCTTTTGAGTCATAGTCCCTGCTCCAGGAGATTCCACTTTAAGGGATACATTCAGGGAAGCATTGTCTAAAATATTATCTGTCAGTCACTGAGGAGAAAGAAACATGATCTTCCAGGATGCCACCTTTCCTGGATGTTTATTCTCTCCTCACACCTGAGCTTCTCTAACTCATAGTTCACTCTCTGTGTTAGTTTTCTATAGCTGCTGTAACAAATCACCACAAAGTCCATGCTTTAAAAAAACACAGATGTATGATCTTACATGTTTGGAGGTAAGGAAGTCTTGTGGTTCTCATAGGCTAAAATCAAGGTGTCAGCTGAGCTGTGTTCTGTCTATAGGTTCTAAGGAGCCTTGTTTTTTTCAGTTTTTAGGGGCTGCCCACATTCATTGGCTTTTGGCCTCATCACTCAGGTCTCTGATTTCATTGTCACATCTCCTTCTCTGACCCCCACCCTCCAGCCTCCCTATTATATGAGCCCTCATGATTACATTGTATCCACTAGCATAGTCCAAAATAATCTCCCCATCTCAAAATCTTCATTTAATCACATCTGCAGAGTCCTTTTGTCATATAAACTCACATATTCACAAATTCTGGGATTACTTGTATATTTTGGGGGGTAGGCAGTTACTCATCCTACCATACTCCCCATTTTGTGAGCAGAAATAAAATGCTCAGAGAGCTTCTGTGAAAAGGACTTATCGCCTCCAATGCTGTTTTCCTTATCTTCAGAAAATGAGGTGGGCTCTGTTCCTCAATGTTTCCTAAATCCATCCTATAGAAGCCATCAGTGGAGGCTTTTCACCTCAGACCAAAATCAGGTTCAGTAATGAAACCAAAATGCTTACTATGGGAAGAATTAAGTCTAAACCATGTTAACTTTCATCTGAAAATCATGAAGATATTTGGCTCTCATATGACATGACATTTTCACAGGTGTGTGTTTGTACATGTATTTTACTATATGCACACACTAATATGCACCTATATGTGCGATGCACATAAGCATATATATATGCACATATATATGAAAATATGTAAAAATATATAAAATATGTTTAAAAATACCTGAATGGAAATAAATTAAGATATTGTCTTATCTCCTTTTTTTCTTTTCATTTCTAAGCATATTTATCAATTGCCCACTTTGTGACAAACATTGCTGAGACTACAACAGAAAAAGACTTTGCCCTACCCTAAAAAGACATGCAATCTTATAAGGAAAGGAAGGTGACAAAATAGACTGTGTCTATGGCAAAAAAGGTAAAAAAATGTACAATTTGTGTGAGTTCAGAACACGGAGCAATCATCTCATAAAATGTTAACAGTGTCCTAATATATATTTATATCACACATTAATAAAAAATATATATATTTACACATATATGTGTGTATGTATATATCTACCTCATATAGACAACACCAGCATTTTCTTATCTCCAGTGTTTTTGTTATTGTTGAGGCAAAAAAGCTAAATAAATTATCCCGGATCATAAAACTAAAAGATAATGAAGCATGATTAAAAACTCATCACCTGATCATGAATTTATTATTTCAACTTCTCTCTCAAAACGGAGAAAATACAAAAAGAAGACAAATATTATAAACAGAAATGTGATCATGTTTAGATATCTTAGAATACAGCAAAGAACAAATTACCCTGGGCACATATCCAATTACAAATTCAATGCTGACTGAGTTCAATATTTGAATTATGAATCAGGCAACTCTATTAATATAGAGACATTTTAGACCTTAAAATTAAATATTAATTTCCCTTAAACGAGCCTCTTCCCTTGTTTTCTCTACATCATTCCACATTGCAGGCAGAGGAGCAATGAGATATTCCACCAACAAATCAATATTTGCTACACTGAGAACGACGTGACTCCTACCCTCGTGCCACCTTCTGAGTCCAGCTCTGAACATCTCCCTAGTCCTGGAAGGAGTGAGATCCCTTACTCATGATTCTCCATTTGTATTGATTGCTTGTTTGTCTGATAGGTGACCCTTTAAAATAAGCAATAAATAACTTACAAAAGAGAAATCAGGTACATAATGTATAACAAACACAAATGAGTTATGTAAAACCGAACATGCTGCTATGTGAAAATAGGGAAAGATAAAGGTAGCCCTAAAACATACATCCACATTCTGTGTTCCTTGCCTTATTTTTTCCATTTATATTGACATTTTCTGTCATTGGAAATAATCATGACCTTGCCTACTAGTTGTTACTGTGCTGTTATCAAGGGCTAAACTTCTTTTCTATAAATGGAATGGTGAAAGACACTTTGTGCTATAATAGTCCACTGGTTTTTATGGTTTCAGAGTTTTTAATATTTTATAGAGAACTTCAAAGTGAACATTTAGTAAACACCACAGCTATGCTGTAAGATTACTGTGAGGATTAAATAAGGCAGAGTAAGCAGAGTGCCCAGCTGTAGTTAAATGTGGGCAATTTGGAAGCCGGTGAGAAGAAGCAAGCTAAGCGGCTAACGAATGAGCCTGCTCAAAGACCTGTCTCAATTACTTCTAGTTCCCCTACACACTGGAGACCATACAGGAGAGGAGATAAAACTTTTAAAGTCAGAAGGCCTGGGCTTCAATGCTAGCTCCATCATTCACTAGTTGTGTATTCATCAACACATCATTTAACTTTTTTAAGCTTCTGTTTTCTCACAGGTTAACAGGGTTATGATAATTGCATTAAGTTCATGAGGCTGCTGTGTAGATTGGGGGGGGGGGGAAGAATAGTGCAAAGTGTTCAGAATAGTGCATGTGAATAAAAAGTGTGTAGTGAATTTGGAGTAATAATACCAAGGCTAGTAGTGATTTGCAGGGTTGTTTGAATGAATATATCTCTCCAGAATGCCAAGAGTCAACTCTTTTTTTTAAAGATTTTATTTATTTATTTTTAGAGAGAGAGAGAGAGAGAAACATCAATGTGCGGTTGCTGAGGGTCATGGCCTGCAACGTAGGCATGTACCCTGACTGGGAAACGAACCTGCGACACTTTGGTTCACAGCCTGCGCTCAATCCACTGAGCTACACCAGCCAGGGCAAGAGTCAACTCTTTACGTGGTAAATACCAGCGTGGTGTCAACAGCCTCCAGATTTCATGACATTTAACCTCTAGCGTCAGTTTTAAACTATTGTCTGTCCTGTAGTATCTTTCAAAATATGCAGAAATTAAACGTAAACAGAACAAATGCTGCTACACTTCTTCCTAACTCATATAACCAAGAGCAGTAAATCCAAAACTATTTCTGAGTTCTGGAAAGTCCTTAGAATCCTTCTTAACATAAATCTGTACTAGTTCACTGTTGCCGCTGGAATATATTACCACAAATTTGTTGGCTTCCAATAACAGAATTTTATTTTTTTTTTATAGTTCTGGAGGCAAAAAGTTCACACTTTATGGGGCTGAAATCAAGGCTTCTGCAGGGTTGACAGCTCTGGAGGCCCCTCACCTCTCCTAGCTTCTCCTGGCTGCCGGCTTCCCTGGCTTGTGGCCACATTACCCCAACACCTTGTTTCTGTTGTCTTATCTCCTCTCCCGCTTCTGTGGTCAAATCTGCCTCTGCCCCCTTTACGGGAACATGTGTAATTACACAGGTGTGGGCAAAACTAGGTTTGCAACTGTATGTGAGACTCAGTTTATTCTTGTGTTATTATTTAACAATTATTGTATTATTTATTATTATTATTATTATTAACCTACTTTTGCCAGCCCTCCCACCCCCGTATGCAGGACCCACTCAGATAATCCAGGATAATCTTCCTATCTTAAAAACCTGCATTTAATCCCAGCCACAGAGTCCCTTTTGCTATGCAAGGGAACACTCACAGGTTCCAGAAAGTATATCCTGGATATCTTGGGGAGCTGTCATTCAGCCTACCACAACCATGATTAATTGATGAGAGGCAGCATATGAGACTCAGAAGTAATTGACTTGATGGGGTCAAGACGACAGGCTTGGGCAGTGAGAGGACCAAGAATGACAGATGCTACCCTGAGCACCAGCTAAGGCTATTCCCTGTTGTGAACACTCATCTTTATTGTCCCAGCCAGAGGATCATAAGGACATAAAGTTTGCTCACTTTCAAAATTAGTTAATGCAAAAGCTCAAATAATAAAATATTTACATTCATACAAGTGCTGAAGTAAAATTGAAAAGAGAGTTTATCTTTACAATTTGGTGGTGGAGGTAGGAATGCAGAGAATGAAAGTTGGCATTTTCCTTTAATATGTATAGAAATAATACCCATTTCTTAAAGGGGAGGGTGGACTTGTTTTAGCTTATATCCCTCTAGTCAATATTTTTATTAATATTTCACTGTATCTGCCCATCTCAGAATAGCTCCTAATTCTTATATTAAAGACCCAAAAGTCTTTGTTTGAATGCTGAACCTACTACAGATAATGGAACCACAAGGAGGTATGAAATTAAGTTGAGACAATCACCTTTTATCTGTTGATTCTAAAGAGAGAGGAGGGGGTGGGGAGAGAGAGAAAGACAGTGATGTGAGAGGCCAGCATTGACCAGTTGCCTCCCACACACCCCCCCACAGGGGATCAAACCCACAACCTATGAGTGTGCCCTGACTAGGAATGACACCCACAATTTTTTGGTGTACGGGACAACACTCCAATCAAATGAGCCATCTGGCCAGGGCATATCCTTTTATTATCACTACTATGGGGTCTGTAAAGTCCAAGCTGGCATACAGAAAGCACTATATATGTAAATCTGACAGTCTATTTGACTTAGATACTCAAGGTGTACTCTTATTGTCATTTCCATTGTGCACTATGAGAGTTAGAAGAACTACAATTACAAATGCATCTTTCCAGCACTTCTTCCCTCCCAATGACTAGAAATATAGAGGCTTCTGTTTTAACTTTCCAATGTGTAAACCAAAAGTCATAGGGAAGTGTGTGAAAGCAGATTAAATAAATATATGTAAGCAATAGAACATGTGGAAATAATTTCCAGTAGTTCTGCCTATGATTCTGATCTCTGGAAAGTTGTGCAAGTTAATATGAAGGAAGTTGGTAGCTAGAATAACTCAATAGATGGGTAGGTACCTGTGAAATAGTCCACGCCACTGTATGAAAGTCAATTTCCTCTTGGAGTGGTACACATAGAAAAATATCCAGGCCTACCTTTTGATAAAGAAATGCAAATAAGGGTAATGTCTCATTCATCATTACTGTGTTTGTCTTAAATAAGAAATAATCTTATGTACTTTTATTGGGCTTTAATTACAGACATCAGCTTATTTGCTATACTGTTTCTGCTTTCTACATATGGATTACTGGAGCTAAGTATTTTAGTGGTTTGGGGAGTCTATGGAGTCTTGAGAATGCTGGATTACAGAGCACAAAAAAGGAGGAGTCAGAAGTAGCTCTTCAATGAGAAAAGCTTAAAGCCTTTGAACATTAAGGGAAACATTCTGAAGTTTTACATTCTGTTATGTCACCCAGTTATTATGGCCATTATTATGCCCATGTAGGAGCAAGTGGGGGACACTGCTAAGGAGTGAGGGCTCTGCAGTCCAAAAGAGCTGACACTGGAAACTTGTTCAGTCACTCGCCACCTTTGTGAAATTGGTGAATCTTTATCTGGCCTTCATTTTATAAAATCTGTAAAACCAGCATAGTCATACAATCTACCTCGCTACGTTATAGGAAGTTAAAGGAGACGAATGTAAAGCATCAAACATTGTGTCTGGCACCTAATAAACCCAGTGGGTTCCATCCTTCCATATTTGTACCAACAATGTTACCCTAAATTAAAAGCTAAATGGTAAAGATTTGAGTTAAGGCCTGGGGTCAGGGAAAAAAGTTAATTAGGCCACCCAAGAATTGAATACATCCCCACTGACCCCATACTATGTACTAGAAATGGTCAATATATTTTTAACAGCATTTTTGGCAGGAATTTTACAATTCCTTTGGCTGGAGTCAGGAGAGAATTATCTGAGACAATCAAGAATGTATGAAGGTATACTCATTACCTAGATGCAGAGCTGACCCCTTGATCATGGATGCTTTATTTATTTATTTTAAACATGAAATCCAATCTCAGGCAGTTATACATGATAATGAGTAAGACAGTAAGTTTAGCATATAGAAAAACTTCCCCCCGCCCGCTCACCACAATGTCTCTACCATTATCCCACCTTGTCTGTCTTGTTAGTTTCTTGATGAACTGAGCTGTCAGGATGCTATATTCTGCCCTTCTATTTATCAGGAAAACTCCCTTGTAGGTGAAGCACATCAAGGAGATTCTGATGGCCTCAGTAGGCCCCATTTAGTGCTTGAATGCCATAATAAATATGGTCACCCAAAAAAGAATGTTGATGATACAAGTGTATTATTAAGAATGATGGCCATGTAGGAAAATCGAGAAATCCCATTGTAAGTATTTAGGAGATGTCATCTGACCTTAAAGAAATCCTTCAAAGTCACCAAAGCACTGAGCCAAGCATCAAAACTAATGAAGTGCCTGTAAAAGTGTTTGTATACCAGGGAAAACAGGATAAATGAGACAAGAGAGCAATCAGGAAAGTTATGAGTGGTCCTTACTGCATCGGGACAGGGGTAGGAAGCACAAATCCATAATCTTTCTGTCCGTTAAAGGTGTGTGAAGCATGAATGAGATGACTGTCATTTGTTGTTTTGGTCTGCCCAGCATTCATCTTCAATTCCAATGGTATTATCTTTCCAATTTTACTTTGGGAACAACTGCTTTTGTACTCTCTAACCATGATGTTAAGTTGGAGAAACATCAGCTAAAGAGACTGATGCACAGCTCAGAAATGCCCAATCAGAGTATCGCATCCTACTGCCTGTAGGGTAACATGTAAGTGGAGTCAGGCAGGCCAAACTGAGAAAATGAGACTTGATTATATACCTTCTGTTGAATTCTTTGGGGAGAGAGCATAGTTTTCTGCTAGACACAGAAACTGGCCAGGTATAAATCTGTGGCTATAGGGGGTTACCATAAAGGTGGAGTCTGTTTTAGAGTGAAATCGGTATACGCACACATACATAAAGATCCAAGAGATGGAGAGAGGCCAATTACTAATCAACCTGCCTGTGTCTCTATACAGTTTCTCCATAGTATTCATAGATATGAGCAAATAATCATTCTGGCTTTAAATTAGAGTTAGATTTCCATCCTTGGCATTTGTCAGAATATTCGTGATTATTAACCATCTGTCTTACTTAATTTCTCTTAAAATACAGAGCCTGCAAACAAGATGTATGTATGCAGGTAATTTATCTTAGAAAGTAAGCCCAAGGAATGGGTATGGAGGCTGGGTAGTAATAGGGTAACAGAGAAAGCTCACCCAAGGGTATGCCACCCAGTTTATCATGACTGTGGACCATGAGTGATCAGAGCTGCTGAGAACATGTTCAGTGTTGCTCCTCTAAGGAATGGAAGATGACAGTGGCCACTGGCTGTAGAGGACTGTATAATAGGGGCACACATAGGATAATTGCTGTTGAATCTCTCTTTAGAAACCCCCAAAACTGGAGGAATATAGCAGGCAACGTTTCAAAGCCATCCTGAATTCAAAAGAGCGGGTTCTTTGAGGGAACAAAAACACAGAGGCAGGCCTTGAAACAGGTTATGGTTGTTCTTGATTATGATCGTACCTTTTATATGGGAGACTTACATAGTTTACACAATCAGTGTTTGTGTTATCAACTATTTTCAACCTATCCTCAGGGTCATTTAGTGATTATGATTATACTGAGACACAAATTTGTTTGTTTTTTTGTTTGTTTTTACTATATTTTATTGATTATGCTATTACAGTTGTCCCATTCTCCCCCTTCACTCCCCTCCCACCCATATTCCCCCCCTTTAGTTCATGTCCATGTGTCATAAGTTCTTTCGCTTCTACATTTCCCACACCATTCCTGCCTCCCCCTATTTTCTACCTATTGTCTATGCTACTTATTCTCTATATCTTTTCCCCCTCTCTCCTCCTCCCACTTCCCCGTTGCTAACTCTCCATGTGACCTCCATTTCTGTGGTTCTGTTCCTGTTCTAGCTGTTTGCTTAGTTTGCTTTTGTTTTAGGTGTGCTTGTTACTGTGAGTTTGATGTCTTTTTTTACTGTTCATATTTTTTATCTTCTTTTTCTTAGATAAGTCCCTTTAACATTTCATATAATAAGGGCTTGGTGATGATGAACTCCTTTAACTTGGCCTTATCTGAGAAGCACTTTATTTCCCCCTCCATTCTAAATGAAAGCTTTGCTGGATAGAGTATTCTTGGATGTAGGTCCTTGCCTTTCATGACTTGGAATACATCTTTCCAGCCCCTTCTTGCCTGCAAGGTCTCTTTTGAGAAATCAGCTAACATTCTGATGGGAACTCCTTTGTAGGTAACTGTCCTCTTATCTCTTGCTGCTTCTAGAATTCTCTCCTTCATTTTTATCTTGGGTAATGTAATTATGATGTGCCTTGATGTGTTCCTCCTTAGGTCTAACCTCTTTGGGACTCTCTGAGCTTCCTGGACTTCCTGGAAGTCTATTTCCCTTGCCAGATTGGGGAAGTTCTCCTTTATTATTTGTTCAAATAACTTTTCCACTTGTTGTGTTTCCTCTTCCCCTTCTGGTACCCCTATAATTCGGATATTGGAACATTTAAAGGTGTCCTGGAGGTCCCTAATCCTCTCCTCATTTTTTTGAATTCTTGTTTCTTTATTCTTTTCTCTTTGGTTGTTCCTTTCTTCCTTCTGGTCCCTTCCATTGATTTGAAACCCAGTTTTCTTTCCATCACTATTGGTTCTGTGTGCATTTTCCTTCATTTCACTTATTGTAATCTGCATTTTTTCATGTAATTTATGACCAAAGTCCACCAATTCTGTGAGCATCCTGATCACCAGTGCTTTGAACTGTGCATCTGATAGGTTGGCTGTTTCTTGGTCACTTAAAAAAATTGGCTCTGGGGCTTTTAACTCTGTTTGAGCCATCTTTTTTATTTTATTTTATTTTTTTCCTTTGGTCTGGTCGTGCCTCTTACATATGAGGGGCAGAGCCTTTGTGTTTACCAGGGCGGGGCACCTCAGTCGCTGGGTTGTAACATTGTGTGTGGGGGTGGGGTCCGAGAAGGAACAATGGTGCCCACTCTGCTCTCACCAGGACTCCAGTCCTCCCTGCCGCTTCCCACAAGCAAATTGGTCCCCTCTGGTGCTGGCTCCCCGGTGGGTGGGCTTGTGCACTCTCTCGGACTCTGTGGGTTTCTCCAAGGAGCCTCCCGTGAGGCTGATAGAATCTCCCCGCCTCAACTTCCACTGGTGTTTTTAATCTGGTGCCTTCAGGCTTTGTTTCCCGGTGCTGGGTCCCTGGGTTGTGCAGCTTGTGTCGCGCAGCTTGTGTCGCGCTGCCCGTTTTCGCTAAGCTCTGTGCTTGAAAGTGCGGCTGGGGACAGCCAGCTGCCTTGTGCCCCTCACTGGGTCTGCCGGTTGCCTCCACGCCCAGGGTCTGCCACTGGGCCGCCAGCTGCAGTCTGCATTCTGTGCGCTGTGCACGTGCACATCTGCCAGCCACCGATTTTTCCTGCTGGTACCCCTCGACCCCTCTCCGTAGGCCTCCGATTCTGCCCCTCCTTACTGGACTGGATGTGTGGTATTCAGACTTCCGTTGGGTTCATTTCTCTCTGTTCTGGTTGTTTTTTTGTTTGTAAATTGTTGTTGTCCTTAGTTTTGGTTGCGCGAGGAGGTACAGTGCGACCACCTATGCCTCTATCTTGGATCCTTCCCCCTGAGACACAAATTTATTTCCTCTTTCTTCTGGAGATTACTGTAAGAAGAGTCTGTATATTTCCTATTACTTCTGTAGATTATGTAAGAAGAGTCAGTAACTAAATAAGCAAGCTCGGCCTCCTGTCCTGCCTCACATTGTGCCAGTGAATGAACGGTCTGTTCTGTGTCGAAAGCCTTAGTTATTCAGGTATTTATAGAAATAGTGATTACAGAACAAAAGGCAGAGAATCCATGATAATCCATAAAAAACTAATTCTCTTTAGAGCAGTGGAAAAAGAGCTAGGATGTGGATACTAACGCCAATCAAGTGATAATCCCTGCCTAGAACATTGTAATTTTTGAGTTTCTGATGCTCCATAGTGAAGAAACACTCCTTTAATCAATGATGGAAAAGAGAATATAAAAAGATGAGCAGACATGCCTTTTACTTGCCATTCCTGAAAAAGGGGTGAGAGGAATACTTCATATTCAATAGCTCTTGAATACTTCATCTCAGGAGAATATTTCATCTCAGCAGCCGTTCAGTGGCTTTCATCCTGAATTTGTCCAGAATCGCTGCAAGTACCAACTCTCTTCCACTACCAATTGGACTTGTGTGGGTGCTGAACAGTTTCCTGAAGACACTGGAGGAAATGCAGACGCTCCAGGCCAAGAATTGAGAAGTCCATGGAGCCAGACCTGAGGCAAGGCACCAGCAGAAAGCTGGTCACAGTAGTTCCCACAGATGAGGAGATGATATAAAGTAGCAGACAAGAGAAGTTCAGTAAAGGTATTCCCCCACCCACCATATATGACATTATATTCCATTTGTACTGATGAATCAAATTCCATAGTGTGGAATTCGGAATAAGGAGCAACACTCATATTGTGACAGTTTAGGGACATATCTAATCATTTATTAGAAACCCGAACTCAGTCTTTGAGGAGCAAACCATGTCATTCAAACTTAAGTGCAGCTGCTATCTAGATGAGAAAGTCAATGAAATAAAAATTAATAGTGCAACATACTAATAAAATAGGGAAATCCCAGCATTCTTCTTCAAAATGATAATAGCCTGACCCATATTTATTCTTACTTTCTGTAAAAATTGGTGTTTTCCATAAGTTTTTGAAAATAAACCCAACAAATAGATATGAAGCAGAAAAAAGTAATGGATGTTAAGAAATTAAGGTGCCTCATAATGGGTTATAAAATTGCACCTCTTTGTTGCTTGCACACTATTGATGAGTTTGCAGCATTTTACAACTCTTTAATTTATGATGAAACAGTTTTATTTCTTTCAGCAACCACAGATATAATTTTCTTATCTATCATCAGAATGGTTTAATACCTTCATTAACTCACACATCATAAAGCAGAGAGTGATTTTGGTACCTACTCCAATCATTCATCGCTCCTGTACCAGCAAAGAATGCTCTGTTTTCTGCTGATTCCAAAGTTAGACTAAAGGTCCAGATCTTCATGACCCATCCAATTTGAAAGTGAAGATTAAAGAGACAGGGCATCTATTGCCACCATTTCTTTGTAGCTATGATTACATTGTTAGGCTTTGGGACAGGTCAGAGACGCACATTGCAATGTTGGATGTGTAACAATGAAAGGTTGCCATGATGACTTGGGAGCAGGGATCTGGTTTCCTTACCAAATCAATGGGCTCTAGGGGTGTTCCCTTCACCCATCCCTCTTTGCTCAGTGGTAAAACCTCTCATGAACAAAGTATATGGGACTGGGCTTGAAGGGAATAGCTCAAAACCAAGCTGAAGGTTGAGTCACTGCTCTCGGGATCTGCCCTATTATCTTATTCTTTAATCTGCTGAATATCTCCTCAAAGACCCACTCTTTTCCCTATATAGAATGCTGCTTTACTTTGTATTCAACATGTGTTGGAGAGAGAGAAGAGGTATTTATAATGCCGCAATAATAACCTATTCAGTCCTTAAGTGATATGGGCCCCAATGGAACTTATAATTTTTGGTGATTTTCTAAAATTGCTGTGGTATAAAGAACAGCATGAACTATAAAGGAAAGGCCACTGATGAGCCGGTAGACTGGGCACTGGCCATAATTTAAAAGCAGAGGAGCTCAGAAGATACCGTGCTAAGAGAAAGCCTGATAATTTAGTCCCATCAATAATTTTGGGAATTATGGATTTTAACTGTCATATGAAATAATATGGGACATAACACCAAGAATGCAAGATTAAGAATTTAATAATGAGCAAGTGGGATAAATAATCAAAGGAATAAATATAACCTATGATATAAATGGAAAATGTATAGCACTCTCATCTCCCACCCATATAAGACATCACTGGTCCACAAAAACAAACTATTTCATGAAGAGTCCTGAGCATAACTCAAAACCTGTTGTAATGAAACCTCCAAGCAACATTCTCAACCTTATGAAGATAAATCTATGTATAATCTCTGATCTGTGACCATATGTCATTTTATCTCCTCCCCTGACCCTTACTAAAATGTGCCTGTATAGGGGGAACATAACTTTTTTTTAAAACATTTTATTTATTTATTTTTAGAGAGGGAAGGGAGGGAGATAGAGAGAGAGACAGAGAAACTTCAATGTGAGGTTGCTGGGGGTTATGGCCTGCAACCCAGGCATGTACCCTGGCTGGAAATTGAACCTGGGACACTTTGATTCTCAGCCCATGCTCAATCCACTGAGCTATGCCAGCCAGGGCCGGAACATAACTTTTAAAAAATGACATTTTCATAAAGTATCTGGAACCTTTCCTGTCCCTACTTTTAGAATAGCTAGTGTCTGTTTGTCACTTTAACATGTATTAATATATGAGATTTTATTATTTATACAATTTTCATATATATTACCTTTTTGAGCCTTATAACAACTGTATGAGTTAAAACAAGTACTATTATTACTAATCTAAGATTTAAAAAGCAAAAACCAACAAACCGATGAATAAAAAAATCAACAAAGCAGCTGCTTTTTTGTGTATGTAATAACACACTCAAGATTAATTATTTAAAAAAGACCAGCTGCTAAAATAAAGTTTGAGAATAAATTATTAATGTCTATTGCAAGAGGAGTATCTAAGAATTCTTTGGCTACAGTTAAAAAGGGCCGCCCTAGTTTTCCTGAGGTCACACTGGGGTCCTTTTTGGAATTGAGAGCTGCCTTGTTTAACCAAACAATTTTGTCTTTACATAAATAGTATCTCATGGGCTTGTGGTGCCAAA
The DNA here is from genome assembly GCF_004126475.2 of Phyllostomus discolor. Classification (NCBI taxonomy): domain Eukaryota; kingdom Metazoa; phylum Chordata; class Mammalia; order Chiroptera; family Phyllostomidae; genus Phyllostomus; species Phyllostomus discolor. The sequence continues at coordinate 158,956,004 of NC_040907.2, forward strand.
ATTAGAGAAAGCCAGAAAATCACACAATAATGGGGAAAAATGTTTTTTCATGAGGAAAAAAATGTTTTTCTCATCCTCAAGGACATTTTTTATACTGAAATGAGAGTATTTAATTACTTATTTATTTGTCTATGTAACTGGCTATAAATATTAGGCACAGGGACCTTTTGCCTTAGTGGTAGGGTGGGTGATGCCGTGGGGTGTGAAAAACTTCACAAAGGGAAGAAAAGGTAGAGAGTAAAGTATATTCATTGTCCAAGGGAAGAAAGGGGCTGGTATGAAGAGCTCTACCGGTGATGCAAGGTTGAGGCTGTGAGTTTTATTGAGTAGTAAAGGGGGAGGGGTGCAGCAGGGTTGTCATGGCAATTAGTTGTAAATCAGGAAGTCTCAGGCTGATTGTGCAAGTTTAAGTTCGTTCTGCTGTTATCTTTGGGTTCAGGGTTCGGGCATTTGGCTCTGGTATGTCCTGTTTGCATAAGTTTCTAAAACACCTGTGTAGAAGATGCTTTTAGTAATCTCTCCAGTCCTGAGAATAGAGGCTTAGAGAAACAACAGTTAATTATGCCTGACAGACTCGAAGAAGAGATAGCTAGCTCTAGTAAAGGGGGCCTGAAAGGGGCCTTTCTGTCCTTTCACTTACTGTAACTAAGCGTAATGTTCCTATAACAAAGCATAATGTTCCCCTCCATCATCACCTGTGTTGCGTATCATTGAAAAGGGGAGGACCCATTTGCACCCTGGTGTCAGGAGGGATCTGTGATCAAAAGTGATGAGTTACACTCGATTCTTACAGGCAGTTTCCTCCACACTTGTGTGTCTAGATTGTTTTTGTAAAATAAAATGATAGTATTTTTCTTTTAGAAGGAAGACTATTTCAGAGAAAAGAAGCACATACGTACAATGTAGATTTTGAAAAAGAACAAGGTGGAAAGACGAACTATGTGATTTTAGGGGTTATCATGCTCTGGTAATCAAGATGGTATTGGCACAGAGATTAGATATATATGTTAAATGAACAGAATAGAGAGTTCAGAAACAGGCCCACACGTTTGTTAAAAACTGATATTTCGTAGAAGTGCCAAAATAATTCAATGTAGAAAAAATAATTTTTATTTCAACTAGTGGTACTGGGACATTAATTGGTACCCATATTAAAAACAAATAAACAGCTCTGCCTGGTATGGCTCAGGGGATTCAGTGCCAACCTGTGACCCAAAAGGCCTGCGGTTCAGTTTCCAGTCAGCTATACTTGCCTGGGTTGCGGGCCAGGTCCCCAGCTAGAGGCAATCACACACTGATGTTTCTCTCTCTCTCTTTCTCCCTCCCTTCCCCTCTCTCTAAAAATAAATAAATGAAATCTTTAAAAAAGCAAACAAACTTTGCTACCTCACACTACACACAAAAATTAACTTAAAATGTATCAGAATATAAATGTAAGAGCTGGGACTACAACATTTCCAGAGAACAAAATGCAGGAGAAAAATTATACTGACCTTGAATTAACCAAAGATTTCTTAAATAAGACACAAAAGCACAGAACAAACAAATAAATTGGGCTTTATTACAATTAAAAATGCTAGCTCTCCAGAAGATACTATTAAACAAATACAAAAGAAAGTCACAGAGTATAGGAAACTCTTTGGAAAATAAATATCGGACAAAGAGCACATATCTAAAATATATATATATATAAATCTATAATTAAACAGATGCCCAACAAAAAAAAACAAAAAATATATTTGAACCGATATTTTATTGAAAAGATATGTGAATGGAAAAGGAGCACGTACAACAATGCTCACCACCATTAGACATTAAAGGAATGCAAATGCAATGCCACTAGATGTCTACTATATGGGTTAAAATAAAGAGAAATCATACCAAGTGTTGGAGGAGATAGGGTACAAATGGAACTCATATACTAATGGTGGGAATGAAAATGTTAAAACCATCTTGGAAGCTGTGATACAATTTCTTAAAAAGTGAAACAAATATCTACCATATGACCCAGTTGTTATACTCCTAGGTATTTATCCAAGAGAAATGAAAACATATGTTTACACAAAGGCTTCTACATGAATGTCCATAACAACGTTATTTACAACATTAACAAACTGAAAACAACCGAAATGTCCTTCAGCAGGATTGTTTTCAGAGGAAATTAGGACTTTTCCCATGGGATTTAAAATCAGGTCTGTTTAGTTGTAGATAAGTCCTTTCCCTTTTGTAGAGGACATGCATGGTCATTGGTTGGAGGCACTTCCGGCTGCCTGCCCACAGGACTGGTCCTTACGGCAAGTTAGAGGGGTCTCTCCCCACTGCCCAGGTGACTGTGTTGCCCTCCCATTCGGGTTGGGTATTTATGAGTATTGAATATGCACAAAGGATGATAGGGGCTTCTACACCCTGACTCTTAGCGAAGGTAGAGGTTTCTGTCAGAGACACAGAATCCTCAGGCCCTGTTCTTCTTTGGCAGAATTAACCCCTTCCCTTCTACAAGACTCAATAGGAACCTCTCAAAGAGAGGACCAAGATGCTCTACCTGAGGGAGGAGGGAGGAGCTTTTCGTTGAGAACTTAGTCTTTGTCAAGAAATTGGTAGACTTTTCCATACTCAACAGAATCTTATCCCTGTCTTTCCTTATTGTGCATAAACACTTTCTAGAGGTTGAGAAAGTAGAAAAAAAAAAAAAACAAATAAAACTAAAGTAACTCAGTTTAGTGAACCTTTAAAAATTCTTGTTTTTATTTTTTTATGAGTGTCAACACTAAATTGAAATTTTTTCCCGAACTAGATAACTTTGAAACTTTTAAACCCAGATTTGAGATCTGCCATCTGACTTGTCTTTTGGATGATATCTTTTTAAGCAATTTTCAGTGCTCACTTAAGGTGTTCTTTTTACCTGTCATGTTCCTTTGCTTCGGGAGTGAGAATCATGTGGTTCTGAGTTATTTCCAACTCTCCTGAAAATTATGAAAAGAACACAAGGTATTAATTCATGTGAGGCCAGGGATTTAACATGTTTTTCTTTGTATCTATAGAAACCCTTTCTGTTAGCAGACACTAAAATAGAAATAAATTGATTTAGTTAATCATTACAGATGGGCTCTCAGTGATTATGAAGAGCTGTGAGTTAGCTTTGCTTTCTTTCTTCTTTTAACCAGTCAATATTTTTGAGCACAGGCATCTTTCAAGACCTGGGGAAATACAGAGGGTCATGGTCCTGCCCTTAGGAGACCATGTGAACAGACCCAGGAGTGGACGGTTGGAATATGGAGAGAACAGTGCTATGACATGGCTAACACAGGCACAGAGGAGGGAAGGTGATTCCATGGCACACCACCAGAGCTCACAACTGCTACAGCATTTCTGACCAGGGTGTGCATCCATCCAGTGCCAAAGAATAGATGGATGGTGACATTGGATGACTTGAGAGGCCCTCTCAGCTTCAGGGGGAAGAAAATAATTTCATGAGAAGACTGAGTTAGAACTGGCAGCATTTCTTGGGATGCAAGAGGGATCCAAGTTTACTTAGTTCACTGTGGTATTGTTCTCCTTGTTAAATACTCACCAAAAAGGAGCCCTGGCCAGTGAGGCTTAGTTGGTTGGAGTGTCATCTCATAACCAGAAGGTTGCAGGTTCGATTACTGGTCCTTGCACATACCTAGGTTGCAAGTTTGATCCCAGGTGTGAGTATGTACAATCCCTGGTTCGGGTGCGTACAGGAGGCAACCAATCGATGTTTCTCTCCTTTCCTCTATCCCTTCCTCTCCCTCTCTAAAAGCAATGAAAAAATGTCCTCAGGTAAGAATGAAAAAAAAAATTTTAATATTCACCAAAAAGGGAAGAGGAAGAAGGAACGATTCTTTTTTATATAATTGAGATTCCTATGTACCTCTACGCCTGTACAAAAACTTAAAAGTATAGTCAGAGCTACATTAGCTGTTTAAATAGTTTTATTTGGTGTCAGTTCAGGCAAGAGCTAGGCAGCACAGCAGTCATGACTTAATTACTAGGCCATATTAAAATACAGCAATTTAATTGTAATTAGCACTGTAATAATTTATTTATAAAATGCCAATGTATGCATTTGTATTTGACAACCATTTACTTTCAATCTGGTACTGCATGTGCCCCATTAAATTATAAAGTACGAGGTCATTAACCTGCAATTCCACTTGTGAGCATGCTATTAAATAGCATCCAGTCCCTTCTCTGGTTGAAACATAACTGCTAGATCATTTCTCTGTAACTACTTAATTTCCCCGTGATCTTCCAAAAGCTCTTATTACTGCTAATTAAGCAGGTGTGACCTGTGCCGAAAGCAGGTGGCCCGCCATGAACATCTGGCCTGGACCCAAAATTGGGTCAGGTCTCTTTAGTGCTCTCATTTTCCTCTTATTTGCTTTTGGTCATTAGTGATTATAGCAGCTCAATACATGTTTTCATGTTCAGGATCATTAGGGTTTGCGGACTTTAAAGAGAGTACTTGGCACATGACCAAGTACACTGTGGATAGACTTCGGAAGCAAAGCACTCCTTCCGCTTCTGAAGCCAAGGTGGCTCTTAGTGTTGAGTGGTCAAGGCTGTTTAGCTCAGCGTTATAAATAATGAGTCTAGGATTTGTAGAGTGGAACTTCCCAAGAAGGTTCTTTCTTATAGATAAAATCTATGGTTCTTGAACAGAGTGCGTACACTCCCATACCAAAGCAGTCATTGCACACACCTTACTCGGTACATCTGTGCTAGAGCGGGGGACAGTCAATCTGAATGTGCGTCAGGGCTCGGGCAGAAAAAGTGAAGAGTGAAAGAAATAAAATGGAACTACCATTTGTGTTCCTCTTATTGATATATTAGTTAATATTATATGCAAAAGCTCTTCGCTCATGCTCTAGTAGGTTTCCCTATAATGCTCTCAGAAAAGTATTACTGTAAACCCGCTTTTACAAATACAGAAATTGAAGCCCAGAGGGAGAAATGTACTTGCCCAATTTGCATAGTTACTAGGTAGCTGAGTGAAAATGAAAAGTCAGGTCTGCAGAACTGCAAAGTGCTTTACAACAAACCACAGCTCTGTAACCTGCTGTTACCACCATGTGCAGAACCAAGAGTGTCCCTGGTCTACATGTCCTGTCTGAGGATGAGGTGTATTTGGACTTTATCTTCCTCCTGTTTTTTGCCACATCTCTATTGACCACATTACTACTTGCTAAAATGTTTCACACTGAAGGAAAGAAGGAGTAGACATAGAAAGTGAAAAGCAAATTCCAGATACTGTTAGTCTTTGATCCATGAAGCAACATGCACAAACATAAATGAAGAAAGAAAGGAAGGGAGAGAGGGAAGGAGAAAGAGGCAGGGAGGGAGGGAGAGAGAAAATGAAAGACAGAAGAAAGAAAGAAAGGAAAAAAGATTTAAAATTTTTTTCAGTGAAAGTATATATTTAAGATGTACAACTTGATGTTTTGTTATATATACATCTACATAATGAAATAAATACTACCGTCAAGTTAATTAATATATTCATGTCATGTAGTTATGCCTTTGTGAGTGTGTGCTGAGAACACCTGAAATCTACCCTCTTAGCAAACTTCCACTGTTCAGTACAGAACTACTGTTCACCACAGTCAACACGCTGCACATTAGGTGTCTAGGTTTACTCACCCTGCATATCTGGAACTTCGTACTCTTTGACCATTGTCTCTCCATTTTTTTTACCTCCTGCCCCCGGTAACAACCACTGTACTCTCTGCTTCTACGTATTTGACTTTTCTAGATTCTGCATATAAATGAGATTATTTTTGAAAAAATATTTTTCAATATCTATGTTATGATAGAGATCTTTTTAATTAACATTTTTTCAAATGAGTATCCTGTCTTTTTTGACATAGTCATTAATATGTATATATTACATATATGCGTAGTTGTATCTGTTCTTGTATCTCATCTGCCTCTACTGTGACACCTTAAATTCCGAAGGGCAGGGGCTTTGACTTCCTTGATCATTCCAGAATCTTCTGTCTTCTAGAACAGTGCTTGACACACACTCAGGTGTTGCGTGTTGAAACAGTTAATGAATATCATGACTATTGTTAATTATGTAGTGTGGTATTTGGTCAGTGTCCTCCGGGGTTTTGAATATAGAGAACTAATTGCCCACCTACTACGCATCTGTGCGTTTTGCCTTTTGTGTCTCCTTTTCATAATTTCTCTCTCTCTATATTTTTCACTTCCACTTGTTATTTTAGTTTTCTGATTATGCCTGCCAAAATAAGGTAGTTTCTGACTTAAATATCAAGGCTGAAGGGAAATGAGGAAATAAATACCCAAACTTACAAAGAATGAGTTACATTAGTTTGAATATAAAATATAAGACAGGAATTGAGAATTTTGCCTAAAAGTCAGCAAGTCAGTTTTAAAGTATCTGATTTGTAGCATTTGTTTTAGGTACTTGTAACACGAACTTTATAATTTGGTTTGACAGTGTCTTTCTCCCTTTCTTTTCCCCCTCTCTTTTTTCTTTTTCTCTGTTATTTTTCTATTTGTTTATTTTTTGTATGTTTTTTAGATAGAACTATCCAGGTCTTAAGCACTTACCAATGCATGACAGTTCTCAAAGGGCACTGTGATAGAGTTCATTGTAAATCTAAACCCTCCTTGCTGTTGCTGTTATTGATCCTTCCAAATGCCTTTTCCCAATGACATGTTTATACACGTTTCCCATTAATTTCCTTCAGTGTCCCTCCAGGGTGTATTAAATAAGTAAATATTGGTAACTATTTTTTATATAACTCAGGTTATTGAGGAAAGCAAAAAGTCACTAGCTGATGGGTGTAAGTCTAGGAAAGAAATGAAATATAAGACCTTGCATACAGTCCTAATTCTAGCCATTGATCTGCTTTGTGAACTTGGCCTCAGAGAAAGAGTCTCATGGCAATGGATTAAATACTGAGTTTCCAAAGGGTCAGTATAGAATTTAAAGATGAATGCATGAAAAAGATCAATCTCTTAACCCTACACACAACTAGTCCCTCTGGTTTGTGTTCAGAAATGCCAGCTAAGAGTTTTGTTTTAAATCTCATTAAAATTAAGCAGATGAGTATTTGATAGTTTCTTAGTATAAAGTCCCAGGCCTGAACTCAAAGCTAACCTAGGGTCCAGAAGTAGCTGAACAATTGTGAGGCTGTCTGATTAGCAAGCAGACAGATGCTTGATGTTTCTCAAGAATGTTCAAGTTATTTTCAAAAGCAATATTAGTGTGGAAATCAGGATGCCTGCTCCAAGTCATGGCTCCCACTCTAGTGCTATCATGTGGGGGAGCACTTTCTTTCCCAGGGGCTCGGTCCTCGGAGCAGGACAGGGTGAGGCAAATGAAGCAGCTAGGGCACAAAATATAAGGGTGCTCTTAAATATACTCACTCTCAAGGTTGTGCAAATGCAGCATCAGCCTGGGAATGAGTGCCTCCTTAAATTGTGTACCCTGAGCACCTCACTTGCTTACCCCTAGTTCAGGCCTTGCCCAATTTCCTTTCTTTTAAATGAATGAACCAGTCCTAATCAGTGGTTCCCATTGTGGGAGTATATCAAACAAGAGTCTTTTGACTGCTTCAGAAAATGAGTTTCTGTAGGGTGGGGGATGGTGAGTTTAGAAAATGTAATATACTAGCTTTCCTTCTTGGAGATGTATAATATGTGTTTTATCATTGGATCTGATCTGAGATACTCTACAGAAAATACACCTGTTTACCTCAAAATAGTTAATTGTTTTTAAAGCTACTGATTCTCAAAACATTTTGTTCCTCTCTCCTAAATAACCAGAAAAAAAATCATCTTAACAAAACTACATGTCAGAAGCTCTACGTGCAATTTCTGAATTAATCATTGGAACAGCCCTATGAGGTGGACACAATTACTATGCACATTTACAAAGGAGGAAACAGACTTGGAGGCAAAGTGAAATTATTTGAAAAGACATTCATGCTTTACCAACGTGCTTGCCTGTTGTTAATGTTGAGCTTAACATTCATAGAGAAATTTTCTTGTGTTCCCATTTCTTTAAAAATTATCATAACATTTTTTATAATAACAAAATTTATTTTTGCATGAATGAAATACCAATTTTGATCTAAGCTTTTCTTTTCTTTATCTCTTTTTTCAACTACTTCCTATCTCAATTGACTTGTAGCGAAGCGTTTACTTACCTCTGAGCCCCCAGCCGACCATGCATCCCTGTCATACTTTTATCAACACTGATTGACCCCACAGGCTTCCAGAGACTCCTGAGCAATGTGCATTTCAACCCCAGAGTAGTGTAGTTTGCTGAGGGGTGCCCAGCTTTGCCACTGAGTTCAATAGAACAGTAAGGTGATGCTGTTGAACAGTACTTTGTATAGAGATGGTTGTCCAGTTTGTGAAGAGAGAAGCAGGTCACAGGGTGAACAGCTATTTACAGAAAACATTTCTGTAAGTGAAGCACCTCTTCTCTGGAGTGTCATGAAGTATATGGGGGGTTCATTACTGAGCACCATGATATACCAGGGGCGACACTAAGTTGCAGGAACACGATGGTGGAAATGACGACATACGTGATCCATGTTCTCTCATGACTTGTAATCTACTAGTCTCTTTTTCTAAATAGATATCCAAGTAAAGCTAGTGAATAAATTGTAAATTGAGAAAAGCACTTCCCGTTCCCAACTATTAAACAGTTCTCTCTGCTATGCCTTGTGATTGGCAGGACATACCAAGTTAGGGACTGAAGGTGCTTTAGCTATGTCCACAGAGAGTTGTTATATTTAGAAACTCAACCCCTCAGCATCTATTTCAGCCCAGGAGCTGTGGGTTCGAATACAATTTCCTCTGGTCCACATTCAAGGAGGCTGAATATACACTTTGGCTTCAGTGACAATGACACATAAAATCCCCTCAGGACCTGAAGTGGCTGCCAACAGCAGGACTTTATGTTTGGTAGAAACTCATACAATTCAAGTCGACTATGCTTCATATGGATACCCTTTTTCTAGACACATCAGATAATTCTGTTGACTTTCTCTTAGCAAGTGAGTAAATAATTGACCCTGACACATAGATGATACCAGGGTATATTCAGGCGGCTGGGTCAACTCAACATTTTATCACCTTCTGAATTCCTATTTTAGCATGAGATAAGCATATGCTCGGTCCTGCCATTTGTTTTTATAGGTGTCATGGCAGCTTGTAAATGAGTTGTCTGTATAAGGGACCAAGTTGCATCCTGAAAGAGAACTCATTCTCGGGGAGACAGTTTTTCTTATAAAGTGATCAGAGGAGAGAGGATTAATTCTCAACACAAAATGGAAGGTTCAGAGCATGCTCCCATTAGGGTTCTGATCATTCTTTTCTTCTTTTATCTCACTAGATTTTCTGAGCTTCGACTAGATAGAACACGTATTACTCACCTATAAATTCCTGGTGTCTACCACAATATCTGGTCCATAGTAGGCACTCAGTAAGTATTTTGAATAAGTAGGCACTTCAGAGTTAAGGTGAGGCTTAGGGTAAGGAAGAGAATTAGAGTATTTTTTTCCCATAGAGCAGGCACTCTCCTAAGTGGTTTACATACATGATATCCTTCCCTTGTGAAGTAGGTGGTAATATCATTATCCTTATTTTTCTGATGAAGAATGTAAGGCTAAGTAAAGCTAAGTCAATTGGCTAAGTTCATACGACTGATAAGGAATCATCTGGTTATGATACTTCCTTTGGACCCACCAGAATTATGTGGCTCTAAATTTTAGGGTGCCTCTTAAATTTTCTTGTGCAGTTTTCAACCTGAATCTCTAGCTGAGCCTTTAGGGCATAGTACAAAAACTGAGACAGTGTGCTAGACTCAATAATATTTAAAATATTGAGCCCTGATCAGTGTGGCTCAGCTGGTTGGGCATTGTCCTACAAAGTGAAGTGTCACCAGTTTGATTCTTGGTCAGGGCACATGCCTGAGTTGCAGGGTTAGTCCCGGGTCGGGGTAGGTACAAAAGGCAACTGATCGATGTTTCTCTCTCATATCCATGTTTCTCTCCTTCCCCTCCTCTCTCTCTTCCCCTCTCTCTTAAAATGAATGAATAAAATATTTCTTAAAATATTTAACACATTGATATAAAATAACTCAAAATATTATGACTATGAAATACCCTGCAACCTGGATATTAGTGGCTTAGAATCTATTAGAAGCTAACCATGAAAACAGGTTATAAAGGCCATTAAATTGATTGCTATCTTGCTTCCATTAGATTCAAGGACGTGTTTAGATACGTTGCTGTTGTTGATGTAACAGCACACTTGTCTTAGCAATGAGGGGTGAGAGGAACCCCCCAGAAGTATTTCAGTGTCTGAATTCAGATGGGACTGAAAAGGTGACTGCAGATTTCCTACTTTTTTTGGGCATTAAGTAAATTTTCTCGTGTTGTTTGTTTTGCTTTATATTTTAAGCTACTTTGGGTTGCCCTTTATTAATTTTAAATAAAAAGTTCTGGTAAATATAGCATATAACTACCTACCAGTTCTAAACCTATGGTTTTCCCCAGACCACTGACTGACATGGTGTTATGGCTAGAGCTAGAAATACATGTGTCTTTACATCCTAGGCTGGTATTGATGTGAGTATTTGTAAGTATAAATTTTCTAGGTCGAAACTGGACTCTGGGACACTTAAATTTTCCCCTTAAGCTTTATTGAGATATAATTGCAAATAAAGTTGTAGTATATTTAAAATATACACTTTAATAATTCGGTAAACATATACATTGTGAAAGCATTCTAGTTAATTAACACAGCCATCACCTCAAATATTGATATATACATACATGGAAATATATACAAATATATAGAAGTATATATAAGAACATGCAAGTTTTACTTTCTTGCTAGTTTCAATTATACAATACAGTACATATAGAATAACTGTGTTATACAGTATAATTAACTATAGCATGATCAATACTCAGTGCTTTATGTCTCAGGAAGCAGAAACTTAATATGAGAAGTAGTTTTGTAAAATTATTGTGGAGCCACAAGAACTTAAATGGCACAAGGAAATTCTTCAGAATCAAAATGAAACATTAGCAGAACAAATAAGGAATCAATGGCAGTTTTTAAAAAGCAGCTGTGAATGTTTACCTTGTAAGGAGGAAAAGGAAAATTTCTTCTTACCTTGTAGGAAGAAAACAGTTTTCTACAAAAATAAAAGAAAAAGAACTGGAAGGGTTGAAGGAAACATCACAAGAATTTCAGGTTTGTAAATACGCTTTACAGAAGCAAGTCAGTGAAATGGAACAAAAGGTCCAGTTATATACACCTGCTAACTAAAGAAGATTATCTTACGCACTGACTGAAACTGAGCAATACCATGCCACACTAGCGGGTCAATTTGGATTGCTAAAAGAGAATCAGGAAAAGTTACAAAAGAGTGAAAGAGCCCCAGGAAGAGACTTCTTGTTGTGTAACACCTGAACTGGCCTCTTGTATCAGCCCAGAGAAGAGGACATTCCCAAGAGTAGACAGTAGAGAAATAAAAGTAACCTAGTCTTTGATAATATACATCACTGAGTGCCCGAATCAATGAACAACAGAGCCTGCCCAACTTTGAACTCTTCTTACGCGAAAAAATTTTTTTATTATTTGATGGTTTAAGTGTCGGTTTATGACACTTGTAACCAAAGCATCTCAATTTATATTGAAGTTTTTTGTTCCACCTTACAGAATAGCGTGCTTTGCACAAAGAGATATTTAAAAATCAACTATGAAAGGTATTATTTTTATAACGTCTATGCAAAGGTTTGCCTTTTAAGGGTATTCTGTTAATCAAACAAATTCCACTGGATTCCTGAAAAACCCGTTCGGACAGTACACATTGTAGTGTCGTGTAACAGTGTTAGATAATGTAGTCAACTGTAGTCCCTGTGTTCCACATGGGGACTCAGATCATGTTCACTGCACAGCTGGCAGTTTGCCCCCTGCGACCAGCCTCCCCTATTTTCTTCTCTCAACCTAATTCTGACTTGTTTTCAGAGCAAAGATCTTAAGACTTCTCTGTAAAATGGCCAATTTGAGCCCCTTACTCTGTGGTAAACGGAGGCATCTGTGAATTTTCATAACGGAATTTTGCTGCATCACAATTATGCTAAGATTTAGGCTATCATGAATTTTTGGACGACTTCTCCACTCACATTGCCTAAAGATTCAGCACCTGCCAGCCTTTCTTACTGAACATGTTAAGAAAGGCACATTTATGGGTCTAAGCGTTTTCTGATATTTGGGTATATCTTTGTTTATTCGTTCTCCAGACAGTTCCTGCAGTTTTTGGCCTAAGTCTCTCTACCCTCATGAGAGTTGTTACATGTAATGAGATGGGTTTAAATAACAATACAAAGTCACCAGAAAGCACTTAAGGTTAAATCAATATTTTAAATAACCCTTTATTAGGTTTTGGAATTTTGCTGAGATTTTTTTTTCTTTAACATTCTTCAGCAGATTTGGTATGGTTTCAAGATTAATTATATTAACTATGTTTCATGATTTAGTGAAATTATAATACTATTTTAGATGCATAATCATTTATCACCCATGCTCAAGGCACCTCTTTTTTTTCTCCAGTTTGTACTTGATCAGTTTAATATAAAACCTAACCTAATAATCTATCAACTTCAAATATCTGGAGATCAGAAGTTAACTTAATCATTGAAACTCTTAATGTGGGTATTACATTACCCACCCTAAAAACAGAATAGTGCATGTGATAAATGACTTTTGTTTGCTGATTGGTAAATATATTTAATACAGAGTTTTATTAACTTCATGAAAATGAATGAATTTAATGCAAAATTGTAACTGTACTACAAATTTATTATTTATTTGACTTAGATCTGTGCGCATTTTCTACTGATTATTTTTCCTACATATTTAGTGTAAACTTATTCATCGAATTCCATAGTTAAATACACTGATGTAATATTCATGAAACAACTAGAGGAAATTCAAGATGATTACATGGCACAAAAACATCTTTTCTAAATGAAATGCCAGAGGTGTGGTCCAAACAACAACTGCATTGAGTCTTGAGCTGGGAACCATTTGCAGGGTTCTTAACCTAAGAGGAGGAAGCCTTCAGTAAAAGTGTATGCATACGTCTTCTGTTAAGTATTCATAGCTTTCATACGATTTTAACGAAGTCCATAACCCCTACCATCTAAAGTCTAGCAACATCTTAGGTTCTCCATAGGTGAAATTGGTGAAAATAAGTTTTATTTTTTTCTAAATTTTATTCCATCTTTTTGATTCTGACTATTCATTCATCTTGTGTGTTCAGAGTTTCATTTTTCCTTCCTTTCTTCCTCCTTGATAAATAATGTAGTCAAACTTACTCATTTTTAGATGAAAGTTCTACAGAGGAGTAGCAACTCTCTAAGTGCGGTATGGTTTGTTTCTCTCTTTTCTGGGAGCTGGATATCATTGGGGTGTTTTCAAATAAGGATTTACCAAAGGAATATTTTATTAACATTGTTGGGATAGAGTTGTGAGAGTGAAAATACAGAAGGTGAGGGCCAGCCTGCAGAATTGACATAGGCAATGATTTCACTAAGCCAGAGAGAAAGACGGGTATGGCTTTTTAACAAAGTAAAGGACTAGAAAAATTACAGGGATCTAGGAAGTAGAGTCATAAATTACACAATAATAGAAATGATCAAGGACAGAGTATCAAGGCAGAAAACAGCGCAGGGCAAGTGCTTGGAAGAGGTGATATGGTGGATGTCTCAGGACTCATAGAGACAGACTATAAAGTTTCGTGGGAAAGACTTTGCATGTAAAGGGGATAGCAATAAGCTCAGGTCTTCTGCGCTGGCATCCCTCTTCCATCCTGCTTCTCACACACAAGTTTCTCTCTCTGCAAAATTAAATTCAAAAACTACTTAGGAACTGGAAGCTTCTGGAATGAACTAAGGTAAAGGAAGGCAATTCAGGCTTTCGCAAGGAGGAAGGGACTTTGACCTGTGCTCCCAAGTGGAGAGAGGGGATGAGATCAAAATTAAAGCCAGGAGCATTCATAGTGTTCACTGAGCATCAGGACAAAGCTTACCCTCGGTTTTCCACAGAGGAGAAAGGAGTCATATGTCTGAGCGGCCTATCCTCTTCTTGCCTGTGAGGTATCTCCATCCTGGGAGGGCTCTCATGAGGCATTCAGGAGCTACTCGCTACCTGGATACCTCTTTCTTGGGAAACTTCCCAACACCAAGGCACAGGTAGATGATCTGAAGTCATTAAGTAAATGAAAAAAAAAAAGTGACGTTGGGGGAAAGGGTAGGGAATTTTGGAAGGTACATGACACAAATGCAGCCAACTCAGTTATTTCACCACTAAGCAATGTCCACATGTGAAAACAAAATGCAGGCATGTATGTGTTGAGTTTGGCTCAGGGTTTAATTACATTAAGGATGTGGTAGAACTTTGTGAAACTTTCTACAAACGTTAGCTTATTTATTTAAAGGATAAATGAATCTATGTCTCTGGGACCTGCCAAACCCAGAGTCCATTTTTTTCAGGTTAAGCCTGCATCCAGCATACAAATCAATGCTCAAATGGGGCTCAGTGGGAACCTCTCTCTCTCTGCTGCTTGTCTCTACAGAGCAGCTGGAAGCAGCTGAGCTCCTGAGCCCGCTCGCAGCAGGGGGCCCATCAGAGCTCTCCCAGGGCTGGCTCTTTTTCTAAGGAGAGATTTTCCAGTTAAATGTGCCTACTGTCAATTTGTTTGTTCCAGGGCAGGAGGGACTGAGAGCAGGAGGGAGTAGGGGTTAAATCCAACGTAGATCTCTGGCTTCTGAGCCTGGTGGTGGAGCGAACACTGACCTCCCACCTTCTGTCTTGAGTAAAGGAGACAATTTAGCTTCTTTGAGAAAAAAAATAAAAGAGGACTCAGTATCAGGAATGTCAGAATCACTGCGAGTCTGAGCAGCCTGACGCCTTGGGAAGAGATCTGTATTTGGAAATAAGAGGTGTGGTTTCCAGGCTGGCCCTCCCCCCAACTCACCCCGGAATCTTCAGGAGTTCATTGGCTCTCTCTGTTTTCCCATTTAAAAAAAATGGAATATAAAATTCTGTTCTATTTTCCTTATGAACTAGTATGGACTTTATGGAAAGAGGAGCTACCAGTGGACAGGGAAACTGGAGCTCCCACACCTACTTTCACGGGATACTTCTCCCGAGGTGGGGAGGAAGGTAGGTCCCACCCCTGCGCATTGAAACTGTGGGGATGGTGTGTACATGTAGTTTTTCTATTGGCATTTGGCTGAAGGAGTTCGGTGATTGCTATTTTTTAGGCCATTTATTTTTCTGGTTCTTTGGATAGGGGAGATAGGCTTTTGTTGGAGAATTTTTAAAAATATGTCTGAGTTCATGGACACAGACAACAGCATGGTGATTGCGGCGGGAGGAGGGGATGGATGGAGGTGGAAGAGGGTACATGGGGAATAAATGGTGATGGTGAAGGGAAAAAGAAAATTAAATTCAGAAAAATGTATTTGTGTGCCTACTCTGGTCGGGTGACTCAGTTCGTTGGAGTGTTGTCCTGTGCGCCAAAAGGTTGCAGGTTTGATTCCAGGTAAGGGCACAAACCTAGGGTGCAGGTTTGATCTTGGTTGGGGCACATACAGAAGGCAACTGACCAATGTTTCTCTCTCCTTCACCCTCTCCCTTTCCCCCTCTCCTCCTCTTTCCCTTTCTCCTTCCCTCCATCCCGTTTCTCTCCATCCCTCCTTCTTCCTTTCTCCTTCTCTCCCTCTCTCCCTTCCTCTTTCTCTAAAATCAATAGATAAAAAACATGTCCTCAGAATATATGTGTGTGTGTGTATGTACACACACACACACACACACACACACACACGTATATGTATATACATATTCCAGTGCCTGGCAGCAGCTCTGGGTTGGATGCTACTGCACTGCCCTGGCCAGGATATATGGGAGACAATAAGAAAACCCAGGAAACTCATTATCATGTTGTTCCTCAAGTCTTGAGTTCCCTAGGCAATCCACATTCTTTTCACATTATAGGGTCTCCCCATGCTTGCTCATTACATTATGTCCAGGGCTCTTTAGTTCAGCTAAAGGAAGAAGGCCACTCCATCTTGACCAGAGACCGAAGTCTCCTGTTAGAATGCTTTTAAACTGTAAAGGCCAACACAGCTATAAGAAAGTACTGTGAAGATTAAATTCCAGAAACGATATAGATAAGTATATGGGAGAGAAATTATATTATTTCAGAGAAAGGCTCTTTTTAGTCTCTCTAGGAGTGTTCCTTTTATCCTAACAATAAATATGGTAATGATAAACTTTCAGAATTAGTTCAATAAAAGAGGTTCTCTCCATGGAATAACTTCTTGTAGACTTTTGTTATACAGATTATGACTATTGTGTCTTTTAAATGTATTCTGTCACTCTCTTCAGAAATTCAGAATGTGCATCACCTCACTTAGTGACCCAGCGTGCCAGTCATTCTCGATGCCTGAGCTGACAAAGATGAAATTCTGTGTTGAAGCAAACTCTTCCTTTGTCTTGTTAAAAAAGCAAAAGCCTCCACTCAGCATCTGAAATTTCTTGTCTAATATGATACCCTCTGATTAGAGAAGAAGAAGGACTGGCTAATTTGGTTCTTAACCTAAGTTTCATCACAGTATAGGCTTCTACAGTGACAAAGCGCTGCCTCCATATTGCAAAAGCTGTAGTCCCCCTATCTGCAGATGACATGTTCCAAGAGCCCCAGTGGATGCCGGAAACCTAGGATAACCCCAAACTCCATATGTACTATGTTTTTGTCTATACCAGCAAGGGCTGATTCCACTTCTTAATATGTTATTCACTGTCTCAGAACCATTTACATCTCACAGAAGTCAGTACCCTGGCTATTCTGTGGTTTTGCCTGCTGTGCTTGTTCAGGGACCCTTGTGCAAATGACGCTGAGCCCCATCTTATTAAGATCTCTTCCTAAATATGTGTTTACCGAGAATGCACCCAGCTTTGTGCTATAAGATCTAATGGATGGGAAAAGGTCATCATTTTAAGGTCAAATAGCATTTTAAATGCTATTTATAATTATTATTATGTAAGTTTCCTGAGGAACAACACGCAATGCTTTATTTATACCTTTATATTTGATGATAAAAGGCCACAAATTATGCTTGGGTATATATGTTCTCTGGAAAGCTAAAAAGGCTACTTGAACATTATTTTTATAAAGATATAGAAGAGCTACCAACTGATCTCCACAGATGTACTCTGCCTTTTCTTCTTAGGGCTGGACAATTTCAGTAACATTCACCAGATTCTAATTTAAGGGAAAATGCCCAGTTTATTATTAGGCAGGGATTTTTAAATGTTGCAAATAAATATGAAACCTCAGTTAATATCTATAGATAAAAATAATATACAATAAATTAATAAATTGAGGGAAAAGCATTATATAAATTAATGTGTTAGGAATCTGGCTGGACTGTTTTTCAAGAGTTATATTAATTATCTAATATTTTTTGGATTAACTATAGAAGTAGAAACTAATTGGGTTCCTGCCGTGAAAGGTATGAAATTAACATACAAGTGAAGAAACCAAAACTCTTTTAAATTTAACAATGGCCATTTATAGCTTTAATTAAGCAGCCCATCTAGCTGATAATACATGATTGACCTTTTATTTTTGCTCATTACTTTTCTCTCTTCCAGATTTTAGTCATTGGTGTTTGGCTGTGACAAACACTTGTGATTCATTTGTCAGGGGATCTTGTGTTTCAAGATGCTGATGCTGATGCCGATGCTGACAGTGACTTTTCTCTGTGTCTGCAAATATAGCTACAAAGTCCGGTAGGTGTTCCCTTGCACCTTCAGTACCGTTCTCATTTGACTGGCCTTCAAGCTGCGGTCAGAGCTTCCTGTCATTGGATCTTACTCGACATTTGAATTCCTAGTTGGCCCAAAGCACTTGTTCAATTTTAGCAGCTTCATATTTTTTAAATTCTTATAATAGAGACCTGACTAATTCTGTACCTTTCTACCCATGTCCAACCAGGCATAGCTACTTACAAACACCAGGACACCTTTAAGGTATTCCGTCTTCTTTATGAGTACTAATGGCACAGCCCCCTCTGGAATTAACTTGAAAGCTGGGCTCTGCCTGAGATAGCATGGTTTAAGACGGCTTTAAGACAGAAGGCAGTCTGGTTGGGGCCCCAGATCATTGAAGTTTGACTCATGTGGTGTTCAAAGTCATCCCAGGCTCATTATACTGTACCCATAGACTGTTAAACTTAAATTTGGCAGTTCAGAGAAAATCAGCTTCTCACCTAGTACGTGTCAGTGACTCATTTTGCTGTAGGAAACCACCGAACATAATCAAAAACTGTTTCCATGGGCCTCACTGAATCCACTGACAATGGGGAAAAGTTATTCCTTTGTTGGTAGATTATCTCTCTCCTCCCTTCAGCTTTTTCTCATCCTCCGCTAATTGGATGTGCTGTGCCAAGTCCTCATCTCGTGTATCAGGTCATGCATGTTTTCCACATGCTATTTCAGAGAAAACAAGTGGCCTTAAAAGGCTGTCTCCACTCAGCATTCCAGCTTCTGCTGCTCACTCTCAACCCGAAGTCCTGCAGGCTCTTCTGACTCCACATGCCCTCCGTGGTGGCTTGAAATACCTCCCCCTTGTACTTTTATCATCTCTTCGTTGGCACCATCATCTCCTTGGGCATTCAAGGCAGACAGCTTGTTGCCTCCTCTCTGATTATCCACTCCTCTATTTTTCCAGTTTGTCACCCCTCCCCTCACCCCCCACCACATATTCACATACTGAAAAGTTTCTCATCTGCTCTCCTCCCTGCCTTGATTACTATAGCCTTCAACCTTCTTTTTCCGCCTTCAGTCTTGCTGGAGCCATTTTAGCTTCTTAACAGGTTAGACCCACCATCAACAAACATCTCCTGCTGTACATGTGTACTGGGGACCAGGGAGGGAATACCATGGGCCTCCATTCCTTCATGCTCTGTTGGCAAACCAAGGGTGGGGGCTGGAGGATGGGGGAGGTAGGTCTGATCTGCAGGTTTTCTGAGGCCTTCAGTCTGGAAGTCAAAACATATTATTTTGCCTTAAGAAACCAAGATGCTGGCTACACCAGAATCTTAGACTCTGAAAGGGAGAGGCAAGTCTTGGTCACCAAAATCATGGTACTTGTCAGAGTCACTTTCAGGCCCAACAAAAGCACAAAATCAGAAATAGAGCATGTGCTTAGAGCAGAAACACACAGGGAAAAGATAATACCTGAAAAAGGCAATTCATGGGCTCTGGGGCCATCTGAGGTCTTTTAGGAAACTCTTTTTCAGTTATTTTTATCACCTACTCTCCTTGGTGCCTGAATTTCCACCTAACAATTTATCTCTCTAACTAATGTACTGCCTTCTGCTGAAACATTTTTTTTTTGCCTGAGAAAGGCTATATACTCAGCAATTAATGTCAACTATTTCTCTATTCTCCTTCCTTTTCTCCTTGACCACTTTCTTTCTCCCCTTTTCACCTTCTTTCCTTCCCTTCATCCTTTGCATCTGGCTTTTCCCCCTTATCATAATGTGTTCTGGGTTCATTTATGTTGTATTATATTATCAATATGTCCTATTTTATATGGCCAAATAATAGGCCACCATATAGATAACACCATTTTTGTTTCTCCATTCATTAGTGGAATATTTTAGCTGTTTCTACTTTGGGGCTGTTATGAATAATGATATTATGAATATTCACATACAAGTTTTTGTGTGGACATGTGTTTTCTTTTCTCTTAAAAATATGCCTAGGAGTGGAATTGCTGAGTTGTGTGGTAATTATGTTTAACTTTTGAAGCATTACCTAACTGTTTTCTGAGTGGTCATACCATCATACAATCTTGCTAGCAATGCATGTGGGTTTAACCTCTCCACGTACTCACGAACACTTTTTTTTTTGTCTCTTTGATTATAGCCATCTTAGTGGATGTAAAGTATCATTTTCCATATTGACTGTCAAGTTTGGGTATGGTTCTAGAATCTAAGTCTTTATATGCTTTCTATAAATTTTATAATTCATCAAGGTTCCTCTTAAAGTAATTATATTCCAAATCCTCGTGATGTGTTGACAGTGACTCTTATTTAAGGGGAAACCTAACAACAATAGTAAATATTTAATGAACATTCACCAGGGGCCTGGTCCTGCTCCTCAAAATTACCCTGTCCATCTTGACAGAAAAATTTAACCACACTAATCTATTATTCTGAAAGCTTATTAAACAAAACATAACTACTTTAAAAATTATTTATAAAACTCATATTCCTAGCTCCCTTCTTTTTCCCAAATATCCGGTTCCATTTCTCCCATGAGCACCCTTCAACATTTCCTATCACGAAGGGAATTGTTTTTCCAGAAGCTTTAGCACACTGCAAACACACATGGCAAGTCTATTAAGCTCACAGTACCCCAGAGGGTAAGGGGGGAAGCAGAGACCTTAACATGCCATTGAAGCTTTGAGCAAGTTCTCACCACAAAATCCCTAGTCAATGGCTTTCTCAGTAAAAGAGAGGGAGGGTGGGTGTTGGTGAGGTGAGGAGTGTTTGACTGTGAAACTGGTTCCAGGATGGTACCATCCAGGGCGACCCTCCCAGGATGAAAGGACAGCTCTTGAATTGAATGGGGGAGGACTCGCCTGTTCCATTAAAGAGGACAGATCACTGTTTACTTCTGAAGCTTCAACCCAAGAGAATAGTCACACAAAAGGGATGACTCTTTCTCATTGTATACGTTTATTCTATACATGTTCAAAAGCCAGCATGTGCAAAACCATTTAGCAAAATGCCACTGTGGGGCTCGTGGTTTGTAATTTTAGAGAAACAACAACTAAAGGCTGTGCTGCACCTCATAAATTATGCAGTAAAGGGTTTTGAGTAAGATTGAAAAATAAGAGTAAAACCTACACTCCCAGCAGGCAAATATTGCTTGACATTTGTAATAATAATGAAACGTAAGACCTCAGTGGGGCTAAACTAAAACACATTTGCATGTCAAAGAACAGGTTCTATTTAATTTGTTTAGGTTTCTTTGCTAGTTTTTCTCTTTCATATGGAATAACTTCAAGGTTATGAAAAATATAATGAATGTCTAAATGGTTGGGGGGAGATATGAACACAGGTGAAAACCATTGATTTTCTAATCAGACTTTGGAAGGTAAGACATCTGTATGCAAGAAGTGACTTCTACCCTTTGCTTCTTTAATGCAGTTTTATTTTCAGAAGGTAAAAATAAAACCAAAGTATTGGCCAGCTTACATTTATATAATATATATTCCCCTGACGGTGCATAAATGTAAGAGCTTACACTCTGTTCCTTGTCCTGAGGCAGTTGGCGTATTTGTCACATTTTGACCTTCCCTTGGGAGAAATGCTGTGACAACAATCTTCTAAAGTTTAGCTGTCGTGGGTTTGTTCACCCATTCTTGTTCGTTCCTCTCTTCAAAAGAAAAGAGAAAAATCACAGCGGTGATTTATAGGGAAATTGGGTTTCAGAGGTTCAAATTTGGAATTTAATCAACTCATTATGTAACTTTGATTAGCCTGAATGTTTAACGATATAAAACAAAACAAAAAATTGTATTATAATTTTAGAAAATCAGTTCTTTCTATATTGTGATTGGTCTTTATCTTTCTCTTAGTAAGTTGAAAGGTACTTTTAATGACTGCTAAGTCTTTATAAAAGGATAAAAATCTTCTGTAGATTTTTCTCTTTTTAATTAATATCATAATTCTTTCATGGTGGAGAAAAGGTGTTGAAAGAGACTAATTTATGCTTAAAACATTATTTTAACTTATCAGCAAAGCATCATGTGGACTTGTGGCTAAACAATTCAGTTCATTGTAACAATGCCTAAAAGAGAGTACTGAATTTTTCAAGAGTTTACACTTGACTGACAAATATTTTCCTAGATTAGGATTTTGTTGAACCAGTCTTCAATGCACAGAAGAAATGCTTGAATTCCACTTGTGGTCATGTGTGATATAAGGTTTCTGTTTGTCTGGATTTATTCTCTTCTTGACTGTTGCCCCTGCTAAGGTGAGATCTATTTCTCCAGGATGGGACCAAGTACGCCCAAGTGCCTGACATTTACTAGGAACTCAGGTATTTGAACAAGGATGTGTAGGTGCACAGATGAATGGATGAAATGAAATCATGACTCTACCTGGTTTCTTGGGAGTGATCGTGCTGATTTGCACATTGTGATAGCATTGGTAGAGCAATTGGATTTATGCAGTTGGATACTCACACATAGTGAACTCTAGGTTATGGAGTCACAGCTCATTTGTAGAATTTGAATTGACTCGTGAATGAATCAATTTGAAATGGGAACTCAAGTATCACTTTGTTTTGCTGCAAAGTTAGGTGGACTCATTGCCCAATTCTGTGGTTTATCCTTCTGAACTACTTCCTTCCTGGGCCTCCATGGTAGCATTTTTCCAGTCCTTGTATTCCCAGTATAGCTGGGTTTCCAATTCTGGCTCTGTCTCCCTCTTACCTATTTTGGTTAATTATCTAATATCTCTTAGCTGAAGTTGGTCATTTATAAGAGGGGGTGCAAATACCTAATTCTTGAAGTTATGAGGTTTTAATGCAATAATATATGTCTTCTACTAAGTAGAGAAACTTGTAACAAAAAATGCTATAGTCAGCCACAGCAGTACTACCAATACCACCAATAAGCAGTAATACATTGAAGAAGTTATGAATTAGTAATATAGCCTAATCTAAACTAGTGTCTTCTCTGACCATAGGATAATGCCTCTCAAATGGTAAAACACCGTGACTTAAGCATAATTATATATTTACTTAAAAATGTTTTTAGTGAAGGAAATTATAAACCAGTACAAACTCAAATTATTTGTTGTTTCTTGTGTATTAAGATTTTAGTATCATATCAATCCCTGAGAAAGCAATATATTTTGACATGATCATGTCAAACCTGCCCTGACAAAATGCAATTTTCTTCATGTGTTTGTAAAATATGACTAAATATCTGTTACCCGTGCTCTACTTTGAATATCTCCTAGACTATAGAATATAGTCAATTTTTTTCTTTTTTAATCTAGTTTTTATTATATATTTTTTAGATTTTATTTATTTATTTTTTTAGAGAGGGAAGGGGGGGAGAAAGAGAGAGAAACATCAATGTGCAGCTGCTGGGGGCCATGGCCTGCAACCCAGGCATGTGCCCTGACTGGGAATCGAACCTGCAACACTTTGGATCTCAGCCCACACTCAATCCACTGAGCTATGCCAGCCAGGGCGATTATATTATTTTTAATTGGGGGAAGATAAGATTTTCTAAGGCCTACTAGAATAAATTTAGTGTCTATGTCAAAACTGGTTACCAAAGCCTTTACATATTTTTTATTAAACTAATGATTAATAATATTTTAATGTTAAAAATCACTGAGAGAACTGTTAGAAGTATAATTTAGAATTGCTTTTGAAGTCTAGAATGGTGAAAAAGGGAGTATATGTGGCTTAAATATTCTCTGCCTGCCCTTTTCCCACACCCATGTGTCTAGAATATAAGTAACCAAAACAAGGTAGTATACAGAAATACAAACTATAAATTTAAAAGAAGAAAATAACTTCAGTTTGGTGGTTTTGCTGAAAAATCTCTTTATTATTTTTAGCTTTGTTGAGTTATGATTGACAAATAAAATTGTGCCATAAAAGCATGACATGATGGCCCTGGCTGGTGTGGTTCAGTGAAGTTTGTGCTAGTCTGTGAGCCAAAGGGTCGCTGATTCTATTCCCAGTTGGAGCACGTACCTGGGTCATGGGCCAGGTCCCCAGTTGGGGGTGAGCAAGAGGCAACCACATGGTGATGTTCTTCTCCCTCCCTTCCCCCTCTCTAAAAATAAATAAAATATTTTTTAAAAAAGTATAACATGATGGTTTGATATATGAATACATTGTGAAGGTATTTTGACCAAGTTACTTAAAACATCCATCATCTAACATATTTACCTTTTTTTTTTTGATGCAACAATTAATTTCTGCTCCCTTGGCAAATTTCTATTAACCAATACAGTATAACTAACTAGGGTTACTAAGTAGGTCCTCAGACTTTTTATAACTGAACACTTGTACCATTTTATCAGCATCTCTCCATTTGTTCCACCCCCTGGAAAACATTATTTTACCATCTGTTTCTATGAGGTCAACTTGTTGGGTTTGTTGTTGCTGTTTTGCTGTTTGTTTGTTTGTTTTAAGATTCCACACATATGAGTGATTCCATACAGTATTTTCCTTCCCTGCCTGGCTTATTTCATTTAGCATAGTGCACTTCAGGTTCACCCACATTGTTGCAAATGACAGGATTTCCTTCTTTTATGAGGTTGAACAATATTCTATTGTGCATGTGACATTTTCTTTATCCATGCATCTGTTGAGAGACACTTAGTAGATTGTTTTTATACCTTGGCTATTATGAATAATGCTGCGATAAACATAGGAGTACAGATCATCTTTTCTAGATAGTGATTATGGTTTCTTGAGATATACAACCAGAAGTGTGATTGTTGGATCATACGGTAGTTCTATTTTTAAGTTTTGGGTAATCCCCGTGCTGCTTTTCATAGGGCAGTAACAGTTTGCATTCCCACCAATAATGTGGAAGGGGTCACTTTTCTTCACATTCTCACCAGCATATATTGACTGTCTTTTTCATAATAGATATACCAACAGGTGTGATATTTGTCTCATTGTGGTTTTGATTTACAGTTCCCTGATGATTAGTGATGGTGAGCATCTTTTCATGTAACTGTGGCCATGTTTATGTTTTCTTGGGGAAAATGTCTATTCAACTCCTTTGCCCATTTTTAAATTGGGTTATTTGTTTTTGACTGTTGAGTTGTATGAGTTCTTGTGTATTTTGGATATCAACATGTGGTTGGAAAAAATGTTATCCCATTTCTACTGGGACCTGTGGAAAATTGAAAGGTCACAAGTCCTCAAAAAATATCTCAAGAAAAAGAAGAAAGCATCAGTTTTGTGTGTTTGATAAATGAACTTTGCTGACTCCCTCATCATAGGAAAAATTTTCAACATCTGTATACAACCTCTGAAATAAATGTAAAGTATTTGGTATGTGCTCTATTAAACATATTGCCACATAACTAATTTTCTTAAGAATTCACAACACAAACAACGATACAGAAACTACCCTTGGCTCCACCTGACCTTATAGTTTGTTTTCCAATGGGCTATGTTCCGTACTCTTTTTAATATACTAAATGTTATTTCAAGTAGTAAGTAGAGAGATGTTCATAGGGATATTCTTTCAATCAAAAGTAATAAAATGCAAAACAGTAGGTCACCTACTTCATAAAGACAGGGACAATGTCTACACATGTTTGTTCTTATATCTCAAATAGTAATTGGCACATAATAGTAATTAAAACATACTTGTTGAGTGATTTAATTAGTCAGGGAATAAATTAATTGAAAGCAAAAGTGAAACTTGAGGAAACTATGGCAGCTGAAGAGTTTGACCTTTGGGAGATTGTTAAATATTTTAGATATATTATGTGTGCTCTTAAGAGGTTAATCCAGAAATAGTGATTGAGTTTTAGGCAAAGGTTCAGTTCAACATAATGAAGGATATTCTTTTGTAATTGCTGGTTCAGTGGTATCTCCTGCTAGCATATGGGCTCTCTGAATTTATGTCTATGTGTATTTAGGCCACTATGTAGTCAAATGTCTCTCAAAAGCAAGCCTTTTGCTGTATGTTTGCATAAGTGAATATATAAATAATTATTAAATTTTCCCAACTGTATAGGAATAGTGATCTTCCTATCACTGTAGGTGTTCTAGAATTGTCCAAATGATTATACAGCCTGGGTATGCAGCAAGGATTAAAGCATAGAGGGTGGATTACAGAACACACAGTGTCACTCTCTCTAGTCTAACTTTGATCTTCTAGGATTCTATTAATCAGAACAAGTGTTTTCCCGCACATAAACTACTTTTTTAATACAGTTAATTTTACCTTCCCTACCTTCAAAGCCTCTCCAAAGAGTCACAATATCTTGATCAATGGTAAGGAGAAAAAGCTATGTGATTTTAGCTGCAGCCAAGTAGGGAGGAATCTATTTTTATATTGGGACTTAATCTAAAGGTTCTCTCCTTCTAGAAGATCATCTATCTTGACTGTAATCTTGTTACCTAGCTTTTAGAAGATTCATGGTGTTCAGACCAATAGTCAAAGCCTCACTTGGGAGTATAACTTAATAAAAGGTTATCCTAAATGACGCCAGAAAGGCTTCTGTAGAAATCTCATCACAGAACCAAGGCGATAATTGTGGGGGATGTAAAAATGACCTAATTTATTACATATGTACATATGGGGTTTCTATAAAAATATGGAGGACAGATTGGGTAGTTAAAACTCATATTCCATTTTGAGCTAAGGAAAGGGGGCAGGGGGTGACTGTTTGGGACATCAAAGGGCAAGAAGGCGATTCATGTAGAGACAGAAAAGTAAATGGTAAATAAATGTGTGCTGGACCATGTTTAACAATGGGACACAGAGAGAGCTTTGACCAAAGGGACGCTGCCAGGTTCCTCCCTGTCTATCATACTAGTCCATATTAACCTATACTCACCGATGATATCTCCCTTCCTAGAGCAGGTCCTCTATCTGAATTCTTCTAGGCAGTGAGAGGGGAAGGCCGAAGGTTTTTCCTGAGTCTTTTCTTAAAAATAACCAGCTTAAAATAATCAATATCCTCAAAGGCATATTTTGGGGTGGCAAACTCTGCTTCCCTTCATAACCAATAGAACTCATGTTATTAAATGCTGCTTAAGTGTTGCTCCTGAGTATCACCTGGAAGCCAAGTGTCACTCTGATGTCTGCAAAGTATGTGCATGTGTGTCGTCCTTGTGGACAAACGATGACAGAGAGCTATAACGGCCGTGTCCTTGGTGTCTGTTATCCTTTCAGGAGAGCTTTTTATTGAGAAGAAGAAGTCACACTAATTGAATTTTTTTCCTGGGTGGAAGTACTTTGAAATTGAAAGGCATCCCCAGAGCAAGTACATAACTCTCCCTTTCAACTCAGAAGAGATTCTCCAATTTACAAATAATACTTACTGAGAGTTCTTCATCTGCCTGGAAATGACTGCGTGGCACCCAGACACCTGCAGCTGGCTGACTTCGTTTGACTTCCCAACCACACCTCAACAGGCAGAAATGCAATCTTAACTATTTTTATTATCCTTCACCTAATTATATTGAATTTTTCAACACATGAAGAAAAATAGTACAGAAAGTAATGAGCACAGAACACTAAAAGATCAGTAAAGATAAATCATTAAAGTATCAAAGTAGAGACTCTAAATGACACAGTTACAATAGAACTTGCCCAAAAAAACCTTCATCCATCATGAGATTGTACATACAAATTTACAAGCTCTCTCTTTAGGGAAAGGAGATGAAAAGAAACAATAACTGCTTGGTTTTACATAGCACTTTATTTTATGTAGTGGCTATCACTTTAAAAGTGTGTTCTGGTATTATGAGATTTTTATTTAATGTAACAATCAAGCAACATCACCAGGGTCTCCCAGTGAGTTCTTCACAGAAACTAGAGTATTGATCTTAAAGCTCTTTGCGTTCTAAAGCCACAAACAGAGATGCCCATTCTGGTCAAATTTTGCTTTTAGCTTCTTGGAATTTTCAGATCTTTAGAGCTTATCCTTTAACTCCTTATTAGAAACACTTCCTTACATGAGGGTCATGTCCAAGTTCAACATTTTGAAGGCTATAGTTTTTGGGCCCAACCAACATAATAATAAAAGTACAGTGTAGGAAAAAATAATTTTTAAAAATTACAGAGTCAGAGGGGATTAAACTTATATATTTTGTATATGTGTTTGAAGAAATGTGAATGGTGTCCTGAAAATACCTGGCATAATTATGCTCTTGTTTTAGAACTTTTGGAAAGTAAGTGTAGGATGAGAATCAGGAACTTCTCTTTATCTGATGTCTTGGGTCAGTACTCCTGAATGCAGGTTTGGGGGCCAGCCAGCTTTTGAGACAGCTTTCACCAATGAAGTTACAAAAATTAGGACAGCACAATTACTTTTAATAAAGCCAATTTTTTGGATGTTCTATATTCTGAAAGTATCTCCTTTCTACTTTCCAATGATGATTTCTCCAGTGGCATCCCATAATGAAATGTAAACATTTATTATGATCAAGGGCAGATTAATTTAGTCACATTGTTTATTTTAATCCCCAAGTTGTATAACCTGAGATGTGTTCATTAGAAGCTAGGAGTCTCACTTTTTAAAAAATCTGTAAATTAAGGATGATAATAGTAGTAACCCCTTAGGGTCAGTGTATGAATTTTATGGCCTGGTAATTTGCATAAAAGACCTAGCCTGTTCCCAGCGAATAGGAAGGACTCAAAAATTGGTATTATTTTTATTAGCTTGTCCAGGATCTTTTTAGCACATGTGATTTCATAACACTTGAAGCAGTACATTTAATCTTTTTTTTTAAATAAGTCTGTGCTTTTATGGGCTACTTGAGAGGGATGAAGTGGGAGGAGTGGGTGGCCCGAGCACCGAGCTGACCGTGCTGTACCAGCTTGTAGGTGATGAAGAACTCACCCGGGTTGTGACCATCCATCTCTGACTTGATTTCCACCTGGGTGTGTACCACCTTGCCATGGTACACACCCACCATGCTGCCTGCATTCTCTGGCAGGATGATCATGTCTTGCACATGCACATTCACCACTTTGGCCTTTTCCATGGGTGGTGCCTCCTTCTTGGCCTTGCTCAGGTGCTTTGGCAGTGAGTGCTGCTTCCTCTGTAGGCCTGGGTTCCCCTGCCTGGCACTGTAGAGATGTGTCAGCTACTTATAGGACTAGTCAAGCAGCTGGTCGAGATCCATGCCACGGTGGGTGAACTTGTGGCAGGTCCACTTCTTCTGCTCCACTTCTGCCATCTTGTAGGTCCTTTGGAAAGAACCACCCCTATCTTTTTTTTTTTAAAAAAAATAGCTCTTATTTTGTGAGTCATTCTGAGAATGTTCCATCTTCTAATTACCAAGAGGAGCTGGCTGAGTTGGCCAAAGCATGGTTGGAGAAACTTAAGAATACTGGTTTGAAACAAGAAGGCCTGGCTTACCAACCCAGCTCCAACTATTATAAGCTCTGTGCCTTGAGTATCAGTTAATTGCTCTAAGCCTTAGATGCCTTACATAAAACGCACAACCAGAACACCCCAGAGGGCTTTCAAAGGACTAAATGAGGTACCTCCAGAATGTCCCTAGTGTATTTCCCATCACGTGGTATTCTTTCAACATTAGCCTGAATTGGGGATAGAAGGAGTTCCCCATATATCATGTCTACTATTTGATAATGGGACATCTCCTTGAATATTTGTCATTTTTCCTTTTTTTTAGTAGAATTTAAGATATAAGGCATTTGAGATTTACTACCACTGTTTATCATCTTAATAACTCAATTTTCTCTGTAATTACCTGTGCAACTACAGTTAGACCCTGAGGGGGTAAGTGAGGAGGATGGTCACGCCCTTCAAATACCACTACCACAATCTCCTCTGTAAGAGTAGAACACACTTCCGTGGTGCACGGGAAAATCCTGGCCCCCTAGTAGGGTCCCTGGAGTGTATGAATTGTTGCTTAGTCACCCTGGTAAGGCGGGCTGAGTCATGCTGATGAGACTATAGGTTCTGAGTGAGAACTCCCCAAAATAACCTGTACCAGCATTTCCCAAAGAGTAAGGTTCAGAGCATGCATCCCATGAAACGTTTATAAAAATGGGCTCATTCCCTGAGGCCCTGCAAGATGTCACCCTCAGGAAAGTCATGTGGTCTGAGCTCTACTACGAGCTCATACAGGGGCTCTGCTTTGGGCCGCGTACAAATCAGTAATCCCGCACCTGAATTCTGGTTTTTTTCCTTTTGTGTAATTAACGGGTAAAACTTTAAGAAATGATGTCCTAAGTCTTTCCTAACTTTGATGCTTTTGCCTCTATGAATACATATTTATCTATTTTCTTTATTTTTTCCATAAAATCACCTGATAATGCCTTGAATGTTATTGGCATGATATCAGCAATAGCATTATTTAAAAAATTTCTTTGTTTCTCCTATGAACATCCAGTAGTTATTTTCTAATTCTTTTATTTCCTAACCTAAGCCTGTGCCTGCTGGAATTAAAATAATAATTAAATATAAGAAGGAAACTACCATAAAATTTTAATTATGTCTGTCTTTGGGATTACAGAAATTTGCTATGCTTCATTTTACTCCTCATTTGTTGTATTTCCTACAATAAACTGGTATGTTTTATACCTTAAAAATTAAAATGAATTAAAATAAAATTATTAATATTCTGATATTTATTCTCATTTGTTCTGCTGCTATTTTCTCACAGGTGACATGTTTTTAATCTTTAATAGTTTATCTTATTTATTTCCATGTGATATTAATCTTCTTTAATTAGATTACAAGCTCCTTTAGGTCAGAACCATTGGTAGAAAAAATAATTCTGTGACATATTTATTGCTCATGTTTCTTTTCTTTCCTTGTAAACTGATGAAAATGGAGGTTTTATTTTCTGGTGTAAAACTTTTGTAGGTTTTTGGTTGTTCCTAATTTAAAAATTTCTCTCTGCCTTAATTCAGTTCTTTTTGTTTTTCATACTGTTATGATTTTCAAAATTTTAGTGGTTTCTCAAATATAGTGATAACCCTCTGCTAAACCCAAACAAGTTTTAAATAAAGGTCCATTAATTGGAATGAATGGATAATGAATACATTAATTTGTGTTTTGTTTTAGTAAGGACAGACCAGGTACCCTTTCTTACCCCACTCTTTCCTACCCTAATGAGTCCATGGAGACAGTGTTATGGCATTAGGACCTAGATCTTCTGCCTCTGATAGAGAATGCTGACCTCCAAAGGAGAGGTTCTGATCTTACTTTCAGACAGTAGGGAAAAGAAAAGCCAGGAAATAAGTTCAGGTGCCCTTAGCCAGGGGTACCAAGTGGAACCTACCCCACTGTTCTGGACAAGAGCTCTTAGCTGGTCCTGCTACTGGACACTGGGAAAAACAGGTTATGGGGTACATTGAAATCCAGGACCAGGGCCAGAGTTATGGTGAGGAAAATGAGGCCAAATCATGCAAGTGCAAGTTTCAATCCTATATTTATCCTGTGTTGATAATTTTGTTATCCATGCATTTTTTCATTTATTTTGATTTTTTAAGATATTATATTCAAATACTCTTTATTTTGCTTGCTGAATCTTTTTGCACTCGCTTCAAATTCAGTTTTGTGCTCTGATGGGGCCAACATGTTCTTAGCCAGGAGCTTGAAATGTGGCTTTGCTTGCTCCCACACAGCCTGTAGGTTTCACAAAGATAACATTTCACAAGTTGTTGTGCATCAACAGTCTTCTTCTAGGTTACTCTGGGGTCCTCTGGAGGCTATATCTGCTACCACAGAGACGCCGGAGCATGACAGGGAGCCCATCCCTCTTCCTCTCTCGCTCTCCTTTGTATCCTTAGCACACCCAGCACAATGTTAGACCCTTCGAAATCACTCAGGAAATAGTATTTGATTACTTTTTCATGTAACATATGTGTGCTATATACAGTACACACACACATGCACACTCTATAAATTGAGAGTTCCAGTTAGTCCAGGAGTCTAATCAGCCACCTTATGAAAGAATGCATTTCTGCAATTTATTTATTTTAAAACAAGTGTGTATTGAACACTGCCCATGTGGCTCACATTTATTCTCCCCAGCCACCCTGTGAGGTTGGTCTTATTATCATTCTTGTTTTATAGACTGAGGTGTAAATACATTAACTAATTGCCCAAGACTACATAGTAAGTACAGCCAGAATTCAAACCTAGTGTCTGGAATGAGTTAGAACTGCTTCTCAAGTGTACTCTAAACACTATGTGCTTTCCACTTTGTAATAGACCTCACCACTGTCTATCGTACTCCAGTCAGCCCTCATCCCTCATTTATACTACCTGCCCAGCCCTGGTAAGCATTTGTGTATGTGGTCTCACATACACAAATGTGACACCTACCAGAGTCTCCTCTAGCTGTAGCCTTTTATAAGAAGTGGCATAGTTTCAATTCAGTCCCACTCACTGCAAGGGGTCAAAGATGAGAGGCTAGATGGCTTTTTCCTTCACATTTATTTGAAAGAAGAGCTTTTCTTCATATACGAGGAAATAGTTCCCTCCATATTTCCTCAATAAAAGATGGAAAAAAAAACCAACAAAATAGAAGCAAAAATCAAGTAAGAGTAATGATGTTACCAAAGGCACGGTCAGGATGACTGGTCTGGCTTTCTATTACTGGTCTTTCCATAGATGTAGTTTGATGGAGGGTTATGACAACTATGAACTGTTAAGTTTGTGTCCCCCTGAAAGTCATATGTTGATGTTTTAACCCCCTAGTGTGGCTGTACTTGGAGATTAGGTCTCTAAAATAATAATTAAGGTTAAATGAAGTCATACATGGGAGCCTGATCCCTTAGGATTAGCGTGTTTATAAGAAGAGACACTAAGGAGTTTTGTCTTCATCCCCCTCTACCTGTGCCCACACAGCAAGGTATCTTCACGCCATATCTTGCTGTATGAAGCTTTAGGAAGAAGACAGCCATCTGCAAGACAGGAAGAGAATCCTCACTAGAAATGGACCATGCTGGCACCTTGACCTTAAACTTCTAGCATCCAGAACTGTGAGAAAATACACTTCTTTTGTTTGATCCACGCATCCCGTGGTATTTTGTTATGGCACCCTGAGCTGACTAATCCAAGGCTTAACAATTGCTGTGAGGATGTGTTCATGTATTTATATTTACTCACGCTGTTTAGGACACTCATGACACCCAAGAGCTGCTGGCATAAAGTGGTTTTCCTGTTTCCTTCGGGCTATCTCCACTCACTTCACACTTATCGATATTATCTCAGGAAAAACTAAAATGTTCTTAATATGTGTTTTTAAAAAGTGTAACAACTTCCTTATTGTCTTACCTGTTGAAGGAAAGAACTGGGTTGCTACTAATTGTCCCATCGGCCTGAATTAAAA
The DNA here is from genome assembly GCF_004126475.2 of Phyllostomus discolor. Lineage (NCBI taxonomy): Eukaryota > Metazoa > Chordata > Mammalia > Chiroptera > Phyllostomidae > Phyllostomus > Phyllostomus discolor. Next base: position 158,989,208 of record NC_040907.2, read on the forward strand.
CATGGGAGAGTTTTCATCTCTATTGCTCCTACACTACGTAGTTGGGCAATTTGGGGGAAGCATTAACTTCTCTGGATCTCAAGTCTATATTTGCTAAAATGAGAATCATAACAATTACTTCAAGGGGCTATTACATACTCTGTTTCTTACCAGTATGTTATACTAAATGAAGCAAAGTATAAACACACTTAGCACCTAGCCTGGCTTCATTTCCCCCATTGAAGCTGCCCTGGCTTGCTCTCCAGCACACAGTTGCCTAGAATAACATGATGATCAGGACTGGTGGCCAGTCCAGAAGTCTGCCAAGCCCCAATCTTGTCTGTTATTTCTTTTTTTTTTTTAAGATTTTATTTATTTATTTTTAGAAAGGGAAGGGAGGGAAGGGAGATAGAGAGACAGAGACAGAGAAACATCAATGTGCGGTTGCTGGGGGTTATGGCCTGCAACCCAGGCATGTACCCTGACTGGGAATCGAACCTGGGACACTTGTTATTTCTTAAGTATGGCCCAGATCTACACTTTTCTTAAGAAGTAGCCATTCATCCACAGTCCACACTAGAATGGCTATGTCCTTGCCTTGACAGTCCAGTTAACCAGATAAGATAATCTTGAGTGGCCTTTATCTTTCTTTTAATTAACAAGACTTACATTTTTAACCCATAGGAACATGACATACCATATTTCAAAGCAATGTGGAATTTGATAATTCTAATTACGGACAGCAATGTTTAATCTCTCTGCCCTATCAATAACTTCTTATACAAGGATCTAGACCAGTGGTTCTCAACAAGATGTGATTTTTGCCTCACAGAAAAGCACTTGGCAATGTCTGGAAACATTTTTGGTTGTCACACCTGGTGGAGGGGAGCCACTGGCGGGCATTTAGGGGATGATAGAGGATAATAGAGGTGAGGGGGCACAGGACAGCCCCCCAACACACACAACAAATAATAATCTGGCTCCAAGTGTGAGTAATGCTGAGGTTGGGGGGCACTAATCTAGACTGAGCTGGCATCCAGCCAACCCCTTTATAGTCTCTCCAAGTAAGCAGGTGCTAATCTTTCTGCCAGTAAGAGAAGGATAGGCAGCCTTCCATTGTCATGACCATCATACTTCCCAGGCGCATACCATGGATTCAACAGGGCTATGAATGCATGAGTTTCCCTCAAAACAAGATGTGGAGTAATTTCAACATTAGGTTAAAGGCCACACCTTGGAGTCAGACAGATTTTGGTTTGGTTTTGGCCGTATCACTTACCAGTTCTAGTTTCATAAGTAAGCCGCTTAAGTTTGTAGAGTTTTAGCACCCCTCAACAGGATGGATGCAACAGCATAATGAAATTATATGTATAATAAATACCTTTAGCACGGTGTTTGTGATACGGGAAACACTCAGTACATTGTGTATGTTACCATTTTTGACATACTCGTGTCACCATCATTATCGCCACCATCACCACATCTCATCTAAGCCTGGCTGAGAGCCATCTCTGTGATACAACCTAAGCTGTCCATGCAGGAGATGCCACATGTAATGAAAACCATTTGTGTCTGTTCACCCACATGTGACTCAGTGGGGAAGCAAGCTGAAGGAGGTTCAAGGAATTCAGGCATCCAGGGAAAATGACATTTCATCACCTTGGCTCCACTCTCTATTTCCCTTCAGATTGATTTTCATGAAGATATGTGATGTGGGCTGACACTGGAGGAAAATGTCAACCCCTGACTGTGGTGGCTGTTGATGGACAGTAATACCTTACACTGCAAAATATTTTCTTCATTTATTATTTTTTCCTCCCAAGAGAGTCTTCATTGTTTTCCTTGGGTATTATTGAAACATTCAGAGCTTCTCCAGCTTCACGGATTTGTTATTTTTATCAGTTGACCCTTTAAATTTGATTCAATTAAATTTACTGTTCCGTTTTTTTGAAAATTCTAGAACTTCCTAGCTTTGAATGGAGTGTGATCTAATACCCAAATTATGCCCTCGGAACCCAGTCTGTCTCCTATCTACCTCCTGACTCCAACCTCATGTGAGTTTTAGTCTCATGATCCACAGGTATCAGGTTTCTTGCCAGCAGCTCTGGATCTGTGTCTTCCCAAGTTGAATCTAATGACATGCTGGATGTCTTTTTCCTACTCAAGATTCTCAACTGCCCCTTAGTCATGTTTGAGCACCTTGCAGCCTAGCGTAGAATCCAACACAGCAAACACATGCATGCCTCAGTAGGAAAAACAAGAAAGTTGAGTCCCAGAGAGAAAATGCATGTATCTTAAATTGTACATCTGGTTAGTAGCAGAGTGTAGGAAACATTGTTTGCCTGCAACACAAGGTAATCCAACTTCCATTACCAATGAATGTGCTTCAATGTAATTGCCAATGAAATCTGAGGAGAGGTCTGCTGGGGAGGTACTCTGGAAAAAAGAGGCTTTTTTTAAAAAAAGAGTTTATTTATTTATTTTTAGAGAGAGGAGAAGGGAAGGAGAGAGAGGGAGAAAATGTCAATGTATGGTTGCCTCTCTCACGCCCTCTGCAGGGAACCTAGCCCAAAACCCAGGCATGTGCCCTGACTAGGAATCGAACTAATGACCCTTTGGTTCTCAGGCCAGCATTCAATCCACTGAGCTACACCAGCCAGGGCAGAGGCTTTTTTTTTTTTTTACTTTTTACAGAGATCTTTTTACCTTTTTCAAAGACCCATGAGACCAGACAGCCTCATTCTTTGGCACAGTGCTGCTTATCAGCACATGCCAGATGGAAGGAGGTACCACACACATTATATGGCCATTGGAAGAGCCAGCACAGAGCTGGAAGTTAGGAAGGACCTGGGCCATGATGCTGTAATTAAGATGTGTATTGAATGATCCAGGAATTGCTGGCTTCTGCAGCTCTTCTTACTGTGCAACACAATAATTCGTGTTCATCATTGAAGCCAGCTATGATAGCACTTCTGTTCTTTGCAGCCAAAAGCATCCTCATAGGTACCAATGGAGTCAGGGCCTTCTCCAAGAGATCAGTTCACTTGTGGAGAAACAAGACCCTTGCCTGGAACACAGAAGCAGCTTTTACCTGGCCTTCATTGATGGAACACATTATCACCTGGCCAGGCATTTTACATATTCGAAGCATGCAGACGGTACGTGGGCCTCTTCTGATGTCCTTGCAGCAATACAGAAAGATTGCAAACTTAGATCTTACCTTTAAGGAGCTTATAGTCTCCCTCCAAGACTTGAGGACTGGCCTGCCTAGCCTGATAAGGTATATCCCAGCAGGTTCCTCTCTTTCTTGTCTCAGCACTACCAGGTACACGGTAGGCACACATTCAACATACAGGTTGATAACTGATCTGTTGACCTGGCCAATGTGCATCCAAGGAACTATATCCCCAAAAAGAGAAGAGGAGAAGTATGGGAGAAAATTTTTTAAAAGTAAGACCCAGTTTTATTTATCTTACAAAAACATTATTTTACTTTGGATTTACTGAAAGATCTGGTCTCAGAAATTGGCAGTGACTGGCATTTAGAATTCTAGTTTTACAATAAGTGAGTGAGAAACCTATCTTTGATAAAAAAAAAAAAAAAAAAAAGCAGGTGTTCCGTGTAAGACCTTCTTAACTAACATCCTAACATGGTAATTAATTCTTGCGTACTCTGAACAATATTAAAAAATTTTTAATTATAGTTAAAAAAAACACACAAAATTTACCACCTGAACAATTTTTAAGTGTACAGTTGCGTGGTGTTAGGTATATTCACGTTGTTGTGAAACAAATCTCTTGAGCCTTTTCATCTCGAAGCTGAAACTCTATACCCACTGAACAATACTTCCTGTTTTCCCCTGCTCCCTTCTCCTGCCAATCACCATTCTGCTTGCTATTTCCACGAGTCTGACTAATTTAAAAACCTCATTTGAATGCAATCATACGGTATTTGTCTTTTCGTGACTGGCTGATTTTACTTAGTATAGTGTCCTCAAGGTGCATCTATGCTATAGCATGTGACAAGATTTCCTTCTTTCTTAAGGTCGAATAATATGCATTGCATGGGCATGCCACATTTTATTTATGCATTCATCCATGCATGGACATTTGGGTTGCTGCCACCAATAATGTTAAAGTGAATATAGGTGTGAAAATACCTCTTTGAGATCTTCCTTTGAATCTGTTTGGATATGTATCTAAAAGTGAGACTTAGGAATCATACGGTAATTCTGTTTTTAATTTTTTGAAGAACTTCCGTAGTATTTTTTATAGTGGCTGCAAAATTTACATGTCCACTAGCAATGCACAGTTCTCTACATCCTCACTAATACGTGTTATTTTCTGTTTTGGTTTTGCTTTTGTTCTTGAGTGGCCATTTTAATGGGTATGATGTGATATCTTACTGTGGTTTTGATTTGCATTTCTCCAGTGACTGGTAGTGTTGAGCATCTTACAATGTGCTTGCTGTGTATTTGTATATCTTTGGATAAATGTCTTCTTAACTCCTTTGCTCATTTAAAAAAATTTGGAGGGGTTATTGTTGGGGGTGAATTACAAGAGTTCTTTATATATTCTAGATATTAATTTCTTATCACATATGTGACTAGCAAGTGTTTTCTCCCATTCTTTAGGTCAACTTTTCATTCTACTCTTCCATTTGGTAGGCAGAAATGTTTTAGTTTAATGTAGTCTCATTTGCCAGCTTTTGCTTTTTTCCCCTATGCTTTTGGTGTTAAATACAAGAAATCATAGTGAAACCCTATGTCATTTTGCTTCTCATCAAGCTTTCTTACAGCAGTTTTATAGTTTTAGGTCTTATTTTTAATCCACTCTGAGTTAATTTTTCCATATGATGTAAAATAAGGGTCCAACTTCATTCCTTGAATGTGGAAATGCAGTTTTCCCAACACAATTGGTTGAAGAGAGTGTCTTTTTCTGCTGCAATCTTGGTGCCCTGAGCCAAATCTTGAAACAGATAAAGAACTGAGGATAGGTACATGTTTGGATAAATGTAATGTTGCTTTGTTTCACTTATAAGAGTTGGAGCCCCTTAGATCTATTATGTATTAATTCAACAAGACACAAAGCCAGAAATTCCAGGCTTTACATCTTGAATTCTCACTTTCTTTGTGGTTTGTTTTTCATGTGCTATAAATGAAACTACTTATCTGAATCAATTCTGACCTCTCACTGAGATGAGCCAATTAAACCTATTTAATTTCTACCGATGATGTATACCATGTGGCTTTTTTTCTAGAAGTAAAATGTAGCTCTGAAGGTGGGATTTTCTGCAGCCCTTATGAGACCTTACATGACAATTTAAATGGCACGGATTAAAATTGCTCTGTCTTTTTGTGGGTTTTATTAATGAAATGTGAGACAAATTAATTCATCAGATATTTATGGAAATTCTACTTTGTATTTAGTGGAATACTGGATAGAAGGTTAAAGATATATTTTTCTTCTGAAGGAATACAGGGTTTAGTAGACATAATGCATGCATTTAATTATAATATACGATGGCAAATAAATAGCAAGAACTGCATGCAATAGAGGAAGTGCTGATCAAGTTGAGGGCACTATAAAAGACTTCCTGCTTCAGCTGGTATTTGAAGGATATTAACAGCTGCACAGAAAGGACACCTGCAGTTTTTCCAGCCACAGCTCCAGCTGAGGTCCTGGAGACAGACAGCATTACACATGTGAACAAGTGAATCTTCAGATGATTCCATCGCCCGCAGTCAAACTGCTCCAGCTGATGCCAACAAGTAAAGATGAGGTCAAGCCACCAGCCCCACACAAATAGCAGAATTGTTGGCAAAAGAAATGTCATTGCTTTAATGCACTAGGTTTCCAGGTGGTTTGTTATATTGCAATAAATACTTGAACTGTGTATATAAACAAGAAGCTCTTACGGGTTGTTACATCTGGGTAACTTCAATTTTTTTTTCTTACCTATATTTTCTACTGCTACAGTAGTAAAATAATTACTTATATAATTAAATTAATAAAACCATGGAAGAAAACTCATTCACAAATGCAATGTTGCATTCCCTCCAAAATGGTGCAAATAATTTGCTGAGCTGAGACCTAAATGGGGGAAGGAACTTAAGGGCAGAAAAATTGGTTTTAGCCTTAGAAGTAGGTTAAAATTTTTTAACTGATAAAAACAAAACAAATTCTTGCTAATTTCCTTGAGCAAACATAGAATATCTCATTGCTAGAAACTTAAAAATATTGATGGGAAATATGTGATATAGTTAATTGATTCCAAGGACTATTAGCTATTTTGACTCTCATCATGAAACTAGGTTAGTAAAAAGGTTACATCTTATTATTTAATACACATAAAACATCCATATATTTACTCATCAACTTACATATTTATTTTTTCCTCTCCTTTGAAGTCATAACCATAATAATAAATTATCGTTCCCCTTATTACACAAAAGCCTGTAAGTCACCCACATAGACAGAATGTAATAGAACCAAGTAAAAAGAAAACAATATTAAGGAGACAGGGAATTTATATGCTCATTAGATTTGAGGGTGTCGGAAAGAGCAGGAGTATGTTAAGAGGTTGACAAAACTATACTATGAGCCGGTCAATGCCAATGTGGCATTTTTGTTAGTGAATAATTAATATAAATAATGCTAACTTCATTTAAAATATCCTATATACGGAAAAAAAATAGGGGATCGATGGTGGGAAGCAGATGGATCATTTATTTCTCAGTTACAGCTGACACATTAGTTACAGAAATTTTCACATCATTTATTTTTTATAGTCCATTTTACAGCTGTGTTTATTGTTGTCATAAATAAATACGTTACATCCTCTCATTAGAGCAGCAATGGAGATTTCTTCTAACAAAACACTCCCGTGCTCACGTGACACGAGCGACCGAATGGAGCGCCAGCGAGGGAGGGTGTCCATGCAGCTGGAGAAGGCCTGCCTGTGGGTGAGCGGGAGGTGGGGGGGAGCGGGGGTGGGGGGGGCGCGGTGAGCCCGGCAACATGCGGCCCAGTGAAAGAATACGATTTTGCATTTGGACGGAGATGATTAATACCAGGGAAAATGTACATCTCACACAGTCCTTCTAAGAATACAGACAAACTTATAAATCTACGTGTGTATTTTTCCAGCAACACGTGCGGGTTGCAAATGACCATCCAGGACACAGCTAGGTAAGTTATTACTTCCAGCTCAGACTTTCCCTACAGCTGAAACCACGTCTCATAGTCTGAGGGGACATAGCCACATCAACTTGATGTTTTATAGCTTCATCCACTTTATCAGGAGAAAGGGAGGTCTATTAACAAACAGATAGCTAGATAGCTGGATTGTTTTATTTCCTCAGAGACTCCCTGTTAGAGCAGTGTGGGGTAGATCTTGGATGAATCAAGGAAGTCGCGCGTACTTATCCAGCACCTGCAACCTCACTCGCACTATGTTGGGACCCAGCTGGTCTCCTTGTGTCCATGCTGCCAGGAACTTACAGAGGCAGTTGTGCAGTCTGGAAAACAAATTCCCTGATCACTTGACTGATATTCAAATCTATCATATGTTGACATTCTACCCGTGTACTATATCCCTTGACTTCTGCAGCCTTGATTAATGGTTTACGTGGATCTCATCTTGTCTGTTTTGTGTCCTTCAAGAGTTCTTGGTAAACTGAAGTTTAGCAACTACTAAGGCCTTGAATTTGGAGTCAGACAGAGATATAGATTAAAATCCTGCCTCTTCCACAGACCACATATATCACCTTAGGGAATTTATTTACATTTTTCTTAGTTTCCTTATCAAATGTATCATCATAATAATTGTATCTATCTCACAGGGTAGTGAGATTACATGAAATAAGTACTGCAAAGTGCTTTGCAAGGTTCTTGGCATATAGTAAGGGTGATTGTGTTATACATTTATATTACATGTAATTGTAGTATATAATGTGATGTTTATCCTGAAACAGGGATAGAGAATTTGCTGCTATGGGAACACAATGTGTAGCTACCATTTAAAAAGATGGTTTCTGAGAGAGCACTGAATGAGCAAAAAGAATCATGCCACTTTTTAAACTGTATGACTTTGGGAAAATTGCTTCAGCTCTCTGAGCCTCAGTCTCTCTCTTCTGGACAACAGATACTGCCAAACCATAGGGCATCTGGTGTGGAGTCTAATGCATGTACAACACCATGTATGTAGTTGGCACCAATGAATGCTGACTGAACAAAAGCCTGAATGCATGAACACAGATTCCATTACTATCTTCATCCTACAGGTGACCAAAATGAGGGTCAGATAGGTGAATTGCTCAAAAGTCTCACAGCAAGTAAGTGACGGAACTATTATTTCTATCATGGAGCTAAATATATACATCTTTTCACAAATATGTGATACATACCAATTCATCTCCCTTCCATAAAGGTGAGTTGGTTTAAAGAAGGAAAAAAGAACTGTTTCTTAATATTTAAAGATGTGTTATTTCTAAATATCTCTATCTGACATCTTTGGCTCTTTGAAAACCCAAGTTTGTTAAATTCCAATTTCAGTGGATTGAGTTAAGAAGATAAATACTACATGAAATTGTGATAAGTGATCATAGTTATTTCCAAACAGGGTGTTATTTGACAATTTTTCTCTTGAGCATTACTGTCTCTTTAAAGTAAATATTTATTCCTTGCATTCAGGTCTCTAGGGGGTGGAGCAGGGGGTTACCAAGTGAAATGTATATGAAGTAGAGAACACTCCCGTGAGTTAAAACAAGCCCTGCTGATTTCTGAATGTCTGCCAGGTGTACAGGCTGTGTGCTACCTATGCCAAGGACTGCAATGTCATGCCAATAAAAAGGAAGTGAAAAGACAACTTTCGGGCCTGCAATTGAAGAAGGGTAAATGGGAGGGGCTTAGAAGGATGTTTCTAAGTTAGAAAAAGCCTTAGCTTTCATCAAAACCACTACAAAAACTTCCCTTTGCTGCTGGTGATGATGCCTGCCTCTGATTCCTGTTTTTATTCCACTTGGTGGTGAAAACCCTTACTTTGACACTAGCAGTTCTACTGACGTGGGCTGTGAAAGCAAATATCTGGCTGAACTGTTCAGCAAACCCAGGGGTGTACAGAATCAGCATTCCTGAGGGAAAGGGGGAGAAGAAAATCGCCAACGTGCCTCCTGTAAACTCAACGCGATCGAAGTCAGAATCTGCCTTTGAGAGAAAGGGAAGGTGAAGCAGAGGCTTTTCACCGTGGGCGTTACAGGTCAGAATGCTGGGACTGCTCTCGAGGCCACTCTGCGCCTCCATTTCTGCAGCCACCACCGCTTGTACCTCCGCATTCTCACCCAAGCCATTTTCAGGTCGCGTAATGACATGCGTCAGCTATCATGTTACGAAGAGGGAATTGCTGTTATTTTGCTCCTGTAGCTGTCTTTTGTTTCCCATCATGGCACACAAATTAAACCTGCAGATGTTTATTGAAACTGTATACTGGATGGACTAATACTCACATTGTGCTTCAGTGCCTGGAGCCCCACAAATACAACACTGAAGTCTTTCTTACCTAACCCTCTCATTACATTTCCTCCAGGTAAACGCCCCACAGGCCTCAACTCACAGTTGCCACTCTTGTCTTATTTGTTACAAAACAAACTAATGACTCTGTTCTTTGGATACATCCTATTATATCTTATATTATTACCATGTTATGGAAATTATTGTATTTTTCTTGTTTATATGCATTATAAACTCAATTAAATTCAATGTCTTAAGAATTCCATAAAATCAAAGAGCCATGCCTTTAAAAATTATAAAATTTTAGACTTTTGTAGCCATAAACTAATATATTTTTAAAACAACATTTTGTTCACAGGATGTCTTGATGATTGCTTGAAAAGCGAAGAGACACGACCCAATATTGCGCAGCCTGCAATAACTCAGACAATGAGTCTTTATGTTAACAGTAAGGATTGGTTCATACGGATGCCCTGTCAATGTGTGTGACTGAATTACAAAGTATGTGTGTGTATTAAGCTCCCCAGTTAATCAGTAAGTCCTACAAGCTGAGGATATAAAGGTGAAACAAACCAACCCTGTTTCCTCTGCCATCCGACCGTTTGTCGTGTGAGGGAGTCATGCAAATAGACAAATTTTAATATTAAACCCCAAGGATAATTAATGAGCATAAAGAATTATGTGTGGATTACAGATAACGGTAGCAATTATCCCACCCACTCCAGGAAAATTAGCTAAGGCTTTGCCAAGCTCGTTTCAATTTTCTGGGATTTGCAGGATTAGTAGGGGCTTGCCAGATGAATAAAGACAGGGGGACATTTGTTGCAAGGAGAACAGAATTTACAAAGCCCACAGAGGTGAAAATTTACTATGTGCCATGAGGATGGTGAGAATCTTCTGGTACCTTTGACTGTGGGCCTGATGGAGAAGCGCTTTTTTTAAAAATATATTTATTTATTTATTTTTAGAGAGGGAAGGGAGGGAGAAAGAAAGAGAGAGAGAAACATCAATGTGCGGTTGCTGGGGCTGTGGCCTGCAACCCAGGCATGTGCCCTGGCTGGGAATTGAACCTGTGACACTTTGGTTTGTAGCCCACGCTCAATCCACTGAGCTACGCCAGCCAGGGAGAAGCGCTTTTTAAGAGAAGACTGGAGAGGTAGATAGGAGTGGGGAGGAAGGGTGCAGGAAACGGGAATTATACCTCAAGTCAAGCATCTGTAGAGTAGGTGCTCTACAGATCCTTTCTCATTAAATTAATTTGTCAGCATTATGGCACTAAAAGGAAAGGGAAGTCATACAGACCCTGCAGGAAAAAGAAAACCGTGGGTGTCATAATTTTGGGGACAGGAGTCAAACCTTCTGAGCTCTTTGTTACCTGGCCCTAAGAGAAAAGGCAACAGTTCAGCCCAGGTCCTGCAGGTAGCCAGTGCTCTCACACCGCGACTTGTCACCGGTACCCAATTAACTTGCTTCCCAGGATACACTCATTTGCACAGAAAATTCCAGCTGTCAGCTCGGAGCATTTTGCTTTGGGCTTTCAAATCACTTTCCCAAAAGAAATGACAATAGCTATCATTCTTTAGCATTTATTATATGGGTCTGGAAATTATGCTAAGCACTTTTAATAGCTGTTTTTATTACATATTTAGAATACTCTTATAGTTATCAATATTACCTCTATTTTGAAAATTAGGAAATTCAGACCTGAAGAGTTCAAGCAACTTGATAACTTTACCCAAAGTCACACACACAGCACATGTTAAAACTAGTATTTTAACCCATGCCGGGTAACCACGTTCGAAGGTGATAGAACTGAGCCAGAGCCACAGCAGTGAGTGGGTTTGCAGTCAGAGGGGCTAAGTATAAACCCAGTTTTCCTACTTAGTTACGTGACCCTGGGAAGCCTTTCACAGGAGGGACAGTTTTTGTTTTTTTTTTAATGTGAAATAGAGAAAATAAATAATGTAAGTAAACTTTGTTGGGTTCAGAAGTTAGGAGCTGTAACAAAGGTCATTACATAAACTGCAGTTTTGCCTTTACATGAGGCTGTATGGCAACTGCACAACACGTATCATCATTACATTAGACACGGAAATAAGTGATCTGCTATGACATTATTAGCAGTGTCCATTCCCAGCACATTGAATAGGCGGCAGACCTATACATTTGTAAGGATCATGAGAAGCAGTGAGAAAAATTCATGAGAGCTCCAACTGTACTGACAATATACAGTTGAGAGGCTGGTATGTGATGTGCATTATATATCTTTGTGTATCTGAAAAAGCTCATAGGAAATTAAGATGTATAAGTTTCAGAATGAACCTAAAACATGATTACATTTAGGATTTCTTTGGATTTTTCTTTCCAGCAATTCCTCCCAGAGGCTTCCTCTTGGGCTCTCCACCTCTTAGACTCTGAATGTGGTGCTTACAGTCAATACTTTGTGGCTCATTACTGGAATTTCTGGGTCACAGAGGATGCATGTTTTCCTCGTCTCTCACTTACCATTACTACAGTCTAGATGGAAAAGATTTTCTGACCTACTTCAGTTTTTGAAAATATTTAAAATATGCAAGAAAAGAACTGTCAGTTCAAACTGACCCAGATATGGATCTTTGAGACTCAGTAGGGAAGGCAGATTGACAGCTGACAGCACATTGGCGCCAGCCTGGCAGCAGGGATGTCTCCTGTGCTGCAAAGCCTGACACTGGTCATGTCAAGTTCACTGTCTGGCATCACTCATGACCGCTCTGTCCCTCAGCCAGGATAGAACATGAGGAAAATCCTACTGAATGGTGGCCCGTCCCCCGGCATAGAGGGGTAATCGGGCTATACTGGTCATTAAACATAGTATTTAAATGGAGAAAATGAGGGGAAGAGGCAATAATGACTATTAACATTTATTAGATAAAACTGAAAGAATATTCTAGGATCCCCATGGAAGAGGCGGGTAGTTAATGCTCCTAGATTCTTCAGGGTAAAATTCTATTGCAATATTCTCTTTGAAATTTTATATATTAAAATTAATCATCAGGTGGCAATCTTTATTTTCTCATTTTCTTTATCCTAGCCTCTTTTGCGTTATCGGGTTGGTTTGAAAGTTCTGTGGGATTCTGAATATTTCTCTGACCTGATGCTGCTGGACAGAGGAGAGACCCTAATATGCCCACATGTCCAGCACAGCCCGGGTCCTAGAGAGCTCATGGGCAGAAGCAAGGAACCGTGTGAGAGAGGCACCGCAGAGTTCTTCTTCCCCAATCACATAAGACAGCGAGGCCCTCGTGGGGCAATGGAGAGGTCTAGAGTTCAAAGGGGCTATAAGACAGTGAAGTAAGTCTTTCTCTTTCTTATAAAAACCATGCTAAGACTGCCCACTTTGGAGCTAGGCTGGAGATATGCAAAGACCTCCCTGGTCTCCTTCTCTGTTCGGCAGGGGTCTACCTGCTCCCAGAGGGTTTCCGGGACCTCAAAGGTTAGTACCCGAAAAGTACACCGTTTGATTTGAGGCATTTCTCAGTCTGTTTGCTCCCTCTCTCTTTATTCATTAGGACTGGTTAATTAGATACTGCTGGTTTTGTAACATTTTTGTAGTGGAGACGAACTCCCATATAAAAGCTGAAAGTGTGAAGATGTCAGGTAGTTTTCCTGCTTTCCTAGCTTTGTTTGAAGTAAAGAGTTATGGGCATGCAAGCTAACTCAGGCCAGTGGGGCCTGATAGGAAGACTGTGTGTGAAGGGACTTCCTTCTCTTCCCTGCATTTGGACGTATTTCTGTCCAATGCTGATGGCTGGAGAAGTGAAGACATTATATGAGCAAAAAGTGACCAAGCCTGGGTGTCAAGGTCAATTTCTTGAAGATGCTAAGTGGAAACATGAAGCTTTTGGGTTTTTGATGATGTGACTAAGCTGCTCATTTAACCCATCCTGGAACTTTATACCACTTTTCATATAAGAGCGTTCATGCACAAATATTAAGCTATTTTGTGCATATTTTTAACTAAAGATAAATGATCTAGATATAACACCAAAGTCCTATACCTTGCATATTCCATGTAACAGTTTTTTTAACCTCTTTCTCTGATTTATCACATTTTCACTCACAAAGAAACCCAGGTACAATGTCAGAGAGGCTCAAGACAAAGATGCAGGTTTCTTAACTTCTGGGAAAAGGAGTGAATTATAAATTATAAATGTTAATAAAAGAAGCTACAAAAAGTGGGTGAAGTATACTTTTTAAATTGTGAAACATAAATCTGGGTTTTCGCTATTCTGTAATGGCGTGAAAATTATAGTAAAATATGAACACAAATTAAGAAAAACAAAAAGAAAGAAAGGAATAAAGAAAAAAGAAAAGTAAGACAGTTTTGCACATTGAGAATATGGATAGGGAATTCCACTGTCTCTCAGTGAGTTAGGGGACAAAAGTGTATCCTATGACAACATAGGGCCCCCTTGTGCATCGGAGATGTGTTCCAAGACCTCCGTGGAATGCCTGAAAGCATCACTAGTACTGAAACCTTTATATATGATGTTTTTAAAATAGATATACATACTATTATAAACTTTAATTTATATATTAGGCACAGAAATCAACACCAATAGCCAATAATAAAATAGAATATTTATAATAACATACTGAAATAAAGTTATATAAATGTGCTCTCTCTTTCTCTCTCTCTGTCTTGTGCTCTCTCTCTCTCTCTCTATCTCTGCTTTTGTCTCCCAGTCTGGATCTGACAACTGGATCTGACAACCCAGATGGCTGAGTGACTAACAGGCAGGGAGCATAACCTGGGTACACTGGACCAAGAGACTATTCACTTCCCAGATGGGACCGAGCAGAGCTGCACAACATTTTATCCCTGTATTCAGAATGACACTCCATTTAAAACTTATAAATTGTTTAGTTGTGGAATTGTCCATTTAATATTTTCAGACTGCCATTAACTGCAGGTAAGTGAAACCCTGGAAGGAGAAACCATGGATAAGGGGGAACTACTGGATTGCATTTCACAAAGCTAGCAGTATTCATGCTCCATTTCCACACTGACATTACTGTCAAGCACATTGTTATGCCTATGTTATGGATAGTCACCCCAATAGGTTATGAGTAATTCAGACATGCTGATGCTTAGGAGAACACACTTTCTCCTCCAGGTATCATAACCAGCACACATAATGAGAGTGACATCAACCATGTATTTAAATTGTGGACATCATTTGTGCGTATGCACATCTGTTCGCTCATATCTTGCAAAGTACAATTGTAGTTCTCAATGATGGTCTATAATAGCATAGGATTTTCTTTTTTGAAAGGGTTCTAAGATGATTTAACTCTATGTTTTGATGCTTAAAGAAAATATAATCACACAATGTTTTTATCCAAACAATTTCATCCGCAGTCCCAATGGCTATTTGGGAAACACCAACCAGTATGCCTAAGTGATGTATGTTATATTTTATTAGTATTGGCAAATTATTGTTTCATGAAAAGATATTTTCCCAGGATTTGCCTCTCAGCTTCATGAGCCTGCTATATAATTTCTGTGCTTCCCCTCTAGCACCTGTAACTGCAACTTGCAATAACATTTTTGAGACCAATATACAAACTCTTTTAGTAAATAAAGTATATTTTCCCCTAAAAATGCACAAATGAGAGCACTGGAATTTAGTTACTGAATTGCTTCCCACGTATGTCACTGAATTCTATTAAATGGATTGTTGTTTGCAGTGGCAACACTTAACTGTTTAATCACCTTCGGCACGCCAGATTTAGGCTGAAACAAACTATCTTATTTTGAAATACTTTCCACTTAATTTATGAAAACAGATTGATTTGCTTTAGAATTTAAGAATAACAATGTCTTAAAGGCATTTAAAGGATGAATTGTGTTTTTTGAAATATGTGTAAAACTCATTTTCATAATTTTTTCTAATCTGGTTGATATAGAACAACATTTTTAGAACTGAAGTGTCCCCACCCTATTCATTAGTGAACCATGGAAAAGGAAATCAAGATGATAAAATTACTCAATTTTTAAAATGTTTCCTCCAAGGAAAAATTATAAAGTCATTACAGATTTAAATATATTACAGAAAAGTTCAATTTTGATCAAAGATATTTTACATATGCATGTTAATGAATAACCAATGTTTTACACTACTAAAGTGTCTTTTATGTCATAAACATGATCCAAAGCATTAGATTCAAAATCATTATTAGACATGTACTGTGGTTAAAGGAAATCTCTTACCTTTTTTTCAAAGATCAACAATAAAACTCAGTTAATAGAGAATTTGTCACATTTAGAAAAACAATAGCATCATTATATGAAGTTATGTATGTGACATGTAAATAATCTTATAAATAGCCTATCTTACCCCAATTTACAGTTATGAAATGTAGGGTCAAAAAGGTTGAGTAACTTGGTGATCATCAAACTCTGGTGGCAATGGCAACAGGATTACAACACAATCTGTCCTACTTCAAGCCCATGCATTCAGTTACTGAATGCTGCTCAACACGTGCATTCACACAAAATCACACACAGTACATGTACACACATCACGTGCATGCACACATAGAGTCACTCACACATGCATACAACACATATGACACACAATATCCCGTATGTGCACGCTGTAAGGGGAAGATTTGAGCAGGGCTCAAAGAGAAGGTAATGGGTATTAACAAGAACAGACCTTTCAGCTTTAATATTCTTCCCCAACCAAACCCTGGAATGTGTCATTTGAGTCTTAGAAAGGACAATATAGACTTAGGTTGTGTGAATTCTGTATTTTAAAGCATAAATGTGATGTTAAAGAAATTTGTAGTAACTAGATAGAGATATATTCAGAAATGTACCATATAAATCTAATAAGAAAGAGTCCAGAACTTAGATCCTACTATTTGGTTAATTAACTCTCATTAGTTAATAACTGGGGGCAGAAAAATGAAAATGTTGCATCTATACTATGTAGTATTATGGGTCATATTTTTAAATTTCAAATCAATATGAATAATCAGTCAGACATACTGGGCCCAGAAGAATCATCCAAAATAGTACATACATTTAAATTTTAAGGAACTGGTAAGGTACCATCCACATATGGCCTGAGAGTAGGTAATTTTTTTTTTTGGCTTGAGAAAGAGACAGTGTAGAAGTAAATTATAAAACTAGACATAATTGTATAATTAAGTACAACCTATGATTTCTTCTAGCATTTAATCAGTGCTTAATAAATTATTGGTGAAAGCTTGAATAAATGATAATAAATTATTCAACTGTTGTGTAATGAGTGGAAAATATGCTAAGACTAAAGGTTCATTAAGTAAGACAAAATATCTAATGAGATTTTTTATTTTATTTTTTAGGTGAAAAAATTTTAAAGTATAGTTTACATCCAATATAATTTTGTATTAGTTTTAGGTGTACATAATAGTGGTCAGTCTATCACGTACATTAAAACATGTCCCCCCAATATTTCCATTACCCAAGTGGCACCATACATAGTTATTACAGTATTATTGACTATATTCCCTATGGTGTACTCGACATCCCCACCACTATGTTGTAATTCTCAATCACTTCACCTCTTTCATCCCTTATCCCAACCCTTCTCCCCTGATAGTGAGGTTTTTTTTAAATGTAGTTTCTAAGGATGTTTTCATTTTGTGAGCATGGTGAATACGACAAACCTTACATTTGAGTCATCAGTAAATACTTGTTAGCAAATAGTACTGAAATTATATTAAGTACATGTTCCACTGCTGATTGTTTTAAGCAAAAGTAACCATAAACCCTGAAGAAGAGGGCTTCTTCATTTCTCATAGAGTATTTATTTGAGAATAGTGTAATTCTTCCTTAAGTTCCTCTTAGAATATGATTTGAAAATCATACCGTGGAGCCCTGGCTAGTGTGGCTCATTTGATTGGTGTGTCATTCTGTGTACTGAAAGGTTGCGGGTTCAATTCCCCATCAGGTCACGTACCTGGGTTGCTGGTTGGATCCCTGGCCAAGGCACATACAGGAGGCAGCTGATCAATGTCTCTTTCTTTCTATCATCTATCTCCCTATCTATCTCCCTATCTATCTATCTATCTTTTCCTTCCTCTCCCTCTAAAAGTGATGAAAAAAATGTCCTCAGGTGAGGATAAAATAATAATAATAATAATGGTAATAATAATGTGGATAAAAATTCTTCTAACTCATGTTTCAGGAATGAATGAGATATTTAAGTATCTTAAAAACACCCCATGTGGAAAAAATATCAAATTAATTTCACTAAGAAACTGTGGTTTCATTAACACTAATGAAAAATAAAAGGAGAGTTACTTTAGATTCAGAATCAATCTTATTTAATGGTGACTGCTCGGTGGCTTGCAGAAAATAAATTCATCTTGTTTTGGAACAACAGTAAGTATATAATAGCAAATAAAGTTAAACTTGATTCTAAAGTAAGACAGCAATGCTGCCTAGCTGGCAAAATAAAAGAAGAAAACATTCAGCTCAGATTTGTTATATTATTACTCTACTTCCTTTTTACAAAATTGCTAGTATCTGTGGCAGGAAGCGGGGTGTCATAGGCTGACTTTCATAGTCAGCAGCCTGGTTGAAGGATGAAATTACCTTGCCTCAGAACATGATTTGTTTGCTTGTTGCTTGTAGTGCAAATAAGTTTTACTTCTCACTTCAGCATTAATATTTTATATGAAATATATAAAAGTATTTTAGATATTCAACATCCTTTCCTATATTTTTGTCATTCTCAAGTGATCAAAATGTTTTTCTAGATGAGTCAACGTAAGTTGCAGAAGCTGCTATTTCATTTGCATGAATTTTAGCCACAAAGATTTATTGAGTCTCAATGGCATCCAAGGCGTGATGCAGACTAGGAATCGAAGGTACGTGAAAAACCTGTCCATGAAGGGTGTCTAACCTAGTCAAGAAAAATGAATATGTATGGCAAAAGGTGAATAGCATTTCCATGAAGTGAGCCCTAAGATCCAAGTTGGAGCCCTTGACCTCTGCACTGGGGAGCACTTGACCTCTCCATTGGATGGGTGTGGGCCCTGTCAGGCTTCAGGCAACAGCCCTCACCCTAATTCTTTTCATATGAGAAGTAAGTATCTTGCTGCTTGCTCTTGCATTTTTTAGAATTTCTCTTAGAACTTTATTTTGGCATCTTAGGCTTCCTCCAAGATATCAATGTTTACTCAGGGAAGGATATCTTGTCTTTTATTTCTGCAGAATCCTTCATGCAAGTTTAGGTTACAATCCAAATGAAATGATCACATTTCTGTGGCTTCTGAATATGAATGAGAATGAGAATATATTAGGAGAAAAGATAAATACCCTTAAAGCGCCAATTAAAGATTAAAAAATACAAATTATGTATGGATGTTCATCCATGTATAAGATCCCAGCCACTCTCAAGAACAAGTAAGAAGACATTAAGAAGATTGGGGCCATATAAACTGAACCACGAGGATGAAAAATGGCAGCGATTGTTTTTACTATTAAGATGAATCAACACCATAGTCAATCCAAAGGTTTCTTCCTGCCTGTGAAAGGAGCCCGCCTACTTTTCTAACTGAAACAAAGAGAAGCACTCTGGAGAGAACTGGATACTATAATTAGAGTCTGCCCCCTAATTTCTACCTTTTCTTTGGGCAGTCTTCATGATTTCGTATATCCTACCCTGTGAGACCCCTACATTCACCAGTCATTAAGGATCAGGGGTTGATTATATTGAGGGAGATGGCAGGATTATTATACTTCTTGTATCTTTCATATGGGGGAATAATGCAACACTAGTCAGTCCATGAGAAAACCTGGAGAGCAAGGAAAAGAGGAATCACCTCATCAGTATTTGGGGAAAATGGAAGGATTTTTTAATAAAAAAAATTAACTTTCAAAACTTTTACATGGGCTCACACACACACACACACACACACACACACATGCACATACACAAATGATTTGTTTTAAAGAGCAAGGGACAATCACATTGAACTCAGCAGTCAGTTTTCAGCACCTGATCTTGCGATGATGCAGCTGCTCAGTGATATCCCGTGCCATGGTTTTCACTCTTGTTTCCATCTTTGCAAGCAAGTTTGGAAGATTCTTATTAACATACGCAACTTTCCTGAGACAATGATACTTACTTGACAAAGCTTCTGCCACTTCTCACGTGTGACCTCCTTCATGTGAAAGTGTTAAAAAAACCTGGGTCCTGTCAGAGTCTCTTTTGTTCTCAAACTGGTTGTTTTTACGATTCCAAGTTCAAACGTAATCTCTGGCCATTTGAGGACAATGCATACAATCAGTGATTTGCAATTATGTGGTTCATCCTTTTATCTGGTAGACACTCTTCTCTGTGCTCTATCTCTAATTTTCAGTTGTTTGTTTCTAAGTAGTGTTACGTAGGCTCGTGCCAATTAGGAAACACAGACACGTGTACTCCTTCAATGAACTGAGGTTAATTCAAAGGTCAGGATAGTGAAGGGAGGGGAATTAGCTTCTGCTCATGAGATTGTCTTCCTGAGAAAGATCTTCCTCAACACTGAAGCTGCAGGATGTTTGCAGTTACCAGCCATGCCTCTCTCTGTGGTACGATGCGAGGATTCACTCTTGACTTGCTTGGAATCCACTCCTGCTGTTTTTGCTACTTTTAAATTCTAGTTTTTGGTCTCTTTCACTATGTACCTCCACCCCATTCCAGCTCCTCTTTCTGTGTTCTCTGCTGGTGTTTCTGGGCTTTGATGAAAATGAATTCCTATGGCTGGTATTCTCTGGCTTTACAGTAAAATATTAATAAGCATGTGAGGGTCCTCAGAGAGAAGCATAGGTATGTTTTTATTTTCCATTGCTGGAATCTTTTGGTGCTTTAGACTTCTCTTATATACAAGACACAAAGGGAAAATAATCAAGCTATTTCAATACAAAATTAAAATCAATTAAAGACAACACAAATTCTCAGAGGGGTTATGGGATAACTTTTTGAAGATTTTTTCCCTTTTTTTAACTTTTAATCATTGTTCAAGTACAGTTTTCTCCCTTTTACTCCCAATCCAGCCCACCCACCCAACCCTCCCCACTTCCCTCCCATTACCACCCTCCCCCTAGTTTTTGTCCATGTGTCCTTAAAATTTGTTCCTGTAAACCCTTCCCATTTTCCCCTGAAATTCCCTCTGTTTTTGAAGATTTTAATAGCTAAAAGCTGTTAGTGAAAGTGTTGCTGAAAGAAGTTGTTGGTAGTAGTCATAGTATTAATGGGCAGAGTTAGAAGTTAAGAGCTGAAGCCAGAGGCTGGTATATTTGCAGATAACATTAAAGCTGATTCAGTAAATCCAGGTACAGCCCAGGTAAGCTGTTTCCTTTGGTCCATCCACAGCCTCTCCCATTATCACAGTTCCTCCCAATACCAAGTCTTCGGCCAAACCTCCAAGCATCTTCTTTCTCCAAAGCGTCATCTGTCAAGAGACGGTGCACTAGACACCCTGTTTGTGGCTCTACATTGGAGTTCATTCAAAGCCATCAGGAGTCTGCTATGTTTGCATCACAAAATCTAGAACCTGAAAAGTTATTGCAGTTATCAGAGGTAGAAGGTGACTATAAGAGAAGCAACAGGAGACAGAGAAAAACAAAAGCTTTGGTATCACAGTAACCAATATTCAAATGCCAATCCCACCTCCTCTGGCCTATGAGAACCTGTACAATTAACCAACTTCTGTGAGCCTCAGTTTTCCACCTCTGAAATGGGGGATATAATGCCCACTGTGTAACTCTCTGTGTGAGGATTGATCAGTGTATATGAAGCAGTAGAATACATGGTATGAGTCTGTTTCTGTGTCTCTCTAACTCCGCATTCATCACTTCTCTGTCTGTCTCTCTCTCCGTCTAATCCTCTGTCTCCAGACTATGCCCACAGTAAGCTGAGTATTAAGGAGTTTTGAAAATATATAGAAGGGCAGGTGTGATTTTAATTTCTGTTTACTTGCTTTTCACTTTGCATTAAAGAGAAAAATCAGTTACTTAGTGGTTGCAGACTGGAGTCTGTCCCTCTTCCTGCTGTGAAAGGTGATACTACGGAGATTTTCTAAGATCCCATCATTTTTGTGATTTTTATTAATCATTCAGTAAACAACATTTTCCTTACTGAATTATGCATCTTCTTATTTCCTTCATCTCCTTTTTTGCTCATGAAGTTCATTGTTGTGTTTAATTATAATTGCTTTATAATCACCATGTTATGGCATTAATTGACATCACATCAAGCCACTAACAATATTATTCTGCATAAAACTCATAAACTCTCAATTATCATACAAGGCCCATAGTTGGTCAATTGTTGCCTGTTTCTCTTCTCTGGCTGTTACTATTTTTTTTTCTAACAGATTTGAAACTTTTTAATAGCTTTGAAGTTCTTAAATTATTTTAGGCTCACAATAGGATCATCTATCTACACTGTCTTATCCACAGCCCCAGTCTCTGTTACTAACAGCCTAGGCCAGTGGTCAGGAAACTGGTCTGTGGTCTGTTTCTGTATAGCCTTTGAGTTAAAAATTGATTTTTACCTGTTAAGTGCTTGTAAACAAGCAAATAAAACAAAGAATATGGGATAAAGAGCATATGGTGGCCCGAAAGCATAAAATATTTACTATTTAGCCCATGACAGAAAAAAAGTTTGCCGATCACTGGACTTTACAGTTTTAACATTCTAGAATTGAATCCAGTAAAATGCCAGAATCTTTAAATTACTTAGAGGCTAAAAGAGCCCTATGACTCCACTGGGTGTGACCAGAGACTTGGGCTCTCCTGGAGTAGCTATAGAGGCAGGATGCTCAGACCTCTATTGTCATACAATTTCAATCACAGGAGATCTCTTTCTTTATTGAACTGATACCAACCTCGCTGTGACTTCCATCCATCAGTGCCAGTCCCACCCTCAGTATACAGGATTAGGATAGGCTTGTAGACATTAGAACGCAGGTTCTCCATGGACTCAGTGAGGAAATCAGTGTCTTAATGGCAGCATCAGTGGCTTCAGATATCAAGCTTCTTTATCATTCTAAGGTCCATAATGTATCCATAAGCATTCTAATACTTGTAGCAGCAATCCTAATCATGCCAAAGAAGAGATAATAACATTTACAGATAGCAGCTCTATCTATAAATCCTGCTGTTTACCTGCAATGGCTTGTGTACATACTGGCCTTAATTCTATCTTTGGTATCAGCAGAAAAGAATTGTTTTGCTCTCTGAAACAAATAAAATGACAGATTACAATACGTGTAAAAATTATTTCCTGCATTATGATGCATGGATTAATAAAAGTACTAGCTCTGGCTGGTGACTCAGTTGGTCGGAATATTGTCCCATACACCAAAATGTTGCAGGTTCAATTTCCAGTCAAGGCACAAATCTAGGTTATGGGTTCAGTTCCTGGGTGCTGATGTTTCTCTTTCACATTGATGTTTCTCTCTCCCTCTATCCCCCTGTCACTGCCTCTCTCTCAAAATAATTAATAAACATACCTTGGAGCCCTGGCTGGCGTAGCTCAGTGGATTGAGCTCAGGCTGTGAACCAAAGTGTCAAAGGTTCGATTCCCAGTCAGGGCACATGCCTGGGTTGCAGGCCATGGCCCCCTAGCAACCACACATTGATGTTTCTCTCTCTCTCTCTTTCTCCCTCCCTTACCTCTCTAAAAAATAAATAAATAAAATCTTTACAAATAAATAAATAAAATAAATAAATATACCTTGGGTGAGTATTTAAAAATAATAATAACAAAATAGAAGTATTAAACCACTTTAATAATATATTTTAAAATATTCTACTATGGATAAAAGAAATAAAACCATTCTGTGTTTTAAAAGTTCTGAAACTTTGTATGTTCATTGAAAATGTATAAACAAAGGTACAAATTTATAACCCATGATAGAATACCTTCATATCTCAACATGTTTTATGTTTCCGCATTATTATTGTTGTATGATCCCTCAAAATCTTATGAGAATCATATTCTTCCACAAAAGAAGAATATATCAGGCTAAAATTTTTTAAGTTTTTTTTTAGATTTTATTTATTTATTTTTAGAGAGGGAAGGGAGGGAGAAAGAGAGAGAGAGAGAAACATCAATGTGCGGTTGCTGGGGGTCATGGCCTACAACCCAGGCATATGCCCTGACTGGGAACCGAACCTGCGATGCTTTGGTTCACAGCCCACACTCAATCCACTGAGCTATGCCAGCCAGGGCTCAGGCTAAAATTTTTATAGGGGATATTGTGTTTATCCTAATTTGTTAGCATTGTGCATTATTATTATGCCATTGATATTATTTCCTGTGCTATGGCTTTGTCTTAAGCTTAAAAGTCATGGGTTTATTATGCCCAGAAACTCATTTTGAATTTGAACTAAATCATTAGCTTGTGGATCCAAGGAATGTAGTTTCTGAGAAACTCATAGTAACTATACACAGTTTCTTCAAATGGTGAGATTTGATGGGGTTTTAAAGAAAGAGTGAGCACTAGGTCTAATAGAGATTGAAACTCATTAAAAAACTGGTGCCGTGTAAACAGACTTTCAAGGGGCCATCAAACTTGCCTGGCCAGCTAGAGATGCTGGGCTACAAGACTGAGCTAGACTAAACCTGTGGGTGAGAGCTGCATTTCCCCTAGATGTAGGGACTGAGAGAGAACTGGTGAGCATTTCTTACTTTGCCAGCAAGAAACACCCCTGTCCCGCTCTGCCCTACTATCACACAGCCTTCATGAGGAGAGCCGCACGACAGGGACCAGGTCCAGACCCATTGTCTTTCACGCAGGGTGCGTGTATCTGAAGCCTGAGTAAAACAGCATTCAGCTCAAAGGCTTGATCTGTCTCCTACTACAGGCAACACACTATTTAAAAATCTTTAAAATGATATTAATCTCAAATTTTATTTATGGCAACTGAGTTTGCTTCCAGGAGAGAAGCAAACTGAAAGATGGAGGGAAGATGTTATTTTCAGGAAATAGAAATAAGTGTGTGTTTAGTATCCATTGCTATTCCCTGCCGTTCTTACCCACTGGGGTCTTTTGGGAAGTATAAGTTATTTGTCCCACTGAGAAAGGTTCTTATCCACGACATGAAGTATATCTTTACTGCTCTGTGAGTAAAGATATCAGAGGTTAAGGATCTTGAATTTAGCAGAGGTTAGTTTCCAGTCTGTAGGCTATCAGGTTTGTTTTAGAGGAAGAGGCGAAGAATCTCAGTTGTTGAGAAGAAGTAGATCGAATACATTCATTAAGTCGAGGCATCAGAAGGAGGAGGCAGCAAACTTCATCCTGAGAGGAAGCTGTTGGAGGTCAGAGGCCCTCTGAGATTCTGGGGGAAGATGATAAGGATATAGAGTGCGGATATTCTGGCAAGTGAAGTAAACAATTTCAGGGAGCTTAATGAAGAGGAGAGCTTTCTGGCTTCATACTGTACTGAACGCTTTGTACTTGCAAAACACGTTGCACACTTATCAAGTAAGGATATTCAGGGAAAGCGTTCTCTTTGGGGTTCAGACATCAATGGGAAAGATGTTCATAAAAACTTGTTAGATGTACAGACTCATTGCACTGTACATGGCAGAAATATAATACAAAATGGTTTAAGCAAAAGGCAAATGTGTTGACTCATCAAATTAAAAAGTTTAGGATAGGGCTGGATTCACAGGCTCCAGCAATGTCTTCGTTTAAATGGCTTCCCTCCATCTTTCAGTTCTGCATTCTCTCTTGACTTCCTCATAAAGCTTACTCCCCTTTTATGTTGGCCCCTGCAGCTAGCTCCAGGTAGACATCCTATATTAGTTACAAATGAGCAAAAGAAGTGTTTTGTCTGTCAGTGATTCTAATAAAGTTCTATGAATAATTCACTGGCTCAGGTTCTCTGAGCTTGGGTTGCATGTCTACCCTTCAAGCAATCAGACATAATATCCCAATTGGCCATTTCTGAATCACATGCCAATCCCTGGAGCTGAGGTTGGGACAAACTTCTCAGTCTCAACATCATGATTTCGAAGTGGCATATGGGTTGTTAATAACAACAGCAAAAATGTGGTGGGGTTGAATAATGTGCCGACCAAAACAATTGTTTCATCTACGCTTTCATTCTCTCTTTTTAGAAAACATCTTCATTGATGTTTAGAGAGAGCAGAAGGGGGGGAGAGAAAGAAACATTAACCAGCTGCCTCCCATACGATTCCCTGGTGGGGATTGAACCTGCAACCTAGGTACGTGCTCTGACCGGGAATCAAAATCCCAACTTTTGGTGCACGGAATAATGCTCCAAACAACTGAGCCACACTGGCCAGGACTGTGCTTTCATCCCCTTGACTTGACTTGCCCTAAGCTTTGTCAGAATGGAAGATGGTGAGATCACTTTTCTCCTCCCAATGCTTTGCCTTAAAAACACACGCAGATCCCTTCTATTTGGTCTTAGACCTCATTTACTCTGCGCTTCTGACAAATACACATCTCCTCACAAACACTTCATTAGCTTTGATGTTCGCCTCAGATCTCTTATGTGTTTGAAGGATTTCTTTAAGGTTCACTGCCATCTTTCCTGAGTGCTCTCGTGGGCTTTTTCCATTTCCCCCAGGCTCATCACTCTTGGGACACTGCTGGCTTCATCAATATTTGTTAACACTGCTTGATATTCTGGGTGTGTGCATTCAAGCAGTGAGGGAGAGCAATAGAGGTCATTAGACCCTTGCCAATATGCTGTGTCAAGTTCGAGGAAGTCTTTATAATAGAGAGAGGGGCAGACAATGACATTCTGATTGCCCAGTTTATCATGGAACTAACAGGAAAGAAGTAATAAGTGATGCTGGGTTTACTGAGGCAAGAGAGAGGGATGGTTTGTTGACTACATCTGGGAGAGTCTCTTAATTTTTATCCAAGTCCTTGGGGAAATATCCAGTCTTGGAAACTAGCCTATAAGGGAATTTCTGCCATCCTTCCAGTTTGGGTCTTAGTTAACAGAGTTTTTGGGGTCCACCCTGCAGCTCACCAGCTTTGCAGGGGGTCCTCTTGCAATCCTGGACTCGACAGGCACTTCTTCATTGAATTATGACATCTGAACTGCACAATTCTGTCTCAGAAATGTTATTAGAGATTGGAGTTGATGAAATGCTGAGTCAACAGTGTGAGGTTCAATTCCCATGGGGCTCAGTTAACTTTACACTGTTCCCTGGCTTAGGGCTGCAGATGGAATCCTCATTAGTCATTTTTAACGTAGGGTGACTATGCCATGAGGAGGCTGAGGAGAGAAAGCATATTGGCTCAGCAGAAAAGGATTTCTCTTGTGGGAAGAGTCCTCTGAATGCTTAAATTATTGATGATGAGTCAGGAGCATAATTTCAAAGATAAGGACATCTAGTACCTAGAGCAAGAATCATACGTGGGTGGATGGTCAGCCTTGCCCAAGCCACAGACAATTGACCAGAATGCCTCGTATCATCATGTGCCTACAGCAACAAGATAGATTTCTAAGAGATTTTAACAGTGATTCCTGTGTTTTTTCCTCTCTGTCTTCAGCAAGCTTTTCTAGAAATATTAAGAAGAATGCACCACCCCTATGCAAACATTTCTAGAAAAAATTAGTTATTCTATAGTAATGAATTTTTAATAGTGTGACTATATTTTATTTCTGGCATTTAAAAATATCTAAATTTAGCATATCAGCCATGGAGGAGAAAGGTGGCTCGTTGGCTGTGAAGGCCTGGATATGCCCTCCTTGGGAGAATTATGCTAACTCTCATGGCCAACATAAGCCGAAGATGTTCCCAAAGTCACATTTGCTCTTTTAGAATTTCTTTTGGGGCTGTGAGAAGGCCCATGCTGTCTAGGAGACTGGAACTTTCAGGCAGGCTGGCCTCTGGCATACCGTACAATGCTGGAATATGGTAGACACTCAAAACCAGTAAAGAGAATGGGCCAAATGTCCTGTCATCAAAGTGTTTATATCCTGGGAGTAAGGAGACAAAAATTATATACTAGAAGTAAGTAAAATATAGAATGTTAGTGAAAAATAGAGTGAAATCAAATACTAATATTTAATTAAAGGGTCTGAGATGAGAAAATTAAGTTTAGCTCAGGCACTTTGCTCTTTCTTCTCCACACACCCCTGCCACTTTCTTGAAAACATCTGGCATGACCCTACCAGAGATCTTTTTCTTGTATTCCCTCTTGCTTCTCTTTCACACGGGCATGACTCTCTTCTTCATCTGACCATCTGATTATATCCGACCCCCATCCCCATCTCTTGGTACCCTTCCCTGCCTAAACAGAGTGACATGTACAGTCTGATTGAGAAACAGAGGAGGACTCATGTGAAATGTTAGTGACATGAAATAGTCCAATTACTATTGGAGGAGAACATTGGAACTCAACCAGTTATTGCAGGGAAAATGTAGAGCTGCTTTGGAGACTGAAATGACCTTTCTTTGTGGGATCATAGGTTTTAAGTACCATTCAGGGCTGAAGTTCCTGGGTATTATTAGCTAAATACCACCAAAGGAGCAAGAGTCATAAGTAGACAGAGAACCATGATGGTTTTGAATAGTTCCTGTTTCCACAGACATCCCTTAGATTTCCTTCTTAATTTTTTAAAAGTATTTGGACTTAGATTTTTAAGGTTGGTTAATATAGTACATAACAATAAAAGAAATAAAAACCATTGAAGCAGAGGGGCTGGGGAAATGATCTCCCTAATTGTATTTAGAGAGAAGAAACTTATTTGATTGTAAATTCCATTCGGTAAATATTTTTTTATTTATGTGTTAATAAGACCCAGTAAAACTTTAGCCTAGCTGAACAAATTTTGAGATCTCCAGGTAATAGATAAAACAGGAAAGGGCTCTTAGTTATTATTTAACCATCCAAGATCAGTCTTGACTTTTTTTAATTCATGGGAAAAATGGTGAAGAGATGAGTGCATATACATGTGACATATAGACACAGACAACGGTATGGTGACAGCCAGAGGGAAAGGGGATGGGGGGGGAGGTGGACGTGGGCAAGAAAGGAGGGGGGGGGTAACTGGGGTTGGAAAGAGACTTGACTTTGGGTGGGGAGGGCACGATGTGGTGTGCAGATGGTATTATATTGAGTTATACACTTGAGACCTGTATGGTGTTATTAACCAATGTCACCCCAATAAAGTCCATGAACATTAATTAAATTTAAAAACAAAAATGATAATAACTTTAAATGTAAATGGATTAAATGTTCCAATCAAAAGACAAAAGGTGGCTGAATGGGAAAATGTGTATTAAAGTTGGGCAGATATTGAGAAGAAATCACTCTTCAATAACTAAGCATCATTTATCTCATAAGAGCTGCAATACAATTTGTTTTATTAGTCATTTCACTAAGTGCTGCTTTTCGAATAGGCATTGCCTTTCTTGTCTGCATTCCCTTTTTTCTTGTGTCCCCTTCCTCAGGTGTTTCTCTTTGCTCTCGTCCATACTCTCTCCTTCCTGAGAAAGAAGGAGAACATGTTAATATAATTAATATGAACTGGGTGAATGACTGACAAATACTTGTACATGGTATTTTGAAGGGAATGCCATTATAATCTGTGCAGTATCTACAAAATGCCACACTTTCCACTCTCCATCCTACATACATACCAAGCGCGAGCAGTGGTTTGTTTAAATGAAAGTAAACTTTGCTGAGAAGCTCCCCTGTCTGCTGGTATATTTATTGTATTCTAATAAAGGTCGATGTAATGAGTGGAAGGGAGGTATATTTGAGTTTATAATGAGGATGATCTTTTATCATTCCCGACAGATCCTGTGCTCTGAGTAGGCAGTAATGAAATAAGAGCTGCAGGACTCATAAAAACATAAATAAGCTGCCTAGTAACAAATTCATTGTAACTAGGCTGTGATTAACTCCAGAATGCCCACGTAGGCTTTTCGTCCCAGAACTCATGGGAATTTTTCAGGTAGGAAGGAAATTAGAAAAGTATTAGTGTTCCTTCCAAGGGGCAGCTCTTCCCTCAAATATCCTCACACACTTAGATCAGGTTTGAAGGGAACTGGGAACTAATAAAACACGTGCAGGGTGTCCTCGGTGCTTCTTGAGGAGAGGTGAGACGGTGTAGCCGCCGCTGTGATGAGGCTGATGTAAGTCTGAAGGCCTACCCTCTCGCAGATGCCCACCTCACCACACGCTTCTGGACCTCGGGCAGCAGTCACATAACTGCAAGCAGCTCCGGAAAGGAGCCAACCAGCCCACCAAAGACCTCAACACAGGCGTCTCTGAGTTCACTGTGATGGCTGCAGACACAGCCCCCTTGGGATCATCACGCACCTCCCGCTGCTGTGTGAAGGCCAGAGTGTGCCCTACGTGTTGGTGCGCTCCAAGCAGGCTCTGGGGTGGGCCTGTGGGGTCTCCAGGCCTGTTGTCACCTGTTCTGTCACCATCAGAGAAGGCTCACAGCTGAAGCAGCAGATCCAGTCCACTCAGCAGTCCATGGAAAGGCTCTTAGACTAAACCGGTGGCTTCCGCCACACTTCCCGCTGACTCCTGGGGTTGTGTATCATGTTGTCTGTGTTAGCATGTAGTATTCCAGCTACCTGCCATTGTTATAAAACATCTAGTAAATCTAGTTTGCACATTTTTGTATTATTTTTTGTTTTGTCTTACAGGTCGTCACCCCACCCTCACCGTACCCCAGCCCTAAATCTCCCTTCTGTGGACTCTCTGCCATCTTTTCTCCCTTCTGAAAAATGAACTAAGGTCCAGAAAGGTGGAGGCAGAGTAGTGACAACCAGCACAGAGGCAAAAGAGCCAGGATGGCCGATCTGGTTTCCACTCTCAGGCACTAAGTCCCTTCTGCTTGCAGGGCGTGGTGAGTAAACACCACCCACTTGATTTCCATGTGCATGGCCTATGGAATCATTCCATACACGTTTAAATGGCATGGGGGTTTACTCAGCTCTCTAGGGGATTATGTATCATTTTTGGGCGAAGCATGTATTCTGTGAGATTTTCAGGTGTATGCCCAAATGTCCCTTGCTAAGGTGCCCCTGCTGTTTGCTTTTGGTAATATGATATTATGTCCTTCTCCTCCCATTCCCAACTTCCAGCTGTGCCCCTGAGGATGGCAGGGGCAGCAGCATACCAAAGGGATGCATGCTGCTAAATTCCAAAAGTGAGACATGGGACAGTTGATCTGAGTCTTAAAGGAGTCCGGATGACCATAGAAAGTAGGGTCAACTGGTGCTGGACAGAAGGATTCTGGGCAAGTCAGAGACCTGGAAGCTACAACAGAGATGCTGGAGCCCAGAAAAATGTCCTCTCTTTGGTGACTAGAGAGTTCTTTGGTGGACACTTGGCACCAGCTCTGAGAGCCCTTACCCCTGTTTTTTGCCTTGATTGGGTCCGATGTATGCATCTTTTTCACATGAGAAGAGCAGTGCTAATGTGTCATTCTTATGAGAGTCCTAGTAAAGAAATATATTCATATTTCAAAAGATTTAAAAATAAACCTGTGTATACTGGGTCTCAAGAAAAGGCTTCAGACTGGGAAGATTTGAACCAAGAGTCCAAAAGCAAGTGGACATGAGAGCGATGACTCCTTGTGGAAGGCTATTATAGGATGAAAGAGTGGCCAGTAGAATCAGAGGTTCAGAGAGGGCACTGTTGCCCACACATTAAACAAAAAAGCCAGCTGGCATCCCCTGCATTACTCCTTTTCTCTGCCCAGTAACGCAACTGAAGTTTTCTGCCATTTTGAGAGAGGCACTTTCTGAATTGGATTATATCTATATGCATTACAGAGAAAGGGCTTAAAAGCTGCTCAAAGGAATATTATTAATTTTTTATTTTCCTGTTCACCTTCATTAAATCTCTCTACTGTGATTGAACTGCCTCCCTCAGCTGTGAGTCAGAATAATGGCATCAGACCAAGTTCCCATGAAAGTAAAGCTAAATAGGAACCTCTCTCGTGCTCGATCTGATCACTGTGTGCACTAAGAAGGATTCTAAGGTCTGGCCTGATCTCAGAAAGAGTGCTAGAACTAAACAGTGGTGACTGCTACAGACATGCGGAAGTAGAGAAACATCATGCCTTACATTTTTAACCCTGCATCTTGAAATATATCTAAGGGCAAATATGATTTAAGTACCTATTATAAAAACCATATGTGATCAGAAATGGTTCTAGGGATCTGGAATTAATTACGTAGACTACAGCTGGCCCTTGGCATTCTTTAGGGAATCTATTTAGGTACCTTTTCAAATCCTCAGCTTTATAGCAGTATTCAATTTTTACTATCATTGATTATGTGTCAGACAATGTTAGAAGTTCTTTATATGTATTCTTTTTTTGTATCTTCAGAACAGTATTCTGAACTAAGTATTTTATAAATGAGAAAACAGGCTTAGGGGAATGAATAATTACTCTTGGTTACACAACATGGTTAACTACAATGCTATTTGGTAATAGAAATACTTGAGATAGAGATGCAGGACAGTCAGGCAGCAACAGTCTCCAACTCATAAATCGCTCTTTCGACCAGCCTCAACATTATTAACTCATTCACATTCTGCTAGGCGTTTATGTGTACGGTCCTCGCTGCATCTGCACGGTGATTCTACTGGGTCACTGAATACACCTAAACAGTGGTTGGCATGGCCAATAGTAAATAATTAAAGCTGAACTGACACACAATAAAGAACAATTGTACTCTTGATTTTCTTTCATGGCTACATCTAGAATATTATCTTTTCTGAGACCAGAAAAGCAAGTGGGCAGGACGATGGAGGGCCATGCTCATTCCCTATAAGGGAATCATTCAATAACATCGTGCTGGAGTATGACTATAAAGGAGACCTGGAAGTAGTGGAATGCTATATTTGTCTTTATTGTAAGATAATATCAAACACGGCTTCAATGCAGATGAATAGTTTATAAGTCTAACTTGCTTTTAGACTTTATTGTGTATTTTATGTCTCTTTGGGCCAGTTGTATATTGTTTATTTTAAGGGCCAAACCAGCAACAGACATCAAAACATTAGCAGAGAGGAGGAGGAAGTTGTCTTGTGTCAGCCACGTCTCCATTCCTCTATATACAAATTGTCTCTTGGGAATGCAGTTCAAGTGATGTATTTTCATTACCAACTTCAATGTACCATTTCTGAGTGAGCAGTGAGATCAAATCATGCCGTGCCCATCCTCCGTCCTTTAGCTAGAAACCTCACATACAGATGGTGAGTAATACATACAGGTAAGCAGCCGACCACATAAACAGTTCAGGTTCGGACATTGTCATTATTGATAGAATAATGGTCAACTTCTTCCATTGTTTCTCCCATCCATCCGCTTTCAAAAAGCAACAGCTACTCTCCTTAACTCCTGTAATTATTGTGTTGTTTCATCTGAGAAACAGGGAGCATGCTGGGAAGAAGGCTCTCTTGGTAGATATGTAGTCATTTCTGTACCATGTTTCTAGAAAGGAAATGTCTTACAACTAAGGAGTTGGCAGAAAAGAGTGTAAGGCCTACATATCAATGGAAAGCACCAAAATTATCTCAGTGGAACTGTAAGTGTCAATGAAATGCATGACAAGGATAGCAAGCACCAGGCTGTTGTGAGTGGAGAAAGGACTTTGGACTTTCACAGGCTCAGGATCGAATCCTGTGTGCAGGTCTAACCAGCAAGGTGACTGGGCAGGTTACATAGTATTGCTGAGACTTTTAATTCATCTGTGAAACTGAGACCTGACAAGCCAGGACTCTGGTGATCGTTACATGATAGATGTGCACGAATGGTCACCATTTAAAAAACTGGCAAAAGAGAAGGGAGATACATAACGAAGTATGTAGACGAGAAAATGTATGAAAGATAGCCCTTAGTAGTTCAGTCACACTAGTTCCTTTCCTGGCACTGCCCCCACCCCTTAACATGAATAGGGCATTGCCCTACTTTTGCTCCAAAATGCCTATCATTTCAGGAAAGATCTGTTTGCTTATTTAATAAAAAAAAGGAAACAAAACCAAAAATCTGCTCTGCACAGGAGGGAGGTTCAGTTCTTTGCCGCAGAATGTTGGTGTCCACCTTAGGGCAGAATGGAAGCTTGTCAAGTTTCCTTATTTTCTCAAGAAGACTAACAATTAATCTAGTCCACGCTGATGGTTGCCTCTCATCTTTCCTAGATACAGGAAACAAATGGCCCTTTAGGAAACATGGTCCGCCACACACCCCTGTCTCCTGTCTGCCCCCATGTTTCAACTGGATACTGGGTTCTAGGGTTAGGCTCCTGCCCTAAGCTTGACCAAATAAAAAAATTTAATAATATCTTATTAGAAATAAGAAGAAAAAAACTCACCTTTCTTCTGAGATGGTAAACCAGGGGCCACCCTATGACAGCATTTCATCCAAAAGGCGTCTGACACAGAAAGAGGTGTAGCCTGTGTAAACATGCACCTAAACAGCAGGGGGTGCTATAGAGGCACAAAGGAGGGGCATCTAAGCCAAACTGGATTTCTGGAACCACAGAAACCTTCTAAGGGATGGTCTGAGGTAGCTAGAAAACTAATGCAGATGGAGAACGTCATAAAAATGAAACAACACGTGCAAAGATGTTGGGGAACCACAGAGGAGACTGGAGGTTTGGAAATGGAAAGAAATTGAGGGTAGCTGGAGCCATAGATTATGAGCAAGGACCTCGTACTTTGTGAGGTTGTGGGACTTCCCATAATTTGTTTCTTTACTTTAAATCCACATCCCTTAACTGCAAGAGACAACACTGACATCCACTGCAGAAATGTAAGGCAGGTAATAGGAGTCCTAATCCCGAGTGAGGAAACTGGAATCTTTGAATAATATGCCAAATCAAGGAGAAGGAATGGAGCATAGTTGTAAAGAGGGAAAGTGTTGGATAGAAGCTTCTACCAGGCAAACGATCTATATTCCTAGTAAATAGGGATATAAATCTTCTATAATTTTTGCTTAGAATGTCTTCTGTGTACATATAAACACACCCCCTCCAACCTCTATTCCTTCTTTTCCTTCTTTAAACCCTTGGCGGTGACATCCTATACAGAACTATAGGTAGGCAAGTTCTTCCTACCTATGCCTGACAAACATTATGATTTGTCTTTCACAAATGCGGTTTTATCATTTTCTTTATTGTCACAAAATGCTTGTACATGAAGCTCTCCTAGAGAAAGAAACTCTGTGTGTTTGGGACCCATTCCAGGAGAGAATCTCAGGACCAGCCTTACCATGGAGCTGCTGGAACACTGATTTAATTGGTGTATATCCTGGACAAAAGCATTTGTTCCTCTACAATACATTCTTGACAAATATCTACATATTTTGAAATCTTCATTCTAGGTTTTATACTAGGCACAGGAACAGGCTTTGAAATAAAGATAACATTGGGATAATTTTCACTCTCACAACAGCTCCTCTCTTATCTAAGCCTATATCTTTTTAAAATCTTGTATGACTGTTATTACAACAATGTTGTAGTAAAATGAACAGGGGTTTTGGAGGCAGGCTGGCCTGAGTTCAAACTGGAGCTCTAACACTGATACATCTGTGAGCTTTAAATATTCATGTACAGTCTCCAAATCTCAGTTACCTTAAAAACTAACAATACTGACTTTATGGCAGAGGTTAAATAAAAATAATGCACATAAACTGCCTTGTCCTATTCAGAGAAGTGAACTATAATGCTGGGCTTTTGTTTTAAAACCTCCTACTAATCTGAATATTCCTGGAAGGCAGAAGCGTGTTGTGTTTGGATCTAAATATCTTTCAAAGCACCTGGCTGAGTGCTAAGCAAACAGTAAGTATTCAATAAGAAGTGAAAGGATATACAGCAAGGAATATATTCCTGGGAGGAGTAACTTAGTTATTGGCATTTTCAAATGTATGGAGTTTGAAAGTAGCCGGGGATCATGAGAGAGCATCAGTGTGTGTGTGGGGGGGAGGGGGGGCTGCACACTCCTAATGGGTGAAAAGACTGAGATGTCAATACTAAGCCATCTGTCACTGGTTACTAAAGTGCACTCTTATCATAATTTAATATGAAAGTCCAAACTTCCTTCTTCTGTTGTTTGATGGAGGGAAGAATGTTGTATTTTTCCAGAGCCAAAGCTGGGCTCTGGATACAACCTAGAAACCAGATGTGACAATGACACTTCTTTCAGGAGCCCATGCCGTTCTCAAGCTGGATCACAGCACGTGAAGAAGGGTGTTTGGTATGACGCACAAGCAGAGCATCGTTCTCTGACCCTCCAGTCGGGGACGTGTCTCAGACAATTGCGGTGCTCTGTCTTGGGGTTCTCTAAAACTCCCAGCATACGATGCTTCCCTAGAACAGTTGCCTAGAACTGACGTTTTTCCTACCTTCCCTGATACAGCAATTTAAGTGCTTCCTGTGCTCATGGAAATTGCATGTCAGGAGTAATTAATTATAGGATGTAAAAATAAAAAGGGAAACAGGGAAGGAAGCCTTTCAGTAACTACTGAGCAGACAGAGTCCGGGATGGACCTAAGCTAACTGGCTTCCTGGTAGTTGGTTTCTCCAGGGCCTCCAGGCAGCCCTGTGACATAATGAGGGTTTGCCAAGATGGGAGGCTTCTGAAAGCCCTCGGGTACGGTGTGGAATGGCTCAAGAGAATAAACTGTAATAGGCCCCAAGGTTTCTGGGCTCAAACAGGATGTCATCCAAAAATGAGCCGGTACAGTTTAGTTTCAATTATTGCATTCCACTTCTCCTCTAACTAGGAACAAGGAACCTTATTGCATTTGATGGTGAGATGAAGCTGGGTTGCAGAAAGATTTGCTCTGTTGAACAATTCTTGAACTGAAACTCAAGAATTCCGCTGATCATAGGTAAGACTCCACCTATGAATATCTCACAGCCAGGGTGTGTTAATAAATGCCTATTGCTTTAATATCTGGTGAAATGTAGGTTGCATTCAGTTCCGTCATTTTTCTAGTTAAGTTTGTCTAAATGCTTTAATTAGACAAGTGTGCAAACACAGATAAAGCAGAGGTCTTACATTAAAGACATTGTCACCCTCCAGTCATGGGTGTCCAGACTGTGGCCCGCAGGTCACACACAGCTCAGGATGGCTGGAAACATAGCCCAACACAAAATCATAAATTTATTTTAAATGTTATGAGATTTTTTTGTGATTACCTGTTGCAATGTATTTGATGTGTGGCCCAAGACAACTTTTCTTCCAGTGTGACCCAGAGATGCCAAAAGGTTGGACACCCCTGCTCTAGACGCTCTGATAATAATATGCATTCAGAAAATTATCTAACAATATATCCTAAGTCAGATGAATTGTGGAGTGTAGGTGCACAGAGATAAGCACAGGCTGGGATTCTGAAGGGACATATTCTCAAAAGATGTGACATTTAGGTGGATCTTTTAAATAAGTACAACCCGGATAGAAAACGGAAGAAGAATTCATACGTCTGAACATTATCTTCACTGATGTAGAATCTTGTATGATGGACTGGGAGGGATCTGTTTGCCTCTGAGGCTTCATCCTGGGATGGAGAATAAGAAGAGAGTGCCCAGCATGGTGATGCCAGATGAAAAAGACTTTGCTTTTGCATCTAGAGTGTTAGATTCTTATCACATAAGGAAAAAAAAAATAGAGTGATTGACAATGGGAGAGACAGCTTTGTAAAATAATTCTGGCTTGCATGTGCTGATCACGAATCCAAATGAAGGCACTGGAGTTGAGGCTTCAGGATACATGAAGCATCTATTGGTCTAAATAAGGAGTGAAAGCAAAGACAAGAAGAAAAATTCTGGACAGAGTGAAAAGGGCAGTCTCACTGCGACTGCGTTGTTTTCAAGGAGTCCGGATTTGTCTTGTTTTCTTTCTTCACGGAGCCTTATGAATGTTGCATACAAGGTGAGCACCCAAGTTATTTGTAGGGGAGAGAGAGAGACAGAGAGAGAGAGAGGCTTACAGGGAAGAGCACTGGATTAAAACAGAGTAACTGGTTCTATTTTTTGAAATTATCACTTACAGGCCATGTAAACAAAAGACAAGTTCATAATCTTTGCTAACTAATTTTCCTCAGTTGAAATGGTCTTGTAGGGTTGCTATTGAACTTTTCCTGGCTTTGCCATGTCCCTCCTCCTTCCCTGGTAGTTGTATCTATACCCTTGGTTTTTGTTACCACTTAAATACGGATGATATCCAAACTGTCCCTTCAATCCAGATTTCTCTCCAAACTTCAGAACCATTATGCCAGCCTGATTGCCTGACAGCTCCAGGCAGATGAGCAGAGCTGTCTCAAAATCAACAGGTCAAAATACAAAACAAAAAAATACTCCCTCCCTTTTTCATCCTATCAAGTGCCTACTTCTCCTCCTGCATTGTTGATCCTAGTGAACGGTAACTTCTCTACTTCAAACCTTTCCTTTCTCAGAGGAATGTGCACCTAAAGTAGCTGGGGAAAAAGGAAATCATATCAGTATCCTAAAGATAGTGAAAACCCAAAGGTTAACTCTTCCAAAGGCAGCTATGTGTTATTATATATAATACTCTACATTGCTATGAACCTGTGTAGTCTCTGCAATGTATTTTCAGAAAAATTCATGACTTGAAGGCATAATAATCAATTTGAATGATAAAATTTATTCTGGAATGAGAGATTATTAGAAAATAAAAGTGTTAGATTAGGAAAACCAGCAGATATCTATTATGTTTCAGCATACATGGAACCAACTCTCTTTTCTATCCAAAAACAGTCTGGACATATTTACCATAGATTTTTAGTACTTGGTAGTTGTTTACAAAGTGCTGATTTTTTTTTAAGATTTTATTTATTTATTTTTAGAGAGGGAAGGGAGAGAGAGAGAGAGAGAGAGAGAGAGAGAGAGAGAGAAAGAGAAACATCAATGTGCATTTGCTGGGGGCCATGGCCTGCAACCTAGGCATGTACCCTGACTGGGAATCAAACCTGCGATGCTTTGTTTCGCAGCCCGTGCTCAATCCACTGAGCTACGCCAGCTAGGGCAACAAAGTGCTGATTTTAAAAATGAATAGATACTCGTCTAATTTTCATTGTGTCATCATATGATTCAAGGATTAAAGGGCACACAGAGACATACACACCCTTATGCACAAGCCGCTGAAACCGCTGCCTTCCAAACGCAAAACTCGGGCATGACAAATACAGAGTAGACTGAGGATAGTGAGCATCATCCCATGATTTATAAAATTCTACATTCATCTCTCTATATTTTCTCCAGCTAAATCTTTCTGCCTTGTGCTTACAAATTTCAAAATATCACAGGGACGCTAGTCTCTGTAGTCTACAGTGTAGACTCTCAGGGATCATGAAATGAGAAATATAATAGGGCACCAGATATAAAGAGAGGGGGAAAATGAACTCCTCTTTGAATGAAAAATATAATGCTCTCAGGTGCTACCTTCCTAGACCCAGAGTGGAAGAGAATCCTAGAAAAATCTTCAGAAGTCATTATTATATATGGTCCCTGTTAAGAATGACATGAGGAATTGGGCCAAGAGACTGTAATCTTTCAACTGGTTTTATTACCGTCTTTAACAGCTTTATGGTGATATAATTCACAAACCATAAATTTTACCCATTTAAAGGGTACAATTCAATTTTTTTTGGTCTGCTTAAAAGTTTTGCAACTACCATCACTATTTAATTTTAAAACACAACCTAATTTTGTCACTCTGTAAGAACAATTACATCTATCCGTCCCCTTCCCACAGCCCTAGCAAACATTAACCTGCTTTCTGTCTCTATAGGTTTGCCTGTTTTGGATATTTCGTATTGATGGAATCATACATGTGCTTTTTTGTGACTAGTTTCCTACATGTATATTAAAGTTTTCAAGGATTATCCAAATTTCAGCATGTATTGATACTCCATTGATATTACTGCAGAATAATATTTCACTGTATGAATGTAGGACATTTTATTTTTCAGTTAATGAGATGACAGACTCATGTGGGCTCTTTACACTTTGCCAATTAGGCAAGATGCTGCCCAGAACATTTGAGTACAAGTTTTCGTGGGGACCTGTTTTCACTACTTTTGGTATATACCTGTATTAGAATTCTTAGATCATGTTGGTAACTCTGTGTTTAACCTTGACATCTTCTAGACTTTTCCAAAGTAGCTGCACCATTGTGCATTTTTAATTGTGCATTGTGCATTTCAAAACTTATTTTTATCTGTCTTTTCAATTATAGCCATTCAGGTATGTGTGGTATGTGATGGTTTCTATTTTTATTTCCCTAGTGACTAACAATGGTGAGCATCTTCCCATGAGGTTATTGACCATACGCACAACTTCTCTGAAAAACCTGTATGCTTTGGGGATGAATGATGAGCCTAGATTTTTGGCACAGGAGAATTGTCTTGATTGATGATTCATAAAGATAACGCCAGGCATCTGGGTGACTAATCAGTTTTTCAAAGCTTCTAGAAAGATTTGAAAAGGGCCTCAGCTGCAGTCCTATGGCCAGTGATTTACCAACTGAAGTATAACATTCAATTACCCAATTTTTTAAATATATGTTTTACCTATCGGTGTTAATAGGTCACTAAAACACATGTGGTCTCACTCGGGATCCAGTCTAAGTGTATGATTCAGGGGTCACCTTGAACACACGGCATTTTTCACATTCCTCACATGGGAATGTGGGAGGGAGTGGAGGTGTTTAAGCCACTCGTCTGGTGCTGGGCAATGACAGACTCCTCATTAGCAGCCCAGTGAGACTTTCAGTGTGGAAACCCCCAGAAACTGGATGCGAATGAGTCATAGTGCAGATGGCTAGTATCAACTTGCAGGGAGCCCTCTGTTATCTACCAGGACGTGGGTTCTGCGGCCCAGTCTGAAGGAAATGGCCGTAGCTAACATTCATTAAGAATTCATATTCTAAATCACTACACCACCCTATCCCCGCTTAACACCTTAGACATCTCAATGCAACTAGAACACACGTGCTCTGTTACAGCAGCGCCACATATTGTACAGCATTGTCATGGGCTCAAATAATAAATGTAGATATGCAGATGCTTCTAAAGTTATGTGATGCACACAACAGGCAGCATAGCTGATTTATACGCACACGGAAGCTGTCCACGTCACGTGGAGAGAGAACGATCCCTCGTACATGGCACAGGCACCGTGGAGCGCCGTAGACAGTTGAAATGCGGATTCAGAAGTGCAAGAGTCCCACATTTTAAGAGTCTAGAAAGCTATAACTTGAATGTAAAATCTGAATTTTATTTTTTTAAAAAAGTTATCCAGGTAAAAAATATATGTCTGGGCTCTGACTTGAGATATATGGCAAGTCTGTGGAAGCTCCTGAGGTTGTAAGACCTTCCTCTGACTGTTGCATGGATGTGTGCCTCACGTGCCTGATCTGTACAGTGACTGTGGCGACAGGAT
The DNA here is from genome assembly GCF_004126475.2 of Phyllostomus discolor. Classification (NCBI taxonomy): domain Eukaryota; kingdom Metazoa; phylum Chordata; class Mammalia; order Chiroptera; family Phyllostomidae; genus Phyllostomus; species Phyllostomus discolor. Next base: position 159,030,159 of record NC_040907.2, read on the forward strand.
TTTATGGTCCCAACTCTAAAATCTGGGATTGTGAAGTTAATAGGAACGGTCCTTGTCTTCAAATATCTTGCGTTGCTGGAAAACAGGAAATGGGTTTAAAAAGGTGGAAATTATTTTATTGTCGCCTAGGCAATACCACTCCCCAAATTAACTTTGGCTTTCACTTATGAAGGGAAAGAGTGATTACGACAGGAAACGGGGAAATCCCAAAGGTGGGTTACTTACAGAGAACAGAAAGAACATAGACAACTAAGACATGGGGATGTCTTTGGCAGGAGCGTTTTGATCAGGAAGATAATCAAAAGGTTGGATTTCAAAGACATTGGGACAACATATAACAGCCTTAGAGGAGAGAAGTCAGGGGAACACACAGTGTCTTCAGACAGCCCAAGGGCTATCAAAGCTATCAAATAGGAAGGGGGGTACCTTTGTTTTCATGGACCCCAAGGGTAAAATGAGCATCAGCCAGTGGAGTGCCCTGGGTTCAGCCTTGCTTGGATCCTAGAAAGATTTTCAAAATGCCTCAATATGGATTTTGAAAAAGTGGTGATTTTCTTTCAGTCGAAAGATGTAAATGATGACTAAAGTAATACTTGATAGGGCTGTTCCAAACGGATTCTAACATTAGACATAGTTAGGAAGAAATAGGTAATGAGAGAATGGAGGCCAAAGACCCTTAGCTTTTTCTAGTCCATTCAGGTGGCCCCATGGCAAGCCTGAGTGTCAAAGGGAATAGTATGGAAAGCCTATTTTTAGCCCAGATAGTCTCTTTTAAATATTCTGTGTAGTATATACTCTGGTCTAGATATTGTGATAGTTCTCTTTACATTCTTTATATTATCTTTCTCCCATCTCTCAGGGGCATTCGGGAATTTAAACATGAAAAAAGGGAGGCTTTGAGAGTTTATGTAGCTCATGCGCAATGGAGCAGGGATTTTGTGTTAGACAATTTTGACTTCAAAGCTTCTCAATCACCACACATACTGTGCACAGTGTCTTTTTTATGCGTAGAAAACACAGGATGCTCTTGAATACTGGGCAACAGATTTGCCTTCGGGTTTGTGGGCAGAGCATTCAAAGGGAATATTTGAGATTGCCAGGTTCCCTACCTGCCCCTGTGGTCTCAGCTGGTTTCTGTGGGTTTATGAGCAAAAAATTAATGCAAGGGGAAGGGACAAGGGGCAAAGGTGAGGTAGCAAAAGAAAATCTGAGGGAAATTTATCTTCAAATGGAAGGATGCTTATGCCATTGATGCCCCAGACTGCCTACCTACATGCAATGCAACCGCATTCTCAGAGCTTTCTCTGAATGAGCTGGATGGGTGAAAGTGTGATGAACATGTAAAGTGACCCCAACATGCAAACACAATCAGGACAACCTGTTCCAGAGGAGGGAGCCACGCCCTCAGCGCTGCAAATTTCAATTTCCTGTGTCTTCACATCAACATAAGGGCAAGTGGCCCTTTGTGATAACAGGCAGCTCTGCTTACTTCTTTATGCCCTCCCCCGGGATAGAAAAAGGTAAATTAGAAAATTATGTTTCCCTTTTTTCTTTTCCATTTCAAGCTGATGAAATTTTTAAAAATTAAAATGGGATCTAGATAGGTAAAGTTTGGTTCAACCTTGACACTTTCTTCATTAACAGTATATCGACATCTCGCTGTCTTTGCTTCCGGCTTTTTTATTAAATCAAGAGGCTTGAAGCTGCCATCTTTATGGGCTAATGCACCATAGAATATATATCCAGAATTATCAGCAGCAGAGGCAAGAGGCAATTATTATTTAGGTGAGTATACTTATTTTATATGTATAGTAGCACTGTCAGTGTACCATCCTATTAACTTTAAAGATAACTACTTTTCTGCAGAAAACAATGAGGTAATATGCCATTTTCATGATATCATATAAAGAGAAAATACTACTTTTCTAAACATATTTTAAAGATTTTTTTATTGATTGCTTTTAGAGAGAGAAAGAGGAGGGGGGAGAGAGTGAGCCATAGATTTATTGCTCCATTTATTGATGCACTCGTTGGTTGATTCTTATATGTGCCCTGACCAGGGAACAAACCCACAGCCTTGACACATTGGGATGATGCTCTAACCAACTGAACTACCCAGCCAAGGCTGAGAAAAGACTATCGACATGACTTATCACAGTTGATGTGAACCTGATTGTCTGACTGAGGTAGTAGTGTTCATTAGCTTTCTCTGCTGTAAAGTTAACCTCTCCCCCTTTGGGGGACACCTCTCCCCCAAAGGCAGTGCCTTAAGGACTGGGGAATGATGCACAATCTCCCTGAGAGCAGGATATCTGCATAAATTACCAGCAATCAGAAGCCTCCTGCATGAGAGATTTGAGGGGGGGTTCTTTGTTTTTATTTTGATGAGACACCATATACTTACTACTTTTCTCATTATGGGTTGTACTTTTGACATCAAGTTCAAGATGCTTTTGTAAGCCTAGATCCTGCATTTTTGTTCCTGTGTAGTTTTATAAAAATGTTACAGTATTCCACTTAAATCTGTCATTTATTTGAGTTGTTCTTTACAAGGTCTGAGCTTTCAGTCAAGTTTGTATATTGAGTCTGTTGCTGTCCACTTGCTTCAGTACCATTTGTCGAAGAGACTGTGCTTCTATTGAACTGCTTTTGCACTTACCCAAACCCAGTTGGGCGTAGTTGTGTGGGTCTATACTTGGTGTCCTCATTCTACCCCCTTGCTCTGTGTGCGAACACTCCTGCCAGTGTGGCACTCTCTTGCCATTCACAGCTCTCTAGCAGACTCTCATATTGGGTAGAATATTTTTCCCATTTTATTCTTTTTTATAAAGATTGTTTTAACTATCCTAAGACACCTACCTTTCCATAGAACTTTAGGACAAGCTTGTCTGTATCTACTAAATCATGCTAGGATTTTTATAGGAATCATATTAAGCCTAGAGGTCAATTTTCAGAATTGATATGTTTCCTTTGTTACATCTTCCCAATCATGAATATATGTCTCTCTACTTACTTCTGTCTTCTTTGACTCAGGAGGGCATTTCTTACAAATGTTTGCTGTTACACCTGCTGGCAGTTCTGAACTGGAGGCTTTTGCAGTGCCCTGTCCTGACGTGTGTGAGACAGTCAGGACACCCAGGGAACTCACCACTGTGTCGTTCCTCGAGTCCGGAGTTTCCCAGGCAGTATGCCCTGTCCCTCCCACGTTCCAGAGGCTTCCATGTTTGTTGTGCTATTCTCAAAATGTTTCAGTTGTGGGAGGAAGGTCCCGAAAGGGATGGGAGTACTTCCTCCTGGCAGAACCATTAAGTCCTTTTTTTTCATTTTTAATGTAATTTAAGTGGAAATTTTAAGCCCTGAATGTGTTCATTAGTTAGTTATTTTGTTTATTTACCCCTGCAGCCCTGTGGTATAAAAGACGCATAGATTGTTAGCCTACATGCAAGCACATACACATACGCTTAACGGCCATGTGCAGCGGGCAATTGCTTTTTCCATGCTCTTATGTAGGTAGGCACTTTATCACAATCAATCAGAAGTGATTGTTTAATCAATCATGAGTCTATTGCATGATTTGGATTTTCAGTACTCAGTTTCCTACCAAAAAGAAGCTCTTCGCTGTATTCACAGCCAAGGCCATTACTAAACAATTCCCAGCATCTTATTTTAATGTGACTGTCCCTAAGATCCATGTTTCATATAATTATAGTTTTAAAATCAAATTATAGTCAGAATATAGGCTTATGTATTTCTAAATGAATGAGAATAACTTAAGTATTGACATTAGTTATTGTCAATAATTAAGGTGCTCTTCTGGTTCCTCTATCTTTCTTTTAAACAAGGAACAATGAGTCTTTTAACCATATTTCTCTACAGATTGGGAAGGAACACGTAAGTGCAAGCACAGGAAAGCATTGAAGGAATCATCAACAGCGAAGTTGGGGAAACAGAAAGGGAGTTAATCTATGTATTTCAGACACTATAATTATAAACGAGGTATAGAAAAATGGGGGGGGAGAATGTTTCAGGAAATTGTTAAGTCTTATATGAACATAGTGAAAACCCAGTTCTATAAGTGTGTTTTAGATTCTAATTTCTGGATAGTCTTATATTTATTTAAATAAACAGTTATCTTGCATTCACATTGTTTCTAAATCAAATTGTTTTTCAATTTTTATAAGATTACTTCAAGTATATAAACATAAGACACTACAATAAAATAAGTCATTGTACTAAAAGTCAGCAAACATAACCTAAATATAAAACTGTGAGGTAGTAAAAACTGATAGAGATTACCTTATAACAGCCTTTTCATTCTAAAAGCATTTCTTTTTTAAATAACATAATGGTGTATTGTTACTCACATCCACTAAGCTATCCGATTTTGTGCATACATGAAGAATATAATAAAGACATTTTTTTAAAGATTTTATTTATTTATTTTTAGAGAGGGAAGGGAGGGAGATAGAGAGAGAGAGAAACATCCATGTGCGGTTGCTAGGTGTCATGGCCTGCAACCCAGGCATGTACTCTGACTGGGTATCGAACCTGTGACACTTTGGTTCGCAGCCCGTGCTCAATCCACTGAGCTATGCCAACCAGGGCAGAATAAAGACATTTTGAGTCTCACTTGGCTACCTCATTGTATTTAGTGTAAAAAGCCATCAAAAATATGTTGCTGGTAATATACTCTTACATTAAAATAGTACTATTATCCATAACGAAAGTAGAAAATATTAGATGCATTTTGCAAGAGTTAAGGATTATATAATAACAATGTCTTCATAAATTAAGACTAAGTCAAAAAACAGAATAGTTCAGGAAAGGGTGTAACAGGGATGAATAAAATTTGAAGTGAGGTAGAGCTAAGATATCTAGAGCCCAAACTTCAAATAATCATGCCCACGTCACAGCTCTGTCAGGTTTCTGTGCCTTCCAAAAAGTGCACCAGTTTTTACCATGTTTCTGAGCCATCAGAAAGGCTGGATGCAAAGTTGTCTGGATGCAAAAGCAAGTTTTCTGAAAATGAGCCTGGAATGGTTGAGGAATCCCACTGGACAAATATATTGATAGCCAAGGTCAGGGTTCTTGCTGTAGCCTCCTACACGTTCTGCAGTCGGATTGTACTGTGTGTTGCCGGCCCTGCGCCTCCATCTTCAGCCATGCCTTCTACTTGGGGGATTCTGCCTCCCCCTTTGCCTATCATTTTTCCCCCAATCCGGATATCACCTCTTTAAGAAGCTTTGCTTGAAAAGAAGCTTTGCTTGATCACCTTGTATTGTCTCTACAGCTTGAAGACAACAGCCTTGCCTTCCCCAAACGGGCAGCCTTTACAGCCATGATGGCACCGGGCTTATGGGGGCTTCTTAATACAAACTAGTGGCAAGAAGGAACCAATGAACAAATCTTTTACTTCATAGTGCATATATCTCATAAGACTCTGACCTCACATTATCTTGTTCCTGGGCCATATTTTCCCCCTCTCTTCTTGTGTACTAAGCCTTGTGAGGCCAGGCGCTGTGCCAAGGACTTCCTAGTGTTTTCCCCTTCCCTCCACCAGAAGCTAACACAGTATGTTTCATTGAATAGGTGGGCAGTATAAGTTATTTAAATGAAATAGTACGTAAATAAGTAAATGAACTTTTTTAAAAATAATTTTATTGTTGTTCAATTACAGTTGTCCGTATTTCCTCCCCACCCCTCCCTCCAACCCTCTCCAAACCCACCTCCCCCCCTTGCTTCCACCCTCCCCCTTGGTTTTGTCCATGTGTCCTTTATAGTAGTTCCTGAAAACGCTTCATCCCACTGTCCCCTCCCCTCTCCCATCTGGCTATTATTCGATTACTCTTACTTTCAATGTCTCTGGTTATATCTTGTTTGCTTTTTTCTTTTGCTGATTATGTTCCAGTTAAAGGTGAGATCATATGGTATTTGTCCGTCACTGCCTTACTTATTTCACTTAGCATAATGATAAATGAACTCCTGTACTGAATGTTTCTGCAGAGGGGACTCTAATCCCTGCTCCCTTGCATCATTTGCCTGTGTTTCCCACCTCACTGAGCCAGCAGGTTTGCAACAATGTATGTGAACCACAAACAGCATCTGACCCTACACCAACTCTCCGAGTGTGAATATCACTTCTGCTTGATGTCTGCCTTCCAAACCTTACTCCAGTTTGCTTTGTGAATAGTCCTAACAGAGAGCCCACAGGGGAGGGGTATCTGGGAAACCTACTTCCATCTTAGTGAAATTGACCCAAGGCAAAGCTACCAATGAGGCCAGGTACAATATTTGGATGTTGTGAAGGATACATCTGATAGATATTGTTTTTTGTTTTATCTTTTTTCCCCACAGAAATGTTGAGATAAATGAGACCACATAATTGAATCTCAAAAGTGATAATTTATTAATGCATTAGTAACCAGTATGCAAAACAAATCAAAGTGAATCCTTTCTTATTGATTTCATTAGTAAAGCATTTAAAAGAAATCTAATGTGATACAGAAACTCTTTCACACATCGCTGAATGAATTTATATATTCTAGTTTTAATTCTCTCATTTTGCTTCAGGCTTACAAAATACTTCTATTGGGCTCTGAACTATGATTCAAGACATTACAAACACATATCATGTGGATTTTCTGTCCACAATCCATCTGGCAAACCCACAGAGAAGCACAGTAACAAAGGTTCGACTCTTGGACAGTACCAGGCGTTCTGAGACCAACGCCGTGGTGGGTTCAAGTGCAGAAATTTGCGAACATCTGAAATTATGTTTGTTTTACACCTGTCATCACTCTTTTCTCTCCCCTCAATTTTTGGCTCTTTATTCTTCATCTAGTTATCAATTTTTTACCCCATACATCAGCTTTATCTGCTTCCTTTCATTCTACTTACCACTCTTCATCCTTCCGGTCCATTCAAGCTCACATACAACAGATTCTGTGGCTTAGACCTCCTTTTATTTGCATATACATTATTTTTCTTTTTTAATGTTTCTTTATCTCTTATCTACATTTTTGGAGTTAGACCCAGCCTTTGAAGCCAGCTCAGTTTTCCTTCCCCCAGGAAATTTCTCCTACGTTTTCTACTTTGCCTCCTTCTAGAGAAACCTCAGCCTCTAGGAATTTTGTCATGCCATATTCACAAATTCACAAAAAATTCCTGTTTGATATGATCAGTAAAGCATATATGCAGGAAATAGTAGAAGCTCAATATGAGCTTGTTAATAAATCAATGGTGATTGCTGAAATGATACTGTTACAGAGGCCCCCTTTATAGTCTCTACTCTACTGATTTCTCGAATTTTTCCATTTTCTCTCAGTTACTACTTGTTTTTCATTTGCTTTTGCTTGACCTTGCAGTTTCCTGTGGTAGGAGATTGTGGTGTCTGATCAGATTGGGGAGCACACTCCTGAACAGACATCGGAAGGCAGGGTGCTGGGCCATATACAGTGTATGGTCTTACATTAACAAGAATATATGATAATAAAGCTTCAGATCACCCATTCAGAGCTACTGTTATAAACAAATGCATGTTCACTAGCAAATTCACTAACAAATGCTATCATTTGTAAGAGTGTGCATGCACTTGCTAACCATCAGAACTCTACAGGATGTTCCTCATGCAACTTTTGTTGGAGAGCCTTAAGGAAGATTGCAATTTAAGACTGAGATGAAAACAAAAGCAAATATTTCCTAGGAAACTCAAAACATTGGCAACCTCTTTATTCTCTTAATCCATCTGTATCCTTTCTGGGAAATGAACAGTTTCACAGAGATCTTTAGAAGAGTCCTGCTACTCTGTAGCATTATCCCTGGCTTGTTCTCAGTCTGTAGCTTTTTGTCATCTTCACCTATGTTTTCCCACTCCCCTGTCTCCTCCTCCTTCTTTGGAGATGCTGCAAGGGTGGCTTGGATAAAAGGTCTCCCCCTCCCCCTCCTGCTTTTCCAATCCCTCTCACCTCTGTTCTATTTTTCATTTCCCCTCTTGCTCACCCACCTTCTTATTGTCACAAATTTTAGGAAAGGGAGTAAAATAAAAGCACTCCATAGCTCAGCCCATGCAGGCCTAACCTTGCCTGGAGAAAATGTTTACAGCTCAGTGAGGTTATCAGGAGTGTGTATGAGGAGCTGAAAGACTTTTAAGTAAAGCAGGGAAAGAAATGTCATAAGAATAGCTGAAAGTAGGACAATAAAGGTGTGATAACTCCAGTAGCAAACCAAGTATGCACATGGCAAACCAGAAGGAGAGTTAATATGGTCAGTTTGGGAATGGAGGTAAGACGGAATGTGGCAGCTAGAAAAGACACTTAGGAAATGCCAGTCAGAAAAAGCAGAAATGAGCTACTTCCCTTTTCCAATGAGTCAGTATATTAGCTCCCTACTGCTTCTATAACAAATTACCAAGAACTTAGTGGCTCAAACGCACACATTTATTCTTACATAGTTCCATAGGTCAGGAGTCTGGCATCAGGTTCCCTGGGCTACAGTGCTGGCTGGCTGGTCCCTTCTGGAGCTGCTAAGGAAGAACTGGTTTCCCTGATGGCTCCTGCTCCTGAAGGCTGCCTGCATCCCTGGCTCATGGCCCCTTCCACTTGCTGAGAGCCAAAAAGGTGGCTCCTTCTCTCCTCTCTGACCTCAGCTTCCATCGTAATATATCTTTGACTCCGACTCTCCTGCCTCCCTCGTATAAGGCCCAGAAAGCTCAGAACAATCTTCCCATCTCCAATCCTTAACTTAGTTCTATCTTCAAAGTCCCTCTTGCATGTAAGATAACGTGCTCATAGCTTCTGGGAATTAGGAAATGTATATCTCGGAGGGGTTGCAATAGTCAGCTTACCCTTAGTCAATATGATTTGAATTTCTATCACTTAAGTCCTGAAGAGTTGTTCTGAATTTTTAACCTCTGCTCCTTGAATCTTGCAGAACCTGTGTCTGTAAGTTGTGGTCATGGCCCAACCTATAAGAAGAAGGAGGAAGAGAATGTGTATGTAATGGGAAACAAGCAGACAATCATATATAAAAATATAAAACACAGAAGTTCATAGAAGATGCCTGATACACATTTTTGAAAGATAAGCTGTATGCTGTGTATGGTGTAAATGAGGCCAACCTGCCCTTGAGTGGCGTCTGTAGATGGGGCATTTACCTTTGGACTATAGTGCTATGCAATCCTTTAATTTTTCTGCAACCTTAGAAGTAAGCCTTTTTATAATTAGGATGACATTATAACTGATCACCCAAATCAGAATATTTTAGAAAGTGATAGAGGTGCTTTTTTAAATTAATACAGAATAACTGGCATAAACTGGGGCATTCCTGGGAAGTTGGGATGGGACTTATTTATAGTAAAAGGTGATGACAACATGTTATCTAAATCAATTGGTTCAAGTTGTAGGAAAGATGAACTTATTTCTGTTCTTCAGAAAGGGAAAGTGTAGAAAAGGTCACTATATTTTGTGTGCTTCTTCTCCCAAGGGTCAAGATAATTCATAAACTTAAGATATTGGACCCTTATAAAATCTATAATACTGGGAAAACATCCAACATAGTGGGATTCTCCTAGAAATTTTTCAACTATTAAATATACTTATCAATTCATTCAGTAAATATTTACTGAGCACTTACTACATACAAGCCTCAGTGCCCATACAAACGAGAGCCACGGCAGAAGCGGATACAGAATGTTGGGCAACAAGGAGGAAGAACCAGGGAGGCCCTGGTTGAAAGGGTCAGGAAAGTACCTGACAAATTAGAAGGAAAGAAGGAAGTTTACTTTGTATTTGGGCTTCAAGTTTAGGTCAAGATGGAGCGGGTACTTGAAGGAGAGGGTGGCTGGGTCCAGATCTTAAACAGCCAAGACTATGGCTTTCAGTTATCTTATTTTGCACTCAGGTGTGAATCAGCAGGGACGTTGTCAAACTTAGAATGATCTGATCAAATGTACCGTCTAAGAACATATTCCTGGAGACGGTGTGGGGCAGGGAAGTCACGGGGATGAGTTTAGGATAGAGATGACAGCAACGGTAGTCATGAGACTTTCTGAGCAAATTATTGAGTCTGGATATTGTTGTAAGTGTTTTTCATATTTCAAATGCCTATGTGCTGACAACTTCCTAAGCTGGTAATGATTGCTTGTCCATTTTTCAGAGCACACTAAGGCAGCAAAATATTAATTACTAACTATATAAGGCCAAATAGTTAGCAAAGTGTGTTGCTAGGATCCGAACTTTGTCTGCCTTCAAAATTAGTGCCTTCCTACTATTGTCTCCCCACGTGAAAGATGCCTGAATTAAGAGTATAAATTGTGGCAATATGGAGAAGAGACAAAATTTAGAAGACAACTCCCTTGCCTTAGAGTTTTGATATCACCCTCGTCTGAACAGTGGGTTGCAGAATATAGAGCAGGAAAAAAATTAGAGCTGGTTCTAAGATCCATAATTTGGGACCTCAGATGTGCAGTGATGGCAAATGAAACAGAAATTCTAGGCCATGCCCTGTTTAAAGATCATATTCTCAGCTTGAGGTGTATTGGTTTGAAATTCCTACAGAACACAGTGATAGTTGTACATGCTCAGGGGCAGTAGGAGGGACTGGGCAGTAGAGACAGAGGAATAAGAGTCATCAGTAATTGCAGGCAAGGAAAGGAAGACAATGTGTAACAGTGAAGTTCCTACTCATTCTTCGAGACCCAACTCAGACATAACCTCAGGCACAGTTCATGGACAGACATGGACACTGAATGATAGCAGCTGCTCCACTGACTGACTGGAAGAGTGAATTTCTTCAAGAAACTCGAACAACTCCATCCCACAGTTGGTGGCACTTCCGGTCCCAGCTCCTACAGCTCTTGCCACCTGGGCTACTCATTAGGCACCCACGTGCATCTCTTTGTTAGATTCCACTTCTGCATGTGCTCCATGTTACCAGCTGGCTTTGAAGCTAAGGGCAAGGCCATGATGTAAACATCTCTGTATTCCCCACAGCTTCTAGCAAATCCTCTTGCCTGTGATCAGTGCTCAAGAAAGCTTTTCAGATTGACATAAACGATCAAAGCTTTCTGAAAGTCCCCTTGTATGTCCATGGTCTGCAAGTGGAAAGGAGCAATGATAAAAGCAACTGTAGCTGAATGCTTAACATAAGTTCATTGCCATGACAATTTCTTTTCTTTTCTTTTTTTTTTAAGAGAGGGAAGGGAGGGAGAAAGAGAGAGAGAGAGAAACAATGTGCTGTTGCTGGGGGTTGTGGCCTGCAACCCAGGCATGTGCCCTGACTGGGAATTGAACCTGCGATGCTTTGGTTCCCAGCCTGCGCTCAATCCACCGAGCTACGCCAGCCAGGGCGCCATGACAATTTCTTTATCCACTAATTGAAGCCGATCTCAGGACAGCCAAGAGAGGTTTGCATTATTTTCCTCTGAGAGCAGATGGGGAATCTGAAACCCAGAGAGATTATGTAACACCCTGAGGAAATAAATTTAGACCATGACGAGGCGGACCCCAAAGTCCACATAAGACCTATAATCCAGTGGTTTCTCTGAGAGGAACCCATGTTTTCTCGAAGGCCACTTCCTCCCTTTAGAAACACACAACTTTCCTCATCATGGGTCTGGAGCCTGGAGGCACAGAAAACCGCCGGCATGTGAACAGCCACCTCACTTTGTTCCATGCAACACAGAGGCCCCCAGGTCACAGCACAGAACAAGCCCCAGGCTCAGCTGCCTACCAAAGGAGCGGCCACACAGACTGCAAGGAAGTCTTGATCTTACTCCAAGAACTTGGTTACCTGGGCTCTTCACAGCAAGAAGCTGCTGCAGCTGCTCTTCAAAGGGTGAAAAGGTGCTAACTGATGAAAGCCAACTAGTATTCTCTGCCAAGAGAAACAGCAGGAGCGGGCCTAGCCCCTGCTCACAGCCTCCTTTACCACTCACAATATCCGTTCTTTAAACCTTGTTAACCCTTCCATCACTGGAGGTGGTTTCACATCCGAGGCAGCTGTGTCTTCTCTAACCCACCCATCACCCCTTAAGACAGGTTATTTGTGTCTTACACAGAACTAACAGGCTTCCAAAGAAATCCATTCATGTAGAGTCCATTTGACAAGTCATAATATACCCTAATGATGTGCTTTCTACTTTTCTTATAAAAAAATAATGTATATTAATTGATAACAATAATCAATTATGCATATATTAAAATAATATGTAGTTTACCCTGGCTGGCATAGCTCAGTGGATTGAGCGTAGGCTACGAACCAAAGTGTCACAGGTTCGATTCCCAGTCAGGATACATGCCTGGGTTGCAGGCCATGACCCCCAACAACCGCACATTGATGTTTCTCTCTCTCTCTTTCTCCCTCCCTTCCCTCTCTGAAAATAAATAAATAAAATTCTTTAAAAAAATAATATGTAGTTTGGTTTTAAGCAATTTTCTCATTTTTATCTTTACAGCCCTACTGAGAACAGTAGATTTTACATCCCTTGTTATCAGATTAAAAAACTGAGGCTCAGAGCCCTGGCTGGTGTGGCTCAGTGGATTGAGTGTCGGCCTGGAAATCGAAGGGTCACCAGTTTGATTCCCAGTCAGGCCTGGGTTGCAGGCCAGGACCCCTGTAGTGTGTTCATGAGAGGCAACCACACATTGATGTTTCTCTCCCTCTTTTTCTCCTTCCCTTCCCCTCTCTCTAAAAATAAATAAATTTTAGGAGATAGAAAAGAATTTTTTGCAAAATAAAAATACTTATTTTCATGATTAATAATTCAAATAGTTTTATCTGTTAGTGTTAAAATGATGTATATGGACAGCATTTTTTAGAGTTACATTTTTTGTTTTGTAGTATGTCAGTTTTTATATTTGAAATGCATTCGTTTCACAGTTTTAGGAATTGTATAAATATTTTGTACTCTTTAGAAATAAACACTAGCTTTTATATTGCATGTTAAAAAAAGCTGAGGGTCAGAGACTATGAGTCACTTGAATAATATCACAGAGTTTTAAGTGGCAGTACTGGGGCTTGAGTTCGTCTACGCCGTTCCTTTATGCCACAGCTGTGTTAAAAAATCAGTGATTAGACTCGTAGTGCCTTGTAATTTATAAGTCTATGCCATATGCATCACCCAATTTTACTCTTCCTGGGATCCTGGCATATAGGAATGACAGGCAGTATTCTCTCTTTGTTGCTGTTGTTGTTGTTTAATTTATTGTTTACACTATTACAGACGTCCCTGTTTTCTCTGCTTTGCCCACCTCCACGCAGTCCACCCCCCTCCCCTCAGGTCATCACCACGCTGTTGTCTGTGTCTGTGGGTTATGTGTACTGTTCTTTGGTTAATCCGTTCGCCTTCTTTCCTCCAGTCCCCCCGCCCCCTCCTCTGACAGCCATCAGTCTGTTCCAGGCATCCATCTCCTTTAAAGATGAGAACACTGAGGATCAAAGCAGTGAAACTATTTGTCTGAGGGAACAGGGTGAGTCAGTGGATGCAACAGAGCCCGACATTTCTCTGTGGGATATCCTAGGATGCTGTTTTTCACGGCATCATTTTAGGCCATTATAACTAAAAGGCCACTGAATATGTGCTTCTGCTTTCTCCATGGCAGGGAGATGGACCAGTTTTTTTTAAAATGGACATATTGTTAATCATATTGAAACAAACTGGAGGCTCTTGGAGGCCATGATGGGTAACACAGGGGAAGAGGCCAGTAGGGGGCAGCCCTGGATTTCCTGCAGCTGGAGTCCTAAGGAGCAGCCAGTGGACAGCCAGCCTCTGTTGTCAAGGCCCCTGTGGGGTAAACTTGGAGGCTCATGGAAAAGTGGCTGATGGCACAGGCTTCGGCTTTAGAAAAAAATGTGGGTTGGTTTTCTAGGTGTTGCTTGGCCCACTGTGGATGAGGTAGCTTTGAGCATCAGTTTTCTGACCTGTAAACTGGGACGATAGTGCCAACTGATGGAGCAGCTGTGCTGGCCAACTGAAATAATGTTCAGAAGGTGCTGAGCACAGCAGCCAGCGCTGAGGGAGAGGATACCCCTCCGTGGAGAGTTGATATGGTTGGAGCTCAGGGGGAAAGAAAAGAGGGGGGGTTACTGAAAGTTCGATTTGTATTCTGCTTTTTTCTCAGATGTTATTCTTAGTGGATATTATTAAATTTATCTTATTTTTCCTTCTCTTTCATTGACGCAGGCCCTGACAACACACAGGGTACTTGCCGCAGGAGTTAGTTCATTAAATCTGCACAGTCAGTCTGGGAGAGAGATGCTGTGAAGGGGGCAGGGGTCTGAGAGAAGGAGAGGGGCTTGCCGATGCTCACACGTGGAATACCTGGCAGGCAGAGACCGGAAATCTCCTCTTCCACCTCATTATTCCCTTTCCGGAGGCTCCCCCTCGGTTCTCCATGGCCGGTGAAGCAGAGTCACAAATCTAAACATCTGATAGACGTCAAAGGACATCCACCCGTCTGCCACTCATGGCGGGACTACCGATGACAGTGGCAGTGCCAGAGAGCTCCCTGAAACTCTGGCTTGACATTTCCTTGGCTGGGCTCCATTTGCTCAAACTAGACTCTGGGCTCCTGTTTCACCATTAACCCCAGCTGCTAACCTTGTGTTTCACTGTGTTTTTGAAGACAAAGGGAGTCTGTTACGTCCAAGAGGATCCACTCATTGTTCCTTGAATATATCTTCCTGTTCCATATGCCATACTCGTGTTTCGTCCATTCCCTGGGTCTAGAATATCATTTCCCTCATTCTCTTCCTGGACAAATTATACTGTCGATAAGGTCAAACTTTAGTGTCTACGCATTCACGAACCCTCCCTTACATTTACCAATCCCCTCTTCCTTGGAATCTAAAGCACTTACTGCATGACCATTTGTTTGCCGTTGTTCACAGGCAGACAGGCCTGTGGCATCACGGACAGTTATTCACGCTTTACTCACCCTCCTATATCAGGTTCTTTCTGAGGCAAGAAGTGCCATCTTCATTTTCATATCACCCTTGTCTTACAGCCAAATGCTTAGCACACAGTCCAAAGCTCAATAAATATTTGTGAAGTGATTCGATTAAATTAAAATATTATTTTCCCTGGATTTTTTATTCATTTACTCCAGAATTATGTTTCTACATTCTTTCTATCAACAGTGCCCATCTACTGTGTTCCCACTACTCAATGTATACTTTACTGAGTGCTCCTCATACCTTACACTATCTAACACTTGGAAAAAATGCAGTGTGGAAGGTGTCATATCTCTGTCATTTTTCCTGTACTGAGCCGAGGCACAGAGAGGGTAAGTAACAGGCCTGGTTGTGCACACCTGCTAAAAGGAGAGAGTCAGGCTTCGGTTCCAAGAAGTGTGATGGCAGAGCTCCTTTTCTTCACTAGCCTTGATCCCGTGTGTTGTGGGTGCTGTGGTTCGCTCGCACACAGCATGTGCACAGTGGGAGTGTCTTGATGTTGACCATGATGGTGACTGCTAGTAATGTCGACTTGTGGGATGCCCAGAAGGAAAGCTGCTCTCACCTGGAATTTCAGGAAAGTGAGCTGTTTATAAATGCAGAATTTCTAACACAGTTTAGGCTCTACATACCTACAATGAAAGAAGGGAAAAATCACAAGAGACTTATGATAGTTAGTTGTCAGATTTCAGGTATTGGTTTGTTTTGTTTTAAAATGTATCTTTAGGTCCTATTGTCATCTGTAAGACCTGAAACCCTTTTCTATCAGTATAAACTCTTGCACCTTGCAAGCATGCAAATACGTTAGGGACCTCAGTGGAATTCTATTTTCCATGTAGATTCCTTCCAATCATGACAGGCCAGCTGGTTAATTTCCCCAGCATATGCCTAAAGCATGTATTTCTTTCTGTAACAGAAATACCACTCATCTTTTTTTCTGCATAAAAAAGGTGACATAGTCCGACTTTAAAGAGCAAGCAAAAGAGAATGACAGAAATAGGAGAGGCTATACTTCTTTAGGTGAAACACATTTTTAGAATGCCTCGCACCTGTTTCTCCTCCAAACACACGTTTCAATATGGAGCATCAAGGTTTGGGGCCCATATTTTGCCAAGTATAAGTCACACTTCTTTTGCCCAAATTTTTGAGGGAAAAATAAGGAAGCACATTATACATGGGTAGTACCTGAAATACCTTGTGTCTATCCTTGTGTTTTGTCATTAGTTGTTATATAAAATTTCTCGCACCATAATATGTTCAAAAATAAGTGCTAAAATTTCTTTATAATGCAAAAAACAAGTATGTAAATATTAATTAATTAATTAATTAATTTAAAAAAATAAAATGAAGGATTTTATTTTTCTGAAACTTTGGGCCAAAAATGTGGGTGTGTGTTATACATGGCAAAATATGGTATTTTGTTTGTTTATGTTTTGTTTGTTTGTTTTTAATCACTTGGAAGTTTATCATCTTGGCACATTTTGGATTCAAACTGCTGTTGAAAAAGAAGCGAAACAAGCCTCGGGTGGCATAGCTCAGTGGATTGAGCGCGGGCTGCAAACTGAAGTGCCGCAGGTTCAATTCCCAGTCAGGGTACATGCCTGGGTTGCAGGCCACGGGCCCCAGCAACTGCACATTGATGTTTCTCTCTCTCTCTCTCTTTCTCCTTCCCTTCCCTCTCTAAAAATAAATAAAAATAAAATCCTAAAAAAACCTTTCCTTAAAAAAAGGAAGAGAAACACATTAAATGTTTTTAACACGTTTTATGGGAAGGTTAAAGACTTTTTCCTCCTAATAATTAATTAGGCTTTGATAGCACCCCAGAGACAGGTCATTGTAACCCAGTTCCATAATGGATTGAGTTCAAGAAAAAAAAAATTAACGAAGCTACCATAGTTTACATGGCAAGGTCCAAGCTGCAACTATACCCTTGACTCCTTTCACGAGGGAAGCCCATGTTTCACACTTACAGAATGAAAGCAAGTCTAGGACTTATATCTCATAGTTCTCAAACTGCACAGTCTCCTCCAGGATTAGCCAACCTTTATGGTCTCAGGTTTCTTGGGACAGATTGTAGATTAGGGAAGTACCAGCTCCATGATTTAGATACTGTGCAGTGTGGCATGGGACCTGTAAATTGAGAGTTGTAGGAGACATCCAGGTGAACCTGATGGCTAACCAGGCTTAGATGTATCAACTGAAGTCAGGTGCAAACCATTGCAGCCCAACCTTGCGTGCTCAGGGAAGGCTCTTCAGGGAATAAAGAGATCTGACCAGGACAGAGGGGCAGGGGAGATTGCAGTGTTACCTCGGGCTCAGGCGCTGGCTTGCCGGCTTTGAAAAAGCCATCCCGTAGCTTTGTTTCTTCACTGGACAAGGTAAGGTTTCAATGACCTTTCTGGCTCTACTAGCCTGTAATAAGAGAAGGTGGTTTGAAATGAAAAGACATAAGTATCTTGTCCAATGTCATGCCACCCTCCCTGTTTCCATCTTTGCCCCTCAGAAAGGAAAGCCGGCAGCTCCCCCAGCCTCCCTCTGACTTTGAGGGGTGCTTGAGACAAGAAAGGGAAAACAAGCAAAAGATGAAAGGATTTCTACATTTATGTCTCAAGTGGAGAGGCACTTTTTTTTAGAGCCGAGGGCGTGGACTGGGTTTGTAGGAGGAAAGGAGATGAATGCTGGAAGAGCGGAGACAATCTTATTGTGGCATTTTGAAGACACTTCTCTGAAACAACCCTTAGGTTTGGGGAGGGTTCTTAGGCATATTGTCTGTCTGTAATCTTTGGTGTTTTGGGTTTTTTTTTTTTTTTTTGTAAGAGAACTATAGCCATGTACAAAATAGCAAAAGCAACCTGTGTGCGTGTGTGTGCATGCATGTGTTGTGGTATAAAACAGGAGTTATAAAAAAAAGAAAACATAAGTAGAATTTTTCTTTCCAGGCAAATCTTGAGTAAGAGCTAGGCGAGGTAGTGGTGGGGCCAGCACTGTTATTTCCTTAAATAAGTGTTTGTCCAAGTTTGTTCCATGGGCCATTAGCCTAATTCTCTGCAAATGCCTCCGGAATAAGTTTTTGTTTGTATTTTGCCATTAAATCCTTGGATAATGAATACATAAAGCTCTATAGTGCACATTAATTGATAAGTTCAGCAGTTAAGACAAAATATGTGCTGGCTAAGCGTCCTGTGGAGAGCTGGCTGCCACGGAGAGTTATCTAAGTTGTACACATAAATGCTCAGAGCTACCTTTAACCTTATAGTCATCACAAATATGTGTGGCTTTTAACCCACAGGTGGCAAACACAAGGCCCGAGGGCTGAATCCGGCCCTCTACCTTGTTTTATCAGGCCTGGCATCTTGCTTCTACCTGGTAGCAGCACCGAGCTCTCGCTTAATTGTTAAGAAGTAGTTACATTTATACAGTCCTAAAATTACATTCGGCCCTTTGAAGTCAACCGCAAGGCTAATGTGGCCCCCAGTGAGAATGAGTTTGACTCCCCTGTAAACCATTGGGTTTTGTTTTGGTTTGGTTTTTTGGCAGACGGCAAAAGGGAATATTGTCAGTTGAAGAGATGCATTTTGCCCCCATAAGTTACAGTAATTTCCCTTGTCAGGTAGTGGCCGGGTGAGGGAAATACTATTTTAAACTAACCAGAGTCCGTTCCTTTGGCAGGGGCAGGGGGAGGGGGTGTTGCCTCTCCTACAGATGTCTCTCAAAGGCACTAAAGTGAATTGTATTCTTCCAGCATTTTTAAAAGGCATATAGCTATTTTCATGAACATTACATTCAACTGCTCTTGGATATCCTTTATATTCATCTGGAGATAGTTTTACTGTTTTTCTTCTGAATTTAATTTAAAGAAGCAGCAAATGACTATCATCTGTGACTTGGGGCAATTGTGTTTCAAATGTGCAGCTTTCTGTTGCTGCAGGAGAGTGTAATTCACAGAGGCAATTAGGCCTAAGAGATTAGTGTAGTGCTTCTTAGGTCCGCATTTGGAGATTACTGCAACGGTGCAAGGGTAGACAGTTTCCTGGGCTCTGATGCTGGTTCTGCAACACATGTGATGCTGGATGTGTGAATATTGCATGGTTTAAACCAGCCCCTTCATGCGGAACATGGATGTTGTCATGTCTGCTATGTGAGATCAAATACACTAAATGACATAAGCACATGAGAAAACATTTTGACCAAAACATGCCAGTTACTAAATTACTAGTCAGGTAACTGCCCACTATTAAAATATGGTCTCCTGGTTGGTGCTGGGACTTATACTGCATTTCTGGTTTGCCAGCTGCCTCCTGCTAAATTCTACCAGGAAGGAGCACAGGAATGGGAGGCGGGGATGCTAGAGAAAGGGAAGATATTTTGCTCTGCTTCTCTCCTGTTGTTATATTTGCTTCTTGTCTTTTTTTTTTCACTTCCTATTTTGTTAGTGACATCCCACAAAGTTTCTTCACCTGAGGAGTAGCAGGTTGTTCCAGTGCCACCATTTAATGCTACTGGATCGTTTTCTCAGCAGTTGCAGAATTATAGGGGGACCCCCCCCAAAAACTGGAATTTTTATTTAAAAAATGTGTCTTTATGCTTACATGTTTAAACTCTGGTCACCTTCAAAGTACTCTCCATTTGATGCAATACACCTAATTGAGATGGGGTTTTTTTTTCCTACTACTCAAAACAGTTTTTGAACTCATCAATTTTGATGCCTTTGAGTACTTCTGCCGATTTTTGTTTCACCTCTTCACATCAGCAAAATGTTTCTCTTTGAGGACTTTTTCCATCCGAGGAAACTAACAAAAAAAAGTCACTTGGGGAGAGATTGGGTGAATAGGGTGGGTAGCACATGGGGGTCATGTCACTGCTTTTCTTCAACAAAAAATTCACTGACGCCAAACACTGCCTCACACAACAATGGCAGCTGGTCCGCTGACACAGATGGGCTCCTAGAACACTCACCTAGCAGGAGAAGTCTGTACTACAAGGGGCCTGCCCTCCAGGAGATAATTCTGTTTTTTGGGGGCCCCCCACCCTGGTATTTTCATTGTGCCCTTCCCAGCACCACTTCCTCAGAGGTCCAGGTTTCTCTCAAAGGGGCAGTTGGTCTTTTCTTAGAGACACCAGCACTACCAAGCAGGGACCCCTTCTCCTCACAGATCTGAATTTCTTCTCAGGGTGGGGGCGGGAGGCAGGGAGGGGAGTTTCCAAGTTTAAATAGCTCCAACCTTATCATTGTTCCTCCACTCTTGGTTTGGTGGCTGCTTTTTGTGGCATCTCAGACCTTGTTAGCATCATGATACCTTAATGTTTTTTCAGCCCTTCAGTATCTAAATAGCACTTCTGTCTGAATAACTGTATTTTTTATTTCTTGGACCCTTACTGATAGACTAAATGGTGAACCAGGACTGGTTCCCCACCTCGTGTCCACCTTCACTTTGCATATTCAAACACAGAGACATGGTCTTCAGTTCTACAGAGAAGTGTGGTCTCTTGTCTATTCACTAATTATTACAAACATCTTATCCTTTCGTTTGAACAATGGTCACTCCTGCTAGAGGCATGCATCTGATAAATATTTTCCTTTGCTTTTACAACTACTGAGAACTCAAGTGTCACTCTATACAAAAGGAAAACCATCTCTTGGCTCCAAAGTTGAGAAGGAATTGGGAATAGTCATGACTGCAAACTGGAAAGTATAGTCCAAGGGATGTCAAGTCCAGAATAGTAAAAACTAAAACCAGATCAGTACAATACTTTATTGTGCATAGAAAGTTAGTTTGTGAACTAGAAGTCCTCAAATCCAAAACTGATTTGAGGCTCACAGGCCTGATGCTATGGGATGGCTTACAAATTGAAACATGAAATCCTCTAACTTGACAATACTTAACTTGACAATAACTTATACTATTTTAGGAAGATGAATTAAATTTAGTTTTTGGTTATCACATCTAGTTTTGCTTCTATGGCTTAAGTTACCTTCCTCAGAAAATTTGGAAGTTTGGGCTCCATTGTGTATTTCCCTTTCACAAGGGTAGGCTTTTCATCAGGTGTAGCTGACTGTTACTATGGGAATGGGTGGGCTTAGTATTCCTGGAGCTTTTTTGTTTATTTCTGCCTCCTTATAAAAAAATTACATTTGAATCTCCCTATATGTAAGTATTGGCCACTATATTTTTTAAAGTAAATACTGTGTAGGCTGCCTCGGTGCAGGACATGAAAACCTCTCCTGTGGACAAGGTACGGTTCACTCAGTATCAATTGGCAACTTTTATTTTTACAGAATTCAAAACTTTGACTGCCAGCCTGCTTTGAATGCATGCTACTGCATGGTAATTGTGGTCGCAGCAGAGGAGGAAGAAAAAGACCCTCTAATCAAGGGGAAAGGCTCAGCTATTAATAGAAGCAATTGATAACATAATCACAATTTCAAAAAGATCTATTGCTGAATAAGTGCTCTCTATTTCTGAAGCAATTTAGGAAAGTAAAACATTGCAAGAGTCCCTGTTGAGAGACTCTAAGAATTTAGAATTAGAAGGATACTCTTAATCCTACTTTACAATCACTTAAACATAATTAACATTTCCTTCCAAATGTAGGCCTTAAAATACCGACATCAACTTTTAGACAAATGGATGGGATAGAAGTTCCTTGGAACAAGTCACTGCTGTTCTCCAGAGCGTGTTGGACCACTTTGGATTTAAGCTGATGAGAGGCACACACAGAGAATGGCCTTTTTAGAACTGCGTCCTCAGAATTCTTTGTAGTGATGGAATTGGTCACTAAGGATCAAGCCAAATTTTGCATGTGGTGGCAGATGGTGACTATAGTATTTATACTGAGGACGGTCCTGTTTGAAATGTAAATGAATTTTAATCAGCACATCAACACACTAGTCAGTTAAGTTCCTATTGTTGCTTGGGAGCTATCACAAACACTCACTTCTTTCCTTTCCTGGGTTGCTGTTCAAATGCTCCCACTTTCCCTCTCACCCTGTGTCCACCTGTCAGGGCCTCAACTACTTTTTAAGGCACAGCTTCTCACAAACCTAACAATACTTTTTCCTGCCTCCTGAGTAAAAATCAGTTATCGGCATTTCTTTTTCTTCTTGTCACAGTACGTTATTTGTATCGTTGACTCCCCCAGTTCCATACTTGTTTTTCCTTCTTAAATTATTTCAAGCCAGAATTTAACAACTCTACAATTATTTTCAGTGTTGCATCCTCGGCCTTTTATCCTTCTCTTGAGACATTTAGGACAAGTTCATAAACACATTATGACCATAACCCACAGCTGAAGAACTCCAAAACTAAAAACTGATATCCATGCCCTCGGAACCACAGACTGGTGACACTGCCTGACTATGGGGCATATTCATCAGAAAAACACACAGGCATCTTCAGAAGACAACATAAACAGAATTGTTTATCTGTTCCAACAAACTTTTCATTTCTCCAGTGATATCTATTTCAGCAGGCGTCATTATCCTATATTCCGATGATAAGAAAATCTATTCTTTTTTTTCTCCTATCCTCCAAAGCTAGTAAGTCCCCGCTGAGTCACAACCTCAGGGAAAAACCGAGACTAAAGAAAGAGGCCACTCTATATCGGTAGGCGGCAGGCTCTGTAAGAAAGGGAAATTACATGCAAGGCTCATCTTAAATGTCTGTAAGGCAAGTAGACCTCTGCACCAGCCACCAGAATCTTCAATTTATGTAGAGGCCTTAACCTTGTAAGATTCAGATAGTCTCAATGACATTTATTGTCTCACGGCTACATCCTTGAAACATCTCCTGATGGACTAGTAGTTAGAATGTACAGTCCAACAAGGGAGGTGGGTGGATGAGAAACATCGTGGTCCTAGCTCTGGGGTCGACCAGCACCACATCCTCTGGATGACTCCCTGCAACAGTGGCCAAATGTGTTCCCTCTTATTCATGTTTTTTTTCTCTCTTTGTTTAAGCAGGGAGGAGTAACCTCTCAAAAAGACTTGAGACCTACTAACCACCTACAGTGAGGGACCTTGTCTGGCTCCCTATTTTGAAGAAACTATTTTTAAAAAATGAGACCATAGCTGGGAAAACAGATAACAATGTATTTAGAAATACTCCTGAGATTTCTAAACATGGCCCACTTCTTGACATTCCCAGTAGTGATTTCCCTGCCTGCTATTTCAGTCCCATTGTGGAAGCCGTCACTCACCTGTTCTGTATTCCTGGAGCAGCTCTCAAATGGCCTCACTGTGTCAAGTGTTTCTCCAGCCAAGTCATTCTAAACATTTTAGACTGTTTCCAAAAACACAAAGTCGATCCATTCCCCTGCTTAAAAACCCTCTGGCACAAAGTTCAAATTCTTCAGCACAATTTACAAAGACATTATCTGTTTTCTCTTTGACTGTTTTGTCTCTCTATTACCTACTCACGTTTGACTCATGTAAACAGATACTTTTCCTCATCTCATTGGACTAAACATATGATGTTCTTATCTTCTGTCATATCAACACATTTGAGAATCCACTCCTTACCTCCTTAGCTTTATCCCGACATTCACAAAATACGTTTATGCTTTTTAGCTAGTAAGCTACATTATAATCAGTTGCTTCCTTGTCACTCCAATTAGACCAGAGATGTTCAAGGTTGTTAACCACTTGCCAGCTCCTTTAGTTGGTAGATGTTACATAAACCTCTGTGTTGAGAGTAATCTTAGGGTTTGCCTGGGCTCAGCAGGTGCAGAATATGCCCTGGATAGTTGGTACTGTCTGCAAAGAAAGAGAAAGAAAGAGAGGAGCACTTGAATGCCCAGTTCTTTTTGCAGTCACTGAACTGTGCTTGAAAACAGGTTCTGTGTTAGATGCATAACATGTTTCATTTTAACCTCAAAAGTATATAATGAACAAATAAATTGCTCATTAAATCCTTGTGTAAGGACACAGAGTAAATGGCAGAAACTGGATACACCTGTGTCTGTTTAACTTTAGAATCCGTGTTCCTTTCATGGGGAAAAAACAACGATGTGATGACCACGTTCTATCAATTAAATTGATTGTGGGGAGTACCTGAGTGTAGCCTAACAGAACTGTAAAAATAGAGAGCTTTAAATGACAATATTGTCCCTGCCCTCAAGAGGCTAGAAACCACTTTGAAAGGTGACATAGAACATTAAATAACTGGAAAGAAATTAAATGCTAGACTATGTTCAATACCCATATTGTCTGGGGAAAGCCAATCAGAAAAAGGAGAAGCATTTGGCAATGAATGTCTTTTACTTTTCCCCATCTTTGTGTTGGCCATGTCAGAGTCCCGCTTATCCGCCAAGGCGAAGTGATCTACACGTTGTGTTTCTTCCTATGGTGGGATTGGGGGACTTATTACCCTTTGGATTTTAGTTCATTAAGTTGCCTTGTGAATCCAGCTCTCTCATGCCCCCCAAACCTGTGACCTCATGGACTCCCCAGCCTGCACTTGTCGTTGGAACCCAGGCAGCCCTCCTCTGCAGCTTCCCACAGCCTCCGCAAAGGCAGAACGGCTCTGGCCTCACCAGTGTGCCCCATGGTGAACTGCAGGCCTGAGATCGTGGTGGTGCAGGTGGAGAGACTGAGCACTCTCTGGTGGAGAGCTAAGTCATTCTCTAACAGACGCCTTTTTCCTAAAGACTTCGTATATAAAATCGTGTTTATTTCTAGGGACACTCGATGTCACTACAGGAGAAAAAAAAGACACTGACTTTGCAAGTGAAATCTCAAATCCGGGGGTGGTAATTCCAGCTTTATCCTTACTTTAAAGGATCATTTAAAGTATAGGTAACATGTGCGGGATTTGAAGTCAGCCAAAATGAATCCAGATCCTGAGTTTTTCCTACTTATTTTGGTGCATTTAGGAAACTTATACTCACTGAGTCTCATCTATGACATTCGTATAGCAGGGAGATTAATTCTTCCAGCCCGGTTTTCTCAGTGAGTTAAATGAAATAGTCTGTAATGTGTCCAGCACAAAACAGCCACTCAGAACGTGGCAACAGTGGCAGTGGCGGTGGTAATGAAGACCATAACGATGATGATGACCATAACGATAATGCCAGTGGTGGTGGTGATGTTACTAAGTACCTGAGAACACAGCTCTAGGTCTTCCGTCTGTCCAACCAAATTCAGCACAGGTCTGTGGGCCAAATTCTACACACCTCTTTGGCCTTTCTTCCTGTGAACTCCTCTTACAAATAGAATCCGTGCTGTCAATTTTGTAGTTACTATTGTATAACCACAATAGGGAATCGCAACAACTCCTTGCTCTTTATTATGTTCTAACATAATGTTTAATTGAATTAGTTAACATACAAAAAGCATCTATTGTGGAGCCTGGCATGATATATGTGTATTAGGTGCTCTTAATGTTGCTATTTTTTAAAAATATCATAAGCATTGTAAGCTAGCTCTCCTTTATTTCCTGTAACTGGCCTGCATAATATCTCTAAGTCTCTCAATTATTTCTAATGTGACCAGATTTCTATAACTTTCACTAGCACTTTGTGTATATACTTGTATAGACTCTAGTTTCTCTTTCTTAGAATCTAAGACCTAGAAGTGGCCCTATTATTTCCTAAACAATACATACAAGTAATGGAGCTTTTACTTCCCTGAACCAAAATAATGTCTGAAACTCATTTAATTCTGCACAGCTCCCTGACTTGGCAGTTAGCTCCCATGCCACGGGGCCGTCCCCACACAAACCTGCCCCTCAACATCCCAGCGTGTTCACAGTCTTAGTTCTGCCTTCCTATTCTGATTAAAGTTGTCCTACCTCCCCAATTTTCAAGGCCTTATACGTTTTAATGCTTGGGTTCGTTTTTCTTCCTGGTCAGTTAGAAGGCTCAACATTCTTACTGTGACTGTGCCATCGAACTAGCCCCCCTCAGCCATGATTTGAACCTTCCCCCACCTGCCTGCCTTCTGGCTTGCCTGGGCCAATCTCATTTCATATAGAATGGCATCCTTCCGTGCCACAGTTGTCATTGACAAGGGGTGGCTCTGTGTGGGGCTCCTGCTTTTCAGCGAGACTTAAATACTTGTCAGGCAGGCGCTGTGCTGAGCACTTCACATAGATTGCTGCGGTTAATCTTCACAGCAGCCCATCCATTTGGCTTCAAAATCCGAATCTGACAGAGAGGGAGATCGT
Organism: Phyllostomus discolor; assembly: GCF_004126475.2. Taxonomy (NCBI): domain Eukaryota; kingdom Metazoa; phylum Chordata; class Mammalia; order Chiroptera; family Phyllostomidae; genus Phyllostomus; species Phyllostomus discolor. Next base: position 159,056,270 of record NC_040907.2, read on the forward strand.
ACAATAGCTGAACAAACAAAACTACGTACGTAGCTAGTTAGTGATGAATCCAGAATTCAAATGCAGGAAAGCTACTCTCAGCACCACTCCTTGATTGTGTGCTCTAGTAAAGCATTTTGTGCTCAAGCTAGCACCTAAGTACGTAAAGTTGTATGTTGCTCTAATCTGTTAACACAGGTTTAATTCTCCAGTGTTAAGTAGGCACAATCTACGTTCCCTGAATACTTCCTCAGGATCTAGCACACAACAGATTCTCTGTGTGCTCTCAAATTCCATTAAGTGAGTGATACTGAACAGAAGTGAGCATGTGAGGAGTTGGAGAAAATGTAGGCCAGTGACATCGCCTTTATAATGACACAAATAATAGAATCAAGGAGAGAAGTCAGTGAGTTTACATCCTGGTTCTACCAATAGACCAGACGCACCTCCACTGATTCATGTCTGAGATGTAGGTGGTGAAGAAGAGGTCACTCACAGACATTTAAACAGCCCTTGAGGTTGAATAATGTATGGTCTATATTTAATTCATGACAATGCAAACCCTAGAAATTTGCACGGGAAAAGGTCAAACTCCATGTTTTCGGAGTAGTCCCTCTGAGTTCCAAAGAGGGAAGAAATCCTTTTGGAAGGAGCACAGATTTTAGCATCTCACTAAATAAGTCATTGTAATATATTTTCAAACCGTAACCCTAGAGCTTGAAATAGCTGTTTTTTCTCCGCCTGCCCTCCCAACGCCCACATCTAACCTGCTCCAATAATTGTGTACTTAGTTGCCTAATAGGAATGGTACAGATTTTGAATACCTCTGAGAAATGGTTATGATGGGTATGATTTCCATAAAGCTGACTTCCATGGTGTATGTAGAGAAGTGAATCCTTTCAACTTGAAGGCAGCCTGTGAAACCAAAACCCAGTGATACAAAGGGCCCTGGGAGGAAAATCTATGTACTCTTTGACGGCATGATTATTATACTGTCATATTTTGTCCTTTTCCAAAATATCACTTAATTCCCCATATATATTGGATATATTGTTTTTACCATCAAATATCATGGAATGCTCTTAACAATTAGAAAATATCATGTTTGTAAAAATAAAGTCTAATTTAATTTATGAGATGCCATAACCAGACAGGTTCCTCGTACCAAAGCAGGTATAAATATTGATGTTTCTGTCGCAACCTGTGGCTCTAGAGAGCACAGGGAGACTACGTAAGATGACTGTTTATTAGGTTTTGTTATTTAGGTTGGGAAGGCCCAGAGACCAGGAGGTGACTGCCATTGAAAAGACAGCTTGCAGCCCTGGCTGGTGTAGCTCAGTGGATTGAGCGAGGGCTGTGAACCAAAACATCACAGGTTCGATTCCCAGTCAGGCCACATACCTCGGTTGCAGGCCACGGCCCCCAGCAACCGCACACTGATATTTCTCTCTCTCTCTTTCTCCCTCCCTTCCCTCTCTAAAAACAAATAAATAAAATCTTTAAAAAAAAAAAAGAAAAGACAGCTTGCTATTCAAGTTACAAAGAAGCAGGCATGTCCTGACACGGGGTGGGGGGGGGCATGTAGGAGGGCACTGCGGAATCTCGGGTGGCAGAGTGGGCAGGGGACTGTGGACAAAAGGCTCCCTTGTAGTTTCTTTAAGAAGGGAAGGTGAGACAGGGTAAACAGGCTCGTAGTGGGCGAGGCTGAATAATGTCAGAGCTGCAGAGCCTGGGAGTGGCCCCTAGCTGTCTGATACTTCATGCTGGAGTGATCAGGGCTGGCAGAGGGTGGCTGGGAGTGTGACAGGGTGCTGAAGGAGGCAGTTGGGGGCGTGGGCTCTGGAGTGGCACCTTTGTGATTGAAAGGCACACTCCTGCATAAATTGTTTACTACCTCCGGGAATTTTGCTGGCTTTGGGAGGAGCCCTTCCTCCTGGGTCAGCAAGCCCCAGATGCCAGAGCATCAGACTAAAGACCATAAGAGGCAGGCTTATTACAACAGCACTTACCAAGATTTGCAAATCAGAAAGTCAAAAGCACAAGGGAAATGTTTGAGCATTGCAGTCTTTTAAAGAGAATTTCTTTTCCAGCAATACCCTTATTCGCTTAATGGAAGTCTATTAACAATTTTGAGGTATGACACACAGATAGCCTATGTTTAAATGTGTAACTTAATTTGGATGTATCTGCACCTATGAAACTATCATCATCTGTTAATTTGCCATCAATATATCTTCTTTGAATTGTCAGTTCAACCTTTGCCCAATTTTTAATTGGTGACTTTCTTATAAATTTTGAGAGCCCTTTATTTCATTATATATTCTAGATATGTCTTTTACTTTATGTATGTGTGTATATATACACACACATATACATACATACACATATGTGTGTGTGTGTATATATATGATTTGCAAACATTTTCCTGTAGTCCGTGGATTTTTTCATTTTCCTTACATTTGAGGAACAGAAGTTCTGTTATTTTGATTAAGTATAATTTATTATATCTTTCCTTTTATGTACCATATATTAGTATCATCTCTCAAATTTTTTAGTATGTAATCTATGATGTCTAGGTTTTGCTGCAGAAGACACAATTTAGTATTTGCATTTAGGGCTAGAATCTATTTTGAGTTAAATTTTCATAAAGGTTGTAAAGTATACATTTAAATTTTTGCATATAAATATCAGATATTTCTAGCACTACTATAGGAAAAATTATTCTTTATCCATTTAATTTTCATTTCAAATATAATTTATTGAAGACAAGTGTGTGGGTCTATTTCTGAACACTCTGCTGATCTACTTGACTGTATTCCAATTTAACATTTTTTTATTACTGTAGCTTTTAACAAATTTTAAAGTCAAGCAATGTAAGTTTTACAACTTGGCATTTCACTTTTCAAAGTTGTTTTGGCTCTTCTGGGCTCTTTGCGTTTCTATACTTTTAGGCTCATCTTGGCAATTTCTACAAGGAAAAACTGCATGAATTTTTATTACAGTAGTGCTGAATCTATAGCCCAAGTTGAGGAGAATTGTCACTGTATCTATAATGTTGTCATTGGATGCATGGGCGTGGTTTCAGAATTTAGGTCTTCTTAGTAATGTATTACAGGTTTTACTATACAGGTCTTGGATATTTTTCATCCATTTCCCCCTAATGTTATATTATAATTCTGTGCTATCTGATTTTTATTCTAATTGATAATTGCTTGTATATAAGAACATATTTTTGTATTTTTATCTTGTATAATGCACATTGGTTAAACTTACTAATTTTAGTAACTTTTTGGTAGATCTCATAGGGCTTTTGATGTAAGCTATCAACTCTCTGCAAATAAAGACTCTTTTATAATTTCCTTTTCAATCTACATGCCTCAAAGTAATGATTTCTCTTGCTTCCCAACCCCTTTACCAGTGGGACATAACCCCCACTTAAGCAGAGTGATGAATGTTAGTCTACGGACCCTGAACACTAGCGGCGATCATGTATTACCTGTGTACTGTCCCCAGAATCTAGTGCAAAGCAAGCACGTTATAGCTGTGCTCTAGGAAGTCATTAAAGAATTTAGAAGACGATCTCCTCTCCCATGACCAGATTTGTGATTTGGGAAGAAAGCTCTTGACATCCTGCGAAGAGTGGCTGGAGGTGTGCAAGAATGTGAGCGGCCACGGGGAGACTAGTGCAGACAAGAGACTAGGGTAGGTGTAGACAGTAATAGGGGTGGGTGGGAGCCTGCTATCAATGACAAACTAAAGATGGGTGGGACATGAAACCTAGCACAATACCTAGGACATAAGTGGAACGCAAGTAACACTTGTTATGCGGGATTCGAGAGAATGATGAAGGAAATGAGTCAAAGCCAAGTTTCGTGCTTTAACAGTGGTATTCGTGAGAATGCAGACGGAACTTTCTTCCAAATGTTGCTGGCTTTTTGAAATCATAATCGAATTAGCAGTGTTTGCTTTTCTCTTACAAAATTTGAATCTTTCACTTGACCAAGAAATGTAATGTTGTCAGTAAACTTTTCCATCCCTCTCTAAAAATTTGTTTTATATGTTTTAAGTATGATAATCACTAACTAGTGACAAATACATTCTTTTCCATAGTTTGTTAAACAGAATCAACTTAAAATGATGGAAATTCTGAGACTTATCTGTGAAATACATTATTTCATTTAATGTATCCTATAATTTCTTAGGACCGAAGAACATAATTGAGTTGGACTGATAAGCTCTAGTGATAACTTGAGACTTGATTACCTTGGCACAAATCAGACAGAACTGATCAGCCATTATGGAATGGATAGGATTGATGGGGTGTCTGGCTGAGATGCTGGTTTCCTGTAGAATGGTAATGTGCCTGTAACATACACGTTTGTTTAGAGTGCAGCTCACCGTGAAAGGAGAGATGTCCTTCACCAGCTGGTGGCCTCATGTCTCATCTCATTGGCCAGAAGTTATGCTAAGTATCATTCATTAGTACTTTGCCTCTGGAGTGTTGCCAGCAGAGCATAGGTTCTGTTGGCATGTTATGAAAATCTTGAGAATCTCTATTTCCAGAAGCACCCAAACATTTCTCGCATCTTATTTACACTGCATGCTCCTGTCCTTCTGTCATGTGAGCCGCCTTCTAGAGATGAGAAAGTCTGCTTAACATAGGCTAATTAGCAAAATATCTGAGTTTGGATCAGCAATATTGTCACAGAGGATGTAGGTGCTAAGAATACAAAACCATGGCCCCTGGTTGTGATTAGTATGGAGAACATTAAGGGGACTTGCCCAAGGTGCTATTGATGAAAGTAGTAATAAACCACAAATAATCAGAATCTGAAATTTTAAGTTTCTTTGCACTGAAACACATTACACTGGAACCTCAATTACCCAGAATGTTTAGAGACCAGCATCATGGAAATGGTTTTGGATTTGAAGTTAGGAAGTCTGAATGCATTAGATATTTTTTGCAGGTTAGGTTGGTTTTTAAAGAAATGCATGTTGAGTAGAGCTAAGAGTTCTAAAATTTTATTATGAGTATCAGCAATGCAACACAAGGACAGAGGAGGTCAGGATTCAGCAGGGGGAACTGAAAAAAAAAACATTAAGTATGACCAAGGTTCTGCCAGCCTAAAGGGTATGCTGCAGAGCAGAGGTTGCCTGTTAGAGGAATTCCATGCTGGGTGAAATTGGCTAGATCATGGTATTGTGTAATCACTTTGCTCTGTCATTGGCTAGGGCCACCCACGTAAGGCCTATGCTGAACTGTGACCACCTTGTTCAGTCATTGGCTGGAGTCACCTCACAAACAGCATGGCTTCAGCTCAAAAGCTGAGTGAACCGTACCTTGTAACTTTAGACTTGATCATGTTGACAGAGATCAGACAGCCGATCAGCCAGTGTGGAAGAGAGAGGATTGATTCGGCTGTCTGGCTAGGATGCTGGTTTCCTGTGGAGTGGTAATGTGTTTATACTTGGTATGTTTATTTAGAGTGCAATTCACCATGAGCGAGGAAGTTAACAGCTAGAAGCTCCAGGTACTAGACTTGTTGTTGCTGCTTGTTGTGTACCCTGTTGGAAGAGGAATTTGAACGGTGCATCTCCATGCTGGCCACAGATGTGTTGTGACGCTAGCCTGTGCCAGGAGTGTTGTTCTGTGTAGGATTAGAAATCGATGCAAACTTGATTTGTATTTTCCTTCAGGGAAAATAATGCACATTGCAGTAACCTTGTATAATTACATGGAGCATCACTGTCAGAGCTTATTTTTAGCTATTTCCAAGAAAGTCTTAAATATTCCTAACTGTACAAAATGACATCTCACTAAGGTTCATAACAGTACAAAATGACATCTCACGAAGGTAACATTGAGTTAAGGGTGGTGTCACTCTTATAACAGATGAGCTGATGTACTGTCCTCAGAACCAAGGAATCAAAGAGCACTTGGGGGAAGGGACAGTGTGTATGGGGGGAAAATGGCACCAGGTGAGTGGCCTCCAAGGTGACTGTAACATTTTTCACAGTGAAATAGAACAAACCAGAGACCCAGAGGGGCCAATAAGGGGGTTCTGCGGAAGTGAGGTGTGGGAGGAGTTTCAGAAAAGATTGGCTGCTCCTTTTAAATCCTTCTGTATGACCTGCCCGCAAGCCTTGCAACTTGGCTAAAGCTTGAGTGTGGGACAGAAGCTGCCCCAGCCTCTCTAAGCAGAGCCCCAAGTCCTTCAAGCCTGGCCCCAGGAGGGTGGACTTGGCTTAGAGACAATGCTGTAAATTCCTAGAACGTGGATGGTGCTGTTGGCTGACTTCCATGCCCCTTCCCCCACCTCCCATTGGTCCTGGGGCACATAGATCAGCCTCATAGGATCTTAAAACCTGTGTGTATCCAAGGGGCAAAAAGTTCAACTGGCAGATAGTGGCCTGGGGTAGAAGACACCCAACAAGAGCAGAGAATTTAATTTTCCATAATGGAAAGGTAACGTGACCTCATCCAATTTGTTGCAGAATTTCATGCCACGTTTAAATGGAAGTGAAAGTGAGCTGAGTGCTGTTACTCATAATGTAACAGCACGAACACTGGAAAGGCAGCAGGCGGTCTGACGGTGCTTAATTCTTACTCTGCCTTCTTTGGTGACCCTGGGTCAATCCTTTTCTTAGCTGATATCTAAGAGACTTTTTGGTCTAATACTTAAGCGAGTATTTGGTTTATCATTTAAAAAGAAACTAAAAAAGATGACTTCATAGTAGTTACCTTGGTAGGGAGTTTGAATGAGGGCTCAAGAAGGCTTCTAGGGAGCGGTAATGGTTCTTGTCTTGATGTGAGTGCCAATTTCACGGGTGTACATTCACGTCGATGGAAAACCCATTATGTTGTATACTTATTTGTTGACTTTTCTACACGTATGCTATATATACACATTTTAAAAAATATCATTGTAAAGATGTAGTAGCAATCTCAAACTCTTGTGGAACAAAAGACCAAGAAGAAATCAATTTCTGTATTGTGTCATGATTGTATTTGTAGGCCTTAGCAGTCGCCCCCACCCCCCTGCAAAAAAAAAAAAATCAGAGGTGAAAAGTAACTTTTAGGGGGAAAAAAATACCAGTAGCAATCTCAGCATTCAATCAAAATGGGCTATTTTTGATAGTTAACTCTTATTTAAATAATCACTTAACAGGAGCTTTCCTTTGAAAAATGGCCTGAATACTTCTTCTTCTTCTTCTTCTTCTTCTTTTTTTTCTTTTTGGTTAAACTGTGCTCTGACGCATTACATATTTAATAAATTTCAGTTATGGGGCATGAGCTGAAGCCTCGAGTTGTCCAGATTTCACACTCTCAGCAGCCATGTTACTGCCCTGTGGTGTTATTACTCCGCAGCACAATGAAAGGGGATATTAAGCTTGTCACGACATAGGGAGACTAGAGCATATGAATCAGATTACAATCCATTCTGTTAAAAGCGATCACATTTAGATAAATGCACCCCTTTATTTACCATTGTATTCAGTTACAATGGAAGTTAGATTTAAAATGAAAAGTTCTAAATAGTTCAGGGTTATGAAGAAGAAACTCATATCCTTTAGACACAACCCCAATAACTTCAGACCATGCAATAACAGAGAGAGAGGGATCCACTCAAACAATTACCTGGGACCTTGAGATCCTGCTTTTGAACAGACACCAGAATTAGGGGCTTTTTGAGATACAGCCCTTTGAATAAGACTGCCAGCAAGTAGTATCATCTTAGAAATGCCAGTGCCTGAAGGGCTAAGAGGTAGTGTTTGAAAAGTGCAGTTTTATAAAATGAGGATTCATAAGAATGTACATTATGCAGCCATTTGGGAGAGCTCTCTGGAAAACCTTAATGAAACTGAAGTTATGCATAATCTGTGACTCCGAATTTCCACTCCCAGACGTCCCCTAGAGCAGCCCACACATCACACAGTAGCCCCGTGCAGATGCTCGTCATGGTGCGGCTGTAATATTAAACATAGGAAATGACCTACATTCCATTAACATAAGAATGGAAAAACAAATGAGTGTATATTAATAAAGAGATAATAAAACATAGTAGAAATGAATGAATTAAAAAACTGTAAATCAACACGGATTTATCTTACAAATTTTTGAGTGAAAAAGCAAGTTGCAGAGACTATGAATAAAATATTAAGTTTAAAACCCTATAATAATAATGTATATTATTTTGTGTATTATTGGCATTCATACATGAGTAGAAAGGATAGAGATCAATAGAAATGATAAATATCAAACTCATTATTGCAATTACTTCTGAGTAATTAAGGGAGGCAGCACAGGTATTCAGTGAGACTTGTGGTTGGGTTCAGTTACCGTATTGGTCACTGTGCCTTTTTGTATGTCAGAAATATTTTTAAGGAAAAAAAAAGGCATGTAGCTTTTACTGTGGGTGAGGCACCATCCAGGGCCTGAGAAAGAAGCAGAAGAATTAATAAGCCATCCTCCTTTTGCTCAAAGAGATTAAGTTTCAGTTGGAAGTATAAAATCATCAGAAATGGGGTATTTAACATCCAAAGTATTGAGTAATTATTTTTTAAAGATTTATTTATTTATTTTTAGAGAGGAAAGGGAGGGAGGGAGGGGGGGAGAGAGAGAGAGAGACAGAGAGACAGAGAGACAGAGAGACAGAGAGAGAGAGAGAGAGAGAGGGAGAGAAACATCAATGTGCGGTTGCTGGGGGTCATGGCCTGCAACCCAGGCATGTGCCTTGACTGGGAATTGAACCTGTAATGCTTTGGTTCGCAGCCCGTGCTCAATCCACTGAGCTACGCCAGCCAGGGCTTGAGTAATTATTTTTTTAAATGGGCCTTATTTTAGGGCAGTTTCAGATTCACAACAAAACTGAGCAGAAATTTCTCCTACGTCTTCTGTGCTAACACATGCACAGCCTCCCCACTGTCTACACCCTGCCCCAGAGTGACACGTTTGTCATGATCGATGAACCCACTCTGACTCATCCTTGTCACCCACAGTCCATCGTTTACACTAGGTTTCACTCTCAGTGTTGTACATTCTATGAGTTTTTATTCCAAGAAAACAAACACACCAATTGGCAAAGATCTGTGCACCTCCATGTTCGCTGCAGCATTATTTTCAATAGCCAAGATGCAGGAACATCCACAGACGGCTGCATAAAGAACATGTGGCACATATATGCAGTGGAATATTATTCAGCCATAGAATTGTCCCACCATTCGCAACAACATGGGTGGACCCAGAGAGCATTATGTTGATGAGATAAGTCAGAGAAAGACAAATACCATATGATTTACACTTATAAGTGGAATTTTAAAAAGCAAAACAAATGGTTAAATAACCCAAAACAGAAATCAACCCATAAATATAGAGGGAAGGCTGCTGGTTGCCAAAGGGAAGGGGGCTGGGAGGACAGGAATGAAAGGAAAGGATATTTCATGGGCAAATTCTAATTGTCTCCCAATGCTAGTTAATTACACACACACACACACACACACACACACACACACACACAGAAAATGCTAGTGACTTTGATATAGGTTCTTAAAAAAGTCGATGACCACATATCTGAAATGTTTTTGAGGTTATTAAAAAAAGATCTGAGGTAACTTTTTCCCTCCTCTCCCTACTAGAAGCAGGAGGGGAATTTTATGATATTTAGTGTGAAGACCTGGTCGAACTCTTAGAATTAAAAACTCAAGAAAATATGGGAGCCCCTCATGGTTTGAGTCCCCCTGGAGTTTTTAACTGTCAGAATTGTCCAGACTGAGACTCCACTAATTCATCAATTACAGTTTAGGTTTTCCCATGCTTGCTATGCTTCCCATGGAGGTTTTAGCTCATAGGTTTCTGTTCTGGGGAACTGTGGTTCTCTGTGTCCACATCTCTCCAGGTTTTGGGGAGGCAGTGGTTTGCCCTGTAATCTCACTACACTGATGGATCGTAGAAGGGTCACTGACTTTTTTCAGCTTGTTTGGCTGTTTGTTATGATGGAGTGATGACTTTCAAGCTCCATACCTGCTGGATAGAAACCAAAAGTCCTCTCAATTTTTTATAAATGGAATTAACTTTCTAAAATGAACTGTATTCTTTAGATTCCATATATAAGTAAAATCAGATTGTGTTTGCCTTTCTCTGACTTATTTCACTTAAGGTTCACCCATGCTGACACAAATTGTAAGATTTCATTCTTTTTTATGTCTGAGTAATATTCCATTTGTGTGTGTGTGTGTGTGTGTGTGTGTGTGTGTACATATACATACAGATACCGGAAGTTTTTATCCACTCATCTGTTGATGAGCACTAGGGTTGTTTCCACATCTTGGCTATTGTAAATAATGCTGCAGTGGGCATAGGGGCATATAAATGAACAAACAAAATTGAAACAGGCTCATAGACACAGAACAGACTGACGGTTGCCAGAGGAAAGAGAGATTGGGAGATGGGTTCAAGAGGTGAGGGGATTAAGAAGTACAAATTCGTAATTACAAAATAGTCACGGGGATGTAAAGTACAGCATAGGGAATATAGTCAAATATGTAACTATGTATAGTGCCAGATATGTACTAGAAATATTACGGGAACATTTTCTAAAGTATAGATTGTGTGAACACTATGATGAGCACCTGAAGCTAATACAAAATAATAGTGAATGTAAATTGCCTTTGAAAAATATAATTTAAATGTCTTTTAAAAAATAAAATAATGAAAAATGGAAAATATAACATGAACTGTGTTAAGCAATAGTGTACACATAACCAAATCTCCCAGAAACTTTGGCAAAAAAATGAGTGAGCTCTAAGGAGTAAGGCAAATCAACACTGCAAGCACAAACCTCTTTATCAGATGCCTCACCTTCCTTTCTAGGATACGGTGAAATTCATTGCTTGCCTTTACTCCCATTCAAGCCTGGACTATTTGAAACATTTTTGCACAATAGCCCAAGTTCTATAAAAAGTGTGAAACTTCCCTGGCTGGCGTAGCTCAGTGGATTGAGCGTGGGCTGGGAACCAAAGTGTCCCAGGTTCGATTCCCAGCCAGAGTACATTCCTGGGTTGCAGGCCATAACCCCCAGCAACTGCACATTGATATTTCTCTCTCTCTCTCTCTCTCCCTCCCTCCCTCCCTCCCTCTAAAAATAAATAAAATCTTAAAAAAAAAGTGTGAAACTTCTTCTGTGTTGGGTTCACTTTTTTATTCAGTATTGTTCCATTGACTTCGTTTTTTTCAGATAAGTAAATTAAAGCGCAGCGGTCTTACAATGTGCCTGAAGTCCCCATTGGCCGATTTCTCTTCTGAGTGTAACCATGGGACCAGGTACTTGGCTCCGGCCTGATGAGCCTGTTCTTCTCCACTGCTTGGGCCTAACCTGTCTTATTAGCCTATGTACCAAGCTAATACTCTAATGATGGAGGAATGGGGCCGCCCCAGGGTATAGATTTATAAATTTCATCTCAAAATGTCTAAGTTCCACACTGCAGCTCTATTATACATTGAATCTCTGTCAAGGACTGTCCTTTGAGGTTTCATAAAATGGTCTACCTCAAAGGCAATCATGGGGAAGTTCTCTTCATCTACTTTGAAGTTTCCTTAAATGTCCCAAGACTGTTATATAACCGAGGAGTTCATTAACTGCTATTTATTACTCAGAGATTAGGGATTTCATGAATAGATGTGTCTGGGACGTGCTGGGTTGATTGGAATGAATCAGGTTTCTGCTTTGCAGGATTCTCAGAACCTTTAGAATACTAATGTTATGGCAAATTTCTGAAAACAGATGGAGTTTCGTAGAGTTTCCTGTACACTTTTGTCCTCAGAACAGTTTTGCTCATGCTTTTGGTTTACAAACAAGAAGTTTGGGGAAGTACAGGTCTAGTAGACATTTACAGTTTTACTGAAGAGAAAACCAAGGCAGAGAGAGGTGTGTAGTGAATTACTGGAGGCAGCGGATGACCCCAGAAACTGAGTGAGAGAAGAGTCTCAGGGCTCCTTGGGGAGCATGTTACTCAAAGAGGTAAAACATGTTGCAACACTTTATAGTGCACATAATAACAACAATGTACTTGACAGTAAAACAAAACAGGAAGTGATGTTTATATATAGTATTTTTCTTATACTTTTAAAGATGTCCCAGCACAGGCCATACAGAAAGCTCACACATTGCTTATGGCACAAATGATGTGACTTTTACATGAAATTTCTATTTGACATCTGCAATACAAAACGATAGATTGTCTTTACTGAAACCACAGTTCCCACACATTGAAATGTACTAATGTGCACATATGTGTTAATTTATATCTCATAGTCCCAGATTGTTAAAGAAGTTCAGACTGTATTACCCAAACTTCTTACTTGCTCAGATGAGGACCCTAAATGGAGACCCATCTTAGTTAAACAGCAAGGTCTCTTTTTTTTTCTTTTCTTTTTTTTTTTTTAGCTGAGCTGGGTCAGGAACCTGGCTCTATTCTTATAGCCCACTGCTTTCAATCGTGTGATTGGCATTACAACACCTAGTGATTGGCAATGACTACAACACTGTAGTTGCTGTTAAACTCCCATTCATTTTTGTAGAATAGGGGGCAAGCCTGGAAAACAAAAGCACATGCAAGAACAAGAAATGCATCATTCCCTGGCCATGGCTCTACTCTTACAGGCTGAATCTGTTACATGCCACATGTCCCCTAAATTGAGTTGATCCAAAACAACTCTTTTACCAGTCACTGCTTCTCCCTCTCATGAGCCAGTATTAGACAAAACCATTTTGTTGTATTAAAATAGGTGTATAATTGTTTTTAGAGTAACTGCTTCTTCCTATATATGAATGAGAACAAAATCAAGCCTTCCTTACAGATGTAAAAGACTAATTTCCCTCAAGTTCTCCATTTTTTAAAAAAGATTTTATTTATTTTTTTAGGAGAGGGGAAGGGAAGGAAAAAGAGAGGGAGAGTAAAATCAATGTGTGGTTGCCTCTTGCACACCCCCTATTTGGGGGGCGGGGACCTGGCTAACCCCAGGCATGTGCCCTGACTGGAAATCAAACCAGCAACCCTTTGGTTCACAGGCTGGCACTCAGCCACTGAGCCACACCAGCCAGGGCTCAAGTCTTCTATTAAAAGCAACATTTCAGGCCCGCTTTTACCTTTTCTTGGTGTAATAAGAGAAAAAGGTCTTAAAAGCTTTCTTCTAAAAGCTTCTCTAACTGAGCACTTGAAAATGGGTCTCTCAGATCAGTTGGGTCTCTGAGATTTATAGTTTTGAGGTTATTCATCCAATTTCCATATGAAACTCAATTCTCTTAATATTGTTTTTGTTAAAATTTAAGCATGAGGAGTTTATATCCAAGTTGGCTTTTCCCAAAATAGATGCAAGTACACACACACACACACACACACACACACATACACACACACAAATGTATAAAGAAAGCATCAAAAACAAAATTATCAGGGAAGCAGTTAAAGCACTTGGGGAAATAATTGGCCTAATAGAATACACTGTGTCTTTGTCATGAGCAAATATTAAGTGTTCAAAACATTATGAAAAGAAGGAAGCAAAGAGAAAGACCTTGGTAGAGATTAAAAGCAGCAGGACACACAGGTCAGGCATTTCAAACAGGAGGTCTCCTATACTTTAACCAGTGCAAAAGGATAGAGTGAGTTTGTTTTGTTGTGTGGAAAATCTGCATTTCCCTACTGCATAAGCTGATGGGGTCATGCACACTGCAAACGAGGAGACCAGCTGTGCTTCCTGTGTCTCAGTGCAGGCTTCTGTCTAGCGGTTGTCTGGGGTCCTCTTTCTAAAGATTCTCCTTTATTAAACGCTGGGAGAGGGTCGCAGTTCCCCTATTTGCTAAATTCACTTCTTTGGATGGGGTAGGACAACCATGTGAGACGTATGATTTTTGTTACTTGAAGGGGAAATACTTGAAACTCTCTTAGGTTTTCTAGGTAGCTAATAAACATTTACTGGGTAATTTACCATCCCGTCTGTCCAGATGGGAAAGATGGTTTCCCTGATGTCGCTGGGACATTGCAACATTAGGGGACACCGTAATTAGATGCAGGTGCTGCTACATACAGGCATTCCCATTCTACCAAAGTTCCATTTGAGATAATCACCACTATGCTTAGCACTGTGCCAGGAAACTTCGCACGGTGTTCTTATATGCATGCAAGGTGAATAGGTACCTGTGTTTCCTGCTCTTACAGGAAATGTCTAACACTTACATGAGGTATTTAAAGGAGTGAACACCAGAGAGGCAGAAGACAAAGGTGGTTGCCAGGAGGTGGGAGAAAGTTAAAATGAGCAGTTTGTTTTTTAATGGGTATAGAGTTTCAGTTTTGCAAGGTAAGGAGAGAGGTTTAGAGATGGGTAGTGGTGATAGTTGCACAACATTATGGATGTGCTTTGTACCACTGAAGTGTATATTTAAAATGGTAAAGTTCATGTATGTTAGCACAATAAAATGTTGAGAAAAAAATAGTTAATTCTGAGTTCAGAACTCTGCTAATTCTTTTATCACGCACAGTGCTTCGTGTTGGGGACCACCCTGTGGTTTCCGAGACTGTAGCCCCATGCAGGCAAGCCCTGAAATGGGCTAGTGGCAAGCATGGCTTGACTCAAAAGGCTCCCAGGGGAATCAGGCCTAAATACACTGGACTCAGTGGATCCAGGAGGAAATAGTGCGGATGTTGAAGATGCTCTTGTCACTCGCCAACAACTCGCTTGTGATCCAGACTTCCCTAAGCTGTGTGTCTGTCACCTCTCTGAAGTGGAACGCCAGTCAGCACTCATGGGAGGAGGTCCAACGTCACCTGCGAGGGGCCTTTTCCTCCAATCTCAAAGGACAGATCGATTGAGCTACATCAATAATTTCAGGACATTAAGCAACTCACTGAGCAGGAGGTCTTTCAAACCCTGCGTGACAACTTACAATGGCTCAATCTGAGGACTTGGTTTGAAGGACTAAATTTGTGTGTCTGGGTCAAGAGGGCTACAGGATGCCTCCTAATCGTTGTGGTCTTTTGTGCCTTGAAATGCATATACAAATTGTTTTCCAGGAATTGTATACATGAAGAGCAAGTAGCAGGCTTCATTGGACTTACCACGGTATATGCCATAACAAACAAAAAAGGGGGAGATGTTGGGAGCTGTCCTGCCTGGTTTCAGGGACTGTAGCCTCATTAACAGATGAAAGAGTCCTGTGGCTAGGGCTGAGTGAAAAGGCCTTGGGGCATGAGCCACTAAGGAGACAGAACCTGTCCTCCTGGCAGGGGCACAGCCCCTGCCTCCCTCACTTCCCCCTGCTTGGCCCTGAAAGATGGCTGGTTAGCCAATGACGGGTAAGATCCCTCAAGGGAGAAACAACCTAAGGCAGGCACAGTCACGAAGGGCCATTGGGGAAGGACATAGGGGTCTACAGAGAAGGGGGCAGAAAGACCCTCACCCTTGGCTTTGTCATAGCCTGAGTCCTCATTCTTTCTGTAAAAAGTTTCCTAATCTCTTGGCTGCTTTGCTCCCACTGCCTGACCCATTCTGAAAACAATGCCAGAGGCAGCTGTGGCCTTGTACTGGAATGAATGGCTCCCAGTGGCAAATCTGGCTTGAGAAAGAATGTACATTTTGTCCTTTGAAGCCTGCGCTGCCTAGCATAACCCCGTTAACTACAGCAGCACCAGTGCCTTTGGGTATGCCACCATAACAAACAAAAAAAAGGGGGAGATGTTGGGGACCACTGTGTGTGCTTTCCAAGACTGTAGCCCCACTAGAGCAAGCCCTGAAAGGGGCTAGTAAGTCTCCCTGGAAAACCAGGTAGAAACTCAGGTGGCAAGCATGACCCAACTCTCACCCTGAGGGTTCCTGTGGGAACCAGGCCTGATAAATACATTGTATCCTTTGAAGCTTCCTCTGCTTTGTTTTGTATAGCCCTGGTGGTATAAACTGGATGCTTAAGTTCAAGGCATAAAGAGTAAACTCTTTATCTCATGAAACACGTCTTAAAGACCCTCTGGCATCAGCATGTCTCACAGACCCTGACCTATGACGGATCTGTGTTCCTTCCATTGTTATCTATAGATAACACCTGTTTTTGTAGGAGTATAGCTTTTTTTTTTTTTTTTTGACATTGATGATGAAGTATGCATGTATGCTGTGCACACCTACACACTCCATTCCCAATAAAAGCCACTTAAGAGAAGGGCTTGGGGCATTCCCCACTACAGGGAATTGCCACTTCCTTTCCTGTGGGAACAGCAAGATTGTGTCTGGGACGACTCATTTACCACGCACAGTGAGCAGGAGGATTCTGTGGGCTGGAGTTCTTCCCACAGCTTTGTGCACAAACACTTCGTGAGCTACTCCTGCATTTGCAGACCTCCCTCAGCCAATTTTAAACATTTGGGGGAGATTTTTACTCATCTTTGCATCACTTTCAGTTAATAATCTATTAATTCAACAAAAACCTGTTTACACCTTCTAATATGCTTGGCACTTTACTGAGATAAGGTATCTCTTCCTAAATATTCAGAAAATTTTATTTTCTCAAGATTTATTTGCCTAAATGTACTGTAATGGTGCTACTTATTTTGCTTTATTTCTGCTTTTTTATTTAGAAAGTGCTCTTTTATGTTACTTTAGTTTCCCTGTTTGGCAGTTGCCTGTGTCACTTGTTCCCTTTGTTCAAGAACAATATTCATCAGGGTATTGTCTCTCTGATACATTTTCCATCTCTGCCTTGGTTTTTATCACGTGTTTCCTTTTCCTGTACTGAAGATGCTAAAATTGTACCCAGCTTTTATTCCTAAGTTCCTGCAGCTTAGATGCGCCACTTCAGTGCAAATAGTTTTGTTTCCTAGTGGCCTTTTGTTATCTCACTTGTGTGCTTTTATTTCTGATTTACCCTTACAGCCCTTCGTTTACTTTTCTTCCTTTATATTTCTCTTTTTCAGACATGTGTACTACTAATTCCCCAAATTTCTTTGGGATAATATTATTTTAGTAGCCTTTTTAATGCTTTAAAAGAAAATCCTGATCTGCATTTTCTCCTGTGGCTCTGTGTCCTTTGTGTTTTGTTCTTTGTATTTTCTCTTCCCTGTTTTTCATACAAGTGAAAACTTTGTAGCCTTAACCTTTGGAAAGAGTTAGAGGAATGCCTTTCCTGGTTCTGGTTCCATGTCTGCTGCTGTAGTAACCAAATCTCTTAACAAACATTTCAGGGAAGACCCATGTGTATAATTCCTTCTCCCGAGTCCCACTTTCTAGGTGATAAACCTATAGTATTGGGTAGACCAAAAAGTTAGTTTTCTGTAAGATGGCTCTAGTAGTGCTTAGTTGTCTTTAACTTCATTTGAAACAATTTTGTTAGATTGTATTGTGACAGCTGTCATATCAGCATGTACTTAAAACTTACCAAAACTGGTGAATTTCTGTGTAGCCATTTTAATATTGAAGATGGAAGAAAATAAGCAATATTTTCAGCATATTATGCTCCATTATTTCAAGGAAGGTAAAAATGCACATGAAATGCAAAAAAAAAAAAAAAAGATTTGTGCAGCATATGGAGAAGGTGCTGTGACTGATTGAACGTGTCAAAAGTGGTTTGTGCGCTGGAGATTTTTCTCCGGATGAAGCCCCACAGCTAGTTAGACCAGTGGAAGTTGCTAGCGATCAGATTGAGACATTAATTGAGAATCATCAAGGTTATATGCCATGCAAGAGATGGCTGGCCTATTCAAAATACCAAATCAATAAAGTTATTGGTGAAAATGAATAATGTGACTTTTTTTTTAGAAAAAAAAAAACACATTAATTCTTTGGCCAACCCAAGAAATGTGCCCAGGGTAACCCAGCAAAATTAGGCTCAAACCCATGTGATGTCTTCAGAATCCATGACATGCACCACTGTGTCAAATACTTTATCTCTTTTTAAGGATAGATAAACAGAGAAAAACTCCTGCATCGTAAGTTCACAGTTTAAAGAGCATCTGCAAAGGCAACACACCTACACACTAGCCCCTGTAAAACTAGAAACTCCTCAGAAACTTGCATTTCCCTCCTCCCTGTTTTCTGCCACGGCCTCCTGCTTCAATATCGTCCTACTTTTTAACAGTGAAGCATAGATTTATGCTTTTGTACTTTACAAAAATAGAAACATACAGTATCTAATTTGCCTTATTTGTTTCTTAAGATTATCTGTCGTATTCATCTAGTAACTCCATTG
The DNA here is from genome assembly GCF_004126475.2 of Phyllostomus discolor. NCBI lineage: Eukaryota > Metazoa > Chordata > Mammalia > Chiroptera > Phyllostomidae > Phyllostomus > Phyllostomus discolor. The sequence goes on from NC_040907.2 coordinate 159,074,473, forward strand.
ACATGAAATGTGTCATTGTGGGAATGAATCCCACTATATATTTATTCTAATGCTAATGGGTGTGGATAGTTGTTTCTGGGATTTGTGTGTGTGTGCGTGCTATGACAAATACTGCTATGTTCTGGTACTTGCATTTTGCCTAAAATTGCTGATGTGTGTATATCTAAGTGTGGACTTGCTGGGGCTTAGCATATGCTGTTGTTCAGCTTTTTTTAGATAATCCTGAATAATGTTCCAATTTGGTGGTGCCAACGTAACTCACCAGCAGTATATATTAGGGCTCTGGTTTATTCACATTCTTAGTGGTATTTCACAGCCAATAGTCAGTGTTTATCTTTTCATTCAAAGTATTAGCATTTTAATTTGCATTCCCATGAGGCCTAAAGAAGTTGAATTGCTCTTCATATATTTATCAGCTATTTTGGTATCTTTTTTGTAAAGAGCTGAGTTTTTGTCCACTTTCCTATAGGTTTGTATGGCTTTTTCTTGTTGATTTGTGGACATTCTCCATATATTCTAAATACAGTGTTGTATATATTACTCTCAGTATGTTCTGCTGGTCTGTAATTTGCCTTTGACTCTCACTGAAGTCTTGTGAGGAACACAAGTGTTTCTTTTAATAAATTTGAATTGATCAGTTATCTTTCTTGTTATAATGTTCATGTTCTATTAAAGATCTTTAACCACTCTCCAATCAAAAAGATTTCTTTACTACATTACCACTCATATTTATTGTAGATGTGATGTCTATTTAAAATTTATTTTTAAGTAAAATAAGGACCACGATGTATTTTTTAACATATCTAATTGAGAAGATCATGTTTTCTCCACTGTAATCATTTCGGTGCCACCAAGTAAATTTACAGATTCTGTATTGATTTTTTTTAACCCACCCCTGTTTCTAAGATCATGACATGTTATCACAGTTTTCAGTAAACACTGCTATCTGGTACTGTATATTTGCTAGCTTTCTTCTGCAACATTGTCTCTGGTGATCTTGGATCTTTGAATTTCCATTTAAATTTTAGAATTAATGTCAATTTCTACAATGATTAAGATGCACAAACCACTGGGATTTTAATTGGGATGCATCAAATTTACAGATTGATTTGGAGATAATTTTTATCGGTACATAACTGAGTCTTCCAAATCATGGACATTTTGTAGCTCTCCTTGCACATTGGTCTTTGGTCTTTTAAAGTTTGTTGGTAATACTTTTCATTTTTAGTGTAGAAGTCTTGCATACTTTTCTTTATTTACATGTATACATATATTTTTAGATGTTTCTATTGATGTTTTTGTGAAGGAATATAATCTTTCTAATGCTATTACAAATGATATTTAAAACTTTCTCTAGTTGTGTATATAGGATAAAATTGTGGAATATTTTAATAAGCATGTATCCTGTGAATTTGCTACTCAGAACATTTTATATTAGTGCTTTGCTTGGATATGAGTTTGGATTTTGTAGATAACCAGACTTGTTTTCTACAAATTAGAGTTTTGTTTTTTTCCTTTTAGCTTCATGAAATTCTTTTAAATTTTGGTACACTTGCTCATAATACCAGTGTAATAGTAAATAAAAGTTATAATAATCGATATTCTTTTCCAGGGGAAAACCTTTTAATATTTCAGTATTGTAAGTGATCACCGGCCACATGCAAAGTGGTGGTCCCCAAGTCTGGTGTGTGTGCAAAAGTAGGAACATATGTTTCATTCATACCAGTAGGAATGGTATGTTGAATGTCTACCATTCCAATTTTTTTCTTATATTCTTTCTCATTTTATTCTCCAGCCGTGCTATGGCTGTGCCATGAACACTTCCACCATGAGTGGGCCAGTGATTTTTTCCCTGCGATGAAGTCACCAATCCATTGTACTATATAGATACTCTACAGGGAGGGTATTCTCTTCCAAACAATGTACACTCAGTGCAAAGACCTCACGATTGAGTTCAAAATTTGCTTCTGGTCAAACTGATGCCCAAGACATAACATATACTCTTCTTGGGCCTTGCTTTGGCCCTCCCAGGGTCTGCCAGAAAAATACACCACACCCAAACACTGCCTCACCCAGCCACACAGCTCTGTCCACTGCTTTGGGTCTCCTGGAGTAGTACCACCCCCCTCTCCAACTGGTGTGAAATTTAACATGTACAAATTTTCCAGCCCAGTGGCTTTCAGGATGCTTTTTGTTTCTTTGGAGTACGAGCAAAATCTCCATCTCCCTGAATTCTTTGGTTTCTGAAGGAATTCATATCTTCAACACACACACCTTTTGCCTCTGAACCCTCGAACAGATTCTGTCCTAGAATCATCTACCATGTAATGTTTCCTGGTCCAGTTTTTCCTTCATTCAAGCCAACAGTTGCTTAGCTAGAACTCAAGTGAAATGTAAAAGGTAAGGGACGACACATACATCACTCATATTCAGAGTAGAGGAAAAATTAGCCAGCAATCTTTAAATTCCCACTTCTTCAGTTTGCTATTGTTCAGCTCAGAAGACTAAGCTGCAGTATCTGTTAATATTGTGGTAATTAATATTCAGTGTGTGATGTCTCATTTTATTCAATTTATACTTTGTGTGCTCTGCCAAAATGCAATAAAGAGAAAATTTAAAAAGCCAAGAGTGCATAAATTATTAAAGCTTTTTTTCCCCGTGGTGCATCATTTTAAATAATATTCACTTAGTGCAATGTCGTCTAGGGCATGTGGAGATTACGCAGTTTATTAATAAATAGTTTGGCTGAGGTTCCTTGTGCAGGCAGGGGTAAATAGATGGATACACAAGGAAGGGTGTTACGTGCCTTCTGTCTCCAAGGGAGTTAGGTAAGAAATGTCTGAAGAATAGTGAAGGTCAGGACCCCGTGCTACACGTGCCTTCACACTCAAGGAGCCTCTGTCCAGAGTGGATTCCTTGGAAGTAGCATCCGTAGAGGAAAACTGGTGGTCCCAGACCTCCATTTCCCGCAAGCTTCCAGGAGGGGATCATGATTAAGAAGCAAATTAATCCTCTGTCCTTGAGACCATCTGTGCTCATCTAGATATCCTTATCAATAGCATGGCTTCTACCTGGGTTGTTTCTAGACTTTTTTGTGTGAAAACTAATTTTTCTGTGGAGAACAGAGCAACACAGAGTAGAAGCCATGAGCATGACACAGGAAAAGGGAGGAAGTATACACAGAACGGGGAGCCTGCATCTGTTTTCAAGGTTTTTAAACACAAGGAGAGAAAATAGGACAGTGCTACAGGTAAGGACATGCTGGCCCCTGCAGAGATCAGATGGTAGGAAAGGAAAAGAAAAAAGACAGCTGATGTTTTTCAGATAGTTGGAATTTTTAGGGAATCTAGAGGGTCAGGGGAATTGGGGGTCTCCTCTTATCTGAGCCTGGGAGAATCTAAAGTGACAATAGATTTGTGTTTTTGCACATCCTTCTTATATCTGGAATTTGGACTAGCACCAAGCAGTTGACATGATAAGGGGAATGAATGAGATTAGTCCAGTGATTGTTTCTGAAAATGAACAGACTTTTCAATTACGTAACAAAGGTCTTTGTCATTATCTGTCCCCGACAATTCCTTGCACTTACACACTGAGAGACTATCACAGGCAAGATATTTCATAATATATCATTTTGATCAACAATTTGTACACAGATTTATTTTATTCTTCTCCACTCCCCCGCCCCTGCTATATATGTAGACCTGAGGTAAATATCTCTGAGAAAGAAAACATAAATTTATAGACCTTTCCTCATAAAACTTACAAGAGGGATTTGTATACAAAAAGCAGGTAGCACAAATGACCGAAAAGTAAAGTCCTGTTCAATAGTCTTTGTTCAGATGAATTATAGAGGAGTTTATTTGGAAACGAGGCCTTGAGAATGTGGACAGCTTAGATACATCACAAGAAGCGAAGGGATGAAAAGAGCCTGGGTAAAATCCTGGTGTTTAGGAAGAAATCCTCTACAGGTAGTGCTCAGCCTGCCAAATTCGGGGGGTTCATATAGGCATCCTCTCCAGTTCCCTGACTCCTTAAACCACCACTCACTTCTGCATATCTTGATAGCGCTTAAGTTCTTACATTATTGATTATGTTCCATTAGCCGAATGACAAATAACCTGTGGTCACGGATTATGGTTTTTACCCCTTGAAGTGAACATATTGCTCTGGTAGTAGTTTCTGAGTAAGAGAATTTCAGTGGGGCTTCCTAAGCCCCTTGGTACTTTTCCTACTTTTCTGACCTAAATGAGAAGTACTAAATTGTTTCAAGGAAACTGGACACAAGAAAAAGAGAAAAGATCCATTTACAATAAAAATATTCATATTTTCCTGACATGTTCCCATAGGTCCCAGCTGTCCTCACATCATTAGTAGTTGTTCTTGTGAAGATGAGATAAGTCAGAAATGACCTCTGTTGCTATCTGGGCAACATCGCTTTCATCAAATTATTTCTCATTAATCACAACACTTACTTTTTCTACTGCATCTTCAAGAGAATGCAGGGACCTGGAACAACTTCTCATGCTTTAAAATCCAAAACTTCCCAAGAAAATATTTACAGTTATGCTCATTGTATCATTTCTGTAATAGAAAAGAATAGAGAATTACTGAAATTACCAAAATTTAAGGACTAGTTATAAAGAAGTATATCAATATTATAGAATATTACACAGCTGTTAAAAAGCATTAGGGAGAACTACATATAGATATGAAAAGATTTATAACTTACTATTAAGTAAAAATGAAAAAATTATAGAACATAATGAGTAATCTGAAGCCATTTGGTAAACACTTCGGTAATACTGTACACACATGAGTACATGCACACATAGGGATACGTGCCTATATATGAGTAGAAATATACCTGGAAGGATAAGTGTTAAAATAATAATGAATACATTCAAAGAGTTTCCAGAATTGTGAGTGAATAAAAATGTAGTTAAAGAATTGACTCACATGTGACATACAAAAATAATACAAATATAATAATAGTCATAATCCATATAACAACTCTGTGAATCAACCAATGTATATCATATCTATGTTTCTGATTTTTTATTAAAAATTACATGCTCATTATAAAGACTTTGATGATGAAAAATATTTTTAAACATTGAAACTTAAAAGGAAAACAACTAATCTTAGTATTAGAAGAACATTAGTTCAGATAACTAAGTGTGTAAGTGTGTAGATAGGTCCACATTTAAAAAGTCTAATGAAATAATTTATACAAATGTATTAAAACATATTAAACGTAATTTTCTTTAAATTGTAAGGAGAACAAACTGGAATAATTGCTGAATTTCAAATAAATGTTTCCTTATCACAAGGTGCATCATTTCCTAATATGTTCCTTTAAGTTTAAGAAAATGTTTTTAGATAAGAGAATGGAATGATTATGTGTTTCTTTAACTTTGTTTTAATTTTAGATAATGTTCATTAATTTCCTGTTATGAACAATGAAAATAGCAGGATTTTCACCTTAGTTTCTATAATCTACCTATTGAGTTTTGATAGCTACACTATTTAACACTATGGTTTTAACATTTTGTTCTGTCATCATCAATTCTCAGTTTAATACTGAAACTAAATTCAAAAAGGTTTAGGTCTTACCATCAGTTCTTTTTAAAATTGCTCCATTCCTGAGTCCCTTATTTGCATTGTCAGATTTTAGATGAGAACTTTTGTGGTATTTTTTATTGCTACTCCACATGAGTGTAAGGGTATTGAAGACTCTCTCTGAGACTCCTCATACCTGCGCCTGTTGGGCAGCCCCGGTGCCGTTGAGCACAGCGTCTTTCAGAACCTTGCTGACACTAGTTAGTTTTTTTCACATTGAACTTTAGTGTAGGAAAGTCTGAGACCAGTCTATTTTAAAGGATGTTGGTAGAAAATTTGCCTTTTCTGCCTCCATGTCAGAAATTTATTTTACACTTGGGGTTCAGTAGCTGAACTGGCATGAGCTAGTATGAAGTGTGGTAATGTCAACTGTTTATGGTATATTATACATCCCTCTGATATTCTTTTAAAATTTAACTTTAGAAAACTATTACATTTTTTAGAATCTTTGAGTTCTTTTTCTCACAAGCATCAAATTTTCTTAGCAAGGAATATATTTTTATTTTTTATTTGATTTTTTAAATTTTTCATTGTATTTTTTCTATTACACTTTTTCCCCTCCTATACCCTCTCTGCCTCTACCCACACCTCCCTCTCCCCCTCCCCCTGCAGTCACCACTCTGCTGTCCGTGTCCATGAGTCCTTTTTCACTTTCACTCGATCCCTCCTATGTGTTTATCTATATTTTTTCTTATTATATTTTGACTCTTCTCTATACTAATATTTCAGGTTTTTAGTGGTACCTATATTGTTCCATGTTTTTTTTTCAATTCATTTATTAATTTTGCCTTGGTACTGAATTTGTGACCTTAGGTTGGTACTGTTCCCCTTCATCAACTTTGGTTGTCATTTCCTCTTCTATTTAAACTTAAAAAAATAATAAATTGAGGTTCTTTGTTGTTTGGTCTACAGTGGGAAGTTTTGAGGAGATCTAATAAAAGTCAAAATCTCCTCCCAACCCAGAAAATCCCTCCACAGAGAGAGAAAGAAAACTATTTTATTATTCAATAAGCCTTGAAGCAAAATGTGATACCTTTCACAAGCAATGTGCTAAAAGGTTACAAAAAAAACAAACCTTACCTTCTCAGTTAGTCAAGCATATAATACCTGTTACATACATGTTCTCAAAATGAAACATAGCTAGTGCTCAAGTAAGAGGACTTGAAGAAACCATTTGTCATACATAATGCACCTGGTAATTGAGATGGCCCTCTGTTTTTGTCAAATGGCTTTATCCAAAGGAAAAATAAAATGATATGTTTATTGTAGGAGATAGCATTGCAACTCAGGGTGAAGGACCTGCTGAACTTGGGCCCCTACCCTCCAAAAGAAATTTAGGTGAAAGGGCACCACCTTCCTTGGGGATTACATGTCCAAGAGATCGTTTCAGATCCTTGAAAACAATATTCCTTGGTCTTAAACCTGGCCAGAGGCTTATCTAGCTTTTAAATTTTTTTACATACATTTCAAAGAGTATAAAATTACACATTCTACATATTTTCTAAGGAAAATTCTCTAAGCAAAGGGAAAGGGTAAAGTCTCTTTTTTTTCAGAAGACAATTACATTTCTTATTTTAATTTGCATTTGTTCTTATGTAAGCGTTTGTGAGAAATTAATGTTTCCTGGGATTCATTGAAGTCAGAATCTTTGCCTTCCTTATAGTTCTCCCCCCTCTGTTTCTCCCATTAGCTGTTTTGTTGGGTTGAATAGGGCAGGACAGTTCTTGCCCATTTGCTTTTACAGGCCTGGGTCCTTGACTCTCTTACTGAATCAGATTTTTTACTGTTTTCTCTATGTCTCAATACTCTTCATGGTAGCTATTTCCATAAATCCTTATTGAAAAAAAGGGAAACTATATAACATTTTAATATAGCTCTAGAGTGAATACAGGTGTGAGGATATTTAGATTTTGTACCATCGTCAGTGTAGCAGCTGTGATGGTGGTGAGGAGCTGGGGGCATTGGGCTGGGGATGGGAGAAGGGAGAGGTCAGAAGGAGCCAAAATTTAAATGTCCACTTGCCATATTCTGGGCTCATTTTGTCTTGCTGTCCAGGGTGTTTCCCCAAGGTGTCCGCTTTCCGGTGGAAACACACTTTCTAACTGATATCCCAGAGGGAATGCCTTATGCTAATTCACACAGAATCCCCATAGGCTGCCACAGCGGAGCCTCAAGGTGTAGCCAGTGCTGCAGGTGGTTTTGTGTGTAGGTACATCATCACCTTTTTTGGGGGAGGGGGTGTCAGCTGAAGTTGGCTTTTGCAATTTTTCTTACTTTTGGAAGGAGGATCGCCTGGCTTCTGTGTTTCACCCAAACGCTAGTCTCCGATGCCAAGATTTGGCTTCAGGTTTCTCAATAACCTGTTAGGTCTGTCCAGGGCTCCAGAGTGAGAAGTCGGACAGGGCTTCTCATGTGTACAATGGGATAACAGTAGCAGCTAACCTGCCCAGCGTTAGCCGTGGTACCCTCTCAAAGTGAATTGCTTGCCATTCATTAGTGTTCTTACTTAGCGCTCATAAAAATGTATAAGGTGAATTTTTGAATTCTAATTTTACAGGAAAGGACAGTGAGGCTCAGATAAATTAGTTAACATGTAGCCACAAAAAACTGGTGGAGGTTTCTTTGAATATAAAGATCCTATTCTAACCACTCTGCCTTGTGATGCATCAGTAATACAACTTGTGTGGTAGTTAGTATATAAAGGACAAGCAACACGTCATTATCATTGTATTCTATTTCAGCCCTCATACTACTACTGCTCACTCACTGTGTGATGTTTGCTCTGCCAGAAACCTCTCTGAGCCTTGGTTACTTCACTTGTAATATGAAGTCCCTGCTGAAGTTTGTTTCTTTGAAACTCAGGTTCACTTATTTACTGATTTTACATTTAACAAAATTTCTGAACCCTCTTCCTATACCAGACACCTTTCTAGGTGATAAGAAAAGACTATGAACTAGAAAGATAAGTGTACCACTCTCGAATTCCATTGGGGATAAGCTATAGAGAAAAAAGTAAAGAAAACATAAATAAGTAAGATAATAGAATATAAAGGATGTGCTTTAAGAAAAAGAAGATGGTGGTATTGAAAAAGTGATAATTAGAAACTTCAACATGAGGGTGATCTGGCTGAGACATGAGGGTGATCTGGCTGAGACATCTGTCACCCCATTGATCGCCAGGGTTGATTCGGCTGATCTGGCTGGCAAGGCAGGTGTCCTCTTCCTCCCTTATGGATCCATGTGCATCCCTCCCAAAGCTGCACACCTGGTCCAAAAGGATGACCTTCGCAACTAGAGGAGAGGACCAGTCTTTGGTCAACGGTATATGAGTAGCTGCGCTCCCCTGCTAGGACCTCCAAACAAGCTCTCAAGGGCAATTAGGACAGAAACCTTAATAAAGTGTGAGACATGCTAAGGCCTAAAGAGATAACTTCCCAGGTTAAGTCAAAGACACATTTAGAGGTTGTGAGGTGGAAAAGAATTTAGAACATTTGAGAAGCAATTGCTTGGGTTAAGGCCATCAGTGTAAAAATACTTTGTAAGACATGCATGGCAAAAACTAGTCTTATGTCTTTTGTGCTATACTTTTTCTACAGTGTTAGAGAAGCATTTGGAAAATTCTTGATCTCTCCTGCATATTATTAAGTCAGTGACCCTGTGATGCTGCAATATATATGCCAATTATATAGGATTCAGTGAAGCAAAGAAAAAACTCCTGTTTAGTGTGGGTTAGTCTGTAATCACTGAGTTGTACTTTGTCTGTAGGTCACAAAGTTCAAACCATACAGTTATTTGAAGCGATTTTTCTTGCCAAGGCAGTCAGTCAAAATGCAAATGTTCATGTGTTTGAGAAACTGTCAAGTTTATGCTAAAATACGGTGTGAGTTGACCTTACCTGCACATAATTTTATGAAACAGTAAACACCTACTGGAAACACTTGAGCACCATCTGTTACACAGTAAATGTTGAGTGGATAAATATTTTTCCATTTGAAAAATATCAAAAAAAAAAAAAACCTCAGTAAAGAGAATTTCAGTGTCCTGAAGGGCAATCTTCTACAGTCAAGACAGTTCCCCTTTCCTAATTCGGTAATCCATAACACAATAAGCCATCCTAGGTAATATTTTATGTTTAAGCTCAAGAATACTTTTCTATTGACACAAAATATAGCAGTGGAATTCCAGGGGGTGACATATTACGTCTGGGTACCTTGACTCAAAGGAGCCAAATACATTAACACTACTGTGATGAATGGCTTAAGAATTGTTAATGATCAAAACAAATGCACATTGCCCTGTATGACAAATGCGTTAGTCTCTATGCACAGTAGTAACCAAATGTTGATTGCTGCTGTGAGAAATGAATACAATCATAGCAGCTGGAGGTGTTACTCTTAATCATATATGTGATCTTTCTTTCCTGCGTTTTACATGAGATTTGACTGTATCACAGGGACGGTGAAGTGGGGATTGTGGTGGAGAAAAAGTGACCTTCAGAGTCTTCCTGCTTCACTTTTAGAATCTTTGCCTCCCTGCAAAATGTAAATAGGGCATGCAGATTAGTTACTAGGATTGTATGAGGGTTACTCTTGGCCTTTGTGATTTAATTTTGGTTGCATAAGATGTGAAATATTTGGGGAAGCTGGTTGAAGGGTAATACAGATACTCTTTGTTTTATAAAAAAAAAGAACTAAAAGTGTAGTCTGCAGAGTTCAGCTCTGCTATCACAGAACAGGAGAAGGAAGGATGGTTCTGGAGCTGACAGGTAAAAATGAATAACCGACCCTCTCACTCTAGGGAGACGTTGCTCTGACACTAGATCCCAGCCTGCTTGTCTAGCCCACCGTGCTCCATTGGAGCCAAGAGACTCATCACTCCCAAATGAAACTGAGGTCACTGGCCCTTCCCAAGGCCTCCCAGTGAGGAACTAGCCAGTGTAATTGCTTTTTAGAAAGGTGTCACCTCTGTAAATGGCAGCCTTCTATTTCTTTGAGACCTGAACATTGCCATTACTGCCCAGAGAATGGGAAGAGAAGGGAATTTACTGCTAAAAGGCTTCTTAATAAATCATTAGCTTCTGTAGAAACGCTTTTCTGTAATTTATAGAGGAAGTGATGAATCACTAGAAAATACATTCTTCCTATTAAAGTGAGCCATTGGCCTCTTGCCCAGCCCCTCCTAGTAAACTGAATGGTCTAGGTCAAGGACATATGGAGTTTTATCGATGGCTCAGAGGCCTCGAAAGAATGGAGTTCAAGAAAGCAGATAATTAAGTGTATGTGGGACCGTGTATGTATGTGATATGAGGCTCATTTTTCATTGCACAAGGCTTAAAAAGAGTTCTACATATAAGTGAATCATCTGGAAGGTTTGAACATTTGAAGTTGATGGACATCCAGTAGTCTTTGGAACACATAAGAAGTCTTTGACTATCAAACCTCGATATTTATTGTTATTATTATTATTATCATTATTATAGGATAAGGGGTAATAGCAGGTGGGAGACTGAAGAAAAATTATCTCAAAATGATAGAAAAGATGAGATGAATCAAAGGATAGTTGCTAAATATATACACACACTCAGGATTAATCTGAAATCATGCTCTTTCTGTAATTGCCCACTGCCGATTGTCCACTACCTTGAGCCAAATTTAATGTCATTTTCATTTTTAAGTTGTTTGAGAGATATAAAAATACATCTGTTCTGTCTCCTCTAATCCGTTGAAATGAAAAGTCCCGGACAGTGTGACAGCTTGACAGTGATTCCATGTCACCCTCTGATTGTTCTGATCTTACTGACACAACTTCCTGGTCTCACCTTGCCTGGGACACAGGTCTCACAAGTCACTTCTTTGACCTTTGGTTCATAGAGAGAGACTGTCTAAATGAGCAATTGGGAAACACTGTCTTTTCATTCTCCCCAAGGAGACTGCTTTACAGCCTCTCCCTGGGCTGTGTTGTAGAGGGCTGCCCCCTCTCCCAATCCATCGATCATTGCCGGGCTCTCAGTAATGACCCTCTCTCAGGGAAACCTTCACTTCCTACTTATCTATAACTCTTGCTCTTAATTAGAAACTTCTTTGATGCTAATGGTGTTCTCATGATTCAGAATATCTTCCTTCCCTTTTAGATCACCATCAATCCTTGAATGTTAATTCTGACTCTAAACCTTAAACCAGATTGCCATTCCTGTGAAATATCTTCACATCCACCCATTAAAGGATGCTTTCAAATTGATTTCTTAGATCTTTACAGGTCTCTCCCCTTCGCTTGTGCCCAACTTACACTCCTACCTCATCTCAACTCACACGTTTGGGATCCTGCCTCGCACTTTTCCTTCTCCTGGATGGTAGTCACTTCTCCAGCCTGTTCCTTTTCCTGTCTACTGTCAGTGTCCTGGAAATTGAGCTAATTCTCAGTGTTTGGTGAAGCACCAGAGTCTTGTGTAGACACCTGCAGTTTCTTTCTAACTCCATAGAAAGCTTCTGTAAATGACCAAATCTCTTCCCATTTCTGTATATCTCCCCTGCCACTTCCCCTCAGGACTTATTGATATTTAAGGTTAAAGTCTATATTATGTTATCAGTATAAACAAACTATCTATAGTTTATAGTGTGAAAAATAACATTGCTTATTTCCTTAAAATATACAACTCTGTCAAGATATTGCATATACTTGATAAGCTATGTATATTTCCACTGATAGAAGCCACTATTTAAGAGGCTACTTATCAAGAAGTAGCAATGCCTTTTTTGGCACTAATTTACCACTTTGGCTGTCATTAGAATTACCTGGGGACCTTAACAAAAAAAAAAACACACTAATTCCAGTCCATACCATATATGCTCTAGATAGTCTATACAAAATGCTTTGGAAATCTGTCCACAAAATTCTATCACCTCACCATTATTCATAGCCAGTGAGCTAAAGAAACAAGGCTACATTAGAGGCAGGCATTGTAAGCAGATACTTTCTACATAAACCTTAACAGATGTCAATTTTAAATCTTATTTTCCAGGTTTGAAACTGGAGCTTAGGGAGATTAAATAAATGTAGCAAGAATACAGACTAGCCAGTAGTAGAATAAGGATGTGAATGTGTATTGCTCTGGATTTCTGTCCTGAAGATTTTGTCAAATTTGTGATGCTGTGTTCTGTGGGAGACTTTTATTTTTTATTAATATTTTTCTATTATAGTTGTCCCAATTTTCCCCCTTTGCCCTCCTCCTCCCACCCTACCTCCTCCACCCCCACACAACTTCCAGTCAATCCCCACACTATTGTCCATGTCCATCCAAGGAGGTGTGGGAGACATTTTAAATATCAGTCAGAGGACCCTTTATGATTCCTAGTAGTCATATCGTGTAAGTCAATAGCTGATTTTCCATTTAATAAACTGATCACTCATTTATTCACTTGTTCATTTTTTTGGTCAAATGCATACCAAATAGTTACCATAAATGAGGAGCCCAGATAGATATTAGAGATGTTCTCAAGAAGGCCCAAGTCCTAGAAAGGCTTCATGTGAGCACATAAATATTTTACTAACAGATTGTGTGACTTATAGATCTGATGATAGAGCCGGTATCAGAATCACCCTTACAAGTTAAGCAACTATGGCATTCGGTAAGGTCATCAACTGACTATTTTAAAGCATTAGGCAATGGTCAGGGTGAGGCATTCATCCTTGAGAGAAGGGAAGTACATTAGGTGAGTTCCATATTCAACCCAGATTTCTGCCATGTGACATTGACCAAATGTGCATAAAGTTAGAGTTTGGACAGAGAGCTGAAGGTTCACTGCATGGAAGAAACAGCAGAATTTAGGGCTCATAAGCTAACTGCAATCTGCAAGGCAGGGTGCCTCAGAAGTACCTGAGTTTTCTTGGGGTTACTAACCTTTTGTCCTTGGCTAATCCCCGGGGGCCCTGTGGGTGGTGAGATTGCACAGAGTCCAGCAGAAAATGCATGTGGGTTGGAGAGCTGAGCAAATATTTCAGACATTGCATAGACTTGGCGGTAGGATGAAATTTTCAACTAGTAGAGTAAAAATAAGTTGAAGAATAACATAAGCTTTGAGTTGAGATTCTCTCGAAAGACATTGTCCTGAGTACAAGTTCCACAATCTATTAGTAAAGACTGTGACTCAGTAGAAAGGAGGAAACTAATGTAGACTTTCCCTAATAAAACCAAAAAACTAATCTCTGACAGGTCAAAATGACCTAATAATTTAATTGCCTTAAAATGTACACATGCACATGCATATTGAGTATAGACATATATGAAGTACATATATGTGTGTATATATTGGGTTGGCCAAAACATCTGTTCAGTCTTTTCTGTAAGATGCCTCTCACAGTGCTTAGTTGTCTTTAACTTCATTCAAAATAATTTTGTTAGATAATATTTTGACAGCTGTCATATCAGCGTGCATTTTTTAAAAATTTACCAACATTGGTGAATTTTTATGTAGACATTTTAATATTGAAGATGGAACAAAATGTGCAATGTTTTGGGCATGTTATGTTTTATTATTTCAAGAAAAGTAAAAATTCAATTAAAACACATTAAAAAAGACATGCAGTGTATGGAGACGGTGCTGTGACTGACTGAATGTGTCAAAAGTGGTTTGTAAAGATTCGTGCTGGAGATTTCTCCCTGGACGATGCTTCAGGGTCTGATAGAGCAGCTAAAGTTGATGGTGATCACACTGAGACATTAATTGAAAACAATCAACATTATACCACACAGGAGATAGCCAACATACTCAAAATATTCAAATCAATAAAGTTATTGGTGAAAATGAAAAATGTGTCTTTTATGGACTTTTTGGCCAACCATATATATATATATACCTCCATATATGTATACATGCACACACACACACACACACACACATATACACATAGAATACCGTAAAAGAAGGAGGGATATCTTCAAGGTATCATACAAAAAAATCTAATATATAGCTTTAAAATGTAGACATGAATAATGGCAAAATGGCAAAATGTAACCAATAATAGAGGAAAACATCAATAGTTATAGACATAGGAGCCAGCCTTTGGAATTAGCATATGTGGATTTAAATTTCATTATTATTGTTTTAATACTTGCCTGAACACATTTTTATTTGCTTTTTTTAGAGAGAGAGGGGTAGGGAGGTAGGGAGGGAGAGAGAGAGAAATATCAACTGGTTTACCTCTATATGAACCCAGACTGGGGATCCGTGCTGGCACCAGGGATTGTATACATCTGAACCAGGGATCAAACCTGTAACCTTTCAGTTATGGGATGATCCTCCAACCAACTGAGCCACAGTGGCCAGGGCAGCATGCATGGATTTAAAATGTTGAAGAATAAAAAATGAAAATTTAACTAGAGAAATGTAAACTTAAAATTAATCTAATGGGAATTTTAAATTTAAAAAAAATTTGAAATAAAAAATCCACTTCATGTATTTAAAAGCAGATTGTACACAGCAAAAGTCCAGGTAAGTGAAAATGAAGATGAATCAAAAATGATTCAAAGAGATAAAAAAGAAGAAGAAGAAGAACATCACAATTGGCAAAGGACCTGAACAGACACTTCTCCATGGAGGACATATAGAGGGCCCAGAGACATATGAAAGGATGCTCAGCATCACTGCCCATCAGAGAGATGCAGGTTAAAACCACAATGAGATACCAGTTCACACTGGTGAGAATGGCCACCATAAACAAATCAACAAACAGTAAATGCTGGTGAGGTTGTGGAGAAAAGGGAACCCTAGCGCACTGTTAGTGGGAATGCAGACTGGTGCAGCCACTGTGGAAAACAGTATGGAATTTCCTCAGAAAACTAAAATGGAACTTCCTTTTGATCTGGCAATTCCACTGCTGGGATTATACCCTAAGAATCCTGAATCACCAATCCAAAAGAACCTGTGCACCCCAGCGTTCATAGCAGCACGATTTATAATAGCCAAGTGCTGGAAGCAACCTAAGTGCCCATCAATAAATGAGTGAATCAAAAAAAACTGTAGTACATTTACACAATGGAATACAACACAGCAGAAAGAAAGGAGCTCCTACCCTTCAGGACAGCATGGATGGAACTGGAGAGCATTATGCTAAGTGAAATAAGCCAGGCAGTGAAAGGCAATTACCATATGATCTCATCTATAAATGAAACGTAATGAACAAAACAAGCAAGCAAAATATAACCAGAGACATTGAAATAAAGAACAAACCAATAGTAGCCAAAGGGGAGTGGGGGGCTAATAGGGGAAATAAGGGGAAGGCGCATGTCAAGGAACATGTATAAGGGACCCATGGACAAAGCCAAAGAGGGGTAGGATTGAGGGTGGGAGGTGGGGGTGGGTGGGGTAGGGGAGAGTAGTAGTGGGGGGAAAATGGAGACAACTGTACCTGAAAAACAATAAAAATTTTTTCAAAAAACAAACCCCTCTGGGATTATCAAACATTTTACCATACATGTAATTGTAGTCACAAAAGAAGAGAGTGGCTGAGAAAATATATTAAGAAGTGATGACTAAGGATATTCCTTATTTGACAAAAGACATTAACTACCAGATTCAGACATCTTAAAAAGCCATAAGCAGAATGAATTAAAAACCAAACCAAACCTAGTACCTTATAGAAAAGCTACTGGACATCAAAACATTAGAAAGATAAAGACATTAAATAATGGGTATACATTTATCAGTTGGAAAGTTAGCCAATAATTATTAAAAATCTATTATATTGTTCCCATTTATAAACAGACACTACCTCCTTATGACCTGTGTACTTTTATATATCTCACTGAATTCTGTATGGATACCCAGGAGGTTCTATTAATGTCCAAGAAACAAAATGAAGACAAAACACCCTACTGATTATCTTTGTAGTCAGGCACTAGAGTATTGATTTGATGTTGGAGAAATAAAGATGGAAAAATACAGTCCCTACTTTCTTTGTATGTGCAACCTCACATTTGGCTCTGAGGGTAAGAGGGTGAAATATAAGTAAATTGTCACATGTCATTAACATTCCTGTGCCGTGGCTCCTTTACTGGGACCCTCTCAGAGGACACTGACTGAGGCCTGTTCCACGCTACGTCTCTGAAAGTGCCTGATTTTCACAGTCAATGGCTATTTTTAGAAGACTCATCTTGCTGGGAAGCTAAAGCATAAATAAATATGTTAGAGATTATAAGAGCTACATATTCCTTTAAAAAACAATACAAAAGGGACCACAAGGTAATTCATGCTCAATAGATATGTGTTAAATTGAATTCATTGGTTAAGAGCAGAAAAGAAATAAAGTATCTAGTTCTCTTGCTACAGATCTTCCAAAATTATAGGAAAGGTAGAAAACACAAGCTCAAAAAAAGTTTCTAAATTATTTTGAAAGGAAATGCAAGCCCTGGCTGGCGTAGCTCAGTGGATTGAGCGCAGGCTGCAAACCAAAGTATCGCAGGTTTGATTCCCAGTCAGGGTACATGCCTGGGTTGCAGGCCATGATCCCCAGCAACCGCACATTGATGTTTCTCTTTCTCCCTCCCTTCCCTCTCTAAAAAAATAAATAAATAAATAAATAAAATCTTTTTTTAAAAAAGAAAGGACATGCAAAAATTGGGGAAAATAACTACATGCATGTTATAGGAAGGGTGGGGTTACAGGTTTCTTTCTCAGCCACATATTTACCATTGTATAAGTTACTGTTTGGCAGCTTGGTGTTATTTGGTAAGTAAGTTCCTTGGATTAAGGGGAATGGAGGTGAATAAGGGGTTGGGGTGAAATGGGTTTGGGTGAGAGGCCCATAATTTCAGGGCTCAATAACTGGCCTGCAATAGTCACTTCTTTTGAGTTTACAGCCACCATTTTCAACAAGTTGAAAGAAGTTTTGAAAATTGTCTGCTCCCAGCATTACTGATCACAGCATCTCACTGGGCACTCAGGAAGCTATTTGCTCTCGTCTCTTTACTTCAAATTGATGCCTTTTACCTTCAGTCTCCTATCTTGTTGCTGTTAGTGGTTTTACACACTTTATTAGGTCTTTTTATCCACTGTCTATTTTAAACAGAAATCAAACAAATGAATAAAAATCTCCTGTTTTTGTTCCTGCCTACTGATAAAGGACAAGTAATTTAGTATGTTTTTCTCCTGCTCATTTAAAACATTTTAGGAACTGTGGCTGGTAAATCATCCATTGTGCTTCTGCTGGCTTTTAGAATTTCTTCATCACTGAGTTTTTCTACTTTACTCTTTGCCCCTGAAATGTAGGGTCTTGTCGTCTACATCAGTTGATGGAACTGCAAAGGTACTAATCCTTGAACACTCTCTCCAAAGAGTCCTAACATTTGTGCTTCTAATTCTCTCTCATATTTAAATGGACACAACCAGTCTAAGAAGATGAGGATTTTGTCATCTAATATTCTTTTTGTGTCCCTTGCAAGGGCCTTAGAGTGTGGGGAGCTTGGATGTTGAAAAGGAAGGCAAGAGGACACTAGACGGGGCAGTTTCATGTTCTCTGCACTGGCTGTGAGAAAAAGCTTTTAGGTGAGAATAGGGCTGGGAAATCCAGGTTTGGGGCCTAAAACTTGTGGGATTTGGACACCTCTATTTTAAACAACATTACAGCATTATACATACACATTTAGGAACAAAAGCTGCAGCCTCATTAGTTCCCAATGAAACAGTTTCATCCAGTGCTATTGTGCAAAGTCACAGAAGGGCAGGGCCTTTTGAGTGAGATTGACAGAGCTGTTAGATGGCCCCAGAGAAGAGACTCCAGACATTTGGGGAGGAAGTGGTGAAGGCAGACACCATGCAGGAGGTGAGACATGGTCCCGTGTGCCATTCCTATGACACAAAGCAAGTGACATACATAATGTTCCTCCTGTTTTGGAATCCATCTCCCAGAGCAGCTAATGCTTTTAAACTTACCACATCCATCTAGAATTTCTGCTGTTGACCACTCTTACACAAGGATGGGAAAACTCAGGTTCTCTTTTGTCTGTGGAGACTGCAGGGTACTCTTGGTGTACTTTCAGAAATCCGTTTCTCTGAGGATCCAGGGTTCAAAAGCTGATAGCCATGGAGACAGGCAGAAGTCGGGGCAGGGAGCATGGAGGTCTTTAAAAGAAAAGAAGTTATTTTACAATGCGGGGCAAAGCCAAACCACTTTCCTGATGCACTTGCCCAAACTGCCCTCCCATGGGATTTTGTTCAAAATTTGTTTTTTGGATAACATGCGTAGCCATGGACATTTTTAAAAAATGTTTTATTATGCTATTACAGTCGCCCCAATTTTTCCCCTTTTGCCCCCCTCTGCCCCGTATCCCCATTCCCTCCAGAAACCCCCATTAGTTCATATCCATGGGTCGTGCATATAAATTCTTTGGCTTCTCCATTTCCTGTACTATTCTTAACATCTCCCTGTCTATTTTGAACCTATCAGTGATGCCTCTTATTCCCTGCACCTTTTCCCCTATTCTCCCCCCTCCCAGCTGATAATTCTCTGAAAGGTCCCCATATCTATGATTCTGTTCCTGTTTTGGTTGTTTGCCTAGTTTATTTATTTAGATTTAGTTGTTGATAGTTATGAATTTATTGCCAGTTTAATGTTCATAGTTTTGATCTTCTTTATCTTAAATAAGCCCCTTTAACATTTCCTGTAATAAAGGTGTGGTGATGATGAACTCCTTAGTTTTCTTTCATTATTTTTTCAAATGAGTTTCCAATTTCTTGCTCTTCCTCTTCTCCTGCCACCCCTATGATTCAGATGTTGGTATGTTTGGAGGTGTCCCAGAGGCTCCTTATGCTATCCTCACTTGTTTGAATTCTTTTTTCTTCATGCTGTTCTGACTGAATGCTTATTTCTCCCTTATGTTCCAAATTGTTGACTTGAATCCTGGTGTAATCCCCTCCACTGATGGTTCCCTGCAGATTTTCCTTTATTTCACTTAGTGGAGACTTCATTTCTTCCTGGGCCTTTTTTATTTTGTTGCCATACTCAATGAATTCTTTGAGCATCCTGATCACCAGTGTTTTGAACTCTGCATCTAATGGATTGGTTATTTCCATTTAATTTTGTTCTTTTACTGGGGTTTTGTTCTACTCTTTCATTTGGGCCATATTTCTTTGTCTTAACTTGGCAGCCTCCCTGCGTTTGTTTCTCTGTATTAGGTAGAGTTGATTTGACTCCCTGTCTTGGTAGCATGGCCTATGGTAGAAAAGGCACCTGTAAATTGTATGGGGCTGAGTCTTAAGTAAGCCTTGGGGTGGGGCAACCTGCTCCACCACTTTGTGGCTCTCTGTAGCGGGATGACTCAGAGAGGTGACAGTGCTACTGCATGGCTCCTGGAGGTTTGCCCAACACTCACCCTGTGCTACCGGCACCCTTCCAGCTATTGCTCTGGTACTGGGTCCCAGAGGGGGTGGGTTTGTGTACGTTCTAAGTTGTGTGGGTTCTTTAAGTGGAGACTCCTGAGAACCTGGCAGTTTCTTCTGCCTCCCACTGGTTTTTTACAGCCAAAAATTATGGGGGTTCATCTTCCTGGCTCTAGAACACTGGGCTATGTGGTGTGGCTTCGAGCTGGTCTCATTCCCAAGATATCCCTCCCGATTTTATCTACCACACATGAAAGTGGGACTGCCCATTCCACTGCCACCACCTCTGTACACTACACTGTGTCTCCATGCCTCTCTGCCCATCCCCATGTCTCCGCCCCCAGTCTGTATTAGCGTGGCTCCTTTAAATCCTTGGTTGTCAGACTTCCATATAGTTCGATTTTCTGATGGTTCTGGGTATTGGTTGTTTTGAGGTATGTTTATAATTTATTTCAATAGACAAAGCCTGTTTACCAATGCCTCCATCTTGACCAGAAGTCAGCAATCTGAAGTCAACTACATAAAAATCTACCAACTCTACAGAGGAACTATGTCAATTGTTGTATCACCAAAAAATTTTAAACATGCAGTTTAGTCAGGGCACTGACCTCTTTTCCCTTAGATTGTAAAATAAAAAAATGACAACAGCTAACACAATAGCTGTCCAATGTGAATGAATCAAAATTATACATAGTTTTTTGTCAAATCAGCAAAAAGCATATTTTATGTATGCCATGAGGTGAAAAAGATTGAAAATTGCTGCCATAATGAATCCTGAAATCAATATCTTTAGGCATATTTCAGCTCATGGAGAGGACAGAAAAAGGGAGGGAATTTGGTATTGATCTGTACTACTGCATCCTCTTCACATTAACTCTTATTCATAATCACTGCCAGTTTTTCCTCCTGTATTCTCATTGTATGCGGGTTTTTTAAGGATATTCTGCTGTTATCTACTCCTAAACTTTCCTCCCAAGGACAAAAAGTCCCACCTCTTAGTTACTTTTTCTCACTTTTAAAAATTTAGTTATTTCTCTATGCAGGAAAATTCAGTAAAGAAAGATTTATTTCAAGAAATTGAATGCAGAAATGCTGTAACAAGGAAGACTTCCTAACATTTGGCTCTTCTCTATGGGTGAATGAGTTCCCAGGAGGAATTGTAAGAGACGCATCACCTGACATTTTAAAACTCAATGGACATAGTTCCCTATGATGAGGCTGCCAAGAATTCCCCAGCTTCAGCTAAACAGGAATGAAGAGAATAATCATCAAAAAGAAAGGAAAAGCCAAAATGCCTTTTTCCCTCCTTGTCTCTTTTTCTGAATGCCAATTTTTTTTTAACTCCTGCTGAAATCAGCTAACTCTGTAGTCACCGAGATTCACTGCTCTTCTGTGGCAAAATTCATCAGGAACCAGAACAAAAGAGCAGGAGGCGATGCCAGGGAAACCCTTAAAAGGAAAACAAAACAAAACAACAAAAAGCTTAGTTCCATAAAGGAAATTCAGAATTCAGTATGGTTAATCTGTGGTCTAATTTCTTGGTCTGTCTCTTATTCTGTGAACAAAATGAGTATTATCTACTATCTGAAATGAAACAGTGGCTCTTGCTAACATTTCATGGTGGAATTACCTGTTCATTCACAAATCCTAAAGTGTCTGAGTATTGTCTTTATTAGCCAAAAAACAATGCTCCCATCTTCGTAAAAACTTTCTCTTCTCATTATAAATTCAAGACAATTTTCCTGAGGTTTTCTTTCTTTGTTTTTGTGTGTATGTTTTAGTAAACCAGCCTTACAAAGCATTGCAAAAACACTCGCATATCCTAAGGAAATGTGAAAGCTAAGCATTGCTATACTGAGCTGGATAGTAAGGTCCAAGGAAAGGCATGAAGACCTTTTCTGCTGACGTTATCAGAGAGATAAATCTTTAAAATTTTAATAATGACAACATTTGTTCTTTTGTCAACCACATATACTATAATACTTACAGTTTACAAAGCACACAAATATCTTCTGTAATGTCTTTAATTTGAATATTAACATTAACTGCATTTAACTAATGAGGAAACTATAACACAGAACAAAGAAATAAATTGGCTCCTTTTCACAAAGTTGGTGAGTGAGAGACTATAATTCAGAAGTAGATTTGTTGATTCCAGGGCCCCATATTGTTTATTCTGCTACTCATCTCTCAAACTTCTGGGGGAGTCACAGACTCTAGTAACAGCCAGATAATAAATTTTATATGTTACAGCAGTTCTGTGAAATGGAGGAAGCAAGCCATACTGTATTCCTTTTGCTGTGATAGAAACACAGTCACATAATAGTTACTATCTACTATGTGTTATCCCTGGGCTGTGTATTTCATATACAAATTTGAGCATCACACTTCATGTATGTAAGATACTTGCATATAATAGGACATTCCAACATGTAGACAAATCATTAAATTCAAATGTGATATATGGTTTCCACTAACTCGACCATTTTACAAGCAGGGCACTAATGAATGTCAGAAGTTGCCATTGTTATTACTGTGGATGTTACGTTTATAGCCAACTCTACATTAGAAAATCAAGAGAGAGTGTATACATTTGATGTAATGTTTGAGTTGAAATTTAAAGGAAGACATTTTGGGGCTGGAAGAGGACATTTGCAGAAAAAGGAAGAGTGTGTAAAAAGTATGGCAGCACTCAACAGTTTGTAGTATTGCATTTTCATAACTTCACAGGGGGTCATGCATCTTTTCCAAGATCATACAACTATTTTACAGTACACATTAGGGTCACTTTAAGTGTTCCTCTCATAGCATTCCTTTTCTCCAGTTGCAAATGTACAGGTTCTATCACAATACTTTGAGCTTCTTAAACAGAATGGCACCAAACCAACTGCCACTCCCTCAGATGTGAGCTCAGATGAAATCATATTTGATGTTCTTAATCCCAGATTTCATTTTTAAGGAGGAAAGAGTCTCTTCAATAACATATTGCAACAACTGTGGTCATGGCATTAATATCACAAGAATAATCAAATGCAATTAAAGAAAAGTACACCAATCTATTTTATTGTACTTGACTATTGTATTGGGCATTTAAGCTTAATGAACTTCATGATTCCCTGGAAGCTGTAATAGATTGTCCTCTAAAATCTGGTTTTGTTTGGCAATTTAGCTCTCTGCTCTCAATATTCCAATTTGAAAGGGAAGCCAGCCAACCTGCTCTGGTCCTGTGCAAGCGAGCCAGGGCTAAAATAATGAAAGATGGTCAATTTATTAGTGAAACTATTAGCACTGTTGGGCTCAGATTGATTTCATGTAAATTTTTGAGTGTCACCTTTGAGCAATAATTCGCTCATCAGTTCAGACCTTTTGTCACGTGTTTGAGGCTGGTTCGAGGGTACAGTCTCTCATTTAGAGTCCGTGGTTATATTTTGGATGCTCTGATTGTTGTTAGAAACAGTGAATGTTTCTATACAGAGAGGGCACAATCTCTTTGTAAGTGGAACCCACAACACTTACTTAAAGCTCTCTAGGTCTCATCAGTAGGGACAATCTAAAAGTAAAGACAATGAAATAAAAAATAAAATCATCCATCTTAAAAATGGGAAACAGTGGTATCCACAAGAGGAATAATAATAACCTCTTTTATCTGATAACCTCAGGAGAAAGTATATTAGAGGTGATGGCTGGTGGGTCTTCACAGATTCGAGATGAGTAGACTGTGTTAGAATTTTTTAATAATCAGAAATATTTTTATAAAAATGTACAGGGAAAATCCTGAAGATACCTCCTTCCAGTGAGGATTTGGGGCTATTTTGTCTCTTGTTACTGTTTTTAGTTTTTCAGTGTAGGCTAAAGTCAGCCGACTTATTTATGAATACTGAACATACATTTCAAAATGACGCTTCTTCCTCTTAGTGGCTACACGTGCAACCCCTTCATCCTCTGACCGTTGTCAGCTCATACGGTTCTTAGCAAGATCGTCCCAGCGTGGCAGCAGGACAGATACATTAAAGAGGCTTATGTTTCTTCATCCAGATGTTTCTCAACTTAGAATGAGCCAAACGTGGTGTGCCGAAGGTTCGGTGACACTGGAAGAGGCAAATGATACGTGTCAGGTTGTGAGTTTCATTTAGAGATGGGGATCGCAGCTTTGGAATTAATTAAAGAGAAATATTTCACTCAACCTTGAGTTTGAGTGGAACAATCCTACAGGCAGGGCCAGTCCTACAGGCAAAACTCTGGGCACTACATTTTGCAAAGGAGATGGTAAAGTTTGCCAAGCGAGGCAAGTTACAGTGCAAGGAGTTGGAAGACAGCTGAAGGGAAGGGCTCCCGTGGTGAGCATGGTATAATTCGGGGCAGGGGTGGGGGAACTGTCAGGCAGAAGCATAACGGAAAATAAATATGACTTGTTTTGTCAGTGAAAATTCTTAAAATATATCTACCAAAACTGCCATTAGGTCCCAGGAATAGACTCCTCTATAAAGACAATATTTGCAAGTGTATTTCACTAAAAAAATGTTTTGCTAGACTTACATCCAGGGGCTTTACATAGTACATGACCTCTAAAGAGCAAGTATCACACTCCCATTTTATAGGTAAAAAGAACAAGTCAGAACATAGATATATATATGTCTAAAAGCTCAATTTCATTATTTTGTAGTCACATTTGAGATAGTGAATACATTAAAAACTAATAAAACATCATGCCTGCTATTATAAATGAGCATATCATAAAGCTTCACATAAGCATTTAATGAAAGTGTTTCTATGACATGTGGTGAGTGCACAACCTTAGCCCCTGAGGCCTTTACTAGACTTGTTCTGGGGGGAAATGTGTTTTAGGTTTCAAGAATAAATTCAATTCTCTGTTCCTTGGTGTCTGTTTAGAAGCCTCTCTCCTTCCTGAGTAGCAAGACTGTTCATAGGGTAATTCTCACCTTCTTCCCTGCCTCCAAGCCTGCTTCATAGCCTGCCACAAATTAGTATTACTTAGGCTCATGTATCTTTTTTTCCATTAGATTCTGAGATCTTAGACAGGAGACTCCACGCCATTTATCTCTCTGCATCCAACATAATGTTCTATACAGTGCCTCCCTATATGTATTAGAAATTCAATAAAAACCTGTGAAATTGGATAGGAAAAATGTGCTATATTTCTCTCAAGGGCGCTTCTCTCTCTCCCTGTCTCTCCCTCTCCTCTCCTTCAGTTTAGCCAGTGGTCTCTCTGATCTCTTTAAAGTATATTTTAGAAAAACAAGGAAGTTTTCAAATAGCCAAAGAGATGATTACTTTTAAGTATAGTTACTTCCAGTTGGATATTAAAACTTGAAATAGAGACTTCACACTGGCGGCCTTGCCACACAGACTTGAGTAGCCATGAAACAATGAAAATGGACAGTACATGGCATGTATGATGTCTCTGTGGTGCTTGCAAGAGATGGGTAGCTAGATGAGCTACAGTCAGATGAATTGAAAGGTCTGTCTGTCTTACGTACTGCGGGACTGTCACTCATTGTCTATGATAAGTTGGGTGTAGCCGTTGTTTATGTAGAGATGAGCACAAAGAGAAAAAGAGAGAGAGGAGCAGAGAAAAGAGAGATAGGAGAATTTATGCTTCCTGAAGTCTTTCTTTTGGTACTTAAAGGTAGGATCTTTGAAAAGTAAATAGGTCATGAGGGTGGAGCCCTCATGAATGAGATTAAACACTTATAGGAAGAGACCAGAGAGGCGATCTCTCAGCTATGGAAGGATACACACAGCATGGAGATATTGCAAACCAGGAAGAGGGTCATTACCAGACATCAAATCTGTTGTTTCCTTGACATTGCACTTCCCAGATTCCATGACTATGATAAGTGATTTTTGTGTAAGCCACCCAGTCTGTAATTTTTTGTCATAGCAGCCCTAACTGACTTAGATGGTTTATGATGTAAATGTTTATATTGTTGTAAATCATGATTGTTGCCACTTGTCCATTTATTGCATTTGCCTCAAAAGGTCAGGGTTGCAACCATGGCAGCCTTCACATCCTATTAACAGTTAGATGCCCAACCATTTAACCTGAACTCGTCTGTAAAATATTGTGACAAAAATCAGAGCCTGGTATGGAAAAAAGCATATAAACATTGAAGAGACCCAGTTTGGAGCTTAAAACCCAGATTCACACCGTATGAGTTATGTGATACTGGGTATATTACTTCTCTAAACTGTAGCGTAAACTACAGAAAATGAAAACATACTATATTAACTTAGTGTGAAAATTGCGAAACTCCAAATTCAAAATCCCTATATAATTTCTCAAAGTCTTTGAGTGAAAGTGATATTTTCTCAGTGTGAAATTGTGCATCTGTATTGCTGTCCATCAGAGCTGAACCACATCGCTGATCATCTTCATAGAAAATGCAGAAGTACCTTGTAATAATCACGACTGTAACTATTAGTCAAACAGCGATAAAAAGTGCCTCAAGAGCATTATGCTTAAGATTTTATATGCACTCTATTATTTAGTCCTTACAGCATTCCTGAAGGGAAGAAAACCCAGCGCAGTCTTGTCTTTGTAAAGATTTTTCCATTAGCTACTCTGGGATTCGGACTATGGCCAGCTTGTTTGGAGTCTAGACCAGTGGGAGCGCCTGTGCTGTGAAAAGGTGTTCCGTTCTGTCATGGAAGGAAACACTGTTCCTCATACAAAGTCAAAGAATATTTTATGTGTTTCATGAAAGCCATTCAGCAAGTTCAGGAAAACACGTGTTCTCTTGGGTGCAGACATGAGTGCCTTCAGAAAGCCTTGCCTGAGCATGCCATTACTTGGTAACGCGGGAAGAAAGCAAGCTTAACGTGCTCAAAAGGCAATATGAACCAGAAAAGTTAACCATCTACTTAGGTCATTGGGGGTGACAACACCCCACAGCTCATTATTCACTGTCATGTATGACCTTGAGTTTCTTCAGTGTAACAGATGAGTTTTTTCATATATGTATATGTACATATACATATACATACATATATATGCACATATATATCTATACATATATACACACAGAGAGACACACACATATACACACACAAGGAAGTTGCTCTATCAGGGGTATCCAACCTGTGGCCCATGGCCCATAGGTAGCCCAGAATGGCTATGAATGTAGCCCAACACAAAATCATAAATTTTCTTAAAACATAAGATTTTTTTGTGATTACATGTCACAATGTATTTAATGTGTAGCTCAAGACAACTCTTCTTCCAGTGTGGCGCAGAGATGCCAAAAGTTTCAACATCTCTGCAAGCCTGGCTGTAAATTAGAACCACCTACTAAGTGTTAAAAAAATTATGCCTAGGTTTTAGCAAATAATTAACTCAGAATTTCTGGAGGATGGTGTCTGGTCATAGATATTCAGGTTTTAGAACTATCAAGAAAGGACAGCTTCAAAATTTGTCGTAGGTCTAAGATTCTTGGTTCATGATACTAGGTAGCATATCATTTATAACTTGAAAGTCAATGAAAATAATACAATCCAAATAGAAATTATGACAGTCTTGTTATTTTGGGAAACCATTGTATGATTCTTGCTAATACCAATCTGGTGAAACTTTTTGTGATTCTGGATAGAAGAACATGGAATTCCTAATGACCTGAAGATGGACCTACTGAGAGTTTTTGAACTCATTTATTCAATAAGTATAGAATATCTAATATGTATAAGTCTCTTCTGGGCTCCATTTTGTAATCAGAAATAATAATTTATTATAATTATACCTGCAATAATTTTATAATCTCTTTGATAAGAACAAGTTATGAACACAAAGTAGATGTTCTACAGGGAGACCTTAATTTCTTTCCACAGGCATCAGGAAATACTTTTATGAAGTAAGTTGTTATTGCCTTAATGTTCATGTCCTCCCCCTAAAATCCATATGCTGAAGCCACTAACCCCAAATGTGATGGTATTTGGAAACAGAGACTTTGGGGGGTTATTAAGGTTAGATAGGTCATGAAGGTTGGATGCCCGTGATGGGATTAGTGCCTTTATAAGAAGAGATGCCAGAGAGACTGCCCTTTCTCCTTGCACATGGAAAAGAAGAGCTCGTGTGAACTAAGAGCATTATGAATAGCCACTTACAAGCCAAGAGGAAAGGCCTCACAATGTACTCATCCTTGCACTGTGATCTTGAATTTACTATTCATCTCTGATATTTAAGAAATCGATGGTACTTTGCTATATCCTCTTAAGAACACTAATATGTAAGTGGTATTTGAACTGAACATTAAAAAAACGGTTGGAAACTGCACACGTATGAACTCAGGATTGGTTGGGATGGGTATGTTCACACGGCCAATGCTAAGTAACAAAATGATCACATCTGTAATTATAATGTAAGTTTTATGAGAGTGTGAATGTCATCCTTCCGTCTGGTTCATTCTTACAACCTCAGCATTACAATAGGGTTTAACACATCATAAGCCTGCAATATTTATTTTATAAAAAATAAGAATAAGTGCATGAGAAATGGCAACTTGCTTAATTTGGCCTCCTGTCATGTTTTAAAGTAGACAGTTTGTCTTCTGCTGAATTATATATCTTTTGTGAAGTAATAAATAGCCCAACACATGAAATACTCTAAAATAAAAGTGTAAATTGAATTACTTTTGGGGAAAAAATAGAAAAAATAAGTCTGCTTTCCTTTTCCTGGTTTTGACATTTTCTGTATGAAATGGGGAGGCAGTGACATGCATTTGAGCTTCGTAAGTCCTATGTCTATAAACAAACCAGATGACATTTATACAATAATTTGACATTTAAGCTATACACACAGAATAGTTCTGAAAAATGATACCATGTGCTTATAAATGAGAAAGTAATAAGTATGCCTTCTCTTGGCATTAAATCAATAATATTGAATTCAGATATTACAAATAACAGGATCTTAAAAGATATATTTGAATAATATTTTAATACTGTCACGAGGGCAATGATGTTGGTGATTGTCATAGTCAATAGTTGTGCGATGTTGAGGTCAACACGTCTGAGCCACAAAGTACCCATGTATGTAGTCAAACTTTATTCACGGTGTGTCTGGAGGATGACTTTAGGTGATGTTAACATTTTAAATAGGTAGAGTGAGGAAAGCAGATTGTCCTCCCTACTGTGAGTAAGGTCTCATCCAATCAATCAGTCAAAGATTTGAATAAAAAGGCTTAACATCCCATGAGTAAGATAATCTTTTCTGCCTGACTGCCTTGGATTTGGAAATCAGATACTTCTCACCCTCCGAGTCAAACGCCAGCTCCGCTGGACCTGGAGACTGCTGGTCCACATGACTGACTTTTCAGGTTTTCCGTCCTTCATACTCAGATGAGAACTAAACTATTGGCTCTCTTGGATCCTCAGCTGGCCAGCTCACCCTGTAGGCCTTGGGACTTGCCAGCCCCCATAATCACACAGGCCAATTCCTTGTAGTGAATCTCTTCGTGTATACAAATACATCCTATTTGTTCTGTTTTTCCAAAGAGCATTGACTGACAGAGTGATGATAATTACGTGTTTTTCAGTAACCATTAGGTATGAAGTTTCTTTGAGCTAAAAGCATGAGTAATAAAGTTATTACTTTCTTCTGGTTTGTTTTGATCTGATAACACCTTTACTTCATAAGCTTTGGACCAAGTCTATTACTCTAAAAGCAGACCAAGGTGCAATATGCTTTTTTCTTAATACAAGGCAACCCTAAATGTAAACCTTAGTAACTTGTATTCTGGTTTAGCCTTTGCAAAGCACAATTTCTTCCGAATTGCAGGTAACAAATAAATGCAAGCAAATAGCAGTACTGTAGTGGGGAAAATTCTTTCTTGGGGGTAGAGAAAAGAGAAGAAAAGGGGTATTCTAAGAACTCATTCCAACTATGTTATATGCTTGTGGAAAGAGTAAAGTAACACATTTTTGAGCAGATTGTGAGTAAACAAAATATCGTTTTACAAGACTGAAATAAGAGTCCAACATGCATTCTGTGCCCATGTGCTCTAATAATAGATGTTAGTTACTGAGAATCTTGGGCACCAAGCACTGTATCTCATTTCACATTTACAGTAACCCTGGTGTTGGGGCTTGTATTAATCACCACTTTATAGGTGAGAAAACAGAGCTCCGGGAAGACTGAGTGAATTGCTTTGTCACATAGTGGTGACTGATTTAAATACAAGCTTCACCTGTAGCGTCTGCCTTCCAGTAAGGAGAAAACTCATGTAGGAAAAATCAATGATAAGAAACTGTTTCCATTATGCAAGTTCCACTTATCTTCTTGAGCATATTAGTTCATTTCTTTTCGTTGGATGTGGCCATTTAACAGAGTTCTGGAAGTGGAAAGTGAGCAAAGTGAGGTGAACGACTTTTGGAACTAGCCCATAAAATAGCCTCTGACGTGTGGCCTTCCATGTTCTTAACATTCTGTGGCCGGTGGGAACCCAGACAGTCACTAGAAAACCTTGAAAGCCATGTGTAGAAAATGGTGGCACCTCTGTCATCCTGGCCCCTGAACGACAGTGTGGAGGAGGTTTGCACCATTAACCTATTACCTGTTTAGTTGCTCAGTCGTTTTGTGAATATGAAATAGATGTGTCTGAGCTGTAATATGTTTAGATATTTATTTTTTGTACCATATATCCCACTTAAACGGTTAGTTCCCCTGTTTTGGATTTTAACTGCAGTAATTCACT
The DNA here is from genome assembly GCF_004126475.2 of Phyllostomus discolor. Taxonomy (NCBI): domain Eukaryota; kingdom Metazoa; phylum Chordata; class Mammalia; order Chiroptera; family Phyllostomidae; genus Phyllostomus; species Phyllostomus discolor. The sequence goes on from NC_040907.2 coordinate 159,105,173, forward strand.
GACCTCAGTTTTCTAAACCTCACTTGCCTGACTGAGATTATGTAATGTGTCCCCCCACTCTCCGCAACCCCGAGCAACCATGTCCATCTTGAGAAGCTGATGAGTGCCTCACTCAGGCTTATATCGTTAGGATGGTCCAGGGTGGCATGGATACAACCCAGTGAGGGCCATATGTCAACATTATCAACATTAGCTTCAGATCCTTGGAGCTGAAGTGAGAGATTCCATGCTGGCTATTTGGGCAAAATGCAGTCACTTCCAGGAGGCAGTTGGCTTTAATCCTTTCTAAGGCGGCTGTGTGGAAGTGAATGTCACATGGCATTCTTTTACACAGATTGTTTGTTTTTAAGTACCATATTTTACCATGTGTAATATGCACCCACAATTTTGATCCAAACTTTCAGGAAAAAAATCTTTAGTTTTAATTTTTTTAATTCAGTCATTTTTTAAATTTATATTTAGATACTTGTTTTTTGTATTATAAAGGAATTTTAGCATTTATATTTGAACATGTTATGGTACAAGAAACCTTATGTAACAAATAATCACAAAGCACAAGAGCAGAAAAAAGGTACAAGAAATTGTAAAAATAATTAAAAACATTTATATAGATATAAAATTAGTACTACCCATGTATAATGCACATCATTATTTTTCCCTCAAAAATTTGGGCAAAAAAGTGCGCATTATACAGGGCAAAATATGGTAAACAGTGGCAGGAAGATTACAACCACCACATACCAGATGCAGTTCATAAAATGTGTTGGAAATGAGTACAGATATCCATGCCTGAAAGAGCAGGGTTTCTGCGTGCTGTAAGAGTCACAGAGCAAGGAATTGCAGAAAGCTTCTGGAGTATGTCATTCATCATTAGTCCTACAGCTACACTTCCTCTGCAGGCCTCTCAGTGTCAGAGGACATATTTGGTTGTCACGCCAAGAGGGTCCATGAACCCTATTAATACTGATGTGTTAACCAGCTATTGTACATGCAAAGTAAGAACTGGGATTTTTTACTATGGGTGGAGAGCTGGGCTAAGTGGGTACGTGTGCTGCCATTTAGTGATCCCACCCACATCTCCTGAAATCCTCTTATAAATAGAGGGAAACTGAGGCACAGAGAGGTTAAGAAGACATAGTAAGTGAAGGAATGGGATGCAAACACTCTTAATGTCCTTGCTTTTCTGCCAACCTGTCAAGAGTAGAAAACAGTCATGCACTGGAGAAAACCCATCACCTTTTCTAAAAAAAAAAAGTTCTAATCCCACAGCCCCAAATATGCACATGACTCCTCACTTTTACTTGGCTACTGGCCCTGCCCTCCTACGGGGAACACATTCAAGTCATTCATATAGATGGAAAGGTGCTGTGAAGGGTCTTTGAACCCCCCCGGATTTTCTCTCACTCCCTCGAAGAATAAAGTGCTCACATTGACTTTGGTGTTAGGGGATAAGGAAAAGACTTTATTGCTGCCTGCCAGGGTCATGTCTCTTTGGAACACAAAATAAAAGGCAGATCTTGATCTTGGCTTTCAGGACCATCAATCATCGGGCCTTTTCTAACCACTCCAGGCTAATCCTCAACACTCCTCTTGTTTTAACTGTAAGGCCAGGAGACCCTAAATCACAGTCTAAAGAATTAGTATGGCTGGGAACTAAAGAGGCTATGAGAAAGGAAGAACACAAACACATTTGTTAAATGTGATTGTTTATTTGACTATGAGTCTAATGCTTTCACAACTTAATAACCTATTTAAAATATCGAGTAGTGTGGTTTGTTCATTATAAAGACTAATTTGTCCCATGAGCTGAGAACTTTGTGCTGTCCTTTTCTTTTCTTCCTTCTTTTCTGGATGCGGAGGTGCACCAGGAGATCAGGTGACCAAACTCAGGCTATTCTGATGTCAGGAGGAGAACTTGATCTTGGTCCTGTTGTATGAGATACAAAATTAACTATTTGCTGAAATAAAAAATGCCTACTTTTCTGCCTTAAAATGTTATCCAACTGTATACAAACACATATAACTGCAATCACAGTAAAAGTTTAAAGCCATGAAATACAGTTGACCCTTTAACAACTCAGGAGTTAGGGGTGCCACCCCGCTGTGCAGTTGAAAATCTATGTATAACTGAAGCCAACTCTCCACATGTATGGATTTCCAATCATAAGTGGAAAATACTGTTTGGGATCCACAGTAGGTTGAATGAGTGGATTTGAAACCTGAGATGTGGAAGGCCAACGGTAAGTTTATTGAAAAAAAGAATCCGCGTGTAAGTAGAACCATGCAGTTCAACCTGTGCTGGTCAAGGGTCAACTGTATTTGCAATGCCATGTCCGAGACAAATGACAAATAGTGTATCACTCAACACTCCAGTAAATTATGGTTACAGAAGCTCATATTGGTGCTTTCAAGTGATCGTTTGGGTGTAAACAGACCTTTCCTTAGCAATGGACCTTTACCTGGAGATTTTAATTTTTATTTTGAAGGATGTGGTTTTCTCCACACCTTTTAGAAGGCAGGAACAAATCTAGGCTCCAACACTTGCAACAGCCAGCTAAGCATATGCTGTCTTTTGGCTGTATCTTTTCTCTGGATTCCTGCTGTTTCTTACAAGGATGGTTGTCAGAACCTAGTTGCTAAATTAATATAATATTTTAAGGGGAATTACACGAAGTTTTGAGAAACTCCCTACCATTTTTGTGTTTCAATGAAAGGGCTGGCTGCATCAATAAATGCCTAGTTCTTGGGAAATAAGTACTTGGTGGTAGGAATTGTCACGCTTAAACTGAAAATGTCAGAAGGCTTTCTTTTGCAGATTACTGAAACTGTGTTTACTTACATTTATGTTTTATTCATTTTCTCTTTAAATCATATGTTCTCTACTACTCTTATTATTCTAAAAGTATTTTTTGATTTTTTTCCTCACAATATCCAAATTATTAATTTCAATAGGTATTTGTTCACTAAAATGATTTATGAAACTTATTATATTTCAGATCATATGTTAGAAGCCAGAGAAAAAATAATGAGGGTTATTTAAAAAAGTAAAAAATGTTTCCTACTACCATGCAGTTGACAGTGGTGTGAACATGACAACTCTTAGTCACATTATCAAGCAAAAGCAGTCAGAAATTATTGAACACCAAGATGCAAAGCAGAGGTCAGCAAACTCTATAAAATGCTGGGTGGTAAATGTATTAGGCTTTGCAGGCCATAGTCTTTGTCACAACTACTTAACTCAGACATGGTATCATGAAAGCAGTTTTAAGCAGAACATGAATCAATGAGCATGGCTGTGTTTATAAAGACAAAAAGGTTTCATTTTTAGTTTGATTTACAAAAACAGGCAGCAGAACACCGTAGCCCATGGCTGTAGTTGCTGACCCTTATTGTAGATGAAGACAGGCAGTGTGATCCCCAATAAGAGGGGTAAAAGAGTGAGTAAACGTTAAGTTTTCATTTACTGGCCATTCCGTGCCAATCACTGCAAAACTGGCACAGCTATTCTCAAGGCAAGTGCACTGCAAACTAGCTCCACATAGACACTCTGGGGCCCAACCTTGAGTACTGACCGTCGGACCCTCAAGGCTATTACCTTTGCTGTGTAAGTAATGAGGACCACAAGATGGAGAAAATAGTTCCCATAAGTAAACAGACATTTGAGCTTGTACTGTGTGTCTTTGTGGTTAGTGCACGTGTTCAGGTAGATTGTGAATCTTAGAAGACACCCTGCTGGTCACGTCCATTGCTACCTGGATTGACCAGCTTCACATTCTCTGGAGTTCCTAATTACGATTTCAAATCCAGGTGACTGTGACAGAGCTGCTCTTCCTCAGGTGCCTGAACAAGCAATTTATTGGTTGCAGGCCAACAGTGTTATTTTTGCAAAGTAATAAAAGCCTGTTGTTTCCTTGATAAAGTTTTAAATGATATACATTCCTAGAGCACTGTACTCACAGTTTGCGCTATGGGGTCATCTGACATAAGAGGCAGCTTCATATCCTTGTATAACAGTCTTATATGCTTAAGTACAATCAGCATTGCATGGATAACAAGACTGTTTCAACTACCTATTCATTTATGGATATTGTCCTAAAGCATTCTTTTTTTTAAGGATTTTTTAAAAATTTATTTTTAGAGGAGGAAAGAAGGAGAGAGAGGGAGAGAAACATCAATGTGTAAGAGATACATCAATTGTTGCCTCTCACATGCCCTCAGCCGGTGGACCTGGCCCCCAACCCAGGCAAGTGCCCTGACCAGGACTTGAACCAGCAACCTTTTGGTCCACAGGCTGGCACTCAATCCACTGAACCAACCAGCCAGGGCCTAAAGCATTCTAACAAGTCTCTAAACTTATTGCTATACTTTTATTTCATATATACCTAATTAAACTAAAGAAATGGTTTAATTGTTTGCCAGATATTACATGCTATTGAACAGAAATACAGTTTATTAGCTCTCTGTCATCACCTCTAGGATTGAAAGAAGTGTAATTTTTGATATTGTTCTTTCTAATAATACCTATCCCATTGGACAATACCTGGTTACTCTCTCCCACATGATTGCAACATTTTTTTCCCTGAGGCTCCTTTAAGTGTTTTATTTCTTTTCAAACTTGTCATAGTTTGACTTCTAGGACAACCTCTCATTCCACTAAATTCTAAGTACTGCCCGTATTCATTCAGTCATAGTCCTTTGAAGCACAGAGCTCTGCTTGTAGTAAATCCTCAGTTTGTCGTGTTTGACTATCACTGAGCTTAGGAAGGTTCACCTTTACCATGGAGCCAGGTCCCCTCCCCTCACCCTGGTGATGTGAGAAAACACTGTGGTTGAGGCTGCTCATTCCATATCCTGGTCTGGTCCCTGCTGCCAAGTTAATAATAAACATCAATCCAGCTCTTCTCAAGCATTTTCTTTGCATAGCCACACACACACATGTGCACACACACACACACACACACATACTATTTACAGTCTATATGTATAAATATTAAATGCATATAATGTTAAGTAACTTTGATTCACTTATAGTGGAACTTGATTATTTAGGCTGTGATGGGAGCTTTTTTATAATTATTTAATATGTTTTTGCTTTTCAAAAAGGCAGATGTGAGTGTTTTAATGATCCTTTTCGTCAGGCAGCCCAAATTAAAGTGCATGACGGAGGATGTCATGCTGAGCTCATCGGTAACCACTTTTATTATGTTCTTTTTTTTTTTCTGAGTAGCGTTCTCTTTAGTCAGCTACATTTATACATGCAAATAAGAGACAGAGGTTATACAAATTAATCAATTGATATTTCGCACCATTTTAATCTTCACATATCTTTATATAAAATTAGTAATTATTATTTCGGTAATTTGAGGGAAATAAAAACAATAGATTGAAGCTGCTCAGGGAGAAACACTGAATCTCTGAGTAGAGCTTCACAGGGACCTTGGGGGTGACCTCTGAGCTTGGTGGGTCGGGGCACCTGAGGTCACATATTGTCAGGATCACGGTCCCTCTTCAGCATGTTGTTGATGAAACAAACAAATAAAAACCACTGTTTCCGTGTTCTGCCTTTCCTCCTCATAATCATGTCCCTTTGATTAATATCTTAAAGAAAATGAGCATTTCTTACTATCAAATGACTAACTTTATTCCTCTCCACACTAGATAGACTGCATAAAATATCCTTTACTCTTGGCTATCATCAGCAAGTATAACTTTTATGAGTCGGTATAGGAAAGTGCGGCCTCAGGAATCAGGCCACCTGGGTTAAAGGCCTGGCTTTACCTCTTAAAAAAGAATATGATTCTGGACAAATTCCTTAGTATTTCTTTCTATTTTTTAAAGTATTTTATTTTTTTAAAGATTTCATTTATTTATTTTTAGAAAAAGAGGAAGGGAAGGAGAGAAACAGCAATGTGTGGTTGCCTCTTACACACCCCTAACTGGGGACTTGGCCCACAACCCAGGCATGTGCTCTGACTGGGAATCGAACCAGTGACCCTTTTGTTTGCAGGCCAGTGCTCAATCCATGGAGCCACACCAGCCAGGGCTTCTTAGTATTTCTAAGCTTCAGTTCTCTGGACTATAAAATGGGGTAAAAATGGTGTCAGCATCTAGGATAATTAAAAGGATTCAATGTAACATCCAAATAATACATTTAGTACAATGCCTAGGGTATAGTAAGAAATCAATAAAAGTTAGCTCTTTTGGTTAATAACCCACTTCAATATTATACTAGTGAGTAATATTAGTAATATTAATATTAGTAATATACCAGCTACTTAGTGGTATATAGCTTATTCCTAGGGGGTAATAGATAAATACATACATAAAATAATGGGAAGTTCAAACTGCAGTAGATGCTTAAAGCACTCAGTATGTCTTGTGACTCAGGTGTGGGAAACCTCACTGTCGATGGAGCTCGGATGATTGAATGCTTTCCATGAAAGGCTGTGCACAGTGCACTTACCTTCTGCTGAAACCAGTCCTGCTATCCCAATGCTGTCTAGCTGGGCAGGAAGCTTGAGCTGCTGGGTTCAGCTGATGGCAATTTTTTATCCATTGGTTAAAAACTCCCTTGGTGGGAAGCAAAAGATCCAGTCCACTGTGCGCTGATCCTTAGTAAAGGACATAGAACATCTTTCATTTCCTGACAGAATCCATTACCTTAAATCATTTAAAGATTCCTTACCGTGACACCAAGAACACAGTTTGCCTGAGTTTTCTCACCTGTAAGGCAGAGGGAACTGGGTGTTCACCTGCAGAGTGGCTTCCATTCCAGAGGCTCCAGGTGTCCCAAGGCCAAAGGAGCTGGTAATGAGAACCCAAGTGTATTGATGATAATCCAAATACTCAATGGATATATTCCATTTCCTTTTGGTTGGCTGTCAGTTCCACATTTTTTGAGGGTTTGTTGATCTACCCAATGTTACTCTCAGACTTATTAACATGGCTATTTGTAGGCAAGGAGAGTTTTATCATTTCCCAAACCAATATGTTTGTTGCTCTCAGCTCCTTACTTGTAGCATATCTGATCCTATTGACACAAAAGGCTCTGGGTGTAGAAACACAAATAGGGAATCAAGAATTTGGGAAGGCAGTGTGGGGGGAAAATGATGCATGATTTTTACTTTAGATTTACCTTGTCATAAGATAGAGATCTTGGACTACAGAGGTTGTGTGTGTGTGTGTGTGCATGCACGTGCACGTGCATGAGCCTGCATGTAGTGTCAGCTGGACTGCACCTTTTCCCGTGACTTTACTCTCTTTACTCCCAGTGCACGGCCCCTCTGCAGATGGTTCATCAGTAGAAACCATGGAGCAGTCCTTCCCAACAGAACTTTCTACAGTGATGGATCTCCATCACTGCTCTGCTCTGTTCTTCACCATAGCTTCTGGACACATGTAGCTGTTGATCATTTGAAATGTAGTTAGTGCAAAGAGAAACTGAATTTTTAGTTGACTTAATTTCAATTAATTTAAATTTAATAGCCGTATGTAATCCATGACTAGCATATTGAATTGTGCACCTATATATTACTACATATTGATGGACTTTGTATGATAGCCACTAAAAAATTCAGGTGATCTTTACAAACCCTTGCTTGAATAATTCTAAAGTATGATGCACTCATTTTCTTCCTGAGGAAAAAGTGAGAAAGGCAAGCTAAGCTGCAAGTGAGTCCATCCTCATGGTTATTTCCTCTATGGCCACCTGTGTACTCCCCACCCTCCTGTGGTGGCTGAGAGTACTTCCATGGTTGTTCTCTTTAAATTCTCACCCAAGGATATGTGGAATTTGCTTTTTTATTTAGAAAGAAGGGAAGAGAAAGGGAGAGAGAGTGAGAGAGACTTTGGTTGCCTTGCATACACTCCCGGACCAGGGATCGGTCCTGCAGCCCAGGCATGTGCCCTGAAATTGAACCCACAACCTTTTGGTGTGTGGGATGACACCTGACTAATGGAGCCACCAGGCCAAGGCTTCCATGAGGTTTTTGTCATCAGACATTGTCTTTAAAACCCACAACAGAGTACCTGATTAGCCAAATTCCCAGAAGTACTTGTCAGATCAAAGCTGCCATTTTATCTGAATGACTCCACTAGTCAGGATTCTTACTAGAGGCGAGAGAGACAGAATTTGAAGCCAAAAGGCCTTTAGAAAAATCATAAAACTCAGTGTACTCCAAATGTGATACCTGTAATGCCATAATGCATAAGATGATTCTAGGTACTATAATAATATAATATAATGTACTATTTTAATTTCATTAGTTAAACTTATTTTAATGTGCACTTGTGAGTTAAAATTTGCATGCCATCTCTTTTTTGTTTCTTTTGTCTTTTGTGATGCTACCTATACCTACTGAGTGACACAGTGTGGGAAATAACATGGAAAAACAGGTTCACTTTTTTAAAATCCTCACCTGAGAATAGATCATAGAGAGAGAGGAAGGCAGAGAGAGAGAGAGAGGAAAAAAATCAGTGTGATGGAGAAACATTGATTGGCTGCCTCCAAATACCTCTCCTGACTGGGGATTTATCCTGCAACTTAGGTGTGCGCCCTGACTGGGGATGGAACCCACAACCTTCTGGTGTATGGGATGATGCTCCACCCAACTGAGCCACCCAGCCAGGTCAAGAGGTTCCCTTTTAAAAGTGCTTTTTAAACCTTGAAAAATGTATTCTAACGTTGAAGGTAACTGTAAACAAGCTTGCTTTTCAGCAGAATAAAATGACTCTATCAGTCTAGCTATTGGAGCTGGGAAACAATTCACATATTTTCTATCTGGTTGCTTGGGAAACAAAATGAGATACCTGTGATGGGGTCAGGGCTAAAGGAAGGAGCTGGCAGCTTTGGCTGGAGCCTGGGACTGCCTGGAACACGTGGACACAGATTTGCAATTCAGATTTCTTTGTCCGCAGTTCCCATATCAAAGTAGCTTAGTTTTGGTTTTTGGTTTTTGTTTTTTAAAGTAGGTCCTACAAGTCTCTTTTGTGTCCTCAATTTGATTTAGCCATATGTTTATGGAGATATAAAGAAATACATGTTATCACGCTTTCCCTTGAGCTCCCCATCTGGTTAGAAAGATAAGTTGGCTGGTTCTTTATACAGTAGGAGAGTAAGGATAGTTGAGTTCATTCAGTTTAATTATATTTCTTGGACCAGTCTTTGAGACTCTGTCCCTAGATGAGGCGGACCTCATCAATTCAGTGGTTCAATACAAGACAAAGAACTGGGCCATCTGTAGATTCCTGCCTGCTTGTTGAAATATTTCACAGATGTGTTTCTGTTCCTGCAAATGATAGTTTGACATAAATGTTTACTCCTAGCATGGCACTGTTCTGTGTTAAGTAAAGCAGGCTCATAAAGGCCTGTACTTCAGTCTGTCAATTGTCCTGCTCCTTGCTCCCCTGACTGCCCTGTACCCTTATGAAGTGAGAGATACACTTATTTAAGTTTGATTAAATAAAGGAAAGAACAAGAATGGACAATTTCTTAAGCCTATCCTTTTACAATTAAGAGATCATTTTAAAACTGAAAAAAAAGAATGGATGACTCCTCTTTACTGACTTTATTTTCTCTCACATCTTGCTTTTTTGACAGCCATGTCTCGTGACAGAGTCAGAATCTCGGGAGATTCTGGGGCTGGAAGCGGGCCTGGATGTGAAAGCCAGTGAGAGGCAGGAAGCACAGGTGTGTAGCGAAGGAGGGAAGCAGCCTGTGTGACTGATTGTGAGTGCTTTGAGAGATGGCCCAGAGCTATGACTTCCAATGTTAAGTTAGCACTGTAGTTAATAGAGGCCTAATTAAAGGCTGAGTTTAACTAATTGTGTGGAAACTATTGCTTAGTCATTGAATCAGTGGATGGACTTCCATTATTAATGGTAACAGCTTCAACTAAAAATAGGAGGGTCATTTAGGTAATTGTATGAACTTTTGAGGATACATAAATCCTATCAAAATATTAAAACACACTTTCTGCCACAGGGAACTGGGGTGCAGATGTTGTGAGTGAATGACCCAGCCGTATCCCCAGGGTCTCTGCCTCCTAAGTTTCCTTCCTCCATGAAACCAGAAATCTAGTCCACTTTGTCCCAAACCGTCCTCTTTTACTTTATCTTGAAGCTACAAGTACCCACCAGATGGTATTAAGGACAGCATCTTTCAACAAAGCAAACTACTCATTGAAGCCATGGAGTGAGTGTCAGAGGCTGGTGGGGTTCATTTCTACCACTCCAGGCCCCTCAGCACAGAATTTATACATAATTTTACTTTCTTCTTACTTCAAGAGAGACTTACTTTGCCTTAAAACAATTTTTATCTTATTGGAAGGGTTGGCATATCCAATGTGACCTGGCTGTGTATTTTGGAGGCCCCCAACCCCAGCCTACAGAAGGCGGGTAGAGACAAAAACCTCAGAACTCCCTTTCTCAAGCAGAGCGTTACTGTTACAAAACAAGTTTATAGAAATCAGTAAAATTATATAAAGGGCCGTAAAGCAGCTTATTAGTGTGGAGCCAGCCTTATCCAATTTATGAGGTCTGTATAATTACTAAAGGATAAGACATTTACAGACACTGTAAAAACATTCTGTTAAGGTCAAGGTGGTAAAGATTCAAGTTTAAACGGCTTCTGCCTTTGTCTTGATACTGGATCTGTCTATTTTATAGTAAGGGACAGTGTTTAGGCCAGGTTGAAAAAAAAAACCTTTATTCTTCTGCCAAACCCACTTTCCTAATTATAGTTAGACTCAGCCTTCTGAGACATCTTTAGCCACAACCTCGCTGGCGCACACTGCTCAGATTCCGGTGTGTTCTAGACGGAATGAGAGAAACCTGAAGCAGGAGATGTGGCCCCAGGTCTTGTCTGCTGTGTACCAGCTCTGTGACCTGGAATCTGTCAGTTTTCTTCTGTAAAAAAAAAAAAATGAGTACACTACTATCTACTTCCTCAGGAGGCTGCAAGTATGTCGTAAGATATGAGAACGCTGGACACAGAGGATTTCTGGCCCATGTCTGGTACACAGCGTTTACTGGTTGAATCTCTCTGTAATATTTTTTTTTTCTCCAAAACAGTACTTTTAGGCAGCGTTTCCGAGGGAAGAGCTCTCATGTTTGCCAACAGGGTGAATCTGCGGTTCTCAGCCCACCTTTGGGCTGTGTGTGTGAACCAGGACTTTAGGAGGGCCTGGACTTCACGTCACACGTAGTTTTTATGCCGAGGAAGGAGCACTGGACCAGATTCAGGAGCAGAGGACTATGCCCTGACCCCACTTCACATTATCACTGCAATTATAAGAAAACTGAATTACCTTCTTTTGAGCACTGCTTCCTTATTTGGCAAATAACCCCTTAGCCTTTGGCGTGGTTTGGTTGTGCTCCAAGTGGGACAGCTTGCGTTGACTCTTAGCTGTTTCCTGCTGTGTAGCCTTGACCAACCACATAGCAGGCGTGCCTCAGCTTCCTTCTCTGTAAAGGGAGCGCAATAATCCTACTGACCTTGTAGTGCTGCTTTGAGAGAGGCCTGCGTTGATATGAGTAAACACTTAACAGAGTGTATGGAAAATTTCATACAAAAATTTCTCACTGGTATGATTTCCTTTTCCTCAAATTAGTTTATCCAACACAAGTCTTCTACACACTTTAATATACCGTGGAATCACATAGGAGATAGCTCTCTCTTTCCCAAGTCCCCTTTTAGAAGGTTTGGAGAAATCTGTCTCACACTGGTTTGTTTTCCCTGTTTTTCTCTGTGGCAGAGCAAAGTACTTGAAAACATTTTGTAAATACTGTATATGCTGAGGATGGACTGCCAGGAAGAAAGAATAAATGAAAGAGGAAGAGGAGGAGAAAGGGGCAGTGGTGGGGAGAGGAGATGATGGTGATGGTGATGATGACGATAATGATGATGATGATGTACACCCATCCTGATGTATACCTCTGTCCTGCGGATTTGTCTCACAGGGATACCATGCAGTGTCCCCAGGGTCCACAGAGATGAATGCAGAAGCCTTCTCTCCCACTGGAACCAAAGGTAGGCAGTCATTTCTCTACACCAGGGTCATTGTTTACCTTGTGGCATGTACTCTCCTACAATTTGGAGTGGAAGCAGGCCCTCGGTCTCCCCCCTGGCTGCCTCAGACCCAGCCAGGCCCAGGGGAGCACTCCACAGAGTGCTTGAATTGAAAAGACCTGCCAGGGACTTAGGAAGTGGTCTCAGCAGGGTTTTCCTTACAAGAAATTGTAGCGTTGGATAAAATGCAAGGTCCTGGTTCTGGAGACAGAAAATCAGACATGGAGTAGAGGGCCTAGTGCAAGCTTCCCCCAGTCCTCTGTGCCTGTCCTTCAGCATTAGGTCAGGGCCGTCTCTCTCAATCTTTGTTGGGCTTTGTTTTATGGACGTCTTGACTTTGGACATGTATCCTTTTGCTTGAAAACCAGCAGATGGAGCATTGGGCTGACAGTTGATGAGGTGTTGCAGGCCCTGGTTTTGCTGCTAATGCTTCATGACTTAGGAGAAGTCGTTTACTGTCTCTGAGGCTCAGTTTCCTCATGGATGAGGAGAGTAGTCATGCCAGTCTTACTGCTTATGATGCTGTTATGACCGGCTATTAAATCACATTTTTTTTACTCTGGAATCCTAGATCTGCAGGAGTAAAAGTACATTAGAGGTCATCTAATGCAACCCTGTTTGAGGCAGGGATCCCTCCACTTATTAGTATCTGGACAAGTGGGCCTCTCGCTTCCGATATACCATCATGTCTGGACTGCATGCTGAGGTAGCTGATCCTGTACTCGGGGAGCTGTATTATAAAAGCAGAGCACATGGTTAATTAGTTTTGAAAGAAGATAAATGCTTCCGGAAGCGTAACTCTGAATAACTCTGAGGAACAAATAACAAAGATCCCCGAAGAGCCCAAGCACTGCTGTGTCTGACTTGCGCTTTCTTTTCGGCAATGGTAGATACTCATTCTGCTGGCCCCAGTGCAGCCATCCCCGGCATACGTGTTGCTCGTGTTTTTCTGGTAACATAGGAGTAGCATCTATGGATAATGTAATTAGTTGTGTTAATCACCTGCCTCGTGTGCCCTCTCTGATGGGTAAAAGGCCCTCTGTGGGTTTCTGTTTACAACTGTTGTCTGTGTATTAATACTGAGGGAAGTTCATCTCTGGAAAGCTGGAGGTTTTGGTAGTAAATTGAGGTTAAGAGTCATATAACCTGCTTTTTCTTAATCCTTTATATATTTTCAAAACCAAGAAATTTCTGATGTTTGAATCTCCAACTTTGGTTCCAATACAGAACAAGGGATAGAAGGGGATTCTCTTAGGCAGAGAGAGGTTGGAGGAAGGGTAACAAGGAAGCAGGGTTGTGGTGGAGAGAGAGGCATGGCTCCCTACATCGTTTTTAAAATCTAGAGGATCCAGCACATCAATTAGAAGTATTAGGTCACACGAGGGTTAAGAGTAGCTCTTACTTGCTGAGGCATCAACTAAGGAGCTCTTTCACTCCCACCTTTAAGCTTTGCCACTGAGAGTGGTTAAGTGGTTGGGTACAGCAGAGCAGACATCTATGGGGTGCTCCACTGAGGCTATGTAGCAAAAAATGATAACATGTGACTTTGTACAAAAACCCAGATGGACATTTAGGTCTGCTGGCACTTTTCATAAGAGAGTGTCTTAGTCTTCCCATGGTTTGTGAAGCATTTGGGAACTGAGAAGTAGAGTCCTACATAGTGGGTTGGTTCTCCAGCAGATAAGAGAGAGGCGGTACTGGGACTCTCTGATAGCTACTGTGGCCACATAAGGGATGTCAGGACCTTCCAAACAAAAGCCAGGCCACAGGAAGATAAGCCTTGATCTCTATTATGCTGGCATGTCTGTAGGAGTCCAGACTGCCAGATGAGGGAGTCCAGGGCCCTGGAACAGGGCTCGAAGAATCTCAAAGGTGCTTCCTCAAGCTTAGGTCAGAGCTGTGGGTCATGACTGTGACAGACGCAGTGCAGAGCAGACAAGCTAAGGCCTGAGTCAGACAGACAGGCCTTGTATGGACACTCATTTCCATTGCCAGAGCAAGGCAGGTGTCTCAGTTGGTTGGAGCATGGTCCGGCTTACACCAAAAGGTTGTAGGTTCAATTCTCAGTTGGGGCACATGCCTAGGTTGTAGGTTCAATCCCCAGTCAGGGCACACACAGGAGGCAATTGACTGATGTTTCTCCCTCACATTGATGTTTCTCTCTCTCTTGCCTTTCCTCTCTTTTTAAAATCAATAAGCATGAGCTAAATGAGCAGAGTCTAATAAATAGATACTCCTGGAAAAATGAAATCAAATCTTTGTTTACCTGAAGAAGCCACTTGCTGCTTTCTTCCAGGAGAATGTATCTATCTCCTAAGGTTTTATCCTTAATTAGGGTCTCATTGGGCCTTTTGGGTGATAAGAACATGCTTCTGCAGAGCGAGGAGGAATGAGGAGCCTCCCATTGGCTCTCTCCTACAGCAGCGGTGGTGCGGGTGCTCTCAGCTAGAGACTCTTCCCTCTGACTCCTCCTCTCGCTGGTGGTAGCAGAACAGGTCAGGGAGCTTAGCTCCTGATGCTTGTCATTTCAGTGCTGGGATGTCGTTCCTAGTGTATCTCCGCAGTGACTTTTCAATAAAGACGTAACAGTGAATACTAGGCTCGGTCTCTGTCCCTCTGCAGTGTCAGTGACCCAGCAATTTGGGTCTCTCCTACACAGTCTCTGCAGGAAGAAGCTGCAGAGACAGGACCACCAGGAGGCTCTTTGGTGCCTCATTAGAGAGACCAAACTGATTTCCAGACATCACTGACAGCTCTTACTTATTTATTTATTTATTTTGATGTGCTCAGGGAAAAAGAGACACAAGCCAGCCTCCTGATATCTTCTATTTTTCTGAATCTTCCTCTCCTTCCCCTGCCTTTGTGCCGATGTTACTGTTCTTGATTTCAAATCTGAAAAGGATCTCCAAACCTACTTAACATTTCTTGGATGACATTGATCTTATTCCTTCAAGTGTTGGAAAACAATTCAAAAATAACGTTGCTGCACCGAAGGCATGCACCTCGTGGAGACGAAAGCTCAGGCAGGCACTTTCCTCCCTCCAGCACGGGGTTCTCTTGATGATGATGATGGCCAAGCAATCAGGGTCTCCCACGATTGAGTTCCCGCTGCGAGGCTGGTATTCAGTACATTTTTATTGTCGCGAGACTATATTTATGATCAGTGAGTTAAAACCCCAAAGCCGTGTGCCCTCCCAGTCCTGAGTGTTTCCCACAGAGTTGTCTCTGTGCGTCAGGTGGCCTGTGTCCAGGCCTGGTGGCTAGAAGCGCGGGGACGGCTGCTCCTCATGGATGTGGCCTCCTGAAGAAGCCTCAGGGGTAGGGGCTTTGCTGGCCAGGAGCCTCAAGAACCCCAGCCCTTCGCCTGAATTTATCCTTGCTTCTTTTTCTTTTCATTATAAAAAATAATTTCTAGTGACTACTTTTTATTATATATTTTTGTGATGATGGTTATATGAATTTATTCATGTGTCAATATCCTTAGAACTGTCTACCAAAAACATAAATGTTGACATATAATAATTTAAAAATAAAGTAAAAAACACTATACATGAGATAAAATAAAACAAATGACATACCAATTGTAATGTGAAAACCTTTAATGTAGCTGTCATATAACTTATCTCTATCCTGCCTGATGTTTTCTGTTCATGAATAAATATATTGCACATGAGTAATGTTTAAATTTATACACACACACACACACACACACGGTCTGTCTAGAGGGTATCCAGCCATATAATGTAAAAAATAGAAACACTGAATAAGATACAAGATACAAGAAACATTGTACATAGGACAATGATGCCTCAGTCCCCTTCAGTGTAGGCACCTTGGGACCTCACACAGTTCTCCCAGTCACCATCAGCTGTTCCGTGGTATCTTCCTGAATCTCACTGAGGGTCTGAAATCACTTCCCTTCCAAAGTTGATTTTAGTTTTGGAAAAAGCCAAAAGTCCCAGGGTGCCAAATCTGGGTTGTAGGAGGGCTGAGTCACCTGGGTGATTTGATGTTCCACCATAAGACTCTGAACCAAACATGATGCAGACATGAGCAGGTGCATTGTCACAAGGAAGCTTCCAATCACAAATTGCCCATAGCTGTGGCCTTCTGAATCATCTGAAAAGATTTCACAGAGGAATGTTTAAGCTTAATGTAAAATTTGATACATATTCATTGCTCTACTCAGTCATTTTGAATGCAATGGCTACACGGTACACATGCTCACTCAACAGTGTCTACTGCCCCTACTGACTAGTGCAGTGAAGTTGTCATTTTTCACACACGGCATTTCAGTCTACCCTCCTTGGCTGCCAGGGTACATCAATGTCATGCAAACCGTTCTTGTTATGTTAATAGCTAGACTTTTTCTGGACAGGTCTTGTATATTAAAATGAGTGCAGATATTGGATTATAATATATATATATTTATACAACCTGAATTTTCATTTGTGAAAATGAAAATTATTTTGTGGCCATTTTTCCATATTGATACTACCTCATTCTGTGTAATGACTCTACTGTACAATTCCATTATATGAACTTTTTTATTCAGGTATCTTTATTAAAGTTTAAATTCTATCTTGAATTTGAAACTAACTTGAAAATTTAATTTAATTTTACTTTAAAACATTAGTAAACCAAAATTAAACCTTTGGTCATTCACCAAAGCAAGGTTGTCTGTATCTGTTGCTTGCTCCGGCTGGAGACTCAGGAAGTGAAATAAACCAGAAGTCCAAAAATCAGGAGACCTGGGATAAACTAATCATTAAACAGCATGTTAGTTATACTTTGAAATAACATACTAATAGTAATATAAAAGTTTTTCTTCAACCTCTATTTTTAGGTATATTGAAATTTACAAGATTGCAACTCTAAATGAAAAATAAAAAGTGATTAAAAAATAAAAATTAAAAGTTCTCAGAAAAACTTATTAATCTGAAAAGTACTCTGAGAACTCTAAAGAGTGTTCGAGAACTCTGAAAACACAGGGAAAATGCTATATCTATATAGTGCAGATCAAGTGTATTTGTCATTCAAATTCATGATGAAGGATGAAACAACAGTAGTTACACTAATAGTACGAATTTAATCTTATATAAATACTTAAACATAACTTAGCACTTTTTCCCTTTCTTTCAAGAATCCTTTATTCCACCTTGCTGTCTAGGTGGGAAAAAGGTTCAGAGTTAGGTCTCAGTTATATTGAGTTGGCCAAAAAGTTCTTAGTTTTTTTCTATACAATGGCTCTAGTTGTGATTTGTTGTCTTTAACTATGTGAAACAATTCTGTTAGATTGTATTGTGACAGCTGTCATATCAATGTGCATTTAAAAAACATCAAAATTGGTGAATTTTTGTGCAGCCATTTTAATAGTAAAAATGGAAAAAGATATGCAACATTTTCAGTTTATTATGCTTGATTATTTCAAGAACGTTTAAAACACAAATGAAATGCAAAAAAATAAATGCAGTGCATGGAGAAGGTGCGGGGGCTGAGAGAACACGTCAAAAGTGTTTTGCAGAGCTCCTTGGTATTCTTGACATTTTGTCCAAATAATTCTTTGCTGGGGGGCTGTCTTACGTGTTGTTGGAAGATGTTTAGCAGCAACCCTGGCCTCTACCCACTAGAAGCCAATGGAGGGAGATAGCCAACATACTCAAAATATCCAAATCAATAAAGTTATTGGTAAAAATGAGAAATATCTTTTATTTAATGGAAATAAAATTAAGCAGATTCTTTGGCTAACCCAATATTTGTAACCAGGCTAAGAAGAATGGAAATGATACATCATGCTTGCAGTATATGTTTGAATCACTAGAGATCATTGTCCAATGACTTCGGTTCACAATTGCTTGTATTTCTGATATGTCCTATAAGAGTGGGCTTTGAAAAAGTTTCTCCTTGAATGATTACACACACAACAGTCTTATCATTTGTGCATCACCCCTCCAACTCCCTAAAAGTCTATCGACCTCCTCCTTAAAACCTAGCTGTTATCTCATCCTTGATATCTTGAAGATTTCTTTCTTAGGAA
This sequence comes from Phyllostomus discolor, assembly GCF_004126475.2. Classification (NCBI taxonomy): domain Eukaryota; kingdom Metazoa; phylum Chordata; class Mammalia; order Chiroptera; family Phyllostomidae; genus Phyllostomus; species Phyllostomus discolor. Next base: position 159,123,277 of record NC_040907.2, read on the forward strand.
CTAGAAGCTATGAATTGCAGCCAACCTTTAGCCAAAGAGACCATAATTCAAGTGCAATGGCAACACCAATGTTTGTTTACCAGGAAATTACACCTGTGACTTCCCCAAGGCACCCTTTAGAGCCAAGTTTATTTTCATTGGCCAAACTCAAGAAACAAAGACTTTCAAGTGCCTTATGCCCAAAATGTCATACTTAGGCCTATCTTAGCTTGGCATTTGAGTTCCAGAGAAGTAAACTAAACAACACAGCCCCACAACAATTGAGAACAAGAATAAAAAGGTAATTTTGCAAGAGCACAGAGTGAAGACTGGATAATAAAAATGTAAGTCAAATTAAACAGTCTTCCTAACTTTTATATAAATAATTCAAAGTTTTGGATGAAAAAAAGTGAACACTAAACTCAGACTAACCCTATGGGGGTAGATTTTATTTATTTGATTTTTTTCCCTTTACTCTTATTGTGATGTTTATATATATATATTGAAGTGAATTTTCCCAAAGGAGTTTAGATACAGGTGTATATTCCTTTAATATACTAGTTGCTAATTTCTGGAGTCATTTCTATCTCTTGCAAAACTTCCAATCCATAAAAACTATGACAGAGAATTCCTTCCCCCAAACTCTTCTTCATTACTGCTTCTCCAGCTAGAGTGGCAGGGTTTTTAGGAGAAATTGTGCAACTTTTAAATGTCAGTAAACACACAATGCAATATACAGATGATATATTATAGAATTGTATACTTGAAATCTATATAATTTTATTAGCTACCTCATTAATTTAAAATTTTAGAAACCAAAAATAAAATAAATTTCCATAGATAATTACTCACTTGCAGATGATTTAAAAATGGTTGGTAACTGATCAACATTTTTAAAAACTAGGTAGTGTAATAATATAACCTATGACCCAAATTTGGTCAATGGGCCCAAGGATATGACCTCTTAGATTACAGACTTCTTGAGGACCTACTTCCTAGTCCACAAGTCCTGATACTCATGATGCTGAGTGAATCTTTTCCAAATATAAGTGGATTATTATCAAGAAACAGCCACAGTAATAACTAAAGTTGTGAGTAGTGTCCACTAAGACTTGGTCATTTCTATCACAGTACTTTGAAAGGATGCATTGACCATAATACAGACTCTGGCACAAATAATGCCCCTGCTTTATTACAAAATCATAAGCATGTAATTCTGTAACATAACAAAATCATACACAAGCATACCATATGACATTTTAGGTGAAATGTTCAAATTAAAACTTTAATTATTATACCCACAGTATTACCCTGCCAGCCACACTCAAGCAGGTGCTACTTCTGCTGGACCCTGTATATCCTGTCTCAGAGCAGAGGAATTCTCTTCAAGATGGAATGCTCTGTGTTCTGACTGCAGTGCTGGTTTCTAAACTACACTGTGTCTTGGAGTTGGAAGGGACCCTATGTATCATCTCCTTACGTTACAGATGAGAAAAATTAAGTCAAGACTGCACATACAGTTCAATGTCATATTGATTCCTACTCTCCTGCAGGCAGGACTCTTTCCAACAGGCGGTGATGCTTATTCTGCTCTAACATTCCCAAAGCCTGTCTTGCAAGCAGGTTGCTCCCTGCCTCTCTAATCCTTCTCCTGGAAGACAGCCTACTCCTCCTTCTTTCCAAATCATTCCCATTGAGTCTAGTTCAAGTCTCACTTGCATGTTTAAAATCTTTCCTTGGTTGCTCCAGTTGGAACTTCCTCCCCTAAACCTCCTTAGCTTTTACTTCCATTTTGTATCTTAACCAACCATCCCATTTTATGATCATGTGATTTTTTCTTTGAAGTCTCCCCAGTGATAATTGTGCCTCCTTGGCTATGAGACAAAAACAATCTCATAGGGTCTGACATATAGATGACGCTTAATAAATAATTATTAATAAAATTAATAAACAAATTTTAACATATTTATAGAATAGTGGTCAAAATGTGCAGAACTGCCAATAATTACTAGATGTGTAGTCTTGGGCAAATAGTATAAACTTCTATGAACTCCAACTATTTTATTTGTAAAATAGAAGAAGAGTACCTATCTTAGAGTGTTGTACTATGGACTAAGTTCAATGAAATGCTGAGTGTCAGCCCTGACCTCTTTGGGAAGGGCAGGCTGGACTAATTGAGAGGACACCTCTGCCTACCCCATGCATCACAAAGGCAACATCTATAGATCTGGACTTACTTTCACAGTAACAGGTGCAGTGTGATAAGGTGAAAAATAGCCTCCAGGGGTCCCTGATGTTGAGCTGGGTCTGAGTTTAATTTAGCAACCCATAAACAATCCTGGTCAGCCAGGAGAGTTTTAATCCTGCAATTACAGGTTTCTCACCATATTTTTATATTTTATGCTCCTTCGGGGTTTGCAAGATCCCCAGAATAGAGTTTCCATTTTGCTTAGATTCTCAGCCTCACAAAGGCCTAAAGAGGTGGGGAGGGATGAGTTTAATCCTAGTTTATTGGAACTGTGTTGGAAGTTTACAGGGAATCAAGAATAATGGTACGGTGGTTGCATATTCACAATTTGATTTGGAAGAAAAACATCCCAAAGCTTAATCTCTTAATTATGTATGACATTAAAATATTTTGAAGAATTAAAATCTCACCTTCTAAGGGCCAAATTCTTTTCTAGTCTGTTTATTTTCTAGTCTTCTTTATCTCTTTTTACCTCTTTAGTTCACTACTAACTGCTTTCCACTTCATTTTTCTACTAAGAATATTTTTAGGTCACCAGTGTCTTCTTAGACACTTAGGCACTTAGGGTGACTGTACATCTCCCTTTACACCTGTTGTCTTGGTGTAATTATTAAGAGCACTTGCTTTTGACCTCCAAAGTATCCTGGTATAGATAATAACTTAGAGGATCAGCTATGTCTTAGTCACCAATGACAGAGATCCTTAGTCCTCAACCACACTGTCATATGTGCCACAGTGGAGAATATTGGCGTAGAAAGTATTTTCGTATAGTTGACGTATCATACTAGTTTTAGGTATACAACACAGTGATTTCACATTTGTGTACCTTACAAAGCGATCAATATGATATCTAGTAACATTCTGTCATTAGACAAGGTATTACGATATTGACTCTATTCCCTATGCTGTACATTACAGGGCCATCTCTTATTTATTTTATAACTAGAACTTTTTACCTCTTAATCCCCTTTATGTGCCATCCCACCACACCCCTTCCCTCTGGCAACTATCAGTTTGTTCTCTATCTATGAATCTGCTTCTGTTGTGTTTGGTTTTATTTTTAGATTCCCATATAAGTGAAATCATGTGGTATTTGTCTTTCTCTGTTTGACTTATTTCACTTGGTATAATAACCTCGAAGTCCATCCATGTTGTATCAAATGGGAAGATTTCATCATTTTTTATGACTGGGTCAGATTCCATTGATATGTACCACTTCTTTGTCATCCATTCATCCATGGACACTGAGGTTCTTTCTATATATCGGCTATTGTAAATAATGCTGCAATGAACATAGGGATGCATATATCATTTCGAATTAGTGTTGTCATTTTCTTCAAATAAATACCCAGAAGTGGGATTTCTGGATAACATGGCACTTCTAGATTGAACTTTTCAAGGAAACTCCATACTACTTTCCACCAAATTGGCTGCACCAATTTACAATCTGACCAACAGTGCACAAGGGTTCCCTTTTCTCTGCATCCTTGCCTGTAACTGTTATTTATTTTCTTCTGGATAATAGCTGTTCTGACAAGTGTGAAGGGGTAGCTCATTGTGGTTTTTGATTTGCATTTCCATGATGATTAGTGACGTTGAACATCCTTTCATGTGTTTTTTGGCCATTTGTATGTCTTCTTTTGAGAAATGCCTGTTTAGGGCCTCTGCCCATAGTAATTAGATTGTTTTTTTTTTTTAATCTTGAGTTGCATGAGTTCTTTATTTTGAATATTAACCCCTTAGCAGGTATATTATTTGCAAATATTGTCTCCCATTCAGCAGATTGCCTCTTTTATTGAAGCCAGAGACAAAGCTCAGTGGAAGCCACAGGACAGGAAAATGCAGATTTAGTGGCTAATAAAAAGTTTCAGGTGAAAGAATGTGGTAATTGAATTGCAGTCATTAAAATGAAGGCTCATCTGTATGCTTCCTGAGTCTTGGTCCAGCTATCTGACACCAAGCCACTGGTTGATACAGAGGTACCACTTACCATGGCGGTCCAGGGCTCCTGAACTAATTTGCAAAGGATGGAAGATAGCTTTGGTAATTAGGAGTCATGGAAGAGGATGTGAGCTTAGATTTGGCCCTGAAAAGGCCACAGGTGTCTAATGCAGGGTTAATTTGCAGGTTAATGTATCAGATACTGAAATTTTCTAATGTTTTATACTTTTTTTTTACTACCACAGCATAAGGCACTGAGGTCTATCCAGGAACATAATTAGCTATGTGACATTAGTGACGACAAACTCAGGGTTCCCTGTTTTGTGGAAGTGTGCTTAGTCTCCAGCTTTCACAATGAAGCATCTCACAGAAGTGTCTATGCAAGAAAAACATGTGATAATCATGCAAATAACACCCTTCTTTGAACTGGAGGACACACGTGGTGGGGTAAACTGAGGTTAACAATTCACTCATCGTGGGGCATAGTAGCTGGAAGTGAGGATTTATTGGAAAACACGTGCTTAGTGGACACAAACATGATGGGGATTAAGACTTGGGAGTTCGCTTTCTCACTGCTGTGCACAGTGCCGCCAGAGCCGCCTGCTGGTGGCCAGGGCCCCAGAGCACTTAGTCCTGTCTTCAAATTCATCTTAGATCCTTTCAAGAAAAATGAAGTAATCTCAGGTGTAGTGTTCATAATTGCTGAAAAATAAGTTAGTTACTGAAGTTGCTTTTGCCAGCCTCTGACAATGCCCTGTTCTTGTCAACTTGACGATTCCTACAAGAGGTGTCTGTGAGACCCTGCCCTGGGGACTAAAGACATGGGATGGACGTGACAGATGTGGTTCCTGCCTTCTCGGGGCTGAGGGAAGATACTGATTCCAGACATCTCTGTCTTCCCACCCTGATCCCCTTGTTTTATTCTCCTTTCCTTTCTACCGTCTCCTCAGGTGGCTCTGGATACCCTCTTCCCCTCCGTGGCATCCCAACTAGAAGTGAATGGGGTCCTGTAACAGAACATCTATGTCTGGGGGGAAAGATCATGATGTACTTACTTTCGAAATTGTGTTAAAAGGTCCATCTAATTTCTCAAAAAGGAGGCAAATGGGATTTCCGTAGAAAGACCAGAAATGAGGTCCTGGGGACAAATAGGAGGGAGGCTTGAAAGAAGAGACATGGTCATCTCATGTCAGAGAATGTAGGCACAGAAAGGAAATTTCCTTGGAATGAATTGAGAGTTTCTCATTATAGTAGATCAAGTCCTACTCATCCAGCTTTCCATACTCAGTAAATCCCAGAGCCAGGATTCACACTCAGCTCTGTCTGATCCCCAAATTTATGTTCTATAGATAGCTCATTTTCTTTGGTCCTGTTATCTGCCTTTAGATTTATATTGTAATTACCAGATAAGAAAGTCATTAAAATATTTTCTTTTTTAATTTCCAGTAAGGTCTTAGGAATTACAAGCAGTATATCCTTGCCTGAGTTTCCGTTCTAGTTCATAAAGTAAAAACATGACCAGGAGAGTCTCACCGGGATGCTGCCAGTAGTGAACCCCATAACTAACTGAGATGGGGAGTCCAGACATACAAGGGGACACTTGTGTTGACTAAGGAGGTGTCAATTTCACCTGATCCCATCTTGGATTTTAACTATATTCCCTGTAAGGCCTTCCTATTCCTCACCTTTGAAGGTGGGAGTGAGGAAGAATTCATTAATATTAGCCACTGTTCCTGTCTGCCGAGATGATGATGCTCAGACTCTGCAGGCTAGGTTCTTAGGAAAAAATGCAATGATGGATATGACTCCCCCGAAGCCAACCTCAACCCCTTGTCACAAAGCCTGATCAACATGGCTGCTTGCTTCCTCAAAGCCAGCCAGGGAGAGAATCTGTCTTTATCATGGCCATTACCATTGTGTGTATTTTAGTCAAGTGTACATGAAAATACACGCACACATACATATGTCCTGTTACTTCTGCTGGAGTTAGAATTCATGTTACTGATCCCTAGGACAGCATGGTGCCTAGGCTCCTGTTTCAAGACTCCTGTTTGGCTAGAGGGTTGCCTGTTCTAAGACAGTGCTTCTTGGACATTGGTAGGAAAGAAGAGGAATGTACAGGAAGGCATGAAAGTATACATTTTCACAATTTCTGGAACACACTGTTTTTTTTTATCTGCTGAGCTAGGATTCATATAATAGCCCTGCTTAAAGTCATTTAAATGAAAGCTGCAACTGAAACAAACATAACTGGAATTACCATCTCCACTTTTTATAATCCCTCCACATCTTACCAAATAATTTTTTTTCACGCAACAATTCAAGATGTCAGCAATTTGAATTGCTTAAACTCATGTATTTCTGTCAGAGTCCCCTCCTTTATGTGGACGGATATAAGACTGCTTACTCAGTGCTGCATGATTTATATGTCATTTAACCTGAACAAAGAGAGGTGTAATGCAAACACAATGTTGATAAGCAACTGTTAGGAGTGAGGTGTAACATCCTTGATATCATTAGAGGATCCCTTCTTAGCAAGTAATGAATACACAAGCAGTAGCTTGTCTACTTTTCTTAGAGAGAAGGAGTATCATTTACCAACCTTTCCCCATTTGTAATTGTAACATAAAACATTTACTTTGAACACTATGTTAAGTCATGCCTGCCTTAGTCTGAATGTTTGTACTTCCCACCCCCTCATTCATATATTGAAAGCTAACCCCTAGACAACCGTTTTATTTGGTGATTAGGTTATAATGGTGAAGCCCTCATGAGTGGGATTAGTGCCCTCCTATTAGAGGCACAAGGGAGCTCTCTCTTCTCTTCTGCCATGTGAGGGTACAGCCAGGAAGTTCTGCACTTGAACCAGAGAGCATGACCTCACCACACCCTCTATCTGCTAGCACCATGATCTCAGACTTTCAACCTCCAGAAGTATGAGAAGTAAATTTGTTATCTATAAGTCACCCAGTCTATGGTATTCTGTTAGAATAGCCCAAACAGACTAAGACAGAAAACTGGTGCCCAGAAATGAAGGTACAACTGTAACAAATCCGTAAAATGTGGAATTGGCTTTAGAACTAGGTAGCGGGTAAGAGCTAGAAGAATTTTCAGATGCATGCTAGAAAAAGCTTGCACTGCTGTGAAGGCACTGCTAAGGGTGATCCCAATCAGAGCCCAGAAAGAAAATAGAAGCCCTGTAGTGAAAGCCTCAGTCTTGTTAAAGAAAACCTAGGTGGTCATGAACAGAATTCTGGGAGAAATATGGACAGTAAGGGCCATCCTGATGAGACCCCAGATGAAAAGAAGGAACACACTATTGAACTCTGGAGGAAAGGTGATTCTCGTTATAAAGTGGCAAAGAGTTTGGCTGAATTATGTTTGTGTCATAGTATTTTTTGAAACATAAAACTTGTGATTGATGTGTCAACCAAAAATTAATTTTAGACTTTAGTAGAAATAAAAGCATGTATTTGAGCAAAAAGAGCAGCAGCCTGGCAGACACAGGTTCAGGTAGCAACCTACATTGTGCTCTGCCTAGACAATGGAGAACTTCCCACCCATAGTTTTCATTTTGGTCCACTTCATGCAAATGAGGCTTTTAAATTGTGCAGTTATGATTGGTTCAAATTTTGAAGTTCTCATGGGTAGATATATATGCAAATGAGAATAAAATGTCTGTAATTCTGATTGGATGAGGCAGGCCCCAGCCCATTGGACCAAAGATGAAACCCAGTCTTCCCTACAGTGGTTGCCTCTGATGGAGAAAACAGGCAGGGGCATACTACAGGAGGTTGAAAGTTCATTCTGGAGCTTTTGCTGAAATGCAGAGTGTGTGACAGGCCTCTGTCAGCAATGGCCACTAGACTCTGGTTATTAATTTGGGACTAGTTAACCAGAAGTCCATTTTGACAGATACATTTTTCCTTGGAGTTCACCAAATGAGACTGAATATTTGGCTGAAGAAATTTCCCAGCAAAGTGTCGAAGAAGCAGCCTAGTTCCTTCTGCTTCTAAAGTATGAGGGGAGATAAATGACTTGAAGATGGAATTGCTAATGAAAACAGAACTAGAACTAAAACATGTATAAAATTAGTAGCCTATCCATATTGGAAAAAATGAGAGCCAGCTCCAAAGAAAACACAAAGGGTGGACCAAATCTGATCAGGAGATTCAACCGTCATCTAAATAGAGGCCAAGACCATTGTCCAAGGTGAGGGAAAATGACCACAGGGGGGACTTAAAGACCATCAGGACTGCCATCCCCTTCCACAGGCCCAGAGAGCATGGGCCAAGGTTTGGGGGATTCAGAGTGGTTGCAAAGGAGACTGTCTATGGCAATTTGTCATTACCACCCAAACTAAGACAGATAAATGATATACATTTTCTAACTTACTATATGAAAAAAACCCATCTTACTGTTTTAGTTCATATTTCTGTGAATATGCAAAAGAATGGTATTTCCATGTACTGGTGTACTACCTGAGAATTCTGCTGATTTTCTGTTCGTGGGTGAGAATTTCTAGTGCAGACACCTAACAAAGGGATGAGCTGTTGAGCAATGTGGCATTTTCAACACACTGGACTTTTTGAAATTTAGGCTGACCTCTGCTTGTGGGGATGCAGTGAGAGAGGGATTTAAAAGGGGAAGCAGGAATAAGTAGTTTTGGAGTCATTTTCCATGTTTTGAGAATTCATCAATTCTTACTGTGGGCAAAGGCTGCCAAGAACCACGCTGTGTCTGAAAGTGCTAAATTCAGAGTTGAAGGAACTTTAAAGTGACTCTTGCCTTCTTTGACACTTCCGCCTCCTGTCCTAATTCTCTCTCCCCTTTCCCTTTTACTGCTTCGGAGAGGATGTCATCTTGATAACATTTCTCTAAGGGTCACTTACTGATTAGCTCTTTTAAGCTCAGCCAACTTCTAACCAGGCATTTACTTGCCTGCATCTCCAGTGTCTGAACTGTTGCTTCACAAAGCTGTTCGGCCAGTAAGTTGATTTTTTGAAGGCAAGTATCAGTAAGTGTCGATAAGCATGGGGGAGAAATGTGGTGTGTAACAGATAACTGAAAATATTGGTCAGCTAAGAGGCTGCTAGGCCAATTTCAGTGTTTGCTTTCCTTCGATGGAGAGATAACAGGATTTACAGGCACACCAATCGCAGGAAACAGAAAAGTTTCATTAGTTAAACTGTTTGTTTGGCAACCCTAAATGTGGACACATTTTGTTTGATTTGCCTCTTTGTGCACACCTTTATGAAGAGATTAGAATGAATTGTAGAGCAAGGGTACCTAGCGGGTCTCGGTTTTGGCACAGGGTTCCATTACCCTGAGTGAGAACCAACACAGTGACCAGTGGTGGAGGCCGTCACGGAGCAGCCATGCTGAACACTATGCACACATGTGTGTGAGCATCTCCCCGATGTTATCAGCTGTGGGTCCATGAGAATGGGAGAGTCCCTTTTGGTTCTCACAGGAAAAAAGCAACAGTTTTTATTTTTACTGAGGAAAAAAATGTGGTTAATCAGAATCTCTCAGGACTGAAATGGCCAAAAAAACCACATTGAGATCAATAAATCTCTTTCTAACTTTAAATAGATGTACTTAAGCCATTCAAAAGGCATCTAAAACAATGTGACACCATGGAATAGGCAACAGGTGAGTATTAGACCTCATCCTGGTCTGTCCCGAAGTTACTAACTGACTAGATATGGTTTTATTTTCCTGGGCACCATTTTTCTCAACTGTCTATTGAGAAGCATGGACTGACAGTCCCCCTGGCCATTGCCCACCTAAATTTTGTGAGGTGGCCATCTTTCACATCTTAGAAGCTATGCATTCCCCTGTCCTCTCCATTAAGTCACTGCCCAAACTTGTGGGATCAGAATACATTTTCTGTTGGTTCAAAGCAGCTTAGTCTATGAAATATAAGAGATTGTCTGTGTGATTTCCAAGAAGCCCTTGTCTATGAGTCTTCACATTTATCAATTGCTCTGTTATCAGTTGGTAAAAAATGCCTAATTTTTTGGTGCTTGAGCAATTAAGCACTATGTTTCTTGAATCATCACTGTTTACTAGACACAGTATTTTCATGGTACTAAGCACCGGGTTTCATAGGATTGTCTCATTTTATTTTCTTGACTATTTAATGAAGCAGCGATGAACAGTATGCAAATTTTGCAGCTGAGTCAACTGAGGCCCAAGAGGTTAAATGAGCATCTGTGTTCACAAAACTAACCAGTAAATGAGCCAGAATTCCAACTCAGGCCACATGATTCCAGAACATGACTATCTAATGTAGTGCATCAAATATGTTACTGTCTTGTCTTGTTTGTGTGTCTCTTATAAAAGCTATGCACGATGGTTGTCCTCCTTCCTCCCTTCCCATGGCTACGTCTAGATTTTCTTCTTTTGTTTTCTTTAATTCGTATATGTGCCTAGGCATTTTGGTTTTGTTTTGTTTTGTCTTTTGTATTCATCTTGCTCAGCATTCTCTGAGTTGTGTGAGTCTTTGGTTTGTTATCTATCACTAATTTTGGAAAATGATTAGCCATTGTCACTTCTAGTATTTCCTCTCTTTCTCCCTTCTCCTTCCAACCGTATCTATGTTACACTGGTCTGCCATTTTTAGATAATCTATCCATTTTTGTTATTTATTCTATATTTGCCTTTTAGTTTGGATGATTTCTATTGACTTATCCTTAGGTTTCCTGGTGTGTTTTTTTTTCTTAGTTGTGTCAAAACTACTGATGAACCCGTGTGGGCTATTCTTCATTTGATACTTTTTTATCTCAGGGTGTGTGACTGGGTGATTCATTCTTTTATTGACCATCTCTCTGCTCCTGCTACCCATCTAGTCTTGAATGTTTTCTACCTTTCCATTGCAGTCCTTAACATACTAATCATATTTACCTTAAACGCTGATAATTCCAATCTGTTATATCTGACTCTAGTTCTTTTTATTGCTTTTCCACTTAAGGCTTTTTTTGCCTTGAAATTTTATTTTGTTGTTGTTATTGTTAAAAGTCTGACTTGTTTTATAGGGTGGGAGATATTGAGGCAAATTGACATTGAGTGTGTGAATTTATATTGCCTGAGCAAAAAGATGGGCAATGCAGAATAATTGTTGTAACTATGGGGACCAAATGCCTAAAATTCCTTTAGTGACCTTGTTTTTGACTCCATTTTTGTTTCAGCTTTGAGGCTTCCTTTAGTTCTTCTAAGAGAGGCCATGCCTCTCGTAGTTCTCCCAACTGTAATCCAACGTTATTTTTGCTGCATGCTTATTGGTATACTGATAGAGATGGAGGAAGCGAAGGAGAGTTTCTAATCTTCTGATTAATCTTTAGTATTTGCAGTTCACACTGAGTCTGCGTTGTCAGAGGTGTGGGCTTCCCTGTGTTTCTATTCTCCTCCTGACAAGTTTAGAGACAAAGAAAGCTTTCTCATTGGCTCTTTGGCTTCTTACCTACTAGGCAAGAGAGAATGTTTTGGGTTGCCCATACAGATTCCACTTGTCATTGAACAATCACACATTCATTCATTCAACAAATATTTATTAGCAATCCCTGTATTCTTGATATATAGTTCATTTTAGTTGTGGATACTGAGAAATATTTTATAATCTATCGGGTTTTTTTCCCCTTGCCTAATAAAGGTGGATGACAGGGTCCAAATCCCCAGACTTCTGAGTGCTCTCTGACAGTGTGATCAGGAAACCGGGAGTGGGGAAGTGTCACATGGTCATTGAGACAGCCTGACCTGCCTGTCACCCCTCCAGCAGCAGGACTGTAGGAGGCCTGCTGCCAGAGAACACTCACCCAGAGAGGCACGCAGGTGCTGAAACTTGAACCAGGCAAAAAACCCTTTTGTAAATTTTCACCGAGTTACATTATGGACTGGCTCCCTGCCCCCACCACATCTAAAGTATTGAGATTCCCTTATTCTGTTCTTTTGGATTCTAATTCTCTTTCCAAGATTAACAATTTGGTCTTATTTCCTGTCCTCTTTTTATTCCTCTGTACAGAATACACCAAGATGCTCATTTAAATTTTTATGAAGTATTGGTTTTATTATCCCCATTTATCCTCTTTCTGTTTGTCAAACACAGGCAGTGGATGTAACAAGTTTATGTGGACATTAAAGCAGGGCTCTCCATAGCTTATTAATTAGACAGCCTATAAATGAACCCAATGTCCCTCTTACCTAAAGTGGGGGAAGGTGGGCTGGGAGGGGCCTTTCTCCCCTGCTGTTGCCATGAGTGAATCTGGAGGCTGCTGATTTATAGGCTCTCCTAATGGCTCACCTTCCTCTTGAGCAGGAAAGGAGAAAGTCAGCCCTTTGCTACACCAGATAAATTAATTACATTATCCTCGCTCCTAAATTGTGATAAAAATTAAAGTCACATGCAAGTGAAGCAAGTAAGGTGCATATTTTCAGGAAAAATATTGAGAGCAGAGGCCTGGGTTTTCAGCTGGCACCATACTACTCAGTTACAAGTGCCTGTGAGACTCAACCAGGGTCTTTTTTTTTTTAAGTGATGCTGATATCTGGGTCCCTACCTCCTTACATTTTCTCATATTTCAGGTTATTTAAGTGTGATATCTGGGATGCAGTACTTTCTAAACCTCCCAGGTGACTTGTTTTTCCAGCTACGATGAAGAGCCACTAGTTTGCATTTTCCAAGGGGCTTGACATAATATAAAGCAATTCAGAAGTATTGCTGGGCCACATTGAAGCTTCTTGGTACGTGTTGTCCCACTCTGCCCCACAGCACTGAGGGAGCGTCTCAAGTCTCGGCAAGGTTGTGCACACAGTAGGTGCCTCCCGAGCCTTCCACGGTTCCTGCAGAGCTGCAACTTCAGCCACATCCTGCACTGCATTCTTCCTGCCAAGCCCCCTGATTCCACGCACACTCAGCACTTCCACCATACTTCTGGGGCCAGCCCGTCCCAACGGCAGAGAGGAATGAATATGAGTGCCACTCGAGAGGAGTGTGTGGGCCGTATCCCGTGGCACGCCTCTCCCTGAGGCTTGCTGTTCACTCACGGGCAGTTGCTGTTGCTGTGGTCTTCAGCCTCTCTCCTCGCCTGTCTTGTATCAGTCCAAATGTCATTTACTTTGTAACGAGAAAGCATGGCCTTTCCTGAAGGGAACCCAATCCCAGACACTCTTTTCTTATATGGGCTGGCCGTACAGATGATTAACCTCCCTCTTCTGCCTTATGCACCCCCACTGCACACTCAGGGCGCCTGCAGCCTCCGCACAGCCTCAGCGTGCAGGATGCTTTTCATAACTATTAGCACATGCGGCGCTTTGTACCATTTTCATATTTTCACTTACTCATTTTTAATCGATCGAAACCCTCCCCCTTTCCTGTTTCCTTCTTAGAAGGGGAAATCATTGATTCCTGTGTCAAATTCTGGATCTTCTTTCATGGTGCAGAATCTGGGAGTGAAGAAATTGAAATAAAGCCGCGAGCCTAAGCTGATGGGAAATGACCAATGACTGAGCCAGGACATGGGAGAAACAGGGAGGAAACATAAGAACTTCCTTGTCTTGTGCTGTTAAAAAGAGATTTTTTTTCCCGGAATAACTTAAAGGAAAATAGAGCACGCTGAAGGTGTGCCACAATGAGTGTGGAAACATATGAGAGAGTTTAAAAAATACATTTAAGTAATTTTTTTAAAAATTTATTTATTTTTAGAGAGGGAAGGGAGGGAGATAGAGGGAAACATCAATGTGCAGTTGCTGGGGGTCATGGCCTGTAACCCAGGCACATACTCTGACTGGGAATCGAACCTGTAACACTTTGGTTCGCAGCCTGCACTCAATCCACTGAGCTACGCCAGCCAGGGATTTAAGTAATTTTTTAATGATTTTAATAATACATTGTGGTATTTACAGGGACACCACAAACTTGATGCAAATTAATTTGCAATTGTTTTTGATTGTCATAATGAAGCTTTTAAAAATGTGACTCAATGTCAAAACTATAGCAAAAATCTGCTTTGTTTGAAATGACTGGAGTTTCTCTTGGTGCCTGTAAACCTCTCCCTCAGAGGCAGTGCATGTGTCTGAACAGCAAAGGCTCAGAACCTCCACAGTACCTATCCCCAGCCTTAAATATATTTATTGCTCACTTCTTAGTCATTTGTTATGATAAATAATTACATTTTCATTTATTATTATTGTCATTGTATCACCATTTTATTAACTAACTTATAACAGAGAATATTATGTGTCAGTTCGTGTGCTAAAACTTGTAAATGCCTGGTCTCATTTAATCCCCACAATCAGCCTAGATTCATGAGGAGATTATTGCAATAATCTATGTTAGAGATGCCCAGTTTATGAGCTAGGCTGTAGTCTAACAGTTTAAACACACACTTAAATGAGTATAATGCAAGGAACTAAGTATATGTTTTGAACAAACATGTACTGAGCACTTTTTAGGGCTCATCCTTCAGATGTGAGTACTAAGTAGATGGTGGAATTGAGACTTGAACCCAGGGAATATGACTTTAGCAACTGTACTGTTAATCGATCCACTATAATGGAAGGAAGGAAGGAAGGGGAAGAGGGAGGGAGGGAAGTAACAGAAGGTAAAGGAAGCAAAGAGGAAGAGAGATAGATAAAGGGAGACAGGATGGATGGGAACCTGGAAACCTTCTGGCCAGTTGCCAGGAGAGGTTGTAGGTTCTTCGGAGATGACCCTCAGTAAACTGATGCTACCCAGAACTGGGGTCGATTTAAGGCTCCCTGAAAGTCTCTTCAGCTCTTAAGTGACTGATTCCATATAAATAGGGAGAAATGAACTAACTCCATGAAATCTCTGCTACATATTACGCCCTCTGCAATATAAACTGTCTTATTTAATCTACAAAGAGTTTTATGTGGTCACTTTTCACAAGTCAGTGGAGGTTCAAATTGCTGGCCACAGTGGTATTTTCTGTACTGGTAAATGTTGGGACATAACAAATGGCCAATAATAAAACATAGTTATATAACTGATGGTATAGTTGTATAATGGATATTTGCATGGCTGTTTCATATGGCAGTTTTGAAGGCAATTAAATGTCCTATGAAAATGTTCAATACAATATTGCATGAAACAAAATCAGGGTACGTAATTATACATATGGCATAACTATTAACATGAGTTTTATTTAAAAAAAAATACCCACTTTTAACACAGAAAAGGAAATGGAGCTAAAACATGGCGCCTCAGATCTAGAGTATCCGTGACTTACGCGTTCTGAGCGGCAAAAAGCACAGCATTCACTGCCCTTTGGGTGGTGCCCCTTAGGTCTGCCCTGCTCGTGTGACCCTTCTTTGCTTAGCTGACCTCCCTGAAATCAGAATTGTACCAGCACCCAGGTTGCCTGCCAGACTTCCCCTGCCAAATTTGTCTGTCTAGGTCTTTACTAGGTCTTGTCCTTGCCTCATCACACAAGCCGGACACACCTTCACCTACGTACAGACTTCTAATTTCATATCTAATGTCACTGTAGCAGGTCTCTACTAGCACCATTCCATAGAAATATATAGGTCACAAATAGATCATATATATGGAATTTAAAGTGTTCTAGTATCCACATTAAGAAGTGTGGCTACTTTCAGGTTAAAAAAAAAGAATCAAGTTAATTTAATTTTTGCAATACATTATTGTAACTCAAGATATCCAAAATATTATTTTAACATAAGATCAATATTGAAAGTATGAGATACTTTACATCCTAGTTTTGGTACAAAGTTTTAGAATTTTGGACTCACCCATATGTCAAGTGGCCAGTAGCATGTGTGGCTTCTGGCTACTGTCTAGGAGGGACAGGACAATGCCCAGTATTCTTGCTTTTCAGATTTGGTTTCTAAACTCCTCAGCTTTGTGCAGTTTAAATTTAGGTGAGCCCTGACTGGTGGGGCTCAATGGGTGGGGCATCATCCTGCAAACCAAAAAGGTCACTGGTTCAATTCCCAGTCAGAGCACAGGCCTGGGTTGCAGGCTAGGTTCCCAGTTGGGGGCATGCAAAAGGCAACCAATCAATATTTCTCTCATACATTGATGTTTCTCTCCTTCTCTTTCTCCCTCCCTTCCACTCTCTCTAAAAATAAATAAATAAAATCTTTAAAATAAACACATTTAGGTGAAAGGCTACTCAGTAGTCCCTGCAAAAATAAATTGTCAGAAAATAGTTTATCTTAAAGGAGAATTAAGCTACGGAGGCCCTGTTAATGACTTAATTGGCAAGGGATAATACATTTGCAAGGGGCAGTTTTCCATTCATTTAATTAAATTAAAGTGAACATTAAAATTACTCATAACTTGTGTTACTTCAGGCTGTAACTATAGGAGCCTTCATTTCACTTCTCTGACACATAAAAGACATCAGCGCTAAGAGCTTTTTTAGAAAAAATAGGCCCCCGAGCCAACAGCGTGGGGCCAGCAGGGCACTTTCAGAGCCTTCCCTGGGGCAAGCTCCCCTTCTCCAGTCATCCCTGAAGTCATTGAATCACTTATTTACTCAGTCTGTGAAGTTCTGGAATGACCTTCACTTTGACTGCTGGTGGACATGCAAGGAAGACTTCTTCATTTCTTTTTAACCCTGAGTGTGTAGAATATGCCAATATAGTCACAGCTATATAACTAATCTTCTCCCTTATTACTCACGAGTGAGGCCAGTAGGCAAGTGGAAATGGGAAGGGGTGGGCTGATCTACTACTGAATATTTCCTTCTGGTTCAGAGCTACTTGCTCAGGATCTCTAAGCAAATCTAATACATCCCGACATCATCACACATCCATCATGTTGCCCTGTATGCCCCAGAGAATATTGTATCTGTCAGCAACCTTTCCTACACATTATATCATTTTCTCTGTCATTTCCAACTATGTGAGTTATATTAGGCTTTTGTTATTCTCTTCGCTTTACAGATGGCGCAATGGGGCCTACCCTGCCTTTTTCTCTCACTTTGCCAAACTAGCCTCCAAACTGCTTCTGAAGTAATGCCACATGACACATCTGACTGTGTCATGCCCTGACAAATGTGCTCTTTGCTGGTGTCAGGCCAGAGTACACACTTCTTGGTGTGACCCTTGTGTCCCCCCAGGATCTGACCCCTTGTACTACTCTTCAGCCCAATTTCTCACCTCTGCGTACTCAGAGGGCTACCCACACTGGCCTCTGAATAATCATAACAAGAGTTACTGCCTAGTCCCTGTGTCCTGGCTGCTATTGTAAATGGTTTACATGTATTAGCATATTCACCAAAAGCGTATGCCATACTTGGTACTCTTGTCCACCCTCATTTTAGTGAGTTGTATCAGCTGTGTGCACCTAGGTAACCACTACGCAGAACAAGGGAGAGAACATTTCTACCCCTCAAGAGTTTCCTTTATACCCCATTTCAGTCACTTCTTCATTGAATGAACTCTTCAGACCTTAAGATCGCTGCATTTTATTATATGATTATCTCAACTTAAAAATTATAGCACAGGCCGGTAACATGTCAACTAGCAGCTGGATTTCATATTTAGTATTTTACTTTCTTCTTCCCTCTCCTTCACTCCTCACTCCCTGGATTTCTTGATTCTCTCCCAGGCTATGTGTAATCTCTGGACATGATACATTATGGCCAAACTTAGTCACTTATAACCTGGACCAATTTTGTACAACTATTTAAATGTGCAATGCAAACAATTACATTTTAAATAATATCTGCCTCTACTCAGCAGTTCCTCAGTATTAGGCACACTTGCTGTGTAGCAAGACTAGGTAGTTTTGAGGGTAAAAGTCAAAAGTGTGGCCCTGGAGAAATGCAAATCAAAACCACAGTGAGGCGTCGGCTCACACCAGTTAGAATGGCCCTCATCGAAATGATAAGAGGATGTAGAGAAAAGGGAAACTTTGTGCATTTTTGGTGGGCATGTCCATGTGCACAGGCTCTGTGGGAAAGAGTATGGAGATTCCTCAAAAAATTATAAATAGAATTACTTTATGGTCCAGCAGTTTCCCTTCTGGGCATACAGGTAATGGAAATGAAATCAGTATCTTGGAGCACGATGTGCACTCCCATGCTCATTACAGCATCATGCAGAATAACCAAGATAAAGAAACCCTGAGATATATATATAGATCTATCTATCTATCTATCTATCTATCTATATCTATATCTATATATATATAATTCAGCCATAAAAAATAAATCCTGCCCCTTGCAACAGCAGAGCTAAACCCGAAGGCCATGATGTTAAGTGAAATGAACCGGAAAGACAAATACTGCGTGCTATCACTTATATGTGGAATCTATTAAAGTTGAATTTATAGAAACAGAGAGTAGATTGGTGGTTGCCAGGGGGAGGAGGCTGGGGGAGATAGATGTTAGCCAAAAAGCACAAACTTTCAGTTATAAGATGAATAGGTCCTGGGATCTAATATACTTCGTGGTGACTACAGTGAACAATACTGTTACATACTTGAAAGTTGCTAATAGGGTAGGTCTTACAAGGCACCAAGTTGTATACCTCAAGCTTATACAATGTTGTGTTTGTCGTGACTCAGTAAACCCATGGGGGAAAGGCCTGTGGGCCCTGGGCACTCTGCTTCAGTCTGAATCTGGCTCTCCATTTCATGTGCTTGGTTTACTGCATCTTCACAACAACCCTATGTGCGTGTACCATTGTCCCATTTAACAGATGAGCAAACTGAGGCATAGAAATGTCAAAGAGCCAGCCTAGCCACACAGCTGGCAAGGAAAAATGAAAGGATTTGGCCCAGATCTTATTGAGTGCAAAAGCCAAGCCCTTAGAAGCAGGCACGATGAGGATGCTTGGACCTGTTGGCTCGTATCCTTCTGTCTTTGCCACTGCCACTTATTTTGATGTGCCTTTCCTGCTAGAAGCAGAGTGTTGTTTGCTAGAGCAATTCACAGTGGGCATAGCTGAAGATTATAAGGTGTTTCCCTCGGGGAGTTACATATGCTGCCGAACATTACATGTTTACTCGATTTCCTGGAGATGCAGAAGATGCTTTAAAAAACAGCTGTCATATATTCACGGTTTCTAATTTTCCAAATCAAATATTTCTTTCGAACTTAACCGTGATAGTGCCTTAATAGAATTTTCAAATAATTCTAGACTTGATTTAAATGACATTTTGCTTCTGGTTTGAATACACACAGTTTTTTACTCTCAGCATTGCACTACACTTCCACGCTTCACAGGCATTTGGAGTCCTTTAAGTGTCCTTCCTTCTGTCTGTAACAAGTTAATTACACACATCCTGATACTGATTTTCCTTTTAAAATAAACTTTGTTTTCTTAATAAGACAGATATATATATATGTATATATATTTCTTTTAGTTCATGTATTAGAATGACATCAATCTCACCTCCAGGAGAACTTGGCTAAGCCCTCACCTTACATGTTTACGAAAGATTCCATTTATTTTAAAATAATTGGCAATTTCGCTCTGCTATTACTAATTAGATGTTAATTAATGTCCTTTCACTTGCTCATTTATTTGGACTCTTCCTTGCTCTTCATGTCAGTGTCCCTGAAAGTGTGTAAATTGCATTAATGGCTTTTACCTACCTCTTTAAACAGATTTCAGAACAAAGTAGTCATTTTGAAAATTACAGCAGGCCAACATCTCCATTTGACAAAGGCGCAGAATTACTGGCAGTAATTAGCTGTTTCAGTGAGGGTGCTTCACAGCAGATGCACGGTGGATGTCTGAACTGATAAAAATCAGTCATGGAGAGTTTGCCCTTACCACTGAAGCTCTGAGAAATCCCAAGGAAAAAATGAAAGGACAAAACTTAAAATGCTTGGATAAATGTTTTAAAACTTACACGTCAGATATATGTTTTATTTTATTTCCTCTTTTAACAGCGCTGCCCAATGGGAGATGAGTGCCTTCTTGTAGATGAGAAGACGGAGACTTGGTGTTTCCATGTGTTGGATGGGAGGGAGAGCTCCGTGCAGGGAGGGGTAGCGCCAGGAGGGGGCACCACGACGTACAAAGGCCCAAAACTGAAAGAAACATGGAGACTGAGAGGAGGGGGAGGAGGAGCTGAGCTGGGGCCCATTTCCCAGGCGGTCTGCCATGTGCCGGGCCTCTACGAAAACGTTAAAGGTTTGGTGACTCACCGATTGTGTATCGGAAAGATCACTCTCACCAAAGTGTGAAAAATGATTTCCGTGGATAAAAGAGGAAAGAAGGTCAGTCATAGACGAGAAAGAAGGGTAGCTCCAGCCAGGCTATTGGCAGTGCAGGTGGAGAACAGATCATTTTGACAAGGACTCTGTAAGTAAACTGATAAGGCTCCTTTATGGGTTGAATGGGGATGGCCACGACCCTGGAAGAGGGAGGTGATGAGTATGATTTTGAGGTGTCAAACTTCCAAAACTGAGCAGAAGGTGAAAGCTTTTTTTAAACGAAAAGTTCTGGAAACGGGAAAAAAATCAAAGGCTGGGTTGATCAAGGAAATAGGTTCTGAGGCTGAGGCTTGCTTGCAGGAGATTTACGAAGGAGTCGTCCAGACCAAACCAAACCTGTGCAGGAGGAGAGGGACGCGCCACAGAAAGAAGGCGGGCAGGACAGGGCTGCAACAGAGGCCCCCACCGACCCCGCAGGGAAGCCTGAGGCTGGGAGGGCCTTTCAAAAATGTCCCAAACTGAGGCCAGTAGGGCATATCAGGCAATCATTGACAAGAAATGTCTCTGGGGAAGAGAGTCTAATCTCAAGTGAGTCAGTTCCCCACAGCCCCCAGCACTTCCTGGGGTGGGGGGTGGGGCGGACTCAACTGTGAACTTTCAGCAGGCAAACGTTTTGGTGGCAGAGGAAATGAATGAATTGATCCTGTTTGGATTGTGGGCAACATATGATGGGGTGGCCCCCCCAAACTCCTGGAATTTATTTATTAAAAAATTATGTATTTATTCTTTTTAAAAAATCTTTAATGTTTTTTTACTTTCATTTTTTTAAGATTTATTTATTTATTTTTAGAGAGGGAAGGGAGGGAGAAAGAGAGAGAGAAAGATGAATGTGCGGTTGCTGGGGGCCGTGGCCTGCAACCCAGGCATGTGCCCTGGCTGGGGATCGAACCTGCAATACTTTGGTTAGAAGCCCCTGATCAATCCACTGAGCTACGCCAGCCAGGGCCTTATTTATTCTTATATATTTAAACTTCAGTCACCTTCAAAGTACTCTCCATTTGATGCAGTACACCTATCGAAACTTTTTTTTCCACTGCAAAAAAACAGTTCGAACTCATCAATTTTGATGTCTTTTACTGCTTCTGCCATTTTTTGTTTCACCTCTTCACATCAGCAAAACATTTTCTTTTGAGGGTTTTTTTCATCAGAAAAAGAAAAAGCCACTTGGGGTAAGATTGGATGAATAGGGAGGGTGGGGCACAGGGGGTCATGCCGGTTTTGGTCAAAAATAGCTGAACACTCAGTGTGGTGTGGGCATGTGTGCTCGTAAATCACTCATCGTGAAATAGGCAAATGTGTTGAAAGAGCCTTCAAAAAAATTCACTGAAACAGAACGCAGCCTCTCACAACAATGCCAGCTGGTACACTGATATAGATGGGTTTCTAGAACACTCACCTAGTGGGACAAGCCTGTACTATAAGGGGCCCACCTCCCTCCAGAACATAATTTCATTTTCGGGGGTTCTCCCCTCATACAACAATATCTTTGTACCTTTTCCATCCATCGGAAACAGCTCCCCCATGAGGTGGGACTTCTCATGGAGGAGTTTTCAAGAGAAATATTCCTGGGACAGATCGTATATCCTGAGGCTGCGACTGGTGTGGGATCTATAAGGACACTGAGTCCCTCTCCCACCCTGCACGTTTCCATTTCCCTCACTCTGGCTGGTGTCGGTGCTGGTTCCAGTGGCTCACCTGGATGGGTGACTTAGATCCTCCCTCTGAGATGTGAGACGGCTGGTCACCACCTTCTCAGGTCAGGGCCACTGCACTTGGATTGTCAGTAGATAGGAAGGTACTGAGAACTGCTAAATGGATACTCGGAGTCGCTGTCTCTGCCCTGATCATGTGACAAAAATCTAAACTATTCTTCACTGACCCCAATGTGTAGTGGCAACCCTGCGTTCTTCTCATGATGTGGCCGTTGCCCGTCACTGACGGACGGCTCCTTCTTCATCCGCTGGTCTCTCCACACAAGTAGCCTGCAGTGACCGGGGTGTGGCCAAACCATCACTTTTGCCTTCTCCTCTTATAGAAACATCCCTCTTTCAACCAGAGCATCTTTTTCTGCCCTCCAGCTACAAGAGGAAAGGGTCTCATTACACGCTGCCACAAACCCTCTGACTTCCAAACCTCATCTTAAACTGTCCTTAGACAATGAATAACCTGGTTTTATAAAATGCAACAATGCTGCTCCCAAAACATTACCTAAGACAGTTAAAAAGCATCAGTGCCCAGCAGTTTAAACATAACTACCAGGGAATTGCATATCGGCCAAATTACCTATAGGTTAAACTTGACATTTGTGAATTATTCTTTTTTCTGTTCATCTTATGACTTTAAATGTGATTCATATTTCGTGGTTGAGGTCCTGGGCAAAGCACCCCCATTTTTCTGTCTTGTTGAAGATAGTAAGCAGACCCCACAGGGTGACACTGTAAATTTAATTTTTTGAGACAGAGAAAAGGATGTGGTGGAGAATGACCAAGGCTTGAAATTAGAATGACATAGAATCTTTCCACGTGACCTAGAAAATTGTAATGTAATGTCTTTCCTCACAGAGAGTTACAGGCGGCAGGTTTATAATTGAGTCTGGATGTCAGCTGCCCGTTTTTGATAAGGCCCAGTTCAGACTTTTCTTTGCTTGAAAACACAATACACCTCTTTGCTGCAAGTTTCTCTTCTCTCCCCCTCCCTCCCTCCCTCCCCCCCTCTTCTTCCTTCTCATGCACACACCTAAGTAAGACATATAACCTAACAGTCAGTAAATGAAAGACGAAACCCTCATATCTTAGATGTTCACGTGACTTTTCCTAGAGGTTTCGTAAACTAAGCTTTTATTCATTCTGTTTTCAAAGCCGTGCTGCGTGGCACAGTCAGATTTCGGTCAGACTTGTGCCTCTGCGGGACTCAGGACCGGCTGATGTCCAGAGACGGACCCCTTCAACTGAACGTCAAAAGCCTTCATTCAGTTCATGAGGGCCTCTGAGTTCTGAGACCTTGAACCAGTAACTTGAGCTTTCTGTACACCCGTCTCATCAACTCTAAAGAGATGGTTAAATGTTTCTTGAAGGTCAGTGTTTCTTCTCACACTACTGTAACTATGATGAGATCATGAAACTCCTTTTCTTTGTCTGGACCTATGTCTTCTGTCACAACCACTTCCTTTCTGGAGACATCATGGAAAAATCCTTTTAGTCTCATAAAGTACCCTTTCCATCTGAGGCCAGTGTATTCTCAAACAAATGACTAAGAGAGGATTTTACAATGGTGTTGGGTGGGGACCTGGGGTTTGTGGGTTTAGAGAGCAGAACCCGTGAACTCAAAAGAATATTTAAAATTCAACCCAAGAGTATTAAGTATATTATTTCTGGATAAGTAGCTCTCAGCTACTAAATTTACCTCAGATGATAGTAAAGTCATGAGATTCCTCAGCTTCATTGCAGACACACTGAATCAAAACCAGTAAGGCTTTGTGGAGAAATTTTGCTTTGTTTAGAAACTTTGCTGAGCTCTGCTAAACCTCCTAAAATCTTAACCACTGGCCTACTTTGTATCTGTCACTGTAGGTGTTTTAAAGGAGATAGAAATAAGAAATAGAAGTCTCTCTCTAGCTTTAATAAATTGTTAGTTTTAAAGGAGTCACAGCCCATCTTGGCCCACACCCACGCCATCCATCTCACAACCAGAGCCACCCTGGTTGGGGTGGAGTGAGTGGAACTGGCCCCCCACTGCGGCCTTGGCATGCAGGCACAGCCCCTTAAACCACATCAGGCTAGCTGGGTGTATCTTGTAAATAAATGCATCAGAAAAGCAGCCACAACCAGGCGTGCTCCAAATGGAGCCTCAGCTGCTGATGCTCAGATCTGCCCGCATCAGGCAACTCACAGATATGAAGGCGTACTGACGCACGACCTCTGGGACCGCAGCAGCTCTGCAAAACAGGTGTGAAATGAAGACTTTCTCGTGATAGATATATAATCTTATTAGTTCCAAGCTCACAACCGAACTGAAGTGCCTTATTAAAAATCCCTGCTTTTATATGAGCTCTAACACCTGTGAGATGCGTTCCTCTTGCACCCCGGGAGTTCTAACTGACTGGCCCTGCGTTATTGATTTTTATTTTTCCACTTAAGAAACAGGCAACAAAAAAGCCAATAAATGTGTTTGAAACCCTTTCAAACCAGGCATAAAAATCTTTTTTGCAAAACAAAAAAGAAAAATTCTCATTTCTTGATAACGATTGTCTTGCACAGAGCAGGTAAGGAACCTGAGGGTTGCGAAATAGCTCATCTCAGCCACTTCCAGATTCCCACTGTAGCGTCTCCACAGGCATTTTTGCACACACACACACACACACACACATCACATGCACACACACGCATCACGGCAGAGAAGCAAAATCTGTGACTGTGGATCACTCAGGTCAGGGATCTGTAAAATAAAATTTAAACTTTATTTCCTAGTAGCTTATTGCCTTTGGTTTTATCAGAGAGTCAGAAGCTAAGCAGCCTTTTCATTTTTTGCGTTTACTTCTTGTGCATTTGCCTTTGTGCCAGCTTTTTGCTCTACTCCAGTGCGTCTTTGTGTGCCTCTCGAGCTCTGCTCCTGGGAAATAATTTTCTCTCTCTTGCATAGATCCTTGTTGAAAAATTTTACAATGCCTTGCCCTGTTCATCAACCCCATCTTCCCCTACATATGAGAGGCATTATTATATTGTTTGTGTGTGAAAGACGGCTTTTTTCTTAGGCTTAGTTTATATGCCACATCAAGTTTCAGTCACATGTCTACAGCCATATTTCGAACCATCACCAATATAGTTTTTATCATTCCCATGCAGGGCTATCGTAAATATATTTTGTGTGTGTATGAGTTTGTAATTAAAAGCAATGATTTTTCATACCACTGCTGCCCACCTGGAATCTCAACCATAAATGCAACCACTATTAATCATTTCTGACTCTAGTGCTTTGGTGGTAAACACATTATTTTTTATAATAATACTCCTATCTCTATACCTTGGTTTTTTGACTAGTGGTTTATCGACTAGCGAACTGTCTTTATTTTCTATATTTTCTTCATCTCTTCTCCTTATATCTCGTTGCTGTTGTTGCGGTTGTTGTTGTTGTTGTTGTTGTTGTTTTAACCTTGATATTGAGCTTAAAGAGACAAACTTAGCAAGAGGCTATGAGGAAATGGAGATCTCACCGCCTCCCGCTCCAGTTCCCTGGTCACCTTGGCATGAATGTCTGCCCACAGAAAACACTGATCCGAGGGCAAAGGTCATATAGTGATCTCAGGGATGGGGGCCAATGAAAGTGCAGGGCTCCGCGTGTCACTGCTTTTATTCAT
The DNA here is from genome assembly GCF_004126475.2 of Phyllostomus discolor. Taxonomy (NCBI): domain Eukaryota; kingdom Metazoa; phylum Chordata; class Mammalia; order Chiroptera; family Phyllostomidae; genus Phyllostomus; species Phyllostomus discolor. Next base: position 159,149,015 of record NC_040907.2, read on the forward strand.
TTATTCCGCTGTAAAACAAGACGTGGAAAATCATTCAGAACCCCCTGCATGGCCAGCCGTCTCGGGCAAAACTTAATGATCTTCGAAATGCTGCAAGAGTTGCTTTGACATTAGCATATCTTTCTTTTTTTCTCCCCTTGCCTGCATCTTAACAGCATCGACACCTACAATCAGACCTAACTTTCACACCTGTAAAAATAAATGAGGTGCAGCATAGGCCCCACTGTTTAATCCTTCTGTACTTGGAGTTGATTTTCTAAATCAATTATTTAAAAACACAGTATTATTGCTTTGTCTCCTTAGGATAACAGGTGAAGGCTCGCTACAAACCAGTGTCCAAATTTCATCTGCAGTCAGCCTGTGGTTGATTGGAGGTACTAGGGAGAAAGGAAGGTTTTTTTAAGGGGAAAAGTGAAAAAGACTGTTTAAGTCATAGAGAAAAAGACTCGGAAGAGGAGGTGACAGAAGACCACACATTTATGACTTGTGTAGAGAAAGACAGCAGCATACCTTTGTCATCCAAAAAGGTCTAATCAGAAGAAAAATGTTTTTCATTTGAATGTAAACCATACCTTTCATCGAGCATAAAATTTACTGTATGAGTCTCATGCAGAGGATAATTGGCAAAGATAATTTTGTGATATTTAATAAGAATAATGGGAAAGAGGACAGAAGGAGGAAGATGACAATGACAATGACGACAAAATAAGAGTAACTGAGGGGTAAAATACTTGGAGTAAAACTTATCTGCTTATGAAAGCCGTCATGACGTAGACTTTCCTTCTAATTTTCAGGTAAAAGTTTAGTAGGTTACTATCATACTTTATATGTGGAAGACACATAAAAATACAAAATAGCAATACCATCTTTTGGAGGCAGTTTGGGGGGATTGTTAGTTTTTCAAAACACTTTGCTATTTGTTTCATAATTTTGCTGTTGAAACAACTGCATACAATAGTTGAAAGTAGAAGGTTTGGGTAAGGAAGAAGATACCCACAGACTGTAAATGACTTCTACTGAGCCCAGACCAGATCTCTCTTCTTTTCAAGCTGTCTCAACTAAGTTCAAGATCAAAATGACTGAAACAAAAACTCAACTGTTCCTGAAATATTAATGATATGTAAAAAGTAGTGTTTTCCTCTTATTTCTGATTAGCCAATTCTGAACAATTCTTCACATCCCTTAAGTTTCTTTTCTCAGAAAAACGTGTTATAATATTATGTTATGTGTTCTCCCAAAATTTAGGTGGACTATGTAATACACACTCTCACACACACATATACTACATTGATAGTTTTCCCAGTATACATATCTCCCGAATTTGGAAATATATAGTTCAGCTCAGTAATTTAAAGCATGGGCTATAAATATGAATATACTCTGTCCCAAAACTTATATATGAATGATGTTTGACAAATAATTTCTGTAAGCTTTATTTCTTCAGTCATAATATATTGAAATAATTAAACCTAGCTGTAATGAACATGTGAATTTTTGTCCACCACCTTTAATATATTTTTCAGATGATATTGATGTGGTCAACAATAAAAGGACTTACTCCCCGGAACTTACTTCCTGGACCTCAAGGTTGGCCATGGGAACCAGAATATCCAACCAGAAAATTTCTTCCCCCAAACTAACTATGGGATAGTTAAATACTGGGTATGTGACCCAAGGAAGCAAGCAAGCCAGTTAGTGTTCTTTCTTGACAGTTCTTAGCTGTAGTAAGAAGAGGTACCTACCTTTTATAGCTATAGATAGCTGTCATTCTTCATTCCTACCACATAGAGGTGTCATGTTGTTAAAAGAAGAAAATAATGCCAGATCTAAGGGCGGGGGGAGAGGCGACAAATGAGAATTAATGAATTAGTGATCTGAGTATAATAGATTGAATATTATTTTCCCAGTATCTTAATTGTTTTCATTATTGCTAACTACCTCTCACTTTCTTTTAAGCTACATTCAGTTGGGTGAATATTGGGTTCCTGTTGTCAGATCTAACCACCTCCTACTTTCTATCACTTTTATTTTCATTCATTCTTATCATCCTTAACTCACATTGAAACCTCAACTCAGGCAGAGACTTGAAAAATAGTTCTATCTCTGCTCCATGCATCTCCTATTTGGAGGAGCCATGCATTTGTTATCTCGTGGGCACTATGACTATGTGATAGTGATTGCAACTGATTGTCCTTCATGTGAATTTAAAGTCCTGGGTCATGCTGTTCACCCTCAATCATGGTATGTGGCTGCCTTGAGAAAGGGGACTCCAAAGGTATTTCAGGCTAGAGGATATTTGGGAGAGAAAAAAAAGAAGTGATGCAGGGAATGTCTATAAAACTTACTAAAATGATGCACAGATGAGGAAAACTGTGTTCGAAGGGTTTGAAACAGTTTTTGAAAAATATACACTATATTGTCACAGGCTTACTAATTATTATTACTAGCTATTATCATGGTCTTCACCTGTATCTATCTATCAATGACAATCGTGTGGTTAACTCCTAGATTTGAAACATGCAATTGTATTTGAGTTGCATATCTAGGAGTCTGCTCAATAATTTTAGGTAAGGACTTTAAGCAAAGCAGCAACACTATTGATGTCAAAGAACAAATCAGCTTTGATAGCAAAATAATTAAGGACTAAATCTTAACTGACATTTCTTCACTGTGGACTTTAGCCATAGTTCAGACTTTAGATTTAGTGGCTATTCTGGAGAATACAGAACAGTATCCAAATGAGGGGTGACATGGGGGTTCATTGAAAATTTTCCATATATCTGTGAGGGAAAAAAAGTGACATCAAAAAAATAAAATGGGACTTAGGAAACAAATAGCTGCTCTCATGGGTGAGTGTTACACAAGTGTTTTGGCTTACAAATACTTTTTATAATAGTAATAAACACGGGTAGTCAGTCATTGGCATCTACTTCTCTGCCTCTTGGGCACATAGCTAGTGTATATTACTTAGATGCTCCCCATTAGATATGGGGGTCAGTTCCGGTCAATGTCCAGTGGGCAGAGATGATGTGGTCCACATCCAGGCTTTCCCTCTCCCCCTAGCTCTTTATGTTGGCTAAATGTAGGGGATCCTAAACAGGAAAGAACCTGAAGTTGGAAGAAATCTGACTCCCTGTCTGGGCTACAGAAGGGCACCTAAAAAAGGGAAATAAGGTCACTGGGGACTAATGACTTAGTAATGCATTTTTTTTTGTGTTAAGCTAGAAAGATTATAGCAGATAGGCATATTTGCCCTAAATAACATAATAGTGATATGTAAATTCTTGAGTACCTTAAGAATTACTTGTATTTTACATTTTGAATATTCTCTGATAAAGTAATATACTCTCAATAAGCATACTATTAAATTTGTACAACAAATCAAATATAAGACACAATATATAGTTTTTGTTCCATTTAAGAACATTTTAACTTATTGCCATTAAAGAAATAATGCCTGATCTTTAGTTTAATGTAGTGTATGATTATTTCTAATAAATTGATGTAAATTGCATTACATTTTATTTTTTTTTTTTTGGTGAAGGTGGTCTAATGTGAGACTGTCTGGGTTTGAAATACTGACTAGTTGTATGAAGCTGGATGACCTACATAACCTCTTTGGGCTCACAATCTTCCTCCAGAAGGGACAATGATATTTACTTTATAATATATTTCCTCTCCAGGAAATGAAATTTCATATTACTTACTCCATGGGGTTTTGGTAGGATTATTAGTTAATACACATAAAAGGTTTAGGCATCATCAATAATATTCTGACTGCCACATTATCCCATCTTCCAATCTTTACCCTGTGGGACATAATAATTACTTTTTAAGTTAGTGATGCTGCTCTATATCTTTGTAGAAAAACTTAAGTTAGATGGAGGTTTTAGAAAGCAACTCTGTCTTTCCATTCACTCTCCAACTTAGCAGCCAGTAAAATATTTGTAAAATTTAAACCTGATCATATTACTTTCCCCCTAAAACCTTCCTACCCATTGCTATGCAATGTATATCAGTGACTTTCTGATACTCCTACAATATAGTTCCCAGCTTGGACTGCAAAGCCCTTTGTGGTCGTGTCTCCACCAATAACTCCAGGATCACTTTCCCCCATGCTGGTCTCTCTGTCTTCTACTATTATTTTTTAAGCCCTGAAATGCACCATGTTCCTGCAGCCACAGGGCCTTTGTATCAGTGATTTCTCTACTGGGAATATATTCCCCTCATCTCTCCATTAACTTACATTTTTCATATCTCTACTTAATTCTTCAAAAAAGACTTTTCTTACTACTTAAACTAGTTCCTATCCTCCTGTTACCCATGTTTATAGATATGGATTATACTTGTTCATAGAACCTGTCATAGTACATAATTGTGCATCTGTGTATTAGATTCTTGAGTGAATTGCTCAGATCCACCTCCAGGACAAAAGTTATTTCCTGGGATCCCTCACATGTCAGCTCCCCTTAGAAATGCCTTGGATAAAGAGAGTCGCCTTGGTAGATGGGACAGCCTTCATCAAATCACCTGCTGACACAGGGACAGAAAGTCCAGACTGCCTAGCCCAACTCAGGAAAACTCTGACGGCTAAGTTAGAGCCAGGCTTCCTGATAGAGATGCTCAAGGCCTTTGTCGGTACTTTATTACAGCCCGAATTCTACTCTGTCCTGCTGCTTCTCCCTCCTTCCCACAAGTGGCTGTCATAAGACACATCTGTCCTTGGAGTCAGCTTCCTGGCCAATCCACTCTGTGACAATTTGGCTGGGTCTTTTTGGATTGATGTTCATCTCCCCCATTGTCAGCTCCATGAGGGCCAGGGCCACATCAGTTTCCCCACTCTGTCTCTTCAGTATCAAGCACTGATTCTAATACATACATCCTCAAAAATGTGTCACAAATTACTAGCATTTACCCTGCTCATTTTATGAATGAGTCAAGATACAGAAAAGTTACATCTTCTTCGGAGACCCAAGAGAGAGTATGCAGCTTATCACTAGATAGGAATACATTTTATATTCCTTACAAAAAGCAGCTTTTCTTGTCTTAGGTGGGAAAAGTTGCTAGGTCCAAAATGATCTCCGGTGAGTGTCTGATACATCCTACCCTGATCTGTGGGACATTCCCACATAGCCCAAGTCCAAAACCCCTGATATTAATGAAAGGAGCTAACTGATATCAACAGCCTCCATAACCCAAGTTGAGCATCATAACTGAGTAACAGGAAAATCCCTCAGTGAACCACAGGACCCTGTCAGGGGCCATTTTCTCTTCATGTAATTTAGGTGGCTTTCAGACCACAAAACACTCCAATAACAGGTGTATCCTTCTGCTTTTGAATTTGACATAGCAGTTTTGTTTGTCCAACTAGTCCTCTCTCTCCCATTGTCCCACTGCAGAAGTGATCATGAGAACAAAGTGTGCTCCTTTCAGATCAAAAATCTAGAGTTTGGTAACAAACAAATATTTCTTTAGAAAAATGTGCCATTTTGTGGCTCAGGTGGGGTGTGTGCTGCATATGTGTGTAGATGTGTCCTGTGGTTCTTTAGAACATGTGAGCTTAAAAGTCTTTTGTTGAACTTTCAATGAAAGTTAATGTCCACCTGCCATATCCACAACATTACAAGTAAATGGTTACTTTTTAGGGGATAGAGATATTGGAGACTTTGAACTCTGCTGTTGGAACTGCATAATCTTTGTTCACTTGTGTATTGACTTTCCATTTATTAGTAGTGAGTCTTTGGGCAACATATTTAATGTGTCTGAGCTTAACTTAATGCATGAAATTACGGTACTCACAATGTAATTATGAATTTTAAATAACCTAATAAATACAGCAAACTCTCACTCAATGCCAAATATTTCAAATATTGTGGTACCTTTGGCCTCAGGTTCCCCTAGCACTTCACTCATGCCTTCCTTGAAGGCTTATCAATAGACTGTGAGTTTAGAAAGAGAGGCCAAGCCCATGTCTTATTAGTTTTTGGATGTTGAGAACCAAGCACAGCCAGACTTGCTGGTAGTCCCTTAATAATTGCTTAATTTGCAAATTTATGAATTTAAAGTTTATAAGCATTTCTGCCTTTAACATGGGTATTTGTTGAACTTGGCAAAGTGATAAAATATGTATGTGAATACCCCTTTGTCCCTGTGGCTACTTGATCCTCTGAGAGCCTTGAACTACATGGATAGGTGAACACAGCATTACATTGGAAGTTGAGTTTCACATGTGCAGTCTATTGACTTCCTGATCACTGGTTTATTCATTGATGGGCACTCATAAAGTACCAGTTTTGTGTGATGGGATATAGTGATTTAAATCTGCTTTAAGTTAGTATTTCTCAAAAGAAGAACTTACAGGTGCCAGTTAGAATCAACCGGGAGGATTTTTCCCAAACATTATCCCTCTTGGTGTTATTTTCTACTGTTATATAACAAACCACCCCAGAACTAAACCAGTAACTTATATTTTACAATCCTGTATATAGACTGGCTGGTATTCCTGCAGTTGAACTATTATATAACATGGTGCCTCTGTTTCTCTCTCTCTCTCAGCCTCTTCCCCGCTCTCTCTTCCTTCCTTCCTCCCTCCCTCTCCCTCCCTCTCTCTGTCTCTTTTTCTGTCTTTTTCTATCTCCCCCTCTCCGTCTCTCTTCCTCTTCACTATCTATTTTTCCTGTCTTTCATTTCCCTCTCCATAGTGTCTCCTTTTTCAGGGTTCTCCACATGCCTTGGTCTTCTCATTGTATATTGGTCCCAGAAAATCTACACTTATAACTTGGCGAATGCTCTCAAGTGGCCCAAAGCAGAAGCATCTAGCCCAGTTAAAGACTAATCTCAGAACTTGCAGAGCATCTGAAAGGAGAAAAGGTTCTAAGCATCTTGGAATTACATGTGGATGCAATTACAAGATGTGTTTGTTTTTTTTTTTTTCCTAAAGAAGACTCAGGACGAATAGTACAGAATTTGGTACTTTGAAATTCTGTGGGCTTTCTCTAATACAACTGCAGTTGACTTTGGGAAAAGGTACCCAGAGAAGACTTGCACTTGAATTCTCACTTTTAAAAATTCAGGAACCAGCTCAATAATAACTGTTGTCTGTACATTATGTTTCTGAAAAGAGTAGCAAATGAAGACATAGGTAATAGTAATATATCTCCCAGCATGTCAGCACCTTGATTTTTTACTGAGTGAGCCCAGGAAATAACCCTGGATATCCAAGTATTTATTGGTTCCAGATGAGCCCAGAATCCCCAGAGGTAAGGTCCTGTGACTGCCTTTATAATAATTGCCCCCAAGAGTTTTTAATGCACAACCAGGCTTTGAAGATAGTTCTCTAACTCAGCGGCTCTCAAACTTTTTAAGGCATCAAATACTCTGAAGGGCTAGTTAAAACCCAGGTTACTGGCTCCCCCTGTCAGAGTTTCTGGTTTTATAAGTCCTATTTGGGATCTAAAATTTGCCTAACAGTTTGGTAGGTGATCCTGGGAACCACATTTTCAAGTCATTGCTGTAGAGCAGGGGTCAGAAATGTTATTTTCTAAAGATTCTGCATACTTAAAATCTAAATAAATGCTGCTGAGTTGTCCTCCCCTCTAGCTTTCCAACCAACTGTATACTTCACCAATGTGTATGCATGAATGTTAATTACCGTCTACCTCACCTATATGTGGACTTTTTAAACTGTTTAATTTTTGCCAGTCTGATGTCTTCCAGTTCTTTGTGGCCTTTGGAAATTCAACAGTTCCTGGACTTTTACCATCTGAGCCTGGGCAAGAAGCTCCTAAATACGTGCGATGAGGATGTGGGGAACAACATGCTTTGATAATGGAGTGTGGGAAATATGCATTCTTGTCAGGGCTCAGATCACTAGTAGCAAGAGTAGACAAACACTATTTGGCCCACATTGCAAAAACAGAATGTAGAGAAGATTTTATCAACCTCAGCATTATTCATAGTTTGAGCCTGATAATTCTTTGTATGGGTGGTTGTCCTGTGCTCTCTAGAACATTCATCAGAATCCCAGGCTTCTACCTATTAGATGCCAATAGCAATCCCCACCAGGCTGTGAAAAACAAGAATGCACCAAGACATTGCCAAATGACCTCTGGAGTGCAAAATTGTCCTGTAGGGACCCACAGTGTTGGACCATAATAACTGTTTTTTATTTCTACCAGTGGCTGCCATGAACTTGACCTTTTCCACAATCAGAGCTATAAACTCCTGACTTGTCAAGTGGGTCCGTCTCTATTAAAGGCCTAATGTGCACCCACGTTGTAGTGTAGGCTGCAGTGAAAAGAAAAGAAAGCAGGAGTCATATTCTCATTTTCAAGAATTTTACGGCTCACTGAAAACAGAGACAAGAAGCTTATGGATCTAAGCTAATGCTTTTTTTAAAAAATGGGAGAATTCAGATAATGGGATTCAAGCTCCCTCTTAAATTTGGAAAAATCTGACAACATTGGACTTCAATTCTTTCACTGATCAGTGGGGCTATGAAGCATTTTTCCTCATAGATAGGCATGTGCTCTGCAGATTTCTGTGGCGCCCCCATTCTTTTATTCTTAGCCTGCCATTTCTCATTACCCATGGCTACTCGGGGAGGCAACACTTTGGCTGGGATAGGTGGGTCTACATGGTTCTAAATGATTGTAGGAGTGCAGGGTTAATCAAAGCAAAGGGCTGACATGGACTCCAATTTACACATAGAATTACCAAATCTGAACGTGGACATTTTAAAAGTTTGGCTTCTTTTACATTTAGTCAGTGCTGGCTGATAAAAAAAAAAAAAAAAAAAAAAAAAAAAAAAAAAAAGTCTTTGAACTCCAATAAAATGAGGGTGGAGAGTGGAGGAGAGAAGAAGAATGCATAGAGTGTGGCAAAGGTAGTCCAGAGTATATGAAACACAGAGTCCCTTTTGTATTATTTATTAGTTATTGTATTTCTTTCCATACAAACAGCTGTAAACCTACTTTTGCCCAACACTGTAATATAAACATCATAAAATACATTTGTAATTTGCTGATTTATTTGTAGGTTTTTGTCCTTTACTTAATCTTAAATTTTCCCTGACTCAGTGTCTGCTATTGAAATGATGAAAAGATACTTGGAACAAAAAGCCTGCAGGAGTTTCTCCAAGGCAGGGAGAGGCAATTATAGAAATTAAAATTAGTTTTCCCCTTCAATTGGAGATTGCCTCTTTGAAAGAATGCCTGAGCATTGGCAAAACATGGGCTGTAAGTCACGCTACCCATTTTCCAAGTAAATAAAATTGTTTTATGCTCTAGATGAAAGTATAGATGTGTTCCCTGGCATTATAGCTCATTATTTGATCTCTGTTCCTCATGTTGAAGTAAGGCCTGCTTGTTACCCAGTGTCTCATACATCATAGAAGGTGACACTATTTTGGAGATGGATGATAGCAGCACAGAATAGAGATCACAAACAATAAAGACTTAGAAGGCACACAAACCTGTGTGTCCCTGATCACTTCTGAGTGCTGAGAGGCTGCCAGTAAGCTCTCCAGTGCCTTGGTGTGTGGTGACTGCGTGATATCGCTGATCTATTATCTTAGCATCCTGTGGCCATTTCTCAAAGTTTGTCACACTAAGCTCTGGCCACTCTCAATTTTTCTTTTCTTTTCTTTTTTTTTTTTTTTTTTTTTTGAGAAAATGGATTGTCTTTCTAGCCAAGATTTCTGCATGGAAATAGAGGCTGACTTCAACATTGCAGTGATGTCCACTAGAACACTACGCAATACTGGAAGTGTGCGTTCCAGCCTGGTGGCCACTAGGGACAAATATGTATGGGTCACTTGAAGCGTGGCCAGTGTGAGTGAGCATGTGAATTTATAATTCCATTCATTTTAAATTTACGTTTAAATTGAAAAAAAAGTACATGTGCCTCATGGCTACCCTATTGGGCAACTCAGATCTAAACACTTTGGTTCACATTGAAGGCAGAAGGTTAGGTGTCAGAGAAGTATGAAATGAGTGACACCAATCTGTAAGCATTTAGAATAAGGAACCAAAGGGCTACTGTTTTGGTCAGGGTTCTCCAGAGAAACAGACCTAACATGACATGTGTGGGCAGTGAGAGGCGCGGAGGGAAGGAGAGAGAGAACCAGAAAGTGAGAGAGAGAGAAAGAGAGATTTGTGTTAAGGAATTGAGTCACAAAATTATGGAGGTTTGAAAATCAAAAATCTTCAGGAAGGCTGCATGCTGTATGTTGGGAGGCTGGTGACCCAAGAAAAAGTAGTTCAAGTCCAAATACTGGAAGAATTCCCTCTGTCCAGGGGAGATTAGTCCTCGTTTGATTAAGGCCTAAACTGATTAGATGTGGCTCACTCACATTACGGAGGTTAATCTGCTTTACTCCAAGTCCAAATATTTTAATGTTAATATTATCCAAAAACCATCTTTACAGAAACATCCAGAAAAGTGTCTGTCCAAATATCTGGCCATTGCGGCCCAGTCAAGTTGACACACAAAATTAGTTATCACAGCTACTATAATGAGAAAAAAACTGGGCCACCTGTAGAAGAAAGAGAAGAAATTAAAGACTTAGACACAATACAAAATGCTTTAAGTTGTCCTCGAAGAGACTTAATCTCTCCATTTTTATCTTTTTTTTCTGGTTATAAATGTAATTCACATTTATTATGAGAATGTTATTATAGAAATATAACTTAGAAAAATTAGGGCAGTATTATGCTGGGTCCACTTGGTTAAACATGGACACCGCATTTTTCTAAATTCATTTTTAAATATAGTTTTGTGTCCGGGTTGAGCAAAAAAGAAGGTTATGAAAGGGGACCCAAAAAAACTAGAATTATCTTCGGGAGGGTAGACCCCTTGTAATACAGGCTTCCCCCCTTAGGTGAGTGTTGTAGGAACCCACCTGCATCAGTGTACCAGCTGGTGGTGTTGTGAGAGGCTGCATTTGGCTTCAGTGAATTGTTTTTGAAGATTCTTTCAATGCATTTGCCCATTTCACAATGGGTGATTTACAAGCTCACCTTCCTACACTGTGTTGAATGTTCATCAGTTTTTGATGAAAAATGACATGACCCCATGCCCCAACCTCCCTATTCACCAGATTTCTCCCTGAATGACTTTTTTTTTGTTTTCCCAAATGAAAGATTCCTCAAAGAGAAATGTTTTACCAATGTGAAAGAGGGTCAAACAAACAAACAAAACAGCAGAAGTAGTAAAAGGTGTCAAAATTGATGAGTTCAAAAACTGTTTTGAACAGTGGAAAAAAGTCTTGATAGGTGTATTGCATCAAATGGAGGCTACTTTGAAGGTGACCGAAGTTTAAATGTGTAAGAATAAATACATAAGTTTTAATAAATAAACTATATCAGTTTCTTTCTATTTGCATCTTCTCATGCATGAAACTTCAAAGGCAATTGTAAAGTGAGTCAGTGCTCTCTCAGGAGGCCACCCCACTTAGATACGAGACGAGAAGATGTTGAGATACCCTGGAAGTACAAGCTCCCTCCTCTTTTCCTGCTCTCCTTGTCCTCTCCGTCTCCCAAGCTGATGACCAGCAGTGGCCTCCAGGCTGGCAGCCAGTGGAAGGCTGAGGATTCACAGAGGATAAGCCATGGAGGCATTCTTCCTGTGCTCATCTCCATGACTCCCTCCAATGTCTCTTTCTCCCTCCAACATACGCTCAGCTTCTAAGATTTCCCTGCAGGCTCCAACTTACCTCGCCACAGTAGTGTTTCAGGTATACTGGCTAGTGATTTTTTTCCTGATCCACTGAATCTCACTTTTAGACTTCACTTCTCCAGCTTCTCTCTCTCTCTTTCTCTCTCTCTCTCTCTCTCACACACACACACACACAGTCTAATGGTTATTATATAACTCTTATTCCTATAGTAATCAAAGTGGCTTTACTTCTATGATTAAACCTTGATTGATACCACAAAATATCTCATAATTTACTCAATTATTTTTATCTGTGCTGCTATGAAGCTGTGGATCCCCATGCTGAATTTTTGTAGTTGCTTTTTCTGAATGGTTTTGCACTTATCCTGGTTAGATCATGGTCAATAGATTAAGGAAGCCATGAGATCATTTTGAAACATTTTTAGTTACTGGTTTAAGTTATCCTTTTCAGTTTAGCAGGGCTGTCATCTATAAGCAGCCAGGTAGCTTTGGGAAGTAAGAACACGGAGCAGTAAGAGAAGAAGGAAACAATTCGCTTGTTACCTGATGATCAAATCAAACACTGTGATCGATGGGTCATATGGTAGATTTTAATGATGGATAAGACATTTCCCGGTGTGCTCCCCTTTTCAATATGACTTTGCAGAAGTCCCATTAAGAAGTGAAGTTGTTAGCTTGCTTTGACAAAGAAAATTTTTCAAAAGTGACATTCTATGAATGCCAGAGACTGGGCCTCACCAGGCTTTGCACCCTCTCGTGGTCTCAAGGTTGCCATTGTAGAAGCCCTGACCAACCTACCTGAGCATGCAGACCACGTGGAGAGAGTGGCTCTAAGGATACTGGAGACTGGTCTGACTCCAAAATGGGGATCTTTTCCTCCTACACTTCCCAATTACCAATATATTCGTTTCCCCTTTGGGAAGATTGAAAAGCAAGTTCTAGTACCAGAATTCCCATTTTTTCAGATTTCCTACAAATGTTAAATTTTTAACAGTAAACAGAGAAGAAGAATTTTCTGGTTTCTCCATGCTGTCTCATACAGATAGGAGCTGATTCTCAAGTCCAGTTAGTTTTGTGGTGCTCAGTGGTTCTGAAAGGATGAATGATGAAAGCAGTTTCTCCCCCCTGAAGAAGATCTTGTTACCCTAATAATTAAAACCTCAGATCTCAGCTTCCCTGCAAACATATGCTCTTTGCTGATAATCCATCAGGGGCTTATTTCAGCTCTTCTCTCTGCTCTGTAACTATTTGTGAAGCAACTTTTTTCCTTCTTTTTTTAAATTCTGAAGACAGACTGAAAACATAGTGCAAAAAGCATATAGTTTTGTGGAAATCAGAAAGCTAATTTGATGCTTTCCCTTCACTGGGATGAACTTTCTTGATTGCTTCACCTTGTCGGGGCTTGAAGTATAGAAGTATTACATTACATTTGGGAAACATATATTAATGTTCTGAGTAAGGAGCCTGGGAAGAAATGTGTTTCTCTGCATTTCACCAAAAACTAATGGACATAGATGTTCTAATCTAATTAACTCACTTGGAAGAGTATTTAAGACAATGTGAGTTGAGCTGCATCTGTTACATGAGCTTTTATAGTGCCTCTTAGAGAAATGATTAATTTAAATGCATTTCTGCTACCCTTTGCTGGTTCAATAAGGAGCTTCTCAAATTATTGACCAAACACATCAATTTGCTAAGGAGACTCAGTGACTCAAAGTTTATAATGGTATGACACTACCAAGACAGAGCTGTATAACAAAATGAGTACTGGGTTGTAGCACTGGCTAGTTGTGTGATGTTCAATAAGTTATGTAACCACCATGAGCCTCAGTTTTCTCATTGAGAAATGAAATGCCTTCTCTGCATTCCACCCCATTCTTATCTCCAGGTTTTGTAATGCTCAAATAAGACATAATATATTAAAACCTTTAGTGAGCTGAAATGGGTTATACACAGTTGTCCATTACTGTTGCTTTTCTTTAATAGAATCTGATGAAAGGTGGAAATAATTATGTAACTTGGAAGTAGTTTGAGTAACAGTTAAGTTTTTTGTAGATGGAAAACTTATTTTATAAACAAATTGTCTCAATCTAACTCACCTGTAAGTTGTCACCTTCTGAACACCCTGTTTTCTGAAAATAATCACCATTTACAGTTTAGGCCATAGACTGGTTATATGTTTTTTTACAGTGAGTCTTCATTTTATTGTCCATTATAACCACCTGTGGGCCCCTTTAAAAAATTATTCATAGCTCATCTTCATCTGAATCATAATCCCTGAAGATGGAGCCCTGTACTAGTATACTCAGATAATGTTAATGGACAATTCACTGGCTTCATATGAGTGGCACCAGCTTTTGAGTCCTCAGTTGGACCATTTTGCTAGTTGTGTGAACTTGGGCTGAAACACCTATAAGACCGAGACAGTAAGTACTGCATTGCCAGGCTGTTGTGAGATTGGCAACTTATGCAACAGGCTTAACCCAATAAGAACTCAATAGTGCGAATCATTGTAATTATATTCTGCCATCTATTCTGTACTGTTGCTTCATGAGTGTTTGCCTTGTGGCCTCAGCCTCAGCTGCATTCCAAGAGTTTCACAGGTTTTCTTTGAGGACAAGATTGTTGTTTACTTTTCTTCTATATCCTCTGCAGCACATAATCGATAGCATGTGAATGCCTAAGAAAAATTTATTAGCAGAAAATATAATCACAGTTATCTTCTGCTTTGTCTAGTGCAATTAAAAACTTCTAGTGCAACCAAAACTTCATTCTGGTAGACAGATCATAGAGGTGGATTATATTGTTGCATTATTTTCTCATCTGCAGCCAGACCACAGAGAAATGTTTTTATAAATCAGCCTGTGGAGGCTATTTGTTTAGCGATTCTTTTAACAGAAAGTTTGCACAAAATCATTTTTTTTTTAGAAATACACAAAAGTTTTGCATACATGTTGAGGACAATGGATGAAATTTCTAAAAGGACCAACAAGAAGCTCAATTTAAGAAAAAGGGTTAATGGGCCAGGTTTGGGTGGGGAGAGCTCAGGGTATAATTTTTATTTATTTATTTTTATAATCCTCGCCTGAGGCTATGTTTATTGACTTCAGAGACAGAAAGAGAAAGGACATTGATTGGTTGCCTCCCTTAAGCACCCCAACTGAGGATTGGACCTACAACCCAGGTATGTGCCCTGACAGGGACCAAACCTGCAACCCTTTGGTGTATGGGAAAGTATTCCGATCGACTGAGCCACCTGGCCAGGGCTTTGGGGTATAATTTTAAGTGCTGGGCACACACTGGGACACTGGAACAATGTGCGGAACTGTAAGGCACTTATTGCAGTGTATGGGTAACATGAATTTTAGATGGGACAATTCAGGAGTCTAAAAGCCAGCACTAGGTCCTGCATTTATGATCAGGTGCAACAGAAGGAAGGCTAGAATTTAATCACGATGCAGTGGACTTGAGAAATATAAGAAGGAAAGCTGGAGACTCATAAGTCTTCTCTACCTCAACCCCAGATATGTCTCACATATGGTGCAGTTCTGAGCCCGTAGACTGGGATATCATTGGTTGGAGTTGTGATGGTTTAGAAAGATGTAAAGAGATTAAGGGACTGGCATCCCATCTGAACTAAGCACACTACACCACTGTGTGAACTTCCTTGTTACTTAACCACACCCAGGGGGGCAGCAGGCAGGGTTTAAAGCAGATGGTTGACTCACAAACGTGTTTTATATGAGTGTTATTTGGATGAAATTGTGTTTTAAAGGCACTCCTATTAGATGCTACTCTTGATCTTATCTCCAGCGTCTCTTCAATGTCACCCCTTTGTGCTACCTTTCTGGTCTCTGTGGGTGTTAGAGTTTACAAGCTCTTGAGTAAAGACATGTTAATAGATCTCGTAGTCTCCTTAAATTATTCAACTACCCTTTATCTGTCATTAAACATTCCACAATTTAGTCACATGCTGGTGTGTGATTTTCTTCCAGCTGTGCAAAATGTGCAGTTGGATCAAAAAAAGAACAAAATTTAGGTCTTATCCTGAATTATTGGGTATCCTTATTGTTCTCTGGGTTTGGGGAACAAGGAAGGTGTATAGAAGCATCTAATTGTAAGAAGTCAAAAACAGAAGGTATTCAAAAGTCAGGGAAGCAAAAGTAAGTTAGGGGGGCAGCCAAACATCCAATGGTATAAAGATAAACCCTTTAAAGTCTGTAAAGACAGTAAATCAAATCAATGACCCAGTCATTTGACTGCATGATGCGAACCAGAATTAGGGACAAGGTCCACCTCAGCCCAAACTCTCACTTACAGTTCTCTCTAGAAGGCAGAGGGGACAGACCCCAGGCCTGAGATGACTCAAGCTGCAGTAGTTTTAGCTCCCTGGGCAAGGCGGTCGCCATCTCAAATCGAAATATATTTCTAGTGTAAGCAAGTAGCTACTTCTGCTGTTTTCTCACAGCATTGGGGGAGGGGCAAACAAAAAACGTTGTGAAGCAGTTAGCCACATAGGAAGATTCTGATAGTAAACCAAACCAACATAGAAGGTCATTTTGAAATCAATGTCAGCATGGGCATGAGTCGTCCCTGGACTTTAGTGGCTACAACATATCTGGATTTATTAGGAGAAAAACTCTGAATTTCAGATTTTTTTTGTCTTTCTTTTCCAACCATAGTGAATGGTAAGGTTTAGCTTATTAATATCTCGTTGTCTTTCACCAGTAAAACTGTGGCCTACTGAGTTTCCAGCTGGTCGTGAAATTACATATTTTACCAATGATTCTAGTGTCATGAAAGACATGAATAATTTGCCCAAACTGAATAAACGGGTTATCAGCCAGCACAGTCCCTCTCAGTCTATTAGGTGGACCTGCTTTCCATGATTAGTGCACTGAGAGCCCACGTATTCACAACTCAGGAAAGAAAAAGAGAGGAAGCTTTCTCCATTTTGGCAGTGGATTCTCTAACATGCCTGGTCAGGAGCAATTGCAATTTCCTTTAGGGAAAGCTCTTTCCTCTCTCTTAGTGAAAGGGGTTTGTTAATACCACTGTACCTCTGACGCGCACTTATTGCGATGCCCGCTGTTTCTCTCTGCTCTTGTTCCAAATGGCTTCCATAATTACTTTTGCAGAAGTTGAAAGGTAACTTCAGGATGTAGGTTAACAGTGAAATTCAGCAAATAATGACAACAGGCTTTACATAGGATGGTTGACTAAGTGAAAACAAATTTCTTTTTTTCAACAATGGGTACTATAAACCAGGAGTCCAGAATTTCCTAGATATTAGAAAATGAGTTCTTAATTATTTGTGATTAAAAGTTGCTCTTATAACTTCTTGGGTAATTGGAGCTAGGAAAACGATTTTAATAGGTAAGAATCACATTGCTCTGAACTAATTAAAACTATCATATGGAATTATAATTTTAAATGTTATGTGAATATAAAGTTTTAAAAGTGTTTTTATAATAATCTTGAGAGGCAAACCAGGCAAATACTATTATTTTCATATTTTTGGTGTAAAGAGTGAGGATTTGAAAAGTTGTGTGTCTGTTCATGGTTCATTATAGAGCAAGTCACTGAAGAAATAACCAGTCTCTGTTAATATTAATCTAGTCTTCTGTTTCTGTTTTCTAGTAATACATTCTATCTTCTAGATTACATGCAACAATTGAGATGAAGCACCAAATGCATAAATTAGATTTTGCATCTCTTTCCTGTAGCTCTATCTTAATTAGGAACACAGAATTTGTGATTTTTTAAAAATTTCTTGAGGACTCAATGATAGATTCAAGCATCCTTTATTCACAAAATAAGGCAGAAAGCAGCTTTTCACAAAAACAGCCCTGATTCTACAATTTGGAATGGTTCTTGAAAGTCATAAACTCACATATCGAGTCCATTGTACAAACCTCTCTAGTCTAGCTTTGGTTTTAACAAACAGAGAGTCAGTGAAAACATTAGATTTGCTGGCATAGCTGCATTTTCTGCAGAATTTAGACTTCCATTCCATTCGGTTTTAGTGGGGTGTCTCAAGGTGGGGAGCTCTAATAATCTGAATGCTTGCTCATTTACTCTCTTGTCTGGTGCCTGGGCAGGGAGAACTTGAACTGCTAGGGGCTGGAACAGCTGGGGTTCTTTGCCCATCTCTACCTCAATGCAGACTCTAAATGATCTTTCTAGCATAGCAGCTTCAAGGTAGTGAGTTTTGTTACATGGCCTCTCACAATCCCAATGACAGGCAAAAACACGTACACATATACACAGAGAGGGGGGAAGGAAGGTAGGTTGTATCACCTTTTCTGACTTTTCCTTGGAAGTGACATAGCATCCATTGCAGCCGGTTTTCAGAGGTAACCTACCACTGAGGATAACTAGAAAAGGTGCACTCAAACACCACCCAGCAACACCTCAAGGGATGTGCTAGGGAAATTGTTGGCAGGGTGTCAGTCAGCGGGAGAAGGATGACAGCTCCAGGAAACAATCATTTGGGAATTTTCTGATTTAGGGAACTTTCTAGATGGTGTAGACTTCTTTTACTTCCCAGAGATTTTGGTCGAGTTTATTGGGGGCAATGTCCTTAAGGTTTAGGGCATCCACTTCACATTTTAAAAATCTGTTTCATGTCCTTGTTACATAGAAGAAGATTTGAAAGGGAACATCTTTTGACTTACTCAGTACCTATGGCTAGAGGACTTGACTAAGATAAGCAACCTCTTTGACTCTGACTTAGAGTTGAAAACACCTGGGTTTAGGTTTGTTAACTGAAATGAAGTGACTGACTGCATTCAACCTGCTGCAGATTGTCTGTGTCAGAACAGCAACGATTTTGCTCCCCAACCTCTACGACGGACAATGGAGCTGGAAAAAATAATGGTTATTTTGTGATTATACCCAGATAAACACATTATAGACACTTGGAAAATGGAAGAATGTCTTTTTAATTGACATTCCTTCTATGTGAAAATGTTTACTTGATTTGAGTGTAGCTATCTTTTGCAAAATCGGAGCCATACTACATCTATCTTTTAAAGTCTCTACCACACTATCAAATATTAACTAATATCAAATATTTTTATGATCTTGATCTTTAATGAGGCATATTATTTGATCACCTACTTTGTTTAATCAATGATCCATTACAGGAGTTTATTTTTCTTTTTTTTTCAGTATGATCATTGTTTATAAACATTCATGTGCATTTGTAAATATTTCTTTAAGATAATTTCTGTAGTTGGAAATATTGAGCCAAAGGTATGAATGTGTTTAGTCATTTGTAGTGTACTGATGAGTACATGTTCCCTTGCCCAATAACTAAAGTACCACATATGTATATATTTAAATAATGTAATTTTGAAAATTTAATGATCTAGAAGTGGTATTTGACACTTTTTTAGCACCACACACATTTGATTTTTGTAACTATTTATCTTTGATAACTATATGCTTTCCATTTTGATTTCATCACTTTCTAAACTACTTGCCTCTGCCCCTTTGAACCATGATACAAGTTGACTTTAATTTAGCACCTATACTTCTCTTAAATTAGCAGTTTTGCGGGCACCTAACATCTTAGATCAAAGATTTGAAGTCTAGCTTCAGCCAAACCTTTGACACTGGCTGGCTATGTATCATTTAGGGTAATGTCTTCATTTCTGTGTGTTGGTTTCCCATTTTTTAAAAGGGTATAAGATTCCATTCAATATACTTTGCTGAAACATTATTATATTACATGAGATTATGACTCAACTCTTCCTCCCCTTAGATGAGTGTGGAAGGTAAATTTAAACTTGCATATCTTCCTTGTAATAGGTATTGGTCGTTTTCAGGTTATTCTGTTTCTACCCTCCTCCATTTATATACTTAGAAGTTTGAAGCTACTGAAGGCTTTTGGGGTTATTTTCAACTTTTACATCTTATCAGTTTATAAACTGGGAGAGAAATGTGGGGGATGAATGAAACTAAATCTGGAAGTAGGATCCAGGTAACCTGATGCCTCTGTATTCCTCTATTTATTTTAGAATAAAATAATGGCTGCCCTTTGACTCAAGGAAATAATTGCACAAGTGCAAGTTTAACTAGTATAGTTCTGATATCAGGAAACTGAAAATGACCCATTTTGCCTTATTAGGAGATTTACAGATTAATTAGATAAGACAAATAGAAAAGAATATGATCCTATCATTTAAAAGTATGATATACAGTTGTCCCTCGCTATATCGTGGTTCACCAACCACGATATAGCGAGGGACAACTGTATATTTCACTGGTGAGTACCAATATACAGTCTTATATGTTGTTAAAATTACATAGGTTGAAGAGTGTAGAAAGTGTTTAAGAGCATATGAAGTGTTTATAAGAGTGTGGGAAAGGTTTATAGGAGTGCGGGAAGGGTTTATTTTATAAACCCTTAAAATATATATAATATATATATATATATATATAATATATATATAAAGCCTTAAAATATATATAAACTATAAAATAAGTATAACACCGCTACTTCACGGATTTTCACCTGTCACGGGGGTCTCTGGAACGTAACTCCCGCCATAGGTGAGGGATCACTGCAAAGTTCTTTTTGTTGATGTAAATGCACGTTCATGATGACCTTTAAAAAAAAGCTGGTCACAAAACAGCATATATGGCATAGCCCTCTATGTTTAAAATTATATGCATGCATCTACATGGCAACTGAGTACAGAGAAATATCTAGAAAAAATGTTTAAATCTAGTATGCAGTTCTTCGCATGAGATTATGAATGATATTTTAACTTCTCGTTAAATGTTTCTGTATTTTTTAAATATTTATCATTGACATGTGTACAAAAAAATAACATTATTTAAAACAAGGCAGCAATTCTGATTCTGTGTGCTTTCTTAACTGTTGAAACAGGTGTGTGTTAAAATCTCTAGCTGGCCTCTTTACTTTTCACTCTGTATGTAGTTTCTGACAATCCTGGCCAGAAGACATTTCTTTTTTTCTATTCAATGATTTTATAGCTTTCTAGGTAAATGGAACCCTGGAGTTTTTTTTTATACATTTTATTGCAGTTAGTAAACATAAGTTTTCAGAATCATTTTCTTAAAGTTGAAGCATACCATTATACAGCTAGGAACCTACTCAATTGCCTCTCCCAAGAGAGATATTTTATCTTCATACCCTTGACTGAGAATGTTCCCTGATTTTATGGCAATGTTATCTGTTTAAATGTATGAACAACTTGGGAGTAATCATGCTTCTCAAGAAACAATGGTAATTGTCAGGCTATTCAGCAAGTGAAATGAGGTCTCAGAATGCTAATTTTAAACACATTTCCTTTGCGTGTTTTTATAAATAAAATGCCAACTTTGGGAGAACATTGCATTTCTCAGAATTAATATGAAGGAGTAAAGCATTCCAATATTTGCTTTAAATTAATCTTTAAAATGACAACTTATAAAAATAAACTAAGACCCTGGACTTAGAAAAATGGTTTGTTCTAGTTCCAAGTCTGGGATTAGTAAATTTCCTTATATTTATGCTTATTTTCAGTATTCACCATTATGCACAAATGAAAATAAGAATAGCTAACCGTTACTGAGGATTTAGTACCAGTGTCACTCTGTGCATTATATCATTAGCCTCCCATTTTAAATTTTATCTCTAGAATGATCATACATGATTACAACTATAGTTATCTTCATTTCGCAGATGAGTTCATTGACTGTTAAAGAGTTCAGCCACTTCCTGTAGGTTAAAAACATAGCAAGTGGTGGATATTACACTTTGACCCACACCTACTAGACTAAAACAACCAAACTCTCAATCATTGGACTAGTATAAAATGTTCCCAAATAATGGCTTTAGAACCCACTGTTGTTGGGGGTTTTTTGTTTTTGCTTTTTGAATTTATTTTTTAAATATTTTAAGAGGCTTTGTATCTGCCCAACTTTAAATTACTTTGTTAATGGATTAGTGTGTGTGCTCTCTGCTTTGTATTTAGCCATTGACAATCTCCTAAAACACACTCTTCTCAACTCTTGGATAACAAATTATCTTCCATTTCATAGCTAATTGATTCTTACACTTCTTTCTGTTTTAGCAATGGATACTCACAGGCCCATATCTTTACTGAATGGCATTCGCTCTAACAACACCTGGCAGAGTCCACCCCAGCAAATACCCAATGGTGGCAATTAAAAATTAAGATGGAGGTGGTTATCATAGCATGCCCAGTGAAACTGAATAAGTGAGCTGAAGAATACAAGGCTGGCAAGATCTTGCATGCTCACTGTAGGCTCTCATACTTCCTTCGGAGGTGGTCCTGGCAACTGATTGGAAATATGGGGAACATATTATCATGGGATGTGTTCATTCTTCTTGGTGCACACCCCACAGCCTCTCCTTTCCCCTGTGCTCTTCTTTCCTGCTTCCTTCCTTTCTTTTACATCCTCCAGTTCCCACCATTCTTGCTGGGTAATTATTGACTCTTGAACTCCATGGACTCTGCTAAGTGTTTTAAATTTTATCCAATCCTGACAGCAACCCTTCGGGGCTCAGAAAGATTAAATGACTTCCAAAGTCACAAGCTCAGAAGGGGCTGAAGTGAGATCTTATTGAGAGATACCTGAATGCAAAGGCAGTATTTTTGTGCCCATGCAATGCTCTCTTTTACTAAGCACCCCCACAATTATAACACATTCTTAGGGAGTATTCTGGCTCCAAGAGTTTTCCTAAAATGTAAATTTTAGCAATGTTATGGTAGTCTTTCTCTCATAGGTATTTGTTTATATTCTAAGGGTTTTTCTCTTACTAGTAAATGGAAACTTGTATAGTTTTCTGGATATTTTATGCATTAGAACTCCCCTTTGCCTTTGAAGGGGCCTCAGGTGAGAAAGTGCCCATTTTACTCATGTGTAAGAATAGCATTCTTTATTTTCATGATAGAAAAATGGGGAGCTTCCATTCAGGGGTATCTGCCTACATGAGGGAGTACCTACATTTTCTCTGGGAAATAAAATTTAGTGTCTCCCAAGGATCCTCTAGATGCACAAGGTGTGTTATGACCATCTAGTCTTTCCTTCCATTTAAGCTCTTTCTTGAAAACTCTACTTCTCTAAATAGATTTCAAAGAGATTTATTTTATGTATACATGCAATGTCTGTAATGTACGCATGGATGTGTGTATTCATGTAATATGCATGTATATATTTAAGTAGTATTTCTTTTATGCCTTGTAAATTGGAAAATAAAAAGTCACATGTTGATTAGAAACAAAAAAAGATTTCATAAGTAAGGAAACTTTATGCCAGCTTTGCCTTTTTATTCTATCATTTTATTGAGGAAGGCAGCTGAATCTGCTCATTCTGATACAGCACATGTGTAGAGAGATCCTTCAGGCACCATCTTAACTAATATTTTCAAGAAAGGGATATTCTGTGATTATGTAACTGGAAAAGACACCAGCGTTCGGGCTGCCTGTCACTACCAAATGCAATAAGCAATGACAGGGATTGAATCTTTTATGGGCGCTTTATTCAGATGGACAGCGATCCGAGAAGATGGCGGGTACATACCCTAACAGACCATCTTGTCTTCTCTTTCCAGGCGAAACCTTTTATAAGGCAGGTGGGGAAGGATAAACAAGGTGCGGTGAGGGCTTTGAAATTCAGGGAGGATTAGGTGAGCAAAGCTGCAGCATTCCTGTTCTGGGCAGTTAGCTGTTCCCAGGGAAGGGGGGTCATCTGCTCTCCCTGGAAGAAAGGTTCGGATGTCCCCAGGCAGTAATCTTCTATCAGTGCCCCAGGAGGTTGGCTGTTTTTCCCAGGAGTCAGGATGGGCCTGATCTATAGTTTCTGAAACAAAAGCTTTAACATGCACATTACTTGCCAGACTTATAGCTTTTACCTTAAGCTAAAATTTTCCAAGTCTTGAGTCCCCTATCAATCTCAGAATTGTCTAAAAGAGGTCAGAGGTAGGGTGCAATTCAGATTTTATCCAATCAAGGTGTCAGCTTTTTTCTTTCTCTGAAATTTTTTCCTCGAATTTTTATCCCATTCTCTGCACGCTAGTTTAACCACAGTATGCTCTCCTTGGGGCTGCAGCATGCCAGCCACCACAGACTTAGGTAGGCTCTTCCTCACTCTTACCTGGGGGGCAGGAGAGATTTGTTTCTTATAAATATCAGTAAAATATTCTGACGTTTAATATATTTAGAAAGAAATAAAAATATGATGAGGGTAATTCAATGATCTGAGAGTCTTCACCCTGCATTACATATCTCTTAAACTAACATCATGGCAATTTAGACAAAATTAGAGTCATTTCTCTTTATCTATCACCCAGTGGAAAATTCGAGAGACGTGCAAAGTGGAGGAATAAGGGGCGGGTAGGCCATAGGGAGCCATTCGGCATAGCGTGGGAATGTAGCCCAGCCCCAACTCGGAAAGGCGAGTGGGGAGCGAGGTCCAGCACACAGGACCCACACCCATGGATAGGTTCTCCCATGGGGAATCAGGCCTGCATTGTACCTGGGCTGCTATGAGACTTGCTCTTACTAAAACTCCCTCACCCTGGACTGAGGCAGCAAATGTTTACTGCATATCTCTAAAGTAACTTCCTGAAGTCTGTGCTAAACCTCCCAAAAATGGAGTGTAACCAGTTCAACCAGTTTTCCCCTTGATCTGTAACATCCTTCTCTTTGAAGTAATTAGCAACATTCTTTCCCCTGTTATCTGTAAAAGGTAATCACCTACAGTGAACCTGTGCGTAGTAAACACGGACCATCCTGGATGAAATGTACCCAGAAAAGCAACAAAAGCTTGTCCAGGCAGGGGTGGGGCCCTCTCTCTCACATAGGGAGAGGCCATGCTGTCCCTTTTTCTCCACAGGACTTCTGTAGTCCATGTGAATTTGTCTCTTGCAGTCACAGCACACAGATCCTGCCCGCCAGGGCTCGCATCAGTAGGCAGCAAAGCACTGTCCTTTGCAACATTTTAAAAAGTCCTTCTATTTGTCCCATAGTTTTCTATATTAGCTTTATGCCTCACTATGTTAGCTTTTTCCTCCCTCCCTCTGTTCTTTCATTCTTTCATTCATTCTTTTTCTCTTTTCTTTTCTTCCTTCCTTCCTTCCTTCCTTCCTTCCTTCCTTCCTTCCTTCCTTTTTCCCTTCCTTCCTTCCTTCCTTCCATCTATCTACCTCTTTCTTCCTTCCGACCTCCTTCCTTTTCTTTTTTTTCTTCTTTCTTTTCATTTCTTGTCTTTCTTTCCTTTTTTAAATTACATTATTGTGATAAAATACAAATAACATAAATTGACCATTTTAACCATTTTTATGTTTACAACTCAGTGGCAGTAACTACATTCATAGCATTGTGCAACATCACCAACCACTACTACCAGAATTTTCTGCATTGCAAACAGAAACTGTATGTTTTAAGCAATAATTTCCCATTCCCCCTTTCCTCTAGCTATTTACTTTTATCCTTTCTGTCTATGAATGTGCCTATTCTAGGTGTCTCTGTATGTAAAATCATATAACATGCATCCTTTCCCATCTAAAGATGCTCTTATTTCACTTGGCATTATGTTTTCAAGATTTTTCCATTTTGTAGCATGCATAATTTCATTTTTTAGGTTAAATTTCATTGTGTGCATATACCATATTTTATTTTTTCATTCCTCAATGAACATTTGGGTGGTTTCTGCCTTTTAGTGATTATGAATAATGCTGCTGCAAGAACACTGCTGCCAATTCTCTTCTGTGTATACCTAGAAGTGGGATTTCTGGATCTTAATTCTATGTTTCACTTTTTGAGGAGCCACCAAAGTGTTTTCCATGGTGGTTATACTATTTTACATTTCCAACAATAGCACACAAAATTACCAATTTCTTCACATCCTTCCCAACAGTTGATTTTCTTCTTTTTTTCAAATCATAGATTCTCTAATGGGTATGAAGTGGTATCTCATTATGGTTTTAAAATTTTTTTAATTAAATATATTAAGGTGATGTTTGATAATGAAATTACATAGGGTTCAAGTGTACAGTGCTTTGATACATCATCTGTACTATTGCATTGTGTGCCTACCAACTGAAGTCAAATCTGTCACCATATATTTTACCCCCTTTACTTCCCTCTTCACCCCCCTTCCTTCTGATAACCACTGTTGTCTGTGTCTATGAGTTTTTGTTTGTTTGTCTTGTTTGCTCATTTGTTGCCTTCAGTTTTATATCCCACATAAGAATGAAATAATCAAGAACCATATGATTTCACTTATTATGGTTTTAATTTTAATTTCTCTAATGTCTGCTGATGCAAAACACCTTTACATTTGTCCACTGGCCTCTTCTCTCTTTTAATTTTTTTCCCTCATCCTCTTCCTTCCCTTCTTCCCTTTTCAATCTTCTCTTCCTCTTTTTCTCCCCTTCATCTTTCTCTTTTGCTCCTGTGTTGACTCTACATACCCAGGGCTTTGTTCCTCCAAAACCCAAACTAATTCAGAGTTAATGTCTAGTTGGTAATAACCAGCCTTCACAATCATGTTTGACTCTGATGTTAAGCTCTTAAAGATGTTACATTAACTTAAACAACAGAAACCTCTGAGATTTTTTTTACACACATTTAATAAATGACTACTAATGCTTGAGGCATTGTTCTTGGTTCTGGGGATACACCTTTGAACAAAACAGATAATCTCTATTTTCTTGGACCTTCCTACATAGTAACTGTAAAGAGATAAGAGGTTTTAATGGATTTTATGAGAAATAAATGCATCCCTTCCTTCTGGGCCTCAGCTCTGTCAACTACAGAATTAGAATATTTTTTCTCTGTTATCATTTAGCTCTAGCATTCTGTGACCATGAGAGTTATGTTTGTTAATATTTTCTTTATTTTCCCTTCAGCTCCTAATCCCACCCATCCTATCTTTAAGCCATGTTTTTTTTCCTCTTTATTTTATGGTTTTACTAGCTTTCATTGCACACTCTTTTATTTGTCCCAGACTGTCAAGATCCATAAGCGAAAGGAAGGAAGGGCAGATCTGAGAGGTGACCACGCTGCTGTGTGGAGGCCTTGGCTCGGTAGCAGCAGCCTTCTGGCCAGCTTTGCTCCACCCATCCTTGTCCTCCTACCTGTGCCAGACAGCCAGCAGCCTGGGCCTGCCACCATGCTTGAGGGGCTCACTGCCATGCCCAAAGATGGACCCAGGTGGTTTCTAATGAAATCATTAGAAATTTGCTGACAACTGTTCATGTGTTTCCATGAGATGAATTGATCCACCTCTCTGGGCCTCCAAAGATGTCATGGGTCAATGTGGTTGAGTTCTTAAGCACATGCTATTTAGTTTAGACATTTCAAGTATGGATGTTTTCCCCACAAAGAGAACTTGGGAGATATTGGATTGGGAGATAAGAGGATTGTGAATATGGATTTGCTGAAAACAGTTATTAGATGCCCCTCTAAATTATTGAGCATTAATTTTCAACAATTAATTTAGTCAATTGTCTACATAGATACATTTTAATACCCATATTGGGAATATATAAATTGTCACTAAAATATATCACTTATTTTTAAGGAATCCACGGGACTTGCATAAACATTGAACTTGAGTTTATTTCTTTATTTTAGATAAAAATTAGGTATGGTATGTAATGCCAAGAAATTTATATTTTCAAAATGCACACACAAGTAATAGTGCAGAATCATAAATAAAGGCCTTGTTAATGTATACATTATATAAAGGTGCTCAGTTTCAGAAGGAAAGAGCATAAAGCTCACATTCAGTTAACAAAACCAAAGACTTTGTTGTCTTTGGAATCTTGTAGACTTTGCACAACCTGACAATTCAAACCATGTTATAAGTAAAGAGATAATTGTATTGTTTATTCTTACTTATGCAGGGAAAGAATGATTTGGGTCACTTCTAAAGACATATTAGATTGCTCTCAAATAGGACCCAAATACCCAACATTTCACTTTTTTCTGTTTAGAAAAAAGCAGACTTTCCTTTTGAGGAACCTTGTGTATCACTGGGCTGCAAATAAATTAACTGACAGTGGCAAGATAAGTCTTCAGTTGGAAGGAGAAGTCCAAGAACACTACAGTATGTCTAAAACACTCCACATTTCCTAGGAGCTGAAGCAACACATAACTAGGTAAATTGTCTCAAGACTAGTTCTCAACATATGCTTATTGTCCAGATGCCCTGAGCAGTTCACTCTGAAAAACCCCACAGATGAATGGTACATTTTGTGGCCACTGGCCACGTAACCAACAGATCTTCTCTGAGTTATCCCTACAAATTCAACTCCTAGGATGAATATAGTACTCCAGGCCTTTCTAGGAATAGATTTGTCCAACAGAGGTTTCTGAAATTTCATAGCAGAAACCATCTGTGTGTCTGTTCCCTAGTTACATTCTCCTGTCAACTGAAATGTTCTCATATATTCTAAAGCCAACTAATGTGGTATTTGACTTATTTCTTTAGAGAAAAGGGTAGGTGTAGGCAGAATTAAAATAACAATAAAACCCAATTGCTTGTTTAAATGGATTCCCATTTCTGGCGCAGAAGGATATGATATGTATTTAATAGGCCATGGCTAAACGTTATGTGGTCATGAACAGCAAATTGCTGAAAACAGCAGAATGTGACATACTTTTCTAGGCTGGTAAGTGTAAGTGCTGCTGGGGACCTCAGATAGTCATTCTAATAAGAACTGGGAAGAGAGTTTCATTTTTAAGAGGACGTCATTCAATTAAGATGGATTTGTAGATTTGAGTTTGAATCCTATCGTTAAATGAAATTAGCTATGTAATCTTAGGTTTCATGCATATTAATTAAAACTTCAATTTCCCAAAACCTGTTAAGTGGATAATAATCTTTCTCTTACAGAGTTTGAGGATTTAATGATATTTTGGGCATAGATAATACATATATGTGTACATATATTATGTATAGCATATTATATATACAATATATGTTATGTATAGTGGGTATATGTAAATATATACATACATATAGTGTTGAGTAGTGGCCAATACTTGGCAAGAGCTAGTAAATTTTGTAGTTAATGCCACTGTTCTGATTGAGACTGAACCTCTCTGTCACCTCTATTTCTTCTTCGTTTTGGCTTTAGGCAAGTTCTGACTATGCCTAGAGGATGGTCTTTCTTCCTTCCTTCCTTCCTTCCTTCCTTCCTTCCTTCCTTCCACCCTTTCTTTGCTGTATGTAGCTTGAAAACACTTGTAAAGCTCTTTAGAAAACGTCTGTGCTTACATTATATACAGGGTAGCCTCTCTACTCTTTGGGGTTTTTTTTAAATATCTCTCTGTTGACTCCATTCAGCACAGTTGGGGCAATTGTGCAATGTTTTCAAGTTTTGCTCTTACGTGTGGGTCTGTTTGCCAATAAGTATTGTTCAGTGTTTTCCTTAGGCACTTAAGCAGGAGAATGCTCTACATTTCAGAGGCTCCTGCTCTCTGTATTCTTTTGCTTCTCATCCTGAGATATACTTGAGGCTCCCGTTTATCCTCCTTCGCTCAGGTTTCATGCCAGCCTACCCCTGTGATTGCTGGTGTAACTACAGCAACCCTGAATAAAGATGGCTTTGGGGAGGTTTTCTTTCTTGATTTTGGAGTATCATGTCTGCTTAATTCAGACACTGGAGGCTCCCCTGGGCTGGGAAAGATAACAAGGAAAAAATGGAGAAATAAAGAATTCTATGAGCATCTTCATATAAATCAAACCTAAAGGGTAGAGAAAAAAATATTTCATAGTATTCAAATTCAAGGCAGTGCAGATTTTTCTGGACTCAGGGTAAATAGGAAAAGGCTGCTGGGTAGAGCAAAGGGGGGGAAATTGGGGCAACTGTAATAGAACAACAGTAAAATATTTAATGAAAAACAAAAAGCAAAGGATGCAACGTGTCACATGTGGAGCACTGAGTACAATGTAAAACACAGGTTACGTCTTTCACCTCTGGTCACAGAAACACTCGAGTCAAAGATTTTAACAACCTGTCTGGCTGCTTTCCTAATCCTGTGATTTTGTACAATTCACTCACCCTTGCAGTGTTTTTTTTTTCCACATGTAAAATATGGATAATAATTTCTACCTCATCAGAGTGTTCTGTGGGGTAAAAGAGATAATACCTGTAATTTATTCATTACAGTCTTTGGAGTATGATAAGTACTCAATAAATTTAGCTAGGATCAGCAATATCACGAGTTACCTCTTCTTCCAGACACTATCTTAGCCCATCATATACATTATCTCCGTTAAATAGGAGACACTATCATCAGCCCAAATCAAGATTAGCCAAGTGAAGATACAAAGAGTTCAGCAACTTGCTCATGTCAAGAAAAGATCTGGATGGAATCTCAGGTTTTTCTGACTGCAAAGACTCCCTGTTTATCCTAAAGCATCCAATATAAAACAAACACATTGCTGGTAGATTTATAGTAGCTCCTAAACTTTTGATTCCTGAGGGAAACCTTAACGTATACATATAATTTGAATGAAATAGAAAGAATAAGAGAAGCTGTAATCATTTAATATATTAAATAGGAAACATTCCAAATGTTTAACTATGCATGTTTAACCATTAACTATGATGACTACAGAGAGGTAAATCTCCCACATGCTCACTCAGAGAAGGTCCCCATGTGTAATTCTTATCTGATGTTCTAGGAGCTTGAGGATACATCAAAAGAATAAAAGATGCAAAAAAACTTTTCTGCTGACCTTTATCTTACATTCCAGTGAGGGAAGGCAGGCAGGCAGGCAATAAACAGTAGCACAATAAATAAATTTAAAATGCGGCATGTTTTCAAATATTGTTTTTTAAACAATGACATCAATAGCAACAAAAATAATAGACCAGAGCAAGTGGAAATGCATGTTTGGGGAGTTATTGCCCTTTCTGATGAGGTGATAAAGGCAGGACTCATTACAGGTAACATTTGAGACTTTAAACAGACAAATAAGTAAAACATGGGGCATCTGCAATAAAGAAGTTGAGGCAGAACAAATAGCCCAGAACAGTGAGGAGGACATGGGACTGCACTGAGTGCCCAAGGGGTAAAGTAGACAGAGCCAAGGCCAGAGGGTGGGCTAGGTCATGTAATGACATTGACTTTACCCTGAGAGAACTAAGGAGACCTTGGAGGATTATAAGCAGAGAAGCAACAGGATCTAACTAATGTTTTGTATAATCACTCTGACTTCTGTACAGTACATACACTCAGTTTCATGGTGTTCTCATTTTATTATTTCTCTCACCTCTTTTCTGTGGCTGGCTGCCTCCATCCAGGACCTAGACCACTTCTCACTTAACACTTACAAGGGTTCGTGGTGTGGACTATTAACTCTTGAAGAGAGAAGAGAATTCCTACCACCCCACCATTTGTACATTTTAATGTGTGGAGCACTGTGTTGCTAAAACAATATGGAAGAATAACCATTCAAGTGAAAAACAAAGATTTCTTAAAAAGCCAACAGAAAAGATATAGCAGTCCACATCAAACCTAATGTAATTAGTATCGACAGTCTCTACCCTGCCTCCTCTCTTTTCTGACAATCACTGGAATTGAGGTTTATTCACAGTAGAATTTTTAAAACTAACAAAATACATTCTATATTCTTAAAAATGCATCTGCCTTTCCTCTGGGAAGGGCACACTCAGATCTCTTAGTCATATTGCAGAACTCTCCATGGTGACAGAACCATCACAATCTTTAAAGGCATATTACACAATGCAGTGGTTAACCATCTGTTATTTTTTAATTGAGGAATAATTTAAATATAATGCACATTTAATTTAGACTGCAACTGCCAACCCAATTAATATGTAAAGCATTTTTTCTACTACACAGAAAGTTCCTTTTTCCCATTTGTACTACAAATGTAGATTAATTTCCTAGTTCTTAGACTTCATCTAAATTAAATCATACAATCTGTACACCTTTGTGTATGGCTTCTTTCATTTGGTATAACGATTTTGAGATTCATTGTTACAGGTAAAGCAGTAGCTGATTCCTTTTACATTACCTTTGTCAGTGAATGTATCCACTGTAAGATAAATGACTTCATTTGCCCCTTCCCCTGCTGATAGACATTTGGGTTGGGTCAAGTTTTGAGCTCTTATGGTATCCACAAAAGCTGCAATGAATAGGCACCACGTTTGTTGCAAACAGAAATTTACACTCCCGTGTTTAAACCTCTAGGAGTGGAATCATTGAGTCATAGGGTAAGGGTATATTCAACTCTATAAGAAGATTGCCAGTGAGCTCTCCAAGGGTTTTAGCATTTTATATTCCAACTGTGATTGCGAATGTGTCTGTTTCTCTCATTGAGCACTTTCTACTTTTATTTTGCTTTTGCTTTAATCGAATGAGTCATTTCACCTTATGTCTTCTTGATGAATCTGCCATTTCCTCATGTTGAAATGTCGCTCTCACACGATATTCCTTGGTGTTTGCATAGACTGCATGTCCCCGTCATCTTTCTTCAACTCTTACTGTGCTTTCAGATGAAAAGCAAATCCCTTACATACATCATATAGTTGAGTATTCTTTTCAATTTATTCACAAAATCTTTTCCTTTTAGTAAATACATACTCCACTTATATTAACTGTATCGTCATTATATGGGTTTACCACCTCCTCTTGCTATTTGTTTTCTGTCTGTCCCTATTTCTCTTCATTTCTTTCTTACTCCTTTCCTACATTTTTTCATGTTATTTCTAGCTATTTAATTTTACCTACACTATTAGCATTTTATCTACACCTCTCTGCATGCTGCAGTTATAACTTTTCTGGTTACTACATGAAATTTTAATTTATCCAGTCTATCTTATGTTAATGTTTTACCACTTCACATATTATGGGGAGAAAATCTTAAAACAGTCTACAGGAATTGCCTTTACAACCTCCTTCCATTTTCATGGCATGTGATAAATTTTACTTCTGTGTATATAAAATCCCAAAGTATACCCTTTTAATTTTTGCTTCAAAAAATCAATTATCTTTAAAAAATTACCAAAGGTGAAATAAAATACAGTATATTTAATATTGTGTTTACTATTTTAAGTTATCTTATTCCTTCTTGTAGACACAGATACCCTTTCAATTGTATTTCTCCTCAGCTTAACAAGCCTGCTTTAGTATGCCTTAGATAGTTCCCCTCAGCTGGTGACAGATCATCTGAGTTTTTACTTATCTGAAATATTTTTATCTTATAGAATTTATTGATGAACAGAGAATTCTAGTTTGACCAACCACCTCCCTGCATCTAGTTCTTTTAAAGAAGTTTTTCTATTGGCTTTTATCTCCTGTTGTTTCTGGTGAGAATTTTGCCATAATTCTTACTGTTTTTTCCCTGGGACGTAATGGGTTTTTTTTCCTTCTTCCAGCTACTTCTACAGTGTTCTCTGCATCTCTGGTTTTTACTGGAGTCAATAAACTATGGTTTAATAAGGGTTGAAAAACCTAAGTATTTCTGCTGTGTAACATTTTTTTATATGAATGATTATTGTCTCTTTCTCCTCATAACTTCCAAAAGACTTCACAAATACTCTGGTTGATTTTAAAGCTTGAACATTTATTTTATTCTCTGGCATTTGTTAATTAGCACAATGGCTTTATAAAACTTCCACTGAGCAATTCCACAGGTGTTTACCCAAATGTCACAAAGCTTTTAGTTCTAGTCATAACTTACATCTGTCCATTTTTTTCTTCACTCTATTTTAACCTGGTTCATTACTGTCTGGGGTTTTTCTGTAAAATTTATTTCAAAACTCATATTCTTTCTTTCCTTGGGTTTCTCAAGCCTGAGTTCTAATTCAGCCTCCAATTTTCTGCTGTTTGTTGGAGTAGATCTAAACACCGGGACAGGAACTCGGGCTTACAGTTGTGGAAGGGAAATTCCACACAATGCCTCTTAAGCATTACAGAACATAGGTCAAGGTTGGGTGGTCCCCCCTGCCGTCTATACCGCTAGTGAATATTTTTCCTATAACTCGTTTCTTCCTTTATTAACAATGCCTGATATTTTTCTTCAGCCTAAATAAGATTGTTATAAGAAGGAAATATATTAGAAAACTAAAAATGATCATTGTGTTTGTATGCACCAGTCTTTATTTTTATAATGTTTCTATAATCTTATAATAATACAAAATAATTCTAATGTAATGCTACTATTGATACACTACACTAATCCCACCTTTCCTATAATTTTCTAACAGGTTTTCATTGTAGAACCTTGTTGATTTTGCTCAGGATGGTATATGTGGGTGGAGGATGGGAAAAAATGAAAAGACTTCTACTGTTATGGAAATAACTTTAAAAATGTGTTTTGCCAAAAAGAACTTGATAACATTTTATTTTCAGTATGAGGGGTTTGCTCAAGATCATCCAAGTCTCTGCCAAGGGTTTTGGTTAGAAAAGCATTCTAAAATGAACTAAATATAGATGTTTATTATGTAAAAATATTGAAAATTCTGAAAGTTGAAAAAGTCTTCAATTTCAAAGGCAAACTCATTTTGACATAATATACTTTTCAGCTAGGGACAAACATATCAATGTTGTCTGCTTGAGAATGTTTTATTCAAACTTGACTTTGGCAGTAGAATGTTCAAAGTGCAGGTCACACATTATAATGAAAATGTACTGCTAACAAAACTAAAGGAATAGAATATTGATCTGTTTAATGGTTAGTGCAAAACTATTTTTTAATCAGCTCTGCCATTACACATTTGTATATCTTGGAGTCATAGTTAATAAAATTTTCTTATTTGATATAACTTTCTTACATTGTGAAGCATATACCCTAGATTGTCTAATTCTAATTATTGCTGCAATTTCTTGCTGTGTGGGAATCACTGTCTTGGTGAAGTATCCCTTTTTAAAGTCTTCATTTTCTTTACCCGTATCAAGACTGACCAGTTCTGTCCACTATGAAACGGCCTCTTCGCAAGCACAGAGATAGGGTGGGAACCAATTGATTATACTATCACCTGGTAACCACCTGTTATGCTCAACTAAGCTTCCAATGGTGGGGATCTATTCGATATTGTAATGAGATACATAAAGTGACACACTTTTAGTGGCCTTGCCTGCTCTGTAGGAGTCCTAATATTTGAATAAACATTGAATGAAATACTTTGATAATATATAAGTGCTGAATTCCCTCTATTTTGAAGGAGGATATGGCAGACTTTTGAAAGAACAGACTGTACTCCCAGTTGTGTGTGCATTGTGTGTGTGTAGTAGTAGCAGTCTAGGGTTTGTTTTTTTTTTAAGATTTTATTTATTTACTTTTAGAGAGGGAAGGGAGAGAGAGAGAGAGAGAGAGAGAGAGAGAAACATCAATGTGCGGTTGCTGGGGGTTATGGCCTGCAACCCAGGAATGTACCCTGGCTGGGAATTGAACCTGGGACACTTTGGTTCCCAGCCCGCGCTCAATCCACTGAGCTATGCCAGCCAGGGCTAGTCTAGGGTTTTGTGAAACTAAGGTTGTTGAATTGCTCATGATTTATGAAATGGTAGTTTATAACATGTTTTCTACCAATAGACTTTGGTTTTCTCATTTTCTTCTTATCCAGAGTGCCTGGTCTACTTGAACAAGTTCTCACATTTGAGAAGCAGAATAGAATGAGATTTATCATAGTAACTGGTTCTGTAGTCAGGCAGCCTGGACCAATATCCCAGCACTGCCACTTGGGTAAGCCATCTAACCTCCCTTTGCATATCTGTGTAAAAAAAAAGGGGGGTACCATTCCTCCTAGGGTTGAGTTAATATTTTCAGAATGTAGAATGGTATTGGGCATACATTATCCATTATTATGTTTAACTATTTTTAACCTGTAATGGACACCATTTGACTTGCCTTTGAGCACCCCTTCCTACATCCTTTTGTAAAAATCCCTTGAATTTTCTTTGGAACCTCTTCTCCATTGTACATGGTTCTTATTTTAAAAAAACACACATCAGTTAAGATGCCTTTCCTCCTGTAGGCAAAGAATGAATGAGTGACCCCCTTAAGCAGGTCAGGACTTCTGTCCCATGAGTTTAAACCCTGGGCAGTCAGACAAGAACAGATTTGGGGAGAATAGTTTGAGGCTCATATACACCATGGATGCTGCTCTTAAGAGAATATTCTTTAGTCCTTGCCACTCAGATGCTTAGAGTTGTCATGTTCCAGCATTTACCTTATAAATGACTGGTTATTCAACTTCCCTTGTGATTTTGTGGACTACTGTTCATATCCATCCAATGAATTCCTCTTCGTCTCTACTTCAGTCAGTTACTTTCTGTCCTTGCAATCACAGAACCCTAACTGGGCCACACTTTTTTTGACTTTTAAAAAAATATTATTTTGTTGCATTTTTTCCATGACCTCCCCTCACCACAAACCCTCTTCCACTTCCAACCACCCTCTCTCTCCCCCTGCAGTCACCATAGTGTGGTCCATGTGCCACAGTTTTATAATAGTTCCAACTTTGTACCTCATAATCATTTCTTTTTCATATTCTGCTCTTTTCCTAACCTCCAATGTATGCTCTTTTCCTCTTAAGAAATTTCTGACCACCATAAGACTCTATTACTTCTTCTAGTCTGCAGATAATTACCCTTTTTTGTCTGTACCACATATTCAAGTATCATCTATTTCCCTATTTGGTTTAGATTTCTTTGTATATATTCATCTATTTTTATTGTAATATAACAACAAAAAGCCCTCTGAATCTTTGTGTGCTAAAGGAGTAACTCTTTATCTCTAGATTCTGTACATTGGCAAATTTGCCTGGGCTCATCTGGCAAGCTGGCAGGGACCCAGTTCTGTCATGCCTTGGTGTGCAGAGGCCAATGTGCTGGGGTATGGTTCATTGGGATGGTGGCAGGAGAGGTCTAGAGCTGGGATGGCTCATCTCTTCCATGTAGTAACAGCAGCATCTGGCAGGGTAGCATGGCCTTGTCACACAGTTGAGGGCTCCAAAAGCAGCAAAACAGACTAGCTCAAGTCCTTCCTAACCCTCTGCTTACTAACAACACACTGGCGAAAATCAAGTCCTGTGACCAAGCCTAGCTTTAATATGTATGGGAAATTGACTCCATGCGTTGATGAAAGGAGTTACGATGTTATGGCCATCATTACAATCTACTATGTATACAGATTCTTAGGGTTGCAATTTATCAGGGGTGCTTAAAGATGCATCGCCTTAGATAAGAGGTGCTGGAGAGATGGCTCACAGGCTTTTTCTGAATGTTTCAAATAATTACAAACTCACCACTTCAAGAAGCAGCCTATTCACATTTAGAATAAATCTAGTGATTGATAATTTGGAGTTGTGATCTTCCTTCTTTTCTAATTCCTTTCATGTGAGTCCTAGTTCCTGATGGGACAGAAGAAGCTCCCCCCAACTTTTTCCCCACAGAACAAACCTTCAGATATTTGTGAAGATCTGCTATGTTGTACTGAAACTTCTCTTCATTAAGTTGAATACACTTTATTAATTATTTCATGACAATGACATTTCATTGTCAGCCTTGTTACAGTCTCTGGATACATTCCAATTAGCTTTTCTTTCTAGTTAACTTATAAAATGACAGGAAACCTAGTAGATTACAGTAGAACTACTACACAATATTCAGGAACTATTGTAACTTTGTAGTCTTGAAGAAAACATTGTGTTGAGTATTGAGAATAAAAAAGAGACTTGTAAAAATGAGGTCCAACCCTGGCTGGCGTAGCTCAGTGGATTGAGTGCGGGCTGTGAACCAAAGTGCCGCAGGTTCGATTCTCAGTCGGGGCACATGCCTGGGTTGCAGGCCATGACCCCCAGCAACCGCACATTGATGTTTCTCTCTCTCTCTCTCTCTCTCTCTTTCTCCCTCCCTTCCCTCTCTAAAAGTAAATAAATAAAATCTTTAAAAAAAGTGAGGTCAAATAAGGTCTTTCTAGGAATCCCACTTGTAACAGACCCACCTTCGTATCTTCTCTCCACTGGAAATGGGAACCTCAGTAGGTGGCTTCATTGAAAAAGAAAGCCTTTTATGAAAATTTATGAATTATGTAACTTAGGAAGAAATCATTTATTTCTCCAAGGGATGTGCCATAATCTTCAGAAGTTCATTAAAAATATTGTATATTTAAAAATTATGTATAAATTTCAAAAATATGCCATGCACTTATTATATGAAATGAAGCATTTCAGTAATCATTGGTGTGATTTGAGATGGGAACCTTATTATGTTTGATTAATTAATTAAGCATTGAATGCAATATATTGTGGAAGAGCTACATTAGGACAAGTGTGGGGGTAGGAGGGGTCAGGCTGGGGAAACTGCAGTGTGAGTCTACATTGTATTCACTGCTGGGCTTTGAAGGTGCTTGAACACAGCTGAAGATGAGGTGAGATGGGTGTGTGAGCTTGGGTTCCTTCGCCAGGCAAGTAATAGAGCAGGCAAATATATAAGACTTTTGAAAGGGTAAAACTTTATTATCAGGAAAGTATGATTCCAAGATTTGTTACATGATTAAGTTCTCAGCTGATTAGAAGTGTTACTAAACTTAGTTCTAGTCGTTAAAGAAATGATTATAACACTTAACTATTTTCCTCTTTCAATCTTAATGTTGATATTATTTTACATTAGAATTGAAGTTAACAGATTTTCAAAATAGTGTTTCCTGTTATGGATAATAGGAGACACGATTTTGAATAGGCAAGGTTTGACCTTGAGCAGTGCTCTTTTTATAGCTAATATGAGAATTCATATATTCATATTTAGGCTTCTAATGGCTTTGGCTATGAAAGACCTAAAGATAGACACTTTCCAGAAAAAAAAGTGAATTTAAATATTGAAGGAAAGAGGTACTAACTATATGATTTAGTTACTCATTTAAAATGTGGGTAAAGGGTATAGTATACCCAAGGACCTTATCACCTCTTGCCTGAACTACAACTAATATATCCTAAAGTTTTCTCTACTTGGCAATTGTATTTCCTTGAAATTGATTCCACACAGGTGAATTTAAAAATTGATGTCATGACTCCACAGATAACAATCTTTGTGCGATAAACAGTGTGTTTTCCTACAACACGTCACTTCAACATGAGGCACTTTTTTTAATCTGTTTTATAAACTAGAATTCTGTATAAATTTTAACTAGATCAGAGTTCTCATCTGATAAAAATAATGTGAACTATATTTTTTTCATAATAAACAAGTTCACTGTGACTTGGCTTTCTTCTCCCTCCCCAGTCCTGGTTTATATTTATTTCTCCAGCTTAATTGACCCGTCACGCTGTTGTTAGATTCTGTGTCTTTGCATTGTGCCTCTGTCTACTACATATATTCTTCATGCATTTCTTTGCCAGGCTGACACTTAGCTGTAATTTAAGAGTTAGTTTAGGTGACATCTCTATGTAACATTTGCTTATGCCCAAGTAATATTAGGGACACCTCATTATTTTCTAAGCATATGACTATGACAAAAATCCATAATATATGTTTGATTCATGGTTCAACAGGAAAATTCCTGAAATGTATTAGAATCCCAGGACAAATACAAGTACATTTTCTAGTGAGAAACCATAGTTTCTTCATTTTCTCAAATTCTACAATAGCTAGGATCTAGAGCCCAACAAAAGTTAGGTTCTGACATGTCCAACTGTTTAGCTCTCAACTTCAAAGGTGAGAATAAAATTCTATCCTTCTCTATATCTTTAATCCCTAACAAAGTGTGTTATATGTGCACAGTGAGAGCATAATAAATATTGTTGGATGCATAGAGAATATAATAATCTATTATATGATTCAATTAGTCTATGGTTGTCACATTGTTCACTTGATTGTATTGTTGCCCACTTTTCCAAAGACAGTATTTCAGTTTGGACTACACAGATGTCACTAGATGAGTTTCAACATATCCTTAGGAGTGAGGTTCTTGCCTGTCAAGAATAAGCATCAACCACTTGTTTCCTGACTTAGTAGGGTGGCCTCCCTGACTTCTGCAAGATATTGGGTCCCAAAAGAATTCAATAATTCAATATAAACTCCCCTCCCTGGCAATTAGAATACAAGTAGGGTTTGTTCTGGGAAAAGTGACTACAGATTTTAGTGAAAAATAAGTATGATAGTACAGATAAAATATAGGAATGAAGAAAAATAAAGAGGACTAACTCTGTCAGGTATTTAAAGAATGTTATGCTCTCAGAAACTGATGGACATGTCCTTGGGATAAACCACCCAAACTCATTGGAAAGCCCCAAATATAAATTGGAATGGATTTTGTGATTTAAAAAAGTAACATATGCTCCTGAGGGGTGTAAGGAAGGATGTTTCTTTACTTACAAACATAAATTCAACCTGTTACTTTCACACTATATTTTGAGAAACTAATGTTTAAACACAGACGATTTAACCAAGTTTATTACTGGTAGAAAATCAAGACCACAGTTACAAAAGGTCCACTCTGTTTTTGTTTCACCTAAGAAAATGATAGAAAAACAGTTCTTACTCTCTGTTTAAGAAAAAGTGCTGTTAGTTTCCGAACACTTAATAAATGCCTGTATTGTGCTACATTCCTTAAATGTGTTATAACATTCCTACACAACCCTCTAAGTACTATTATTATTTTCATGAAAGTTGGAGAATTTGGGGTTCTGACTCCAAAGTTAGGCTTTTGGGTGTGGACTCTACAACTTCTAAACATTAATGACTCCATCACTATGAAACCCATTCTGGTTAATACCATATGGTTCATTCACATGTATCCCCTCACTGCCTGCCCTGGTACAAAACCCCTGTGCCTACAGTCTGCTGATACAGAGGTGGAGCAGGGCTACATGGGAAGCCTTCATATCCCACTGCCTAGCGAGCCCTCTCGGGCAATAATGTCCTGCTACTCAGGCAATGTAGTACTTAAAGATTCTCTATGAGGAGCTGTCTCCTGCGATTCTGTTTTGTGATGCCCTAAACCCTGACAATATTTCTATATGATTTCTTTCATCTTTGGAAGTGTATGTAAGTGCAGGGTAATGGCCTACTCTTTAGAGAACAGTGACTTCAAAACCTTGGACACTGCCTTCTGATTCTTTACTTCCCTCTAATTTCTCAATATCAGCCCCACTGGGTCAGAAACTGATCCCTATGCACTTAGCTTCTCACTTAGTAGTCTGTTGTCCAAATTTTATGTTTTGAGGCATTTGGGTCTTTATATTTAAAACCAAGTTTTGGAATTAAAATTAAATAAGCAAGATTGGGATGTAGAGGAGAAAGAATAACATTTTTTTTTTCTTCCTAAGCACCTAACTCTTATAAAAAGTCATGACGACAGATTTATTCAAGTGTCACCAGCAGCTTGAAAGCTGAGATCTGACTCCTGGGTCTTTGCGTTTTGCGTGTACCCAGAAGAGGGTTCACATGTTACCACTTCACATAAGCCTGGGTGGGAGAGGGGGTAGAAAGAAGATGATAAGGTAAAAGTAAGTAAATAAAAAAGAATTGAAAATAAGAACCTATAATGTAATATCAAAGAATTATATCCCTACCCATAAAGTCTGCTGCATAACCTTCCCAAGAACACTGCAGACTTTATACTATTATATTATTAAAGAGGAAACTAAGCCCTGGTGGGCATAGCTCAGTGGATTGAGCACGGGCTGTGAACCAAAGCATCACAGGTTCAATTCCCAGTCAGGGCACATGCCTGGGTTGCAGGCCACGACCCCCAGCAACCGCACATTGATGTTTCTCTCTCTCTCTCTCTTTCTCCCTCCCTTCCCTCTTTAAAAATAAATAAATAAAATCTTTTAAAAATTTTTAAAATAACATTAAAAAAAGAGGAAACTAAAACTTAAAATAGTTAAATATCTTACCCCAAGTCCCCCAGCTGAGACCAGAGCCAGGATTTGCTGCATGTTCTTGGATTCCAACAGCTGGGTCCTGACCACTTACATTTCACTGTTCTCCTGGTGCTATCTAAGCAACCTGGAATTATAACTAGAAATTAGGACCTGTTTGTTCTTTGATGGAAAGACTGAGGTTACTCCTTAAATGTATCACTACAACTCCCACATTCAAATTATTGTAGCTCACTCTAATTAAGAATTCATTATTTATCAGATATGTGTGCAAACACTTTATCAGTATTCACTTCTTTATTATTCACAAGAATTACGGGTTGTTGTACGATTTCTATTTTACAGTTTAGAGACTACGTCGGAGAGAAATGTGCAAACTCACCTAAGGTCGTACAGCTAACTGTGGTGGAGGCAGACTTCAAGCCTCTGCAGTTTGGCTGCAGCGTCTATTCATGCTCTTGACTCTGCTGTCTCCCTTGCATGTCTAATACTGTCTAGTCTCTAGAATTTAAGAGATACAGCCTTCCCAGTGTTTCCTGAGTGATTAAGTTAGTCATGCTGGTGAGTTTCACTGTTATTAGGGTGAGCCCTCATGTCAAACTAATAGCATCTTAGGCCCTGGGAACTTTAATATCATGAAGGTACTAAATTCTACTTTTAGAGGCAAGCAGCAAGGTATTCCAAATCGCACTGCACAGGCTCACAGCATTAAGCATCTGTGTGTAAAATATGGCCCACCAGCCATTTGAATTCATAGCAGGTTTTTCACTTGGATGCTCTCTGTCCAGGACACAGATTGCATTTTGGCATGGTGGCAGCACCACGTCCACTTGGAAATTGAGAATAATGGCTTACTATTTCTCCCATTAAATAAAAAGACCACATACAAGAGCATACACACACACACACGCACACAAAAGCACTCTTCTCTCGTCTCCACTTCCCTCTCTATCACTGCTCTGTCTCCTTCCCTGAGCCTGCTGAGTGAGTTGTCTGTACTCACTGTCCTCCACTCTCGTCCTCTGTTTTCTCCTGAGCATCCTCCTATCACCACCAGTCCTCTGAGATCACTTTTATCGTGGCTACTAACAATCTCTACTTAGCTGAAGCTAATGATGAATTTTCAGCCCATTTCAGTTGGTCTAGAAAGAGTTTGACAATGCATGCTATCCTGGGGCAATCCTGGTTTGTGTCTATTGTCTTGTTTAATTATTTATAGCATCCACTTTCACTCTCCAAAGCATCCAAGTTTGGACCATAAATTATAAGGTCACCCTACCAGCAGTTTGTGAACAAACCAGTCCTCCACAAAGCACTTGTCACTATCGGGATCCAGGTTACCACACTCCTGGTTTCTTCTTCTTGACTTCTCAATCTTTGCTGATTGTTCTTCAAATACTCATATACCCTAATATGCTAAGACTCGGTAATAGGAACTCCTCTTTTCTATATATCCATTCATATTGGATAAGCTCATTTAATTTTATAGTTTTATGAATAATGGTAACTCCCATATTTCTCTGTCTAATCTAGACTCCTTTCCTATACCTTTAGACTTCTATAGCTACTCTTCTCCTTGACATATCTAGTAAATGTTTACTAAGCATCTAAAATGATGTCAAAAAAAGCAAATTCTTATTGCCACCCTATATCTTTTCCTTGCCAACCTGCCCTCTACCAACTTGTTCAGCTAATGAGAATTTCATTTTTCCAAGGTCTCAGGCCATGAGTCTTTGAGTCAATCTTCAGTTCTCTCTCTTTCCATGATATACAATCCTAACACC
This sequence comes from Phyllostomus discolor, assembly GCF_004126475.2. Taxonomy (NCBI): domain Eukaryota; kingdom Metazoa; phylum Chordata; class Mammalia; order Chiroptera; family Phyllostomidae; genus Phyllostomus; species Phyllostomus discolor. The sequence continues at coordinate 159,192,329 of NC_040907.2, forward strand.
TTTGTCAAGGAAGAACCAAAATTCTTTTCTCTTTGTTATCTGTGAAATGCCTTACAAGCATTCCCTGGTCCATTGATGCCTCTGTTAAATGATCATGTGGTATTATGATTGATAGGGACTGAGGCATAACCAGAGTACATCATCATGGCCATCACTGTATTTGAAATGTTGAAATATATCCACATCATTCGGTAGTCAATCCATGAGACTCAACACCTATTCTTCTATCTCCATGAACCCATGGCTGCTTTTGCTTCTTCCTCTAAGTCTGTAGACCTTCCTGTGATCCAACACCTGAAAGCCCCCAGCACGTGATTCCAGACCTATGGGCTGGCATTCCTTTTTAGTGGTCAGTATTCCAGCCATTCTAAATGCAGACTATTTTGATTCTCACTGCTGTTTATCTCTCAGTACAACCAGAAGAATAAGTGCATTGAGTACCTATAAACAAATCATCATTCCTAATTACCATTTGACAAATTTTTTAAGCTTTCTTTAACTCACTTTTAACAAGGTGCAGCTGCCACTTCATCATCTGGAATATGCATTTCCCTTGGCCATGCTTTGTTATGTTTCTTAAAGAAAACTGCAATCTTTTGTGACTCAGTAGCATCTTCTACATTACAACTTCAAATAGCTATTTTCATGTATACCCACTTTCTTCCCTACTGCTTAGATAGAACCACCTTAATCTGCCACTCACAGGTATAGAACATCAGCAACTAACTTTACCTTCATTCAGTTTCTTTTTTTTTAACTGATGATTAAGAAAGAAAACTGATAGATAAGTTTCTGGATTAAACAAGGCTCTATTTTGGGTGTCTGGGAGCAGAGGCAGAGGGAGCCAAGTACTCCTTTAATTTAGGTCTCTGCGTGGGGAGAAAAAGAAGGGCAATGTGAGGCAGGTTTGAGCCAGGAGATACCATCCTAGTCTTTACAAAGCTTCAAATAAGAAATTCTGGAACAAAGCCTCACTGACTCACTCATTTGCCGTAAATCTATCAAAGCTTGTGTCCAGGGGAAGGGTTTATAGGAGCAAATATAAAGGACACATGGACAACTTTGGGGGGGGGGTGGAAATGGGAGGGAGGTGGAGAGGGATGGGTGGGTGGGCTTGGATGGAAGTAATGGACAGAAAACTGTACTTGAACAATGATTAAAATAAAATTAAAAAATAAAATAAAATGATATTTAAAAAAAGAAAAAGAAAATGGTAAAAAAAAAAACAACTTCTGTCCATTGGCTGTCAATTCATTTAGCTCTTATTCACTTAATAAGTACTATAACCTCTATACTATATACTAGGAAAATCAAATGGACAGGTGGATTATATATGTTCTTCTTCAAATTAATATGTAGAGAATATTTTCCAACATTTTGTTCTGAAAACATTTGAGTGCCATTTCAGGGAAAACTTAGGAATTAGAACCTGGGGCATGGATTAGACATTTCTGTGTTATACTGAGAAGTTCAGCTCTGCCAGAAGTTTGTATACTCTTGTAAACAAAATCAGTGTCCTACAGTAACCAGAACTACCTGCCATAAATGGCAATTTGATCAGTATTTGTTATGACCTACTAGTGTCTACCACCTGGAGGTCTCAGGCCTGAACTCATAGTTTTTCTGGATAGCTCTCCCAACCTTACTGAGTCTTCCCTTTGAAATAAATTTTCTCTACTCCTTTAGAATCCCAAAGATGTGATAGTAACCAAGGATTTTATGTAAGGCCCCTTTTGATAAGTATCCAGGGGTACTGGATGAGTTTGTTTCTAAAACAGGAAATTCAAACCCAACATAATTTCATTGATACAGCTTCACTTTTTTGATATCAATAGTTTTACCTCTTTTACTCTTAGATTCCTGTCACATTCTTGCCTGAATTCATGGAATATTAAGGAGTAGGTTATTTTTACCCTAATAAGAATTTGCAGGAAAGAATGAAGGCATGGTTTGAGTGGGAATATTTATTAAATTATCTACAAAAATATTACTGAACTAAAGGGAGATATTTGATATCCTGGAATAATATAAATATAAGTATGTATCACTAATTCTGTATATTAATTCATGAACAGATATTTGTTGACTTATTTTCTATGTTAATTTCTATACTAGGTTTGATATGCCATGATAAAGGGACTCCCTGTCCTCAAGGAGTTTTGGGGACAAATGAGATCCTATTAATATTTTATCGTTGGCTGCCAGTGTCCATCAGTATTCTTGCTACAGGTTAGACCTCCCTTATATTAAAATGTACCTTCATCATTTCTGCAAATTTCTCAATAGCACCCATTAAACATGCCTTCCAGGTATTTCTAAATATTCCCTTCCCCTCACTGAACTGTGGAACTAGTTCAAACAGGATTTAATTTTATAAAGAAAAAAAAAGCTTATACTTAGAATGTCAGAAAGTACTTCAAACAGGAAGGCATGCTCATCACAGATGCCATCTAAAATGCTTAAAAAGTGGGATTCACAGATTCCTTTGATCTTTCTCATTCTTACTTTATTCTCCACTTCCTTGTGTGTCTGCTACAATGGCACAGTGGAAAAGGGTCTCTCATTTCCTATAGAAGGTTTCTAAAGTAGTATTGAGAGAAAATAGGGATTAATAGCATAGAAAATAGTAACAAACTTATTTTGGTCATGACAAGCATATAGGAAATCTTAATGGAAGACAGTAATTCGGGTCATGATTATTTTTATAGTACTCTATAGAATTTTGATTTCCCTCACTGTTTAATTGTCATTGTAGTCATCTGGGCAATAGTTGTTTGATTTATGACAGTGAATATCAGTCTTGATTGTGTAACATCAGAAAGACATGCCCAAAACATGCAATTGTATTTCTGGCAGAAGGAAAAGTGGTCTTCTCCACAGATGAATCTCATTGACCCTTTGCAATCCACTTTCCAGTTTCCTCAAGATGCACCTTATTTTGTCAGCATCTCTAGAGAATAATGCCTATTTCATCAAGCTGAAGCACAAAAGCATTGTGTACCACCCCCTTGATAGTGCCTAGGACCAGTGAGTCAAATGTATTCCAGGCCTAGTCACTCAACAAGCTCCTGGCTTTATACTTTTTAATGGGGCATGAATGGGTAGGCAAAATGGCCATTACTTGTGACATAAAACAGAGATTAAAGCTAAATATAAGATTAGGTGGGCAGAAGGAGCACAGACATCAGCTGTCTCCTTACATATTTAAACCAGTTACACGAAAACCATTCAGATATTACAGTAGGGAATAAGTCTGCATTGCCCATAGACTATTGCTAAATCGGTTGATGTAACAAGTCCTTTCCCCCTCTTTACTCGCTAAGAAAATAGCCTTATGATGGGAATGAACTGGTTGAATGAGTTCCAATGGCTCTAGTCTCAAAAAGTCATTTTATAGCTGCTTTGAATGTGGCCATTTAAAAGTATAGCCTCAAGATAAATTTTGCAATTCATCTCTATTAAAGAACTGGTGACTATTCATAATAAAGGGATAATTATTTCCAATAACTCTTTATCACACAGAATTATTAAATTATACCTCTCTTGGTTATTTAAGATATATTGTGCATGTTTCATAATTATAAATATACCACTGCCCTTTTTCTTCATTTTGAGGTCTCTCTAGACAGCACTTACTTCTTACAATCAAATACAGAAATAATATGTTTAAGAACATTAAACAACTCTAATAGGGTAGAAATATATTTTCTTTTTAATATATATGGTAACTTTCATAGAGCTAATGAAAATATGAAGTAGAAAGAATGAAAATCCATCCTTAATGAAATTCTAAAACCTAGTATTTCCTCTCAGTTTTATCTGAACAGTGAATAAGATCAGAATTCATGCACCAAAAATACTTGGCGGTACTTTTATTGAGACTCTCGTGACCATCCTCTGCCCTTGGTGAATATTTTCTCCTCCTCTTCCTCCTATTCTTCCTCCTTCTCCTCTTCCTTCGCTTCCCCCTTAACATCTCCCCTTCTGTCTCCCCTCCTTTGTTTATGTTGTCTTAACAATAATTCATGTTTCCTTTCTTCTCTCTATATATTTGTTTACAAAATTGGAGGTTCTACAACTTTATATGTGTAATATATAGTTATATATTTTATATATAACTATATATTTAATATGTTTGCATAATATATTTCAATTGAATGGGGTTTGGAACTCTTATTTTGTAGGGCCTGGATCACTTTGCTTTGGGTCATCACCCAGTATCCTAGAGGTTTGTAAGAAGAGTAGTCCGTTCCCTGGGTCACTGGGGAGATACATTCAACTTGAGCTGTTTGGCAGTTGAATTTGATCTGAATTGACTGCCAACCAAAATACTCCTAGTTCCAAGTAATACAGAGTTCTCCATTTGGGGGAAGCACTGCAGGCCAGTATACCACTGCACAGTGAGGGCAGGGCAAACTGGTACCAGGCACCATTAACTGGGTTACAGAAATATCGGCACCGAGGGAAAATGCACGTTCTGACAAGGGTTTCTATTGAAAATATAGTGTGCGTATTTCTACTTCTAATCTCTCTTGGATGATCTTTTACTCCATGGGATGTTACAGCTAATGAGCTTTTTAAATGAAAACGGCTAAACTAGAAAAGCATTCTACTCTCTATTAAAAAACCATCAAAGCCCAGGTTCCTGCCTCCGTAATTAAACCCTGATACGGAATATTCATTATGGTATCAGTTCCTTATTACCTGTGCCTATGAGTCTGTGAATATCTGTTGACTCCCAGAGTTCAAGTCCATTATTGTGATCTTATATTAAAGTAGCACCATCTATTCAAGGAATCACTAAGCATGGCGAAAACAGTAGCCCCGCCACTATTCGTGAATCTTTAAAGCTATACATGAGATGTGCTCTAAGATGAATTACCCTGCATCTTTTCAATTTACTAAGGATTTATTTTAGTAATCACTTACTGAACAAATACAACAATCAATGAAATGATTATTATTGAGATAAGTTACCTGTGTCTCTGCAGGTTGTTATCATCCCCTCTCCTTTAAGAATTTTATACTTTAAATAGAATAATAGGATGGTAGAAAAAAGATACCAGGATAGCACATAAGAAATAATTAATTGACCCAAGTATGTATTCAATTCAGAGTGCCTTATTCTGTTTTATTGACAGTTGCTTTGTAACCATTCTCCTATTGTTCAATGTGCATGTGTCTAGTTCCACAGACCACGGCGTGAGCTCTTTGCAGGAAATCTTCCTGTTGTCTGTGTCTGAAAATCTCCAAGTGTCCTGAACTTAGCACAAGTGCAAAGCTAGCTTCTTCACTAACCCAAAGCCAAATGTAAAAGCAGAATCACTGTAAAACATGGGTTGATATAAAAAAGTATATAAGAATTATAGATGATGTTCATGTAGAGTGACAAGAGAGAAGGGAGTAAAAGTTAGTAGAAAGAAGGCACTATGGTGATTCATTGGTCCATCTTGCTAAGAACTGTATATGTTTAGAACAGCATATACATGTAATTATTTTTGGTTTCTGTATATGTTTATGGTTTTCTGTATATGTTTAGAACGGCATATACATGTAATTATTTTTGACCTGAGTAAGAAATGCATTTTGAATAGCAGTATCCGTGCTTTTTCCACATAATTTTACTAAATTCTAACTATGCTAAGGTCCATCAAATTGCTATTTAGCCTAATAAATGATGCAGAGTAAAAAAATTGCCAGATGTTACTTGGGAGTCAAAGGTTGTTGTTGCATTATATCCAAGTACTTGAACTGACCATCCTATTAAAAAACAGTATTTCAGTATTTCTCTATATTAGATATATCTAATAATAAAACACAATGCTGTATGGGGAATTGAGTAGCTGGGTTAAAAACTTGATAATTCTTTATTTCTCATGTTTATAAAAAGCTATGACACTAGACATACATCATGAAAATGATTAAGCATGTTGCCTATATGTCTTGGACCTATAAACCTGACAATAAAATTATGTTTGACCAACAATAAGATAAGAAAAAAATCCCTGAGATTTTTGTACTTGGATCCTCTGAGATTGTGTTATCTCAAATCTCTTCCTACGGCGAAGCTGAATTTTCTTGATGATACAAGAGCTGTTGAGTAGAGAGAATGCTCTGCATTGTGGTTCTTTCTAATTGTTTGAATTGTCCCAGAAGCAGGCCATTGGTACAGGGAAACTGGCGAAATGAAATGCTCGTTAGCTGTGTACGGTATACAGATCCAGGACACTCAGGGAACAAGGGTTCACCTTGCTTTCACCTTTTATTCTCTGAACTTCATAGCTGTGCGGCTCTGAAACTCACCAGCTAAAGTCCTGTCTTAGGACCTCAGCAGAAGGCAAAGGGAATGTTGCAGGGCAGCTTGTTTTAAATGAGGAGAAAAAAGCTTCCCCCTTTCTGGTCATTGCTACCTGTCAAACAGCAAAGGAGGCTGAAACTTGCCCTCCTGATGTACTAGCAAATAACTTCTCATAGTAACATATCTGTTTGCAATCACTATAATTCTCTGGGCTCATTTGGTTATTCCACCAGTATTTACTGGGTGCCAGCAATGGACCTAGAGTGGTGTTAGCTGTCAGGATTACATGTAAAACACTATGGTTTAATTGATAAGAGTTCTTGAGTTCAGCAAACTCAGAATCATATATAATGTTTATACTAGTATTAATTGGGGTACATTACTTTATCCTGTGCCTCAGTTTCCTCATCTGTAAAACAGGGAAATATAATAAAATACAATAAAACCTATCTTAAGAATATGTGGTATTCTATATATATGGCACTTAGCAGAATATTTAAATATTTGAGGATTATTAACTGTAATAATAATTATTTTAATGAATATCAACTATGCTAAAAAATAGGAAAACCAAGAGAAACAGAAGAAAAAAGAATTGAATGTGACATGTATGGTAGAAGCATAAGAAGGAAAGTGAACGGATCTCATGTAGCTATGAGAAGACTTACAAATGGCTTCACGAGGAAAGTGGTATTTGAACGGCATCTTAAAGGAGAGTAGAAATTGGCCAGCTTTGGAAGGAAGATGTGTATGTAGAAAGGCAAAAGGAATAACCCAAATAAGCACAGATTAATTGGCAAGTAGAAAGGAATTTGCAGTGCCCGGTACCTATTCCTGACTCAGCCAGGAATCTCTGTTTAGACCAGAGTGTAACACTATGGATGATAGAGACTGTACAATAGAGACCGTGAACTTGTCTAGGGCCAGGGCACAAGCTCGCAATCCAGGATCAGTGATGCACCTCTAGTCAACATGGCCCTCAGTCCTACCATGAGATCCTCATCCTACCTTAACCCTAGGTCTCCCAGGTTCTCAGTGCTGAGGTAATTATGGGCATCTCATAAATAATAACACAGATTGTTAAGGAAAATGACTGTTCCAACTCTGTTCTCCTTAAGTAAAATGCTTTGGGCCATTCTAGGCCTAGACATACACCTTTCCACATACATCTTAGAAATGGCTTTTTGACAACTACCAAAATCCTCCTGGGATTCTTGTCATGATTGCATTGGATATATGGGTCAGATTTAAGAGAACTGATATCTTAACAAATATTGAGTTTTACAATCCATAATCATAGAATATAGGTGCATATAGCTAGGTCTTATTTTTTTTGTAAATGTTTTGTGTTTTCAGCACACAAATATTGTACATACATGCTTAAATACATAAGTATTTTGTATGTATAATATACCATTAATATTAAAAATGGTATTTCAACTTTTAGTAGCCAATTGTCATTGCTAGCATAGAATAGAATAGATTAGTGTAGAAACAGAATAGATTGTTCCCTAAACTGACATTATATTTAGTAATATTTTTATAGATTCTTTGTGACTTTCTAGGCCATCAGATCATCTATAAGAGAATTATATTTCTTTCTTACAATCTATTGACATTTTATTTTTATTATATATTATTATTGACATTATTATTTTTCTTACATTATTGAGATGATAGGCTGTCTGAGATGATGTTGAATAGGAGAGAGTGGATATTCTTCCCTTGTTTTGATCTTGAGAAAATATTAAGTGTTTCACAATTAATTATGATATTAGCTGTCCTTTATTAAGTGGAGGAAGTATCATGCTCTTCTTAGTCTGTTGAAACATTTTGCCATGACCATGGATGGGTATTAACTTTTTTTCAATTGTTTTACATCATTTTTTGATGATCACATTTCCTTGTTTTGTTGGAATGGTGAATTACACTGATTATTTTTTAGTATTAAACCAACCTTGGACTTTCAAAATAAGCACTGCAGGTTATAATACAATATGTATTATATTACTGGAATTAATTTGCTACCATTTTGTTGGGGATTTTTGCTTCTATTTTTATAAGGGATATTAATGTGTGGTTTTCCTTTCCTGTAGTATCTTTGTCCAGTTTGATATTAATTGGAGTCTGCCCTCATTAAATGAATTAGGAGATTTTTCTCTCATCTTCCATTTTCTGGTGAAAAAATGTACAAGATTAGCATTTGCTTAAGAATCCACCTGAGCTTGGACTTCTTTTTGTTGGAAAGTTTAAAACTAAAACTTCATATTCAATGTACTTAATATCTCTATGTGTCTATCTACCTGTCTATTGGATATAGATATGATATTAGGGTTCTGAATTACTTCTAGGGGAAACATTAGTAGTTTATAATAGTCTCCCACTATCCTATTAGCACCTATTGGGTCTGCAGTGATGTCCTGTCTGTCACTTCTGATGTTGATAATTTTTACATTTAATTTTTTTCAGTTAATATAATATATGGATTATATCTAGACCTTGATAGTTGTCCCATGTATACTTTATTTATTTATTCCCTTTTACCATTTTCTGTTTACATTATTACCTTTTTAAGTATATTTTATTGATTATACAATTAGAGTTGTCCCGTATTTTTCCCTTTTATCTCCCTCCACCCAGTACCCCACTTCCCTCCAGCATTTCCCCCTTAATTCATGTCCATGGGTCATACATATAAGTTTCTTGGCTTCTCCATTTCCTATACTATGCTTAACCTCCCCCTGTCTACTTTGTAGCTGCCAATTATGCTTCCTATTCCCTGTACCTTTCTCCCCTTTCTCTCCCTCCCCCGACCCTGATGATAACCCTCCATGTGATCTCCATTTCTGTGATTCTGTTCCTCTTCTAGTTGTTTGCTTAATTTGTTTTTGTTTTGTTTTTAGGTTCAGTTGTTGGTAGCTGTGAGTTCGTTGTCTATTTACTCTTCAGAGTTTTGATCTTCTTTCTCTGAGATGAGTCCCTTTAATATTTCATATAATAAAGACTTGGTGATGATGAACTCCTTTAACTTAACCTTATCTGGGAAGCATTTTATCTGCCCTTCCACTCTAAATGATTGCTTTGCTGGATGGAGTATTCTTGGATGTAGGTCTTTGCCTTTCATAACTGAATACTTCTTTCTAGCCCTTTCTTGCCTGCAAGGTTTCTTTGAAAAATCAGCTGACAGTCTTATGGGAACTCATTGTAGGTAACTGTCTCCTTTTCTCTTGCTGCTTTCAAGATTCTCTCCTTATCTTTAATTTTGGGCAATTTAATTATGATGTGTCTTGGTGTGTTCCTCCTTGGGTCCAATTTCTTTGGGATTCTCTGGGCTTTCTGGACTTCCTGGAATTCTATTTCCTTTGCCAGATTGGGGAAGTTCTCCCTTATTATTTGTTCAAATAACTTTTCCACTTGTTGCTCTTCCTCTTCTCCTTCTGGTACCCCTATAATTCGGATATTGGAATGTTTAAAGATGTCCTGGAAGTTCCTAAGCCTCTCTTTACGTTTTTGGATTCATGTTTCTTCATTCTGTTCTGGTTGAATATTCATTTCTTCCTTCTGTTCCAAATTGTTGATTTGAGTCCTGACTTTCTTCCTATCACCATTGGTTCCTTGTATCTTTTTCTTTACTTCACTTTGTACAGCCTTCACTTCTTCCTTTATTTTGCAACTGTGTGTACTCAATAATTTCTCAGAGCATCCTGATCACCAGTGTTTTGAACTCTGCATCTGATAGATTGGTTATCCCCTTATCACTTAGTTATTTTTCTGGAGTTTTGGTCTATTCTTTCTTTGGGCCATATTTTTTTTGTCTTGATGCACCTGTTACCGTGTATAGAGTAGATCGTTAGGTATTTGCCAGGGTGGGGCAACCCACTTTGCTGCCTTGTTTATTAAAGTGTTTTTAAAAACTATTCAATTGTATCTGCACAATTTGTTTTCTTATGCACACACAAACACATACACACTAGCAGTGACTCTTTCATGTACATAATTACACCATACAATTTTAACTTATCACAGTCTATAGTCAAAGTTATTAAGCATCTTTATTTATAATGCGAGGAACAACAAAAAATGTGTACAATTGTGCTTTCCACACTTTGTGACATGATCATATATTATGTCATGTTATAAATTTCATAACACATTGTTAATATTTTTCCCTGTCAACCATCTTTTAAAGGACTTAATAATAAAACAAGAAAAGTATTATGTATTTACCCATGCATTTAATAAATCCAGTGTTCTTCATTTATTTGTGGATATTTATGATAGCTGTTTTAATCCTTCTTGTCACTTAATTCCATTTTCTTTATCATTTCTGTATTCATTTTATTGAATAATTATTTTTCATAATTATAAATTATGGTTACTTACTTAACTAGTAATTTTTTATTAGATGCTGGACATCTTAAAATTTTATAGTCAATACTAGGTTTAATGGTATTCTAATAAATAAAGTTGACTTTTGTTGTGATGTATCACTGAGCAACAGTGGGGTCATTTTGATTCTTCTCAGACTTGCTATGAATTTTAAGTTCAGTTAAAACTGCTATTAAATTAGGGCTAACAGTTTGTACATTGAATTTAATACTTCTCCGATAATTCTATCTGGTGTCTATGTATCATGAGGTCTTATCACTCTGCATGGTAAAAATACCAACTATTCCCAGTCCTACCTGAGTGCTAAGAATAGTTCTGTGCCTTCTGTTCTTGCAGTTATTTCCGCTCACATGTGTGAAGTTTAATATTCATTCAACGAATTTTCAGAAATTTCCCCTTCGACAGTAGTGTGTCCCACATATTCTACCTACTTGGGACTCTTTGAACTTCAGTCTCTGTCTTTTAAAGACTGCCCTGCCCTGTTTAGGTTCCTCTTTCCCATACTTCAGGTTGGAAACTGCCTCTAAGTGGTTATCTGGGCATTCCTCAGGATGACCTCATGTTTTATGTTTATTCAGTTCTGAAATCCTTTGTTTCAAATATTTTGTTTGATTTTGACTAGTTGTTTAAATTAGAAGTAAGTAGAAATCCCTTCATTACAAACATGTAGATAAAGACGTCATTCTGAGGCCTTTCCATGACATTGTACAGAAGGGCCTGTACCTATTAGTATTTAATGTCCTTCTGCCCTCTGTGGCTACTATTGTAAGGTAGAATCTTCTATAGAATGCTCCTCTGGGCCTTCTGCTTTAACTACTGATTCTCTTATGAGTGCCCAAGAGTGGCAGATCCTGACCCTTGATACATACCAAGTTCGGTAGATCCCACTATTATTGTAATAGATAAAAGCATGACTTAACTATTAAAAATTAAAGGAGGCTGCATAATGAAAAGCTGTTAATTGCCCATGCTTATGTTACTATAATTGACATGATAAAACAAAACAGAGTATTTAATGAACTTATTAATAGGAAAGACAAAATTCTTCCTTAATTTTTCTTCCCCAATTTTATATAGCCATGTCAATATAACTCTGCATTTCCATTAGGAATTATTATTTTTAATTTATTCTTCTTTTAAAAATAATGAAATTCAATATAATGTTCAATTCTTCAACAGAGGCTCTGGTGTTATTATGAAAAGTTTCACACCCTGTCACACTGTATGAAGTAAATGTTCTATAATTAAAAGTCTATGGGTAGCACAGGTACTTACATTGTTGGTTTTAGTCCAAGAGCATTGTAGCCTTACAATTTATTGGTGGGTTTATTGGGATGCTAAATAAAAAAATTTATTAAAACTGCATTTTTAGTTTTGCCAAAGCATCGTGAGTATAAAGTAAGACATTTGAAGTTGAAAATGTTAAACAAAAGATAAAATGCTTCAGTTATTTATAAAGCAAAGCTAAGTGGGCTTGAAATTAAGGAAGCTTTGCTTTACACTTTAAGATCTAAGCAAATTAATTATTACTTGTTTAGGAATTGTTCTGTAACATGAGAGGAAACCTATATCTAGAGTTTGAAGAACAAGGTACAAAATGCAGGGAAATCATTAAAGCCCAAGTGGCATAGAAGGAGAACTCTTATAGCCATGGCTTTTATGGGGACAAATAACTTCAGAATTATTGGCAAAGGAAAGCCTTTCCCTTTGGTCTTTATGATATGCCATTTTAGCCTGCCTACACTGCAACTGACATGTATCAACAATAATGAATTTTAACTAAGGAAATCAGAATCAATGGATATTTTTATAATATAAAAGTGTCATTTTCTCCTTTTGGAATGTGTGCACCAGCCTCTTGTCTGCCTAAATTTGGTGCCTACTTTAAAACACTCCTCTGTGGCCTTCGGCACTATAAAATCTCCCATGACTCTCCCAGAGTCCAGCACAAGCCCATAGAATGACAAATGATTCTAACCAATTAAGTAATTGATTCTCTTCTGCTCAAATATTTGCATGTACTCTCGGGGGTGACAATCTGTCCTCCCCACTGAACTGAAAGCTGCTATATGGGAGAGACACGATATAACAAAGGCAATAAATTTGCCTTATGTTAAAAGATCATGGCATCCTTAGAATTGATTGAGGAGCCATTGTCTTTTCTGGTTTCCATTTTGATCAGTTGTTCAGTTAGCTGGCAGTTGGATTCACTGTGTGGTCTAGGCTTATGGCCCATTTCCAGTTTTGGCTGAATCATATGATACACATAAAAAGTTTCTTTTTTGGTATCTCTGTCAAGTTCACAGATCTAACTAGTCCCATATTTAAGAAATCAATAATAAGGTTAATGTGGTAAAAGCTAGAAAAATGTAAGTAGCTGTTTTATTTTTGCAATGGGAGTAAGGAGTGTTAGAGAAGAGTAGAGAATAGGAATTTGGGAAATAAGTAGCAGCGGTCTTAGATTCAGATGTTCCTTTGATTTTTTTTTAACATAGACTTGCTAAAGATTTATTTTCGTAGGACTTTGGGGGCTCCCAGGGTAGACTATCTTCTAAGGTAAAAGCAGCTGAGTAACAAAGCTTTCACTCTGGGACACTCTTGAGCACAGGTGGAGTTTGTCCCTCATTTTATCCAGTCCCTAAGGGGCTTCATTCTAAGTTAGATGTGGAGCAGGAGTTCAAAAGTAAAAACAGAAAGCGCACACTATTATGCTAAAACACCTCAAATGTGCTAGAGAACAATTAACAGTCTTAAACTGACCTCAGAGGGTAATCAAAGAGGAGGTAGAAATTCTTCTCATTTTTGTTATAAGATACCTTACAACTTAAGTATCTCAAGGGAAGCTGTGCCTTTATTTAACAGGGGTTAGAGGACACGGTAATTTCTAGTAAACATGTGGCAAAAATGTCACCACCCCTGGGCCCAGCAGAACTCAAATAGTGCCTGGAGGAGAGTGAAGGGCAGGAAACAACATCAGTGTCCAGGGGGAGCTGGCTTGTTTGTGAGCACATGTTAAATGTTGTCCTTGTCTTCAGAATTTCTTGGCTAGAATGTAGGAAGTGAAGGTGAGAGGATGTCCCTGAGCATTAGAGCTGAAGCCACAGCCAAAAAAATTTGGCTGTTATTAAAATGCCATATGTACAACAGCCAGATAGAAATAAAATGAATCCTGGGATTTCAATGATAACTTTCAGGAAGGTTTGTTAATCTATAGTTTCTGAATAAGACAGATGAACCCCCTTTTTTAAAGAGCATTTATGAACTATGATAAGAAAATGAGTAAGAATGGGTTGAATCAAGGCTCTCATGATAGAAATTGAGCATGAATTCATTCTTTCTGTTATGCCGTATCTTATTCTAAACAGCTACCATTTATTTCCTTGTGTAAGTTTCCAACACTAAATCACCCCCCACCCCAGATAATTGTTGCAAATACTGAAATACAGACACAGAGAAATGCAGAGAGACATCGCATCATTTTCAACACGCATCTTCTAAGTAAGGAAAGGAAGAGAAGCTTAGAAATGAGGATGTTTCACAGAACACGGCTTTTGCTTCTTTCTAAATGGGAATTTTGAGACCTAATAAAGAACAATGGTAACAGTCCTTTTATATCCAGAGCTTACGTTTTATAGTTTTAAAAAACACGATCTTGATCAATTCCTAAAAATAAAAGAGTAGGGATGTGAGCTCTGCCTCAGTTTAGGATGTGTGTCTCTCCCTACCTTTACACAGTTTGTTGAGCTCTTCCAGGAGCGCCTGTGAACAAAACAGGCAGTGGGTCGTCATGAGCTACCTAAATGTCTGCTTTCTCTCCAGCCTAGATGTCATTCTAATCACCGACATCTCCACAAAGGATAATTATTGAGTGATTTCTACAAGCCAGGGTCTCTTCTTATTTATTCAGTGCTCACAACATCTCAATAGATTAATTATATTTATCCTCATTTTTCAGATGAGAAAGCCAAGAAAAAAATAATAAAGTTCTGAAACACAGATACGTGACAGCACAAAGACTCACTCTGGAGCCTGCTCTCTTAACAAATGCTCCCATCTGCTCCCCACCATCCCGATGACTAAATGCGTGTTCCCTTATACCTACCCCCATGAAATCAAGTGATGAGATTCATTCTTCTTAACACATGAACCAGGAAGTAAGGTAATATTGCACAATCTTTTTTCTTTCTGACAAAAGGATTCCTCTGTTGTCTCCTGAAGAGAGTTATGACAGGACTTGCCACATAGGAGTATGAAAGGGGGAGGAGTAGATATTGTTTGCACATACAAAATGATGAAGCATGTGCTCCTCTCAGACTACAAACTTCAGACGCCAAGACTCTTGGGTGTCAAGCCCTTTCATCCTAACAATGCAAATTGGTATCCCTCTCCAGCTGTTGAAACTAGCTAGACTCCCTCCATCTTTAATGCTGCTGCCCACTACTTTGACACATTCTGTCCTAACCTCCTGGATGATTGTATTACTCGGATCACGATATTCCTCTCAACTCCTCTCTTAGCTGTTACCCCTTGAGATGCTAGTAAATATGTTGATGGGATTTCCCTGGCCTCACAATTCTGCCTTTTCAACTCCAGTAACCCCTACCATGCTTTGATCACAGCTAGCCTCAGGCTTGCCTTCAGTCTTGACACCAGGCTGGCTTTACCCACAGAATTTAAAATTCAGAATCACCCACACCCAACTTATTTTCCTTTATGCCTCCTTTCTTTCTTCTTCCTTTCTTCCTGCTGAAAAAATAAATAATCAGCTTTTACTCAGTAAACAAGGACTTGATAATAAATCACACTCTGTGAGTCAAAGGACCTTGTTTGGGAAGATAGATGTGTATGTATAATTTTAATGTGCCTCTGGGATAGTTGGAATGATTTTAAATAAATACTAGAGGGGTGTAGAAGTCCTGAACCATTATAGGGAGTATTTAAAAGGACATCTAAAAATATTGAATCTTTTTTTCTTGCTGCGAGTCAGCGGGTCATTTGCTGGACACACTGATAGAAAGAAGGCATTTGAAGCCTGTAAGTGCAGATAATTATGTGTTTGGAGACCAGATAAAAGCTAGTGAAATAGTTTAGGTAAGATGTAATTGAGACCTGGACTAAAGACTATGGGAATGGAGAAGGAGGGGAAAAAATTAAACAGACATCTGCCAGAGATTCAGCAGGATTTGATGATGAGTGTGAGAGTAAAGACAGGAACATTTTAATGTTTCTGTCTTGGGGAACTCAGTGATGACACAGTCAAATTGTAGGTAAATAATTACTTTCAGAGAAGAGTGGTAGGGCAGAGTTTGCTATTCAGCTGGTACACACTTGTCTAGTTCACCAGTTGTTTATTACTCTTGTCCATCCTTATTAGTTGAACACCCATTGCCTTGAGTTGGATCCTGTGCCATATTGATTGTAAATATTTTCAATATCAGTGTTGGTCAGAAAGAATACGATCAATCAGTTTGGGAAATAGGCTAAGTTTGAGTTGTGTATTATAAATCAAGGTGAAGAGATAAACAGTTGGAAATATGATGTGGAAGCTTTAGAGAGAGATCAGGCCTGGGAGTGTAAGATTTGGAGTCATTAATATGTGGATGGTTAGAGAAGCCGAGGCCAAAAACAGACCATCGAGAAAGTGTGAATCTCAGTCTACTGAGACAAGTATCTTCTTGCCTTTAACTTCCTCCATTCCCTAATATTCACTGTACCTGCTTTTGTGTACCACCTTGATCTCTAGTTCCAGTACATTCCTCCCTTTTGTGGTTTAATTTGCCTCAATCTAGATCCCATGATATGCCATTTCACTCATGTGCTTATTTCCTACCTACAATCAGATACTCCTGCAACTTTTTCCATTTTGCATTACCAATATCTGTATTTCCACACTCCAAAATGTGCTCTTCACTTCTCTTTAACTATTGTCAGTTAATAGCACTACTCTCTACCATGGAATGATCTTGGACTTGTCTCCTGTCCCACCATTTTTCACCCAGTCAATCACACACCCCTATTAAGCTTGCCTCCCTAATAGTGCTCATATCTAAAATGTTTCCTCTTCCTTATTCCTGCTGTCACTGACTTAGTTTATTCTCGTCATGTTTCAGTTGGACTATTGCAAAAACCTTCTAACTGGTCTCTCATTTTCTTAGCATTACCCCTCTAATCTATTATCTACCCTATAAGAGTAGACTTGCTAGAATATTAAAGTGGTCATGTTGTACACTTGTTTAAAATTCTCTAATAAGGCTTCATGATAATATCCTTGATATGTCAAACCATATTTTTCATCATCTTATTTTTTCATATCCATCTGTCATCACTTTTCTTTCATATCCTCTAAAGTTTCAACTCTTTGATGTTTAGAACTATGTCCTGTGCATTCTTACAGCTCCGCTTTTGCCATAGCTACCAAAAATGCACAGTACATTATTAACATATGACTACTGAATGTATTGTTATTAAGTAAATACATGGACTGAAAGATCATGATGTACATCTAGCCCTAGGCTGCAGAACATCAAAGCCTTCTTATAATGCTAGATGAATCCACAAATCTGTGTATCACACCTACTTAAAAGTTTGTTTTTTCATCACAGTGGGTCATTTACTGCCAATAGATTTCTTTCTCAATTTACCCTTAAATATTTGATGTGTTTTCAGCAATGACTTTTACAAATATTTCCTACTCTTTTTCACCATCCAGTTTCACTTCTGGCCTCTTTATGCCCATAACACAGCCCCTCATGTATTTGCTTGGATCAATGTCAGATAACATTGAGTTGCCTCCTTTTGCTGTCTTGGGGAGCTTATATTTCTTCCTTTACAGCTTTTTATTTTGAAGGAATGGCCCCTATCTGTGCTTTTCAAGCCTGGCTAGAAGCTTATGGATTTTACTAGAATTTCTGGAGAACAAACTTTTGGTTTCATTGGTTTCCTCTATTGATTTCCTGTTTTTAATTCTAGTACTTTCTGTCTAATTTTATTTCTTTTCTCCTGTTTATTTTAGAATGTCCCTTTTTTTCTAGTTTCCTATGGTAGAAACTTAGATGACTGATTTTAGATCTTTATTTTGTTCTAATATATGCATTCAATGCTATCAACTTCTCTCTAAGCACAAGTTTCGTTATATCCCACAAATTTTGATGTTATATTTTCATTTTTATTTAGTTCAAAATATTGTCTTTTTGAGATTTCTTTTTTGAGCCACATGTTGTTTAGAAGTGTATTGTTTCCATGTACATTGGGATTTTCCACTTATTTTTCTGTTATTGATTTCTAGCTTAATTCCATTGTGCTCTGAGAGTAGACAGTTTATGATTTTTATTATTTTAAATTTCCTTAAGTATGTTTTATGGCTTAGAATGTCACCTTTTTTGGTGGCTGTTTCACATGAGCTTGAAAAGAATGTGTATGCTGAAATTTTTGTATGGAATATTCTATAAATGTCAATTATATACAGTTGATTGATGGTGGTGTTGAATTCATCTGTCTTTAGTGGTTTTTCTGCCTCTTAGACCTGTCGATATCTGATAAAGGGGTATTGAAGTTTCTAACAATGACAGGGGGTTCAAATGTTTCTCTTTGAAATTTTAATATTAATAGTTTGGGCTTCACATAGTTCAATGTTCTGTTGAAAGGTGCATATACATTATGGGTTATTATGTCTTCTTAAAGAATTGACCCCTTTATTAATATGTAATTCCCTCTTTATTCCTGAGAACATTCCTAGCTTTGAAGTCAGCTCTGTCTGAAATTAAAATACCTACTCCTGCCTTCTTTATATTAGTGTTAACATGGTATGTTTTCTTTCATTCATTTATAATAATTTTACCCTACATGTGTTTTCTTTTAAAATATATTTTAAAAGGCATCAAACAGTTACATCTTATTTTTTGCTCCTCTCTGAAAATTTCTTTTAACAGGTTCATTTAGAACTTGATATTCAAAGTAATTATTAATATAGCTATAGTAATTATTAATACAGTAATATTAATATATTAATTACTATCTATCATTTATTACTGATTTTGTTACCCCTTTTCTTTTTGCCACCTTTTGTATTTTTAATTTAGTATTTTATATGAACCTATTTTTTTCCTTTCTTAGCATATCAATTATATTCTTTTTGTTTTGTTTTGTTTTACTGGTTGCCCTAGACTTTGCTGTATAAATTTAAAGCTAAGCCAAGTTCACTTTCAAATAACACTATACCCCTTCCTGGGTGGCGTGAGTACATTATAATAACAAAATAATCTTAGTGTATCCCTTCTGTCCCTTGTTTCACTCTGTCATTCATTTCAGTTTTATATAAACATACATAATTGAATACATCATTAGTATTATTACTATGAACAAACTGTTATCTATTAAATCAACCATTTAAAAAATGTTGTATTTTGCTTTATTCCCTCTTTGAAGCATTTTCTTGCTTTATGTAAATCTGAGTTCTGGAATAGTATTTTCTTTTTTCTCTAAAGAAATTTGGTCATTTTTTGAAAGGCAGGTTTATTGGTAACAAATTCTATCCATGCTTCTCTGAGAAAGTATTTTTTCTTTAATTTGTCATTGTTGTTGTTGTTGTTAAAGATGTTTAGAGCAGTTTTAGTTTTATATCCTTTATCTCCAGTGGGTAGTCCCACAAGATACTGAATTCAAGGTTGGTGGATTTTTCTTCTCAACACATCAAATGTTTTCCTCCACTCTCTTCTAGCTTGAATGATTTCTAAGAGGAAGTCAGGTATAATTCTTGTTCTTAATCTCTCTATAGTTCCCAGTTGTGGAACTCTGAGTTATCTATTTTCCCCTTAACATGGATACATGCATGAAACGTAAAACATACTTCAGGCCATTTTATGTCTCATTTCTATTTTGAAACTCAAGATACTTCTTGTTCTATTAGAAATTATCTTTTTCTGAAACAAACAGCTTTAAATTGTTGACTGATTTCCTGACCTGGGCATTTAATGTCACGTTTTCCTTTCTATGTCTCCTACTCCTCTTGACTCCATTACAGCATTTTATTATAGTATGTGTCAACATATAGATTATGATATCAGGAAAGTGTATCTGCAGACAAGGGGGTTAATACATGTTTATTAATGAGGATTTCTCTTTGACACTGTACCCAATTGTGAAAGATAAATTTTCCTAAGAAATCTGAAAATTCAAAATGGGAGAAATTATCTGCATACAATGATGTCCCTGATTACACTATATAATTTCTAATACAGAGGAAGACTTTTTTTTCCATGCCCTTTGAATGTTTACATTTCCTGCACTGTTTTTTAAATGAAGAAAAGAGTTTCTATAGTAAAAATTGACTTCAGAATGGTATTAAAATTGCTGAGAACCCACCAAACAGGATATCAATGTTAAACCCTGAAGTTTAACTTTCCACTTTCATAGGATATCTAAGGAAATAAATTTATTTTTCCCTAAGACAAATGTATTCATACTTAATAAAAACTGATCCACATAAGAGTGTTATTAGAGAATAAGGATTTTGCATAAATCCCTTCTGTATTTGAGAAAAACCACTAAATTGAGTAGCTGTACCATCTTGTTATGAAAGGGTCATTGGTGAAAGAAAAAATATTAAGCTAAAACTTTTGGATATTGAGCTATAAAATAACAAATTAGTCTATGGTAGGAAATAGGCCAAAATCTTACCTCAATAATTTTCCTCATAGCTGTAGGGTTCTGTTAGCAAATATGCCCAGAAATTGCTATCTATATATAGAAGAGTTCATCTCCCATGAGAATTGATATAGCCATGGAATGTATTAGAAGACACTGAGTGTGTCATTACTATTCTTTGGGGGCATGGCTCTTCCAAACATTCTAGATTCAGGTTTGTTTCTGGCTTTCCAAATAGGGCATCTTGACCCAGTTATATCCTAGGTCACTGAGCTTATTTCAAATAAGGGCACATGACCCACATCAATTCTGGGACTTATGCTAAAACAGTTGGGAAAGGGATACTTGTATAATACATCCAGGTTTGGCTCATCTATGCTTGATAACAAATACACCCTGAAATTGCAATGGATTCACATACAAAAAAAATATTCTCAATTTGCAAAGTCTAATATGGATGGAATGATCCTTATATATCTTGTGGCTATATTACCCGAGACATGAGCATTCCCAAGATACCACAGCAGCTGATGAAAAGCTGAATGATTCAGCAAGAAACTCTTAAGACTAGGCTTGGACTTACATCACTTGTGCCTACATTGGAGTGACCAGCATTTCACTGTAAGTCTGCATTTACTAACAGGGAAGTTGAGAAATTTAACCGTGTTGTGTGCGCATGAAGAGGACAGAGTGTGGTGAGTATGTGGCACTGTCTCTGACTCAGTGCTCTTATACTAATGTTGTCAGCCTCATAAAATATAGCCCAGAGTAGCTGGTGAACTATTTTACATACCATAAAAGAGCCTACCTCTGAAGTCAACATCATAGAAAGCCAACCTGACACGTGAATAAAATGTTGCATTGACCTAAATGTCTGAGTCTTTAGATCTGCATACCTGGGTGCTAATAAATCATTCCATTCATTTTATTGTTGACTTGAGTCAGGTTGAGTTGGAACCCTGCCTTCTGCAACCAAGAGTCGTCATTAAATTGGAAGCCTTTTCCACATAACTGTATGTTGGCTAAAACAAGGTTCACTAAACAATCAGTCAATCAATTAATCAATGAGAGAACGGGCAGCTCCTTCTTGAGCATTAGCTACATTCTCAGCATGCCCGATAACTTCTACTCATCTGTCAAACTTTGTAGCAGTGTTAACTAACTGCTCGATGAAGTCTTACCATAAATCTCCATAAATACTCTATAATCAATTCAATCTAACAGACAGCATGCAGTGATGGATAAGGCAGAGGCTCTGGAGCTAAACTATGTATCTCAAATCCTGGTCTTGCTCTTTTTTGAGAGCGCCATACTTACATATTTTTTTTAGAATCACAATGAAAAAAATATTTCAAAACCTATAAGGGATCTAGAAACTTGAAGAGAGAAGGATTTAGTTAAAAAGAGAGAGAGAGAAGGAAGGATTTTGAAAAGTACATGGCTGGTTTTGCTTTTTACTAAATGTGTTACCCTGGAAATTACAATTAATCTTCCTGTGATTCAGCTTCTATCACAGGAAAATGAGAGTAATATAACTTGCTGTGGGGACTGTAGGAGTAATACATAAAAATCTTAGAATTCCTGATACTTAATAAATGTCATTATTCAAAAAAAATGCATTTGTTAAAGTATATTCTTTTTTAAGAATGTATTCTTGTTCATTAACAGTGACTATTTTAATTTTACTAATCTTTAAAATCTCTACTTCCTATAACTGTGTCTGAGACATAAAAGCACTTTCTCATCTTTTTTCCTAAGGTACTCCTACCAAGCAAAATTTCACCATTGAATTAACTCAGCAACAGTTGAATCTTCTGATATTCAACCTTTATTTGGTTGTCCTCATTATACTTACCAGTTCTTGGTCTAACCATTTGTAGATAGGGTAGTAGCTTCAATGTTATTCACAAATGTTATGTAATATCAGCCCTTACAATATATTCAGGAAAGAACAAATTAAGGGAACATTTCTTAGAGTTAGGACTTGTTTCTCCACAGTTCAACTTTGCTTGCTCAAATGACAGCAAGGATGGTGCTGATGTCTGTATATTATGTAAATAAGCCCTTTTTTGGTATAAGTATATAAAATACATTCTCCCACATAGGGGTATAGATTTCATGTTCCTTATGATGTCCTTAGATGACCAAAGTTTCTTAATTTTACCATAGTCCAATTATTAAGCTTTTTCTCTACAATTAATAACTTTTTTGTCCTTTTGAAAACCACTAGTCTAACCTGTGGTTTTGAAGATACTTATGTGTATCCCATCAGCTTTATTGTTTTACCATTCACATTGTTTTGCAATACCATTTATTGTTTTGCAATGCCATAGTTTCCATTCAGATCCACAAGCCCCCTTTCTGACATAAGTTCTGCTAAAACAGCCTTCCATGGACAGAGATGGGAAATGTGGTACGAGGTGGGTGATAAAATGTCTGGAAGCAGCAGGCAGATGATACGTGGGAAGGAAGGAAGAAAAAAGGAAGGAAGTTATAAAAGGCACGTAGGCAAGAAGGAAATTCGTGTGCCTACTTTTGACAGCGTTTGGGGATGAGGAGAGAGACTCAGATTTAGGGATGTTACAGGTCTACAGATGATCTATGTAAGGCTTTCATGTAATAGAGACACTGTATTATGAGTGAGTGTGAGGGGAATGGTGTAAGTCAGGTGTGGAAGGTCCTACATGGGTAGCCAGAGAAAAACATGTAACCCAGATCTGCAAGTAAACAAAAATACAGACAAACAACTGTTAGAAAGGCAAAACCATAGTCCATTAACTTTACCAATAGATTCTGCTTGGGCTTTTCAGGCCATTTAGTCCGAGGGTTCCCAACAGGCAGCCTCGTCGTGTTTAGAATTACCCGTGGTTCTTGTTCCGCCTGTGTACTTTCCCAAAACCTTTCTCTCGCTCTTTCCTTAACCAAATCCTTCTGTCTTCAAGTTTCCAGATCCCTCATAGGTTCTGGGTTTTATTTTTAAACAAATCTTAATTCTGAAAACAAGATTCTGAATTACTGCATCTGAAACTGGGATTGGAGCCTGCATTATTGGTGTTTCTCTGGAATTCTTCACACGATTCTGAGGCTCAGCCAGAGTTGAGAATCACTGATCTCATCTAAACCCGTAGCACAGGTTCTCCTAAGCTAGATCTGCTTGTGTATTTGGATGGGGTCAAGGACCCCAATGTAACAAATGTGACTGGCTCTTATCCCCACTTGTGAAACTAGACTTTGCCTTATTGAGAATTCCTTTGAAGATGTTTTTGGTGTCCCAACTGCATGTCGTACATGTGCTCATGAACTGGTCAGAGCAGGTGCTGGAGCACTGTGTGTGTGTTGGTGGAGGTGGTGCTTATTGGAGATGCTGTGAGTGGAATCAGGAAAACCAGCCTGGAAGCTGTGACTTTCATCTCAAAGAGAGCCCGTGGGCAGTGCTTTGAGGGGAAGCAGGTGGGAACTCGTGGGCCCATAACTCAGACCTCTCCATCCCTTAGCCAGGCTGCCACAGTTGTTGGGTGACTCCTCAGCTTTCCATAACACACCAGTCTGTATTTGATTAGCGTTAGGCTCATCTTTATGAAAGCATTCAGGGGAAAGAAATATTTACCCTTTTCCTTCCTCTTTTAAACAGACAGGGGTCTAGGACATAAAACTTGATTTTGAAAAAGAGGAAAAATCTTTCAACTATACAAAAAATTACTAGAGATTAAAATCATAAAAAATTCCAACTGTCTTACAACATTCTTTTGGATTATTTGACTCCTGTTATAAATTCAAATTAAAGACGATGTCTTTTACGAGACAGGCTACGTGCAATTTTAAGCCCCAATAATTTTTTCTCTCTGGAGCTCTAGACAATCATCACGGCATACTCTAATCTGCTCTCTCCTATGTTATATGTGGAAGGCATTAATCAGGTCTATTTTATTTTAAAAATTAAATGGAAGAGAAGCCATCTACTGTGCCCAATATGTCTTTTTATTCATGTTAAGCTGGCATTGTTAGATAGCAGATGTTATGGTACTAATTCTCTATTCCCCTCAGCCTCTGCTGTAGAATTGACTTCCATACAGGAGATTTAATTTCTAATAAGTATTGCTCTAATCCCTCTGTAGGGCTTTGGGGGCTATTTTTTAAAGGCATATTTGCAGCTACAGGCATCATGGGCTATGAAAGGACCAAGTCGCAGGGTTACAGTTTTCCTATGGCTTCTTTATTGTCCTACGAAAGCTCTGATCTACAGGACTGGCCCATGGTAAGGCATGAATAAAAGCAAAGAGTTAAAATATAAAGCTACTATATGACCACCATTCCACCCCTATTTATAAACCCAAGATAATTGAGAACTTATTCACATGAGGTCTTATAAGCAAATGTCCGTGGCAGCATTATTCATAATAGCCATGAAGTTGAAATGATCCAAATGCTTATCAGCTGCTAAATGGATGAACAAAATGTGACATATCCATATAATGGAATATTATTCTGCCAGAAAAAAATAGCAAAGTGCTGATACATGCTGCAATATTAATGACACTAAAAATATTATGGTAAGTGAAAGAAGCCAGGTATTGTATGATTCATTTGCAACAAATTCAGAGCTGCAAGCTTTGTCACCATTCCTGAAAACTGGTTTGTTTTCAGTGTTATAGTGTGGGGGTTCTAAATCCTTGTTACACTGAACATACTTAGAAACATCCTTGATACCTTTGTACCCTCCCTCCTTCCATCTAGCTCATTATCAGTTCCCGGGGATTTTCAGTCTCTCTTCAGTGTGTTGCTCAGGCAAATAATTGCAATCTTTTGAGATGGGGTGGTTCTTATGATTCCGAATCCCGTAGTGGTGTTGCGCTCTAACTCTGTGCTGACTTTGGTTTCTTAAAGTCTATCAAGTAGAAAAGTACGTTGTGTTATTGTTTAATAAGCTCACTTAGCGCCAAGGATATATCTTCTTTCTTCTGTAATCAAATTTCCATAATTGTAGATTCAGTAAATTTTATGTTTATTACTTTTGCTTTGTTCTCTGTTGAGACACGCTGTCAATTGAATACAAAATCAATTTTTTTTCTTACCTTCCTCATGGAAATGAATTACATTTACTATTGTTCTACTCTTACTCTGTGACAGAAGAACCCTGCGCAAACAGGCTTGATTTTGTGCTGTTCCAGGGCCATTCTGCTTTACCTTGATAAATCATGCAGGCACAAGTCATTTGTCAAAAATACATTTGCTTGAAACAAATTTGATTTGCATGTAGGGGGTGGTGGATTCATATCTATCTTTCACTAAATAATTTATCAAACTCTGATTTGTTTGAAATATAATGAAAAAATTCAGAATAAAATTAAACAAAATTTTCTGTACCTGGAAATTGTTTATCGGATGAAATGTACAGCTCATTACAATATCCCAACACCATTATGCTGATTACAGTGGTTAAGAGGTTGGTGGTGCATTTCAAAGTAGACACAATAAATTTAATATAATTTTATAAATTACTCCACTGCAAATGGTTCATATTCCTCACTTCTTCCAACTTTTCTAATTTACTATTCACTCTATGCCTCTTTTATGGGATGAGAAAATAATACTAACCTGAAGACAAAAGTTTGGGGGATTTCTTAGTATTTTTTAAAATATATTTATTGATTATGCTATTATGGTTGTCCCATTTTCCCCCACTTTATTGTCCTCCACCCCCCTCTCACTAGCATCCCCCCCACTTAGTTCAAGTCCATGGGTCATACATATAAGTTCTTTGGCTTCTCCATTTCCTATACCATTCTTAACGCCCCCTGCTCCCCTCTCCCCTGTCTATTTTGTAGCTTTAGTACTTAAGGAAATATGTCTAGTCTATCAATGAAATGCTCTTGTGTATTGTTGCATTCAATATCCGCGAAGAATGAGCATCGGAGACTTTCAGGGGTTCAAAGGTGTTATTTTATTGGCCAAGTTTAACCTGCGCAGGGGCGAACTCTCAAAGTGTCCAGCGACACAGTGCCTACAAGGAGCTGCAAACGAGAGCCGTGCGCCAAGCGCGTACAACTACGTTCTTATGTAGGGGCGGGCAAGCAAGCATTATACAGAAGCAGACGAGGCAGTTAGCAATTCGCTTACAGAGACCGTGCGCAGGAATTTCAAACCAAGCATTCTTGCATAAGGCGGGAAGGCAGGCTGTTTGTTCATTAACCTAGTAATCTCCTGGCTCTAGCTAGCTAGTTTTCGATTTTCTCATTAAAAACTACAAAGCACTGCTTATCTAGCCTACCCAGGGGAGAGCGTCTGCTAGACACGGGATGTTTGCTTAACTGCCCTGTGTCTCCCTTATCATTTCCTTTTAGCTACAATGTGGTTCTTGTCTATTAAGGTTAAATTTAGTTCTTAATTTCCTTGTTCCCAACATGTATGAAAGGAAAAGACAATACTTACTATTTAAAAGATTCTAAGGACTCTTCATATTTTGAGAGAAAAAAAAAACTTGTCCTTGTTTGAAATAATTGGTAGAGACTTGGCTGTGCCCTTAGGTTTGCTGAGCTGGTACGTGTCTCTGTCCTACCCAAAGGAGTCCCAACAGGTTCAGGGGTCCCTGTGACATAGTTGCTAAATGTGCAGGCTCTAGAACTTGGCACTTCACCTTTGAACCATGATTCTGGCATTGTTTTAGTTGTGTGACCTTGGATAGGTTACTTAACTTCTCTGCTGTTTTCGTTTTCTCAGGCAATCTAGATCTAACAGTGCCCATGGTAGGAATTAATGGAAGAGTTAAATCACAGAATAATGCACCTGATCTGCAGTAGACACTCAAATAGGAGGAACAGAGGGTAGCTCCACTGACTAAGTAGCTCCATTCTTTTGGTCAAAAAGGATATGGAATCAGCCCCTACTTCACTCACCCTCTTTCAGCTGAAGTTGACTGAGGGCTTCTGTCTTCTGCCTGGTCCTAACTAATTACTGAAACATTCCTGAGCAGCTGGAATTTAATTAGCACTTGCAGAGTGCGTGTTCATGAGAGCTGTAATGACTCTTGATCTGACGTTCCTCTTTTGTGTGGTCTGGATGTAAACATATCCATAATTTCACAACCTTCTCAACCTCATCTTCCTGTCCCAGGTTTGTCCGTATGATGAGCATTATCCTGTTGGCCTCTTGGCACTAGACCTGATTTTCCAGACATAGTTTCTAAGCCCTGGCCTACTTGGCAAGACCCTTGACATTCTGTTTACCCTGATCTTGCTATTGACTTCTGCAAAGATGAATTTTTCTCCCTGCATCATCAGTCATGGTCTGGTTTCTTGTGGTAAAAGGATTGATTACACAAGACCATAGTAATTCCAGGCACCTACATGAGAGGAAGACCTTCTTTCTCCTAGGAGACTGCTGCTATTTCTAGACTAAATTGCCATGAATATCGGAACATGTCTGAAACTCTTCTGTTTACTAGGGAATTATGTTGTGGAAGGCTAGCTAGTGCAAGGATACCCTTTAGGCTGGTCATTTTATAGGCCAACACAAGGCTTTTTCCCACCTGCTATGGGTCAGAATAGTCATATCCTTGTTTGTTTTTCAGTCAACCTACATGTAGTTGTTACATATAAAGGGTACTGAATTTTCCCTGGATTCTCAAAAAGGTTTTTTTTAGGCTGTGTTGCAATGATTTCAATGATGGCATCTATAAAACTCAGCTTTTTGAAATCACTTTTCTTTTATTCTCCTTCTTTTCTGTGCCACAAAATCTCACTATCAGAATTCTAAATATCACAGAATATTTTCCTATGTAGATTAGATTCCTCTTACTTATAGTATAGTTCTGCTATTGATTCTGTCAGCATTTATAGTTCTGAAAAGGTCTTTATTCTGCCTTCATTTTTATCAGTGTTATTGAGATACAAATTACATCCAATAAAATACCTATTTTTAATGTGTGCAATTAGGTAAGTTTTGCTAAATGTACACACCCAGAACCATCGCTGTAACCAAGATAGGGAACATGGAGTTTATCACTCCTAAATGTGTCAATGTCCCTGTTTTGTTCTGATTGATAATTATACATGTATGTCTTCCTCTCCTTTTCTGGCATGTAACTCCTAAAAACCTTGCCATTTCCTAAGAGAACCATAAAGGTGGCTTTTGTTATGTTAATGTGATGGCTTTTGGAAAGCACCTAAGGCTGGGGGTTGACAGCCACTGGAACCAAACCTGTGACTAGAGGGTTGAAATCTTCTGTCCCACCCCTGACCTCCAAGGAAGAAATGAGGGGCTGGAGGTTAAAGCAGCTACTAATGGCTCATGATTTCATCAGTCGTGCCTATGTAATGAAGCCTCATAAAAACCCAAAAGGACAGAGTTCACAGAGCTTCAGGGTTGGTGAACTTGTGGAGATTTGGGAGAGAGGCCTGACTGGAGAAGGCAGGGAAGCTCGGCACCCTTTCCCCATCTTCCGTCTGCCTATTCCTGAGTTATAATCTTGAGAGTAAATAGGTTTCCTGAGTTTTACAAGCCTCTCCAGAAAATTAATGAAACCCAAGGAGAGGTTTGTAGAAACCTCCGATTTATAGTAGGCAGTTGGTCAGAAACACAAGTTAACAACCTGGGCTTGCAGTTGGCATCTGGAGTGTGTTTGTGTGTGGGAGAGTGGTGGGGAGGTGGGGTGCAGTCTTGTGGGACTAACGCATTGTGCGTTCTGCAGGTAGAGTGTCTGATCTGAGGTCAATTGTAGGACACCCAGCTGACAGGCGTCAGTCAGATCATTGCTTGTTGGAGTGGGGGACTTCCCCACATACATAGCCACACATTGGAATTGGCGACTACAACCTTAAGTTGCCCTGTAAGCTATCTCCCTCCCACTCCTCCAAGACTCCTCCAGATAACCTTGACCTGCTTTAGCAGTATAGGTTAGTGAGCATTTTGCACACGCATGCACACACACACACACACACACACCCCCCATATTTTTGGGACCATAAGATGCACCTAGGTTTTAGAGGAGGAAAATAGGAAAAAAAAATTTGAAGCAAAAATTGTGGTAAAATATTTAATAACATAAATAACATAATACTTCAATGTAATTGTAAATAGAACTCAACAGCAGCATTAACAACCATTATTCCTCCCAAATTTGGGGGAGAGTGCATCTTATAGTCCAAGAAATACGGTATATATATAATTTATCTATATATACACATATACATATGGAATAATAAACATGTACTCCTTTTGTCTGGCTCCTTTAACTTACCATAATCATTTTGAGATCCATCTGTTTGTTGGTGTATCAGTTATTCATTCCTTTATTGCTGAATAGTATTCTGTTCTTTCCATTGAAAGAATATATCACGATTCGTTTATTTATTCACCCAATGGTGGACATTTACATTGTTTTTATTTTTTGCTGTAATTGAAATTTCTATAAATATTCTGGTACAAGCATTAGCTTTCATTGGAGTTGACTGTTTAAACCACATCATAGGTATATGTTTACCTTTTAGAGAAAATATAAAACTGTTTTTCAAAGTGACCATGCCATTGTACATTTATTCCAACAGTGTGTGAGAGTTGTAGCTGCTTCAGTTCTTTGCCAACACTTGTTATGATCAGTCATTTTAATTTGTACCATTACAATGTGTTGAGTGGTATATTATGTAATAATTTGAATTTCTTGAATGAATGATGATACTGTGCATCTTTTCATGGGCCAGTTTTCCATCCATATAACACTTTTAGTAAAATGTGTTCTCAAATTCTTTGCCCATTTTTGTTGAGTTGTTTGCCTATTATTCAATTTTGAGAATTCTTTATACATTCTTTATATAAGTTCTTTATCACGTAAATGCTTTGCAAATATTTTATCCCAGTCTGTAGTCTAGTTTGTCTTATTTTCTCAGTAGTATAGGTTGAAGAGTAAAAACTTTTAATTTGAAGAAACCAGATTTATCTACTTATTCTATTATGGATAATTATTTTTATGTTATATCAAAGAAATACCTGCATACTCCAAGGTCACAAATATTTTATACATTCTTCTATAATTTTCAATCTATTGTGAATGTTGAAAAAGTAATTATTACTTTTTGTATATGGTGGGAGGTATGGGTTGACATTCATACTTTGGCATATGGATAGTCATTCAATCCTTCTAGTACAATTTGTTGTAAAGGCTAAGCTTTTTTCCACTGAGTTGCCTTTCCATCTTTATAAACAGCAGTTTCCTACATATGTGTGAACTCACTACTGGATACTGTTTTGTTCCATTGGTCCATTTACCTAGCTTGACATCAAGACTTTACTATTTTGATTTATATAGCTTTCCAATAAACTTAGAATCAACAGATTTAACTTTTAAATTGTTTTTCAAAGTTATTTTGGCTACACTAAGTCCTCTCTATTTTTATACATTTTTTTGAATCAGCTTATCAACTTGAGGGGGAAAATGTCAGATGGAATTCTGACTGGGATTGCACTGAATATGTAGGTAAATTTGAGAAAAATGACATAATTTCATGATAACCATAAGAATATTGAGATCTTAACCATTCACAAGTTGTACATTTCTGTTTTCTATGTAGATCTTTTTTACTTCCTCTCAACAATGTTTTATCAACTTCACACCTTTGACCTCTTATCAGATTTATCCCAAAGTATTTCATATTTCTAAAGCTAATATACACAGTATTAATTTTCATTTCAATTTCTGATTATTCTTTATATATGGAGTATAACTATTTGTGTATATTGATTTTGTATGCTGAAACCTGCTGAAGTCAATTACTAGTGTGTCAGCCAGGGCTGTCACAACAAAATACTACAGAATGAGTGACTTAAGAACAGAAATTTATTTTCTCACAGTTCTGGAATTTAGAACTCCAAAATCAAGGTGTTGGTAGGTTTAATTTCTTCTGGTGCGTCTCCTTCACTTGTAGGTGGCCACCTTCTCTCTGTGGACACATATGAGGTCTGTCCAGAAAAGGTCCAACCCTTATTAATATAATGAGAATGGTTTGTGCGACATCGATGTAACCTGGCAGTCAAGGACAGTGGACTGGAATGCACATGTGTGAACAATGATGACTTCGCTGTACTAGTCAGTGGGGGTGGTAGATGCCATTGAGTGACCATTTGTACTGTGTGGCCATCACCTTCAGAATGACTAAGTGAGTAGAGCAATGAACCTATGTTAAATTTTGCATTAAACTTGAGTATTCATCCACAGAAACTATTTGGATGATTCAGAAACCCACAGCTATGGGCAACTGGTGATTGGCAGCTTCATCACAACAACTTGCCTCCTCATGCGTCATGTCTTGTGCAGAGTTTTTTGGTGAACAGTCCCCCTATAGGCCAGATTTGGCACCCTGTGACTTCTGGCTCTTCCCAAAACCAAAATCTCCTTTGAAAAGGAAGAGATTTCAGAACATCAGTGAGATTTGAGAAAATATGACAGGGCAGCTGATGGCAATTGGGAGAGCTGTATGAGGTCCCAAGGTGCCTACTTTGAAGGGGACTGAGGCATCATTGTCCTATGTGCAATGTTTCTTGTATCTTGTTTCTTTTTCAATAAATGTCTCTATTTTTCACAGCATGTAGCTGAATACTTGTATACCTAGTCTCATTCAAACTTCATCTCCTTATAAAGACACCAGTCAAACCCATCCTAAGGGCAAATCTTGTAAAGAAAATAACTTTTTCAAAGACCCTATTTCCAAATGCAGTCAAACTTGAGGTAATGGTGATTAGGGCTTCAACATATAAATTTGGGGAGAGGTGCAATTTATCTCCTAACAATGTATATAGATTCTAGCAAATCTACATAAGAAAGTCATGTACTGAACAAATAAGAACAGTTGTATTTCTTATTTTCATTTTACATGCTTTTTTTCCTGGTAGTTACAGGAAGAGAATAAACCTAGTCTCTGTTACTCTATAGTGACACAGGTAAAAAGTTATGTAAAGCTATGTTTCCCAGGACTTTAGGATATACTCAAAGTTGATGGAGGGAAGTTATTTTAGACAGCATCCCAGAGAAGGAGGGGAAAAAAGAAGACCAAAGAATGACAGAAATGAGGGCAGGTTAGCTAGAAAGCAAACTCAGGGATTTGTGGGCTGAGAGTGTGAGAAGAATCAATGACAAAAATGTACAGAGACCATATATGGATCTCACTGAATGTGAGCAAGAGACCAGCTTGTTACTAGATCTCATTATCTGAGGAAAAAAAAGTAGAATTTTCTATGCCTTCAGTATGGTTACCATGGAAAACCAAAGAAATTTCCTTTTGCACAGAGTGACAAAAGCATATACAAAGAGTAGAATAAGAACAAAAATGTCCACAGTGCCATTTACCGAGAAATTGGCACAGAATAAAAAACCTGTGCACAGCTAAATACACTGCATAGTATCCAGCTCATATTTTCACAAAAACCCTAGATGATAGGTATCATTCTCACTTCTTTCATACAGATGAGTAAGCCAAGGCTCGTCCAAAGTTTTACCATCATAAAGCAACAGCTGTGAAATTTGAAGACAGGTCTCTAAGATTAGAATCTTCTGAATTCTTTTATTATACATCTAAGATATCATGTGAAGCAAGTAAATAATTTTTGCATATGTAACTAATAATTTTAGAAGAGAAGGTTTTCCAGTGTTGTATTTTGTGCAATAATAATTTAGCTTATAACTTTGGATTTGAATCTAAGAGGTATATAAGAAAAATGTTAAATGAGGATCTGAAATTCAAAGGTATTTTAAAATAGAAAGGAAAAGTTGAATAAATAAAATTATACTCAAGTTGTCACCTTTCTTTTACTTCAGGTAAATTTTAAAATCAGCATACTAGAATAATATAACATTAAAATAAGCTTCAATAGTCATCTTTTCTTTTATTGTATTGATGCCTGAAACTTTTATTTAATCATTGTTTCATTAGTGGTCTTAAACCAATGAAAATGCTGTAGACTTTGGAAATTTAAAATGACAGGGACAGATAGATAAAAATTGGTATAAGAGACACTGATTTTCAGGTGTTATTCTTTATAAAAGTCAATTTAGCAAGACGGCATTGATTAATGGTTGAAGGCAAGGAAGTCTTTTGGAAAAGTAAGTACAACCAAATCAATCACTCATGGAGGAGTGAAAGAACAGGGAAGGAGAGGGTCAGTCAGTGGGAGATACCTCTCTCCTCCATGTGTTTTGCTACCACATTGCCACCAAGCTCCAGTCTTAAGGTAAAGATGTATGGCAAATTAGTTTATCATTTACCTTATGTTTCATGGACTGTGTGTTTAAGATAAGAAAAGCAAATCTCATAACCATTTCATGTAGTGAATTGTGGTAATAGTGGTTTACAGACAGCCAGATTTTGAATAAAATCAAAAGACAAATACTATTGGGCCAAAGTAAGGTGAGTAATTCCAGGCAGAGATATAGAGGGAACCAACTAAAGTGTAGAGCCTTCAGGGTTGGCAGTTAGAGATCAGGCGCCTGACAGCTCTTCCCTAATGAGAGGGAGAAAGGGAAATGAAAGGGGAAAGGATGAAATGGATGGTCTCTCAAGTCTCAGGGCTTGTGTGCATATTCTGCACCTTTAGAACACTCATCTCATATTCCAACTCTGACCTATAAAGTTGCAGTATTTTAAGTGACATACCTTGGTACACCATATATATCTAAATCACCAATTTTAATCCTGCAAAGCATTTTAGGTATCCATCATAGTCTATATTTTACAAAAGAGAACATTGGAACCCATCAAAATTAATGATTGTTTGAGATTACATCATTAGCTAACAGGAAAATGGGTTATAATCTAGATTTTCTGACTAGTTAGTAGGTGGTCTGCTTTTCTAGTGATTAAAGCCCAGGGACTCAAAAGGAATAAAACTCTGGTTTGATTTTCTTTTTGTTTACAGCCCTATTTCTATCTTACCGATTTTAATCCATTTTTCAAATAGATATTGAAAGCATACTGAATGTCGCCAAGAGGTGACCAAGTAATTTAAATGAAAAAGGCAAGACATGGTCTGTGCTTCCGTAGAACTCATGTGAGGGGTCCACTGAATTTTTAAAATGCTAATTATAATATAAATGTCAATTATAAAATAAATGCTAATACATAAAATTTCTAATTATATGGTCCTTGTGAAGAGAAGTTAGTAGGCTCTTTAGCCTACTACAGATGTTTCTTATTCCATTTTTAATTCAGACATTGAAACTCCTCACTGAGTTGTTGTGGATGAGATTCAGAAAAATTTTTTACTTCAATTTCAGTATTCTGGCCATTCCAGGATCATATATCAGTTCTTAACCATTTTAAAGGAAATTAGGTCACAAAAAAAATTCTGATGAAAGCTACAGACTTACTTTCCAGAAAAAAAAACATGTATGGATAGTAATAATTCTGGTTTTGGTCTGCACAGTATCCATTCAGGTAAAAGCACCTTGATTTCCTTCGCAGGAGATTCTCCCTCCACTTATCTGTCATTGCAATTTGGTGCAGGGATATCCTCAACTCCGGCCACCACGACTGTTCAGGAATGACCCTTGATCTAAGTGGGCACATTCTGGAAAGACTGTGACAGAGGACCCTTCTCTTTTTGCTGAATTCATAAAAGACAGTCCCAAGGTCTGAGCCCCTATAGTTGCCATGTGGAGAGACCCACCCACATGAAATCAACACTCAGGAAAGCAGAGGCAGGAACAGAACATCAGGGATCTGACAGGATCCCCTGAGCCTGTGGATCGTGCCTCAAGCTGGAGTTCTGCTCTTGAAATGATCTTACACGGAAGTTGTTGCATTCCCATCTGTGCTCAAGCCAATGTGATTTGTGTTTCTGACACTTAAAACACAGTGTTCTCCTTAGCCGCAATCTACACTGTACAGAAAAATATCCATTACAGGGATCTCACTGGGCTCTCCTATGAGATGCTTTCAAGAAGAAAGACAATATAATGGATCTAAATAGCTTTGGAGGAAACATTTTTTGAAAAAGCTATACGGAGTGAAAACCAGAAAAATCAACAGAGGCAGTGACAGGAAATTATGAGAAGAATTGCTGTTGCAGGTTCTCAGAGCAAAGAGCAGGCAAATCACAGCTAAGAGGTTTAGGGAGTTGACAAAGTCACCACACCCATTACAAGCACCCATTATGCGCAAGGCTTTCTGCTAATTTTATTGAACATTGGAAAGATAAGACATGGCATCTGCTCCAGGAAACCTGTGATCTGGAGGGAAAGTCATGTAGATACAAACCATGCAAAAGGGCTGAGGGCCAATTAAGTGGCATGGATAAGGTTCCACTTAACAGTTAACAGTAAAGAGTAAAAGAAAATAAAGATATGGGAACACTTCCTGGAGGAGGTGGCATTTGGGTAGGGCCTTGAAGGCTGAGCACAATTTTAATGACTTTGCTTTTGAAGATATTTGAGGACCAGAGGCAGAAGGGCACCAGCCGAAGTATTGACCAGCACTAAGTGTGACTATACGCAGACATAGGATACACATCGTATGTGATGTGAGGCTTCCACAAGGCCTGTTACCAGGAGCAAGTATTTAATAAGTGGCAACTGCTTTTATTACTGCATTTGTTATTTTCTGTCCTCACAGAGGTTACATTACAGATGGAGGATCAAACATGTAAGAAGGATAATCTAGATGTAAAAATAAACCCAGAATACCAAGACAAAAATGATTAAGCCCAAATCTACATATTCATTCCTTTAATCAATACTTATTAAACTTTTATACATTAGGTAGCGTGCTAACATCTGGGAATCATGTGATAAGTGAACTCCACCACCTGTCTCAGGGAGTTCACCTGCAAGTGGTGCCAATGACGTAAGAGTTTTGTGATCCCTGTCACAGCTGAATCCTTCTGGTTTTCCATACCCAAACCCGCTTTTCCTAACAGTCGGGATTTTTAATCCCAGTTGGAATCATGAAGAAATTTATATGAGGTCTGTCCAGAAAAGTCCAGCCATTGTTAATATAATGAGAACACTTTACACAATATCAATGTAATCTGGCAGCCCAGGGGAGTGGGCTGGAATGTGCATGTGTGAACAATGATGATTTCACTGTACCAGTCAATGGGGGCAGTAGATGCCTTTGAGTGAGCATGTGTACTATGTACCTGTCACATTCAAAATGACTGAGTAGAGCAACGAGTCTGCCTCACATTTTGTGTAAAGCATGAGCATCCCTCTGCAGAAACCATCTGGATGATTGAGAAGGCCACAGCTATGGGCAACTGGTGATTGGCAACTCCATCACAGCAACACACCCCTTATGCATCATATCCCATGCAGAGTTGTTTGGTGAAACATCAAATCACCCAGGTGACTCAGCACCCCTACAGCCCACCTTTGGCACCCTGCAACTTCTGGCTTTTCCCCAAACTAAAATCACCTTTGGAAAGGAAGAGATTTCAGACCATTGATGAGATTCAGGAAAATACATCAGGGCAGCTGATGGTGACTGGGAGAACTGTGCAGGTCCCAAGGTGCCTACTTTGAAGGGGACTGAGGTGTCATTATCCTATGTACAATGGTCCTTGTATCCTGTATCTTCTTTAATAAATGTCTCTGTTTTTCATAGTACATGGTTGGTTACCTTCTGGACAGACCTCATATGTTTGCATTTGCATAAAGAAACTTCAGAAGGACAGGGAGAAAGTAACAGCAGTGGTTAAGCTATGGGAGAAAACCATAAACTGAATGGACACAGGACAGATGTAGGAGTAAGGCATTTTCTTTCTTTAGCTTTCAGAATGTACTAACTAGGAAATATTATATACAAAAGGCCAGTGAGCAAACGGTATCAAGCAGTGGTTTTAGTTGTTTATGAGGCCAGGCTCTGATCCCCAGAACTGGGCACACTCAAGTCTGACTGGAGATGTAAGAAAACAGGGTGCGCTGATGCCATGGATTTTCCTGGAGATCCCCTCACTGTGAGGCCCTGTGCCCAAGGTGCCTGCCTGCCTATGGAATGTCCGGTCCTTCAGCCTGATGCTTTAAATACTCTCTGGCCCAGGAACAAAAGAATGTGGGTGAAATTAGGAGGTCCATATTCATTAGAGACTGTCTTGTGATATAAACAAAAAGCCTCTCAGAAAAATCAGTTTTCTTAAAGCACAGGTACACAGCCATGCACATGTGTGCACATACACACACACCACTCACCAAAACAGCCGTTCCTCTGTGGATGGTCTCTGGGGCATAGGCCCCTAGAAGAGGCTGCTGGTTTGGGTTTTTTTTTTTTTTATGTGTAGTTTTCTCTTGCTTATAATATTTTCAGTGAAGTTCAGAGAATAAGAAATAGCTTCCCCAGTGAACATCTTTAACCACAGGAAAAAGATTTGTCTTAGGGCCTTTGAGTAAGAAAATTTTAGTCTTTTATATCTTTTCTTTCACTTTCTTTTCTTTCTGTATTTCCGTATTTCCTTTTATAAAATATTATTCACAATTAATGAACTATGTCCCCTGTAACTCTAAGAGGAGGCACTACCGTTTACTCCATTTTAGAGACCAGAAAACGTAGGCAGGAAGACATTATGTAATTTATCAGCTGTGGGTCAGCTGGGATCAGCAGCATGGTTCATACTTGGGGTGTGAAATGAAGTAGCCGCAGTTATCTGAAGATTACTGGAATGAAGAGCAAGCGTCTTCACGCACATGTTCAGTGCCTCGTTGGGAGGGGGTGGGGCCATTGTTGGCTGGTGTCTTTCTTTCCACACAGTATCTCTACTTAACTAGCTTGAGCTTTCTCAAAGCATATGGATCTCAGGATATTCATATTTCTTCCTGGAGGTGCTAAAAGAAGCATTTATAAAAACCAGATGAAAAAATAATCTCGTGACCTAGTCTTGAAAGTCATAAAGTACTTCTTTCGCCCTATGTCATTCGTTAGACAC
The DNA here is from genome assembly GCF_004126475.2 of Phyllostomus discolor. Classification (NCBI taxonomy): domain Eukaryota; kingdom Metazoa; phylum Chordata; class Mammalia; order Chiroptera; family Phyllostomidae; genus Phyllostomus; species Phyllostomus discolor. The sequence goes on from NC_040907.2 coordinate 159,230,556, forward strand.
AAGTTATAGGGCTGGCCAAGTTTCAAGTGAAGGGAATTACACCAAGTGGACCTTGAAAGGCATAGTTCCTTGACAGGTTATGTTTGGAGATTAGCTGCTTTTAAAATGTGAAGAAAAATAACCCCCTTTACCTTTCATTCTAATGACTTTCCTCTGATCCTAATTATGCTTAGTAACTTCCCATTAACTGTTAATGGAATTAATGATATGTCAGTAGAGAACATAAAATACTAAGAAAGAGTTTTGGCAAGATGACATATTATTAGTTAGTTAGAGGCATTTAGCATTTTTACAGTGTTTTTCACACTTTGAGTGTTCCAAGAGTTGACTCAAGCATATATCCCAATCCTACTGGGCATTGTGTGAACTTCTAATTATCTCATGTATGTGTTCTTGCTTGTGCGAGCAAAGTGACTGCTTTGTGTCGGTCTGGTGCTTTGTATCAATATATGGATAAAGTATTTACCTCTCCTGCTGAGACAAGTCCCAGTGGTCTACACGAGGCTTCTTTGGGTTCAGAAATGCTAAATTCAGTATCTTCTGTTGCTGGAGAGTTTAATTATTCCCTGAGTATTCTTTGGCTTATTGAGGAGGCTTCTCCTTGGGCAGGTTCTCCCCTTGGGATGCCCTTTTTGGGGGGCTATATTAGAATTTCACTTGGCTCTATTTTCATAGTCTTCAAGTGCTTCTGAAAAAGGTTAATTTTTTTTTCTTCAAACACCTGAGCTCTTTTGCCCAAATCTTGGCTGCAGGTTAACCTAGAATAATGACAGTAGAATCTGGTTGGTATGGATTCATTTTTTTTTTAAACAATCTCTAATGTAAAATCATGTCTAACATATCTATTCATTATTTGTGTGATTAAACTATAACATCAATAGTATTTACTGGGTACCATTTATTGAGCACTCGTACATCAAAAATTAAGTATATTTACTTGCATTCTCTAATTTACATATCATATAATCCTACACAGTTTTTACTATTGTTTTTATTCAGATTTTACAGATGAGAATACCGAGGCTTAACAAGTAAAAGAACCATTACTCACACAGGCAGTTCTGAATCTGATCCTCAAAACCAGGCAATGATTCTGAGCTTGTTCTTCTAGCCATATGCTAATTCTCATGCAACAAAACTCTCATGGAACTCCAGTCTGGGAAAATATTATAACTGGTGTTTTGTTGTGTTTTACTTATTTGTTCTTATTGTCTTTCAATGGGCCATTGGGAAAACCTCAGAACACTCAAATTGTCTTGACAACCGAAGCTACAAGACAGAGAAATGCCCGGGTTTTCCATTCATCTTTCTTTCTCTTCTGTTGAGACAAGGGCTAGTATCTCAGTTTTTGTGATTGTTTGCTTTTCTGTTCAGCTTATAATATTTTATTTTTATTAGCATACTATAAGCTTGAGATCTTTATTTTAGCATAAATTTATGATAACAAAGTAGCAGTCATCACATGGACATTTTTTCTCCTGAAGGCATTGGAAAATTTCAAGACTTGGCAAATTCTGCAACATTTAGAAAAGTTTGTCATAGGACATTCCAAAGTGTTCCTTAAAAAAAAAAAAGAAAACACAGTAACCTCTTCCTCTGACTTCCTACCAGTGGCTTCCTGAGGTTCCTTGAACACTCCTCTCCTTTTGCAATCTACAATAATAATTTATAATGATAAACTAATAAATTATGTTAGCATATTCTCAGGCATGTTTGGATTTAATGGTTAGGCATTTGAAGTGATAACATTTGTATTCATTAGAGTTTCCCTGAGCAAAAGAACAGAACTGATAGGAGATATTAGTTATATATGAAAACACCCACATTTTATATATTATATAATATATGTAATTATGGAGGCTAAGAAGTCTAGACCCAGGAGAGCCAATGGCGTCAGTTTCAGTCTGAGTTCAAAGGCAGGAGAAGACTGCTGTTCCTATTCAAGGACAGACACGCAGAGAGAAAAATTATTTCTTACTCAGCTTTTCATTCAATTCAGGCCTCAAGTAGGTTGGATGAGGCCCACCCAGGTCAGGAAGAAGAACGACTTTATTCAGTCTGCAGCCCCTAATCCCATCCAGAAACACACCCAGCAATGATATTTCACCAAATAGCTGGACACCTCATGGCTCAGTCAACTTGACACAGAAAATAAACCCTCACGACAATGTAAGTTAAACTACAAACAATTATTTAGCATTTATTACATGGCGACATTTAATCCTTACCTCAACCTTACCAAGCAAATATATTCATGCAAGTTTCACTTTGTAAATAAAAAACAAAACAAAACAAAAACAGTGTAGCTCAGGAAGGCTAACTAGATTGTTCTGTGTTATCAGCTGGTAAATAGGGTAACACTATCCACTCTGCCTCGCCACCACGCTCAGTCCAAGCAAACCCGCGAACGGAGAAGGAGAGCCTTCTGAATGCTGATTGGCCACAGGAGCCACCCGCTCTGCACACTCTGAAGGCTGGTAGACAGTTAACCAAGACTCCCCCGGTTTCACTGAGGTTATAATACAGTTTTCCTTCCTGTTCGGGGGTAGGTATTTCACTGACTATTAAGCAAAGGTTCAGGTGTTTCCTGAACCTTGACTCCTGCTGAGAAAGGCAGTTTCTATTGGTGACTCAGAGAATCTTCAGGTCGATTTCTCCTTGAACATAATTAGCATCCTCTATTTCTTTCTTTCTTTTTTTAATCCTCATCCAAGGATATGAGTATTGTTTTTAGGGTGGAGGAGGAGAGGGACAGAGAGTGTGAGAGAAACATTATGTTATAAAGCATTGACTGGTTGCCTTGGACCCCCAGCCTGGACCAAACCCTCAACCTAGGCATGTGTCCTGACTGGGAATCGAACCTTCAACCTTTTGGCTTACCAGATGATGCTCCTGCCAACTGGGCCACACTGGCTGGGGCAGTGTCCTCTCTTTCATTGCCTACTTAGGAAGGAGGGAAACAGGGTGGCTATGAAGATGGAGGGTGACCCTTTTGTAGAACCCCTATTCAAGGCCAAGTACCATGCTGGGAACTTTTAGTCAAATACTTCTCAAAAAGCACAATCCTTGTTCACCTTGATTTTAGCATTTAGCAGTTTGACGTCTAGCCACTGTTTGGGGGATTAGGTGGTTGGAAAACAAACCCTTGACAATTGTCCCAGGAGTTTTTCATGACCTTAATCACACAACCAGGGGTGTCAGGGGCAGGTGGTCCTACAGCTGAAATCTTTGGGACTCTTCAGTGCCCCCACATGGAAGCTGCCAGCTCTGGGAACAAACATGCCGTGTTTCTTGGATGATAGTTTTTAAACCAATTTCCAGCAATTTCTCAAGGCATTTTTTTGTAGCTGTCAGAATGATTGTTCTCTTGCCCTAAAGATGTTCAATCACTTGATTCTGAGTCCTTTTATTTCCTCCTTGATGGAAAAGTGAGGTTTTGGGTTTTTTTTTTAAAGGAACAGGTGTGCCTATGCCTTTGCCAGTGTGGCCTGCCCCCAGGGTCTCTGGGCTGTTTTAGGAGGTGGGCCCTTAAATAGGAGCAGGTACCGCAAATGTCGTCTCACGAGTTCTAATTGAAATGCTGGGGACTCCACAGTTATGAGGGCCTCTAATGTCAAATGCCACATGAGGGGTAGCGTGTCACCTTTATTTTCACTGTGACTCAGAACCTCAGACTGCTACCATATGAACACTGAGTCAAATTTAATGTTGCTCCCTGACAGGTTTAATGTCCATCAGGAGCTGGGGGAAGACCGCCTGACAAGCCAAAAGATTAACTGTGCTCTAAGGAAAACGAATATAAAAGAATCTCTGCAGAAGAGTGTTTAACAGGTTGAAACACATAAATTTGTCAGTGAACTTGACTCTCCATGTACATGACTTTAGGCAAGGCCTTTTATAATGTGAATTATATTTTAGTTATCTTCCACGCAATAGATGTATGTATACATATATATTTATATTTTGAATGATATACTGTGCAATAGAAATATATCAACTATTTCTCATTTGTCAGACATTCTTTGGAAGACAAGGATGGGTTAAATTTTCATGTCAAGCTGCTTCTGATTCAGTGCTTAGGGTGACGTGTTGGCGGGTCTCACTTTGAAAGATGAACTGTAAGAGTAAGGGCAGGTCATTCGCCGTTATGCCCACTGACATATACTTGGTCCTATTGACAGCCCTCTGGCTTGCACTGATCTTTTTTTTTTTCATCGACTGAAAACCTGTAGCATATTTTTTCTTCCCTCGACCGTCATGAGTTTTGAAATAATTTCTTTAAAAAATGTATGTTAATTATAATTTTCTTCTGTCTTTCAAAGTTGCAACCTTGAATTAAACTTGGACACAAATGCCAACCTAAACATCACTTGCGTTATCTAATACCATCCTCATAAAAGTCCTATGTACTAACTGATCACACTGTCTTTATTTTACGGATGATTAAATTAAGCTTCAGAGGGTTAATAATTTTACACAAAGAAGCATGGCTAAGAAATGGCCTCCGTGGAATGCAAACCCACTTGCACTTGGCTCTGGAACTTACACGCTCATACACTATGATACACTTAGGGGCCAAGGGCAGCCCTGTGCCATCTAACGCTGATTGTGTTTCCTGACAAACCACCGGTGTGTTACTGTTACACACATTCGAGACTTCCCTTCTGGATTATAAGCTCTTATGTTCAGGAGCCACAGCCCATGGATCCTGTATAACACAAGCCTCGTGGAAACAGCATTTGAGCTCTCCAAGTGCGTATAGGCTGGCTAGACCCATGATTGATTTCAGCTTTCAGCCCCGTCAAAGACACCGTGCAACTCTATTGTTTGCTTTTTCTCGTTTTAAGCTGGCTTTCCAAAGATAAAAGCTTTCGAGTTGTTTTGCTGATCAACTGGCAATGACTGGAGCCATTATCTCTATAATAAGTTTATTCTGAAGCGCCTGCCACTGTCGGAAGCAGAAAACATAATTATACGGCCACTGGTTTGTTCTGGTAATTTGCATCACTTAGGGTGATTTTGATAAGCAAAAAAAATATATCCCTCATCCCTGACATCTCTATATTCCACCCACCTTCCTCGACCCCCAGAGAACACTGGATAATGTGAAAATCTGGATCTTTCACTTCCGCACACAAAGCCTAGCTCATCATGTCGTCTCTGTTAAACAGCAGACATTAAGACAGCTTTTTACCACCAATGGCCGATAAAAACAAAGAAGCTCCCTTTATTCTCTCTGCTCAATGCCATTCCCCCCAAAAAGGGGAGCAGAAAAACATTCAGGTCACACCGTTCCATTGACACCGTGGGAAAATGAGAAGGACTTGCAGATACACGCTGAATGTCAAACTCCGTTCTGTCTCACTAGCAACGACCTGTGCCCAGGGAGAGGCCACTGGCATTCACGCCACACGCACTTTCTACACCCACGTACAAGCACACATATCTGTGAACTCCTTTTATTCCAAATCATAAGATCTTGGTTTGTGCTGGGAGCAACCCAGACAAAAAGAGATCAAGGCCACAGTCTTCTCCAGCTTGTTGCCCTCGGTGTCCCTTCTCTCTCTTTGCCCCTGAGCCACATGGGAAGCAGCAGTTGGAGCCTTGAACATTAAGAACCTTGGGGAACTCTGCGCATTTAACACCTGCTTGACTTTAGGCAGTTTATTATTTAACTTGTTGGCCTCAAATTCCTCGATTGCAAAAGGGAATAATAAGACCCACTCTGTACTTTCTCATGAAATACTCAAAGTACTGTTGCCTAAAACTGCACTTGGTCAGTAGGAGCACCTGAGTTGGAGAAACTATCTTTGTTCTTTACTTCACCAGGACACATCTTGACTTTTTTCTTTCCTGATGACCTCACCATTTCATTCCGAGCTAAATCCTCTTTTGCACAAAAGCAAGGTAAGTGCCACGGCCGTGCCTGTCACAGCTGGGACTTCGCTGTTCCCACCAAGTTTTACAGCAGCCACCGGAGGCCCTTGCTCATACTTATGTATAAACGGACACCAGTTTTGATTTTATTTCATCGTCCCAATGCACAAGACACATCAACATGAGAAATGCTCGACTTCACCATTCAACAGCTTGCCTTACGCCACAGGAACACAATATTTGTATTAAATGTTTACACAATCTTTCCACCTGACTTTACAAGGATCCTAAACCATTTCCCAGCATTTCTCACCTAGAAGTCTAGTTCTGCTCTTTAAAATCACAATTCTGTATCACCCTAGTAGATTCCAGGCTGTTTTTTAAAGGAACTTCTTTTTTGCTAGAAAACAAAATAACAAAACCTACTGCTTCGCTGTGGCGCCTCATTAAATACCGTGAAATCTGCATGAACTCTTCCTATAACCTGGTTCGCCTTGTTGTCCAAGGTGCTACATGATATACCTGAAAATATTTCACAAAATGGTTAAGTCTCACGGCAGTTCAGTCAGGCATTTCCCACCCTGTTCCACCCCGCCCTTGCACGTAACAACTTGCATATCAACAGAGAATTTGAAGAGATCGTAGACCCCAGATCTTACTAATAAGCAGCTGCTGATGCTGCTTGCATCTGTGATGGGCGGTCCTTCCAAAAAGAACTCAGGAGGTGGGGCACAGGCTTCCCTGTACTCATTTAACCTGGGGTATTAGAATAAAGACAGGTGGGAGAGATCACGGTGGGTAAAACCATGAGCTCTTGAAACAGAAAAATCCAGTCTTAAATCCTTAGTGGCAGCAATTATTAGACTGGGACAGAAAGGCCTCCTAAATGGCAGTGATTGTCACACTGTCATTGCTACGATGAGTGACAATAATGCTAACCAAAAATGGTTAAAATATCTGCTTGTCCGTGACACCCAGGGAGCCCCTCTCTTTTGCTGTCTCTGGATGACCATCCCCTACTTTGCTTTCTCCCAGGATGTTGAGACCTTCCGGGGCCTTCCTGACGGGCAGGGTCAGCCTCATAGAGAGCTGCCCTCCTCAATCAGTCAGGCTGAGCACAGTGGCGAATTAATTGAGTTGAATTAGATCAAGAAGGCTGGATCCTGCAGTCCTCCAACTCTTACTTTAACTCTGCCTCTAACGGCAGCCTGGCTGGCTGATCGTGGGCTGTAGAGGGCATGTCTGATTTCCTTCAGAAAGGAAGTCGTTCATAATTGATAAGAAGTGAAAACATTTCTATCATCCACCACCTTAGTTTAATGAAATACCTTATTAACTAAAACAGTGGTGCCTGAAATAGCTTTTGATTTCATCTTCATTTAGGGCAAACTAATTTCTTATGGTTGGGAGTAGGGTGGGGCTGGAAGACAGAATGAGAGCATTATCGTGGTCCATCCGAAGCCTGGGTATCCAACACCATAAACCCGCAAACAAGCAAACAAACAAACAAACAAACAGCAAAACAGGATATGTAAAAACCTCTTCGAGGGGAAACTGTCCAGCCCCCAAGGCCTGATTCCTTTTTGGAACCTGTCTTCTCCCGTCTTCTGATAAAATTAATGTTTGTGCGTGTGCATGAAAAGGGAGGGGCAGAGTGTGTCTACCTGCCGCTGGGTCTTCATTTGGGAACTCTCTGGCCTGAGGAGAAGCAGGTATCACGTTTCAAGTTGCATTTAGCCAGGCAGCCTGGGATAATGCTCACGGGGAGGCTCTGAGGCCCTCGATGCCGTCTGAAACGCTGTCAGACAAGTCTCCAAGGAGCATCAGCAGGGCAGTTTGGCTGGATGTCCCAAGGACTTTAATGTAGAGAATTTTTAATCATCTTCAGCCTACTCACGTATGTTAGTTTCTTAGGGCTCTTCTAGTAAAGTGTCGCAAACTTGGTGGCTAACATCACCTGAATGTATTTCCTCACAGTTCTGGAAGCCAGAAGTCTGCAATCAAGGTGTAGGTAGGAGCAAGCCGCCTGCAGGAGGCTTTAAGGAGAACTCGTTTAATGCCTGTCTGCTGGCTTCTGGGGACGGCTGGTAATCCTTGCTTTCCTCGGCTTATGAATGCATCAATCCAATCTCTGCCTGCGTCTTCACAGGGCATATGGGGTGTCTGAACATCTTCTTTCCTCTGTGTGTCTGAATTTGTGTTCAAATTCATCTTCTTATAACCATGCCAATCATACTGGATTAGGACCCGCCCTAATCACCTTATCTCAATGCGATGGCATCTGCAAAACCCCCTTTTCCAAGTAAGGTCACATTCTGAGGTACAGAGTTAAGACTTTAACATATCTTTTTGGGGGGAGGAGACATGATTCAACCTAATATAAGGAGTCATGACAGACTGGACATACACATTGGAGTTTCTTAAGACCAAATAAGGGCAAGAACATTTTCCCCATAAGCATATAATTACCTGGGGAGCTAGAGTGCAAAGTGAATTATAATCTAGGGGACAGTGATGGGCAGCAGGATGTGGTGCCGTCTCCAACAACGGTCAGCCGTGACAGGTGCTTGAGCTCTAGCCAAATCCTCAAGGTAAGGTTGGTTGGAAATATTAAAAATACAGATTCATCACGACCACCCCAGACTTTCTTGAGAAAAAGAATAGTCACCTAACATCTCTGTGTTTCTTCCAACCTCTCTTCCTCCACTCTAGTCAACGTGATTCAAGTGATAAGTGTTGAGTTTGCTGACAGGCTCTCTGTTTGTTTGTTTGGGTTTGGTTCTACACTGACATGTGACAAAATGGCCACTTTTCTCTTAATTGCAATAGGGTAATAACTATTTTCTTTGTCAAGTCTCCCTCCATCTTTCAGATCTAAAGAATTCTCCTCCTTCTATGATGGTCAGGGTTCATTTATGTGCTTATTTTCTGGCATACACAGCCCCCTTGTTCCTTAAACAAGGACATACTCTCTGTGTTCATTGGCTGTTCACTAATTCATGTGATAGGACGTGACTGTGGGCCTCGCCCACCAGCCACTCCCTCGGGAGAACTCCCTGCTACCTGGACACAGGGAACCAACCTTGCAGAGCAAGAGGAGGCTGTCAGGGCCAGGGGAAGGAGTCCCACCTGCATGGAGCTTTCCTCTTCTCTTTTGCTGGCCAGGTCATCGTTTCCTCTAGTCACCTGCATAGTCTTTAAGTGGATCTTTAATGATGATCGTTTCCTTCCGCCTCAAGTTCTCAAGTATTTCTATTTACTTCCTGTCATGAAACTGTAAGATCATTCGAAGCAGGAATCACATGTGATATTTGTACTCTGTATAGTCTCGATCAGTGATTTTCAACCTCTTTCATCTCATGGCACCCATATACCAATTACTAAAATTCTGTGGTGCACCAAAAATACAGATGACAGCTTTTGCCAATCCAACCAAAAAAATAGGTATGATTTTCATTCATTCATGCTGAATGGCTGTTGTTGTGTTGGCTGTTGTCATTTTTTAATTTGACAATATAAGAAAGAAGGGGTTGGTGCACCTGATGAAATAGTCAGGTGTTGTGTGTTTTAAAAATTCTCGTAGCACACGGGTGTGCCTGTGGAGTCACACAGGTTTAAAATTGCTGCTCTAGATCCTAGTGCAATGCCAGACAGTGTGTGTGTTTGGTAAGTGTGTATGTTCAAGTGACTTGCATAGGGATCAGTTTTTAACAATACAAAAAATATATGCCATTGTTGAAAATTCAGAAAAGATGTTAAGTCTAAAAAAATAAAAACCAAAACAATACTATATTATGACCATATAGTAACCCACTTTATTCTTTGCTATTTTTGAAATAAGCATGGTTGGCTATCAGGTTCCATGTATAATTTAATACTTTTAATAATATTATTTAAGCACTTTTGCCATAGAATTACAGGGATAAAACGTAACTAATTTAATGGTTGCATTATTATATGTTACATTAATGAGGAAAAAATCTTCTTTCCAATATAAATACATTATTATGGTGAACATCTTTGTGTATAACTCTCTGAAGTTGATTTTTAAAAATTCCTGAGAATGTATTTCCATAAATAGAATTACTGAGGTAAGGATTATTTTATAACAGACTATTGTCTTATTAAACATTAATACCTATTTACTACCCCAAGTGCAGAATAAGAGGATTTTTATCACCAGCTTTGGAGATATAATATATGTAAACAATCTCCTCAATTATATAAAAATTTAGAAATTAGAAGAATATTGTTTTGGTATGTGGCTGTTGGAAGGGAGAGTAAGGGAGTAGGGTGGGGGCGGTGGTGGGGACTTGAGCAGATACGGGGAGGGGAAAAGTCACAGAAAGCAAGAGGAGGGTTCTGTCCACACAAAATCTGTCTGAGATTGCTAACTGGCACATATCAAAGTCAAGCTCCTAACATTCCCACAGGGGTTAGGAGACAGGGACCCTATCTTCTGGCGTTGGGTAGAACAAACATTACATTCTTTTGAAGTTTTGAGTTTGTTTCAGGCATGCACCTTAAGGGACAGTCTTTGAGTCATCCTGGTGCCATGGCCTGCAGCTGTGAGAATCTGTTAGCGTTTGATCAAGTCTCTCTAGGCCAAAGTTGAAGCCTTGTGAAGGGCTCAGAAGAGCTTGACAAGAGTTTGCTCAAGGAGAGTATCTCTGGCAGGTGATTGGGAGGGTTAGGGTTAGGGACCATCTAAAGATCTTCAATTTGTCAGTCAAAGCTTTTCACAATTCTCCGTTCAGCCTTATCTCGGGCTGCAGTGGCCCTGACACCCCTTCTCCTGCTCCCCTCGGTCCACTCACATGTCCGCGTGGATTTTTCTCACTCTGTTCCCTTCCATGGCTCCTCTTGGTCCACATGAATCTTTTCAACCTTTAAAGGCTTAGCTCATCATCTTGAAACTTCCTCTATTTCTTGATTACCAATGACTTCCCCTCCTTTGGATTTAGAGCATTTATTTCATGACAGTTAAAATATGAAACAAACAGAGACTAACCTTGAAGTTTCCCTGAACAGAAAGAACCCACTCAGTCACACACACAAAGCTTCATTTAGCTTATTGTGCAAAATGAACTTGACCTTGGTCATTTCCTGCTTGTGCCTCTGGAAATCATAAGCAGAACTTGAACCATTTCCCAAGGTGGATGTGAGATGACATTGAAAATTCTAACATCATAACCAGTCGCTGTGAAGAATAAACAAACAGTCACTGCTTTCTCACCACATAAGTTGCTTTGTAACAATACGTGCCTGAGCCTCACTGCATGTTGGAGTGCTCCCAGTTTACAAACTATCTTTAATTTTTACTGGTTACTAACTCAGTGATTCACTGGTTTCACTTTGGCTAGTTCTGAACCTTTGACATGAACACATGGTACATGCTTGTGTATGTGCTTGTATATATTTGTACATATGTGTGTATGCTCTGGAGCGATGTGGCCTAGATTTAAACCTGGTTTAGCATTTACCTGCTGAGGGACAGTAATAATGTTTCCTAATCTGTGCCTCGGTTTCCTCATCAGTAAAATGAGGAAATAATAGTACATTATCTCTTAGGGCTCTGGTGAGGAGGAACATCTTAATATTTAATGTAGCACCTAGAAAATAGTGTTTTTTGGGGGTGGTCAGTGTTCATATTGTATTCCTTTTTTTTTATACTAGATGCTTCTTTAATGTTTTGATAAGAGAAATACCTTAAATATTCATTATTGCACAAGGCAGATGCTATGTAAGTATTTGTCAGTTAAGTGAATAAATGCACATTATCTTTTAGTGATTGGCCTAAGCAGTGGCCATATTTGATGTCCTTTCCTTTTTTAAAAAAAATAATAATATTTCTAGAGCACCCACTACCTTCCAGGTATGGGAATGCAAAGTGGGTCATGGTCTTGGTCTCAGGTCCTCCCATAAGCAGGCAAATGCATGAGAAAATGTGGGGAAAAAACACCATGAGGGAGCTAGACAGACGCAGGGTGTCTGGGAGCCCAAAAGAAAAACGCTTGGTGGAAGTTTACGGAAAGCCAGAGCCGAGCCCGTTATTTGGACATTTCTGACCAGTCAGGCACCTGTCTAGTGGCACAGAAAACAAAGGTAAAACTGGGTGACCTTGGAGTTTCCATAAAGCCTTAGCAACAATCACATCCCAGAGAGATGAGCAAATCAGAACGGATGATGTTTTTTAGAAACCAACAGGGTTCAGGCTCACCCAACTCATTATCATGCTAGTTTTCTCTTATAGAGATACAAACAAAGTATCAACAAGAAAGACAATTCTTTGGTATGTAGTTAACTGTGCCCAGCAACTACTGCCCTAAAGGAAAAAAAAATGTGGGGCTTTATTCATGACCATTTTAGGTAAGTCACCTCCTTCTGTTGATGTCAGCTTAGGAAAGAGGCAGGCATTAAAAGGGATATTGTATAATAATAGGATAATATTAAAGAAAGCAATTTCATTGCAATTAGGGTCATAATAATTTATGAAATGCCAGGATAGGCATTTATATCCTATTATTCATTTACTTCCAATCAGTGACTGTGTGTGCCCCATTAAGTTGTAACATACAAAGTTATTAACCTGGGATTCTACTTGCAATCATGTTGCTAGATTGCATTCTGCTCCTCTCTGTTTGGTGTAGCATCATTGAGCCCTTTTGGGTTATTTTGTCACCAGTGACGTTGGCTGTCTGTTCTTGAGTCAGCAAAGAAAAATTTCAGAGCCAAGAACTCCAGTGCAAGAGGACGTTTATTCAGCATGCAGAGCGAGAGTACCGTCTAAGAGAAGATTTGAGCAGGCTGCTCGGAGATCTGCTTTGGCCTTTTAGAAAGAAAGCCGCAGAGGCAGAAGTGAGCCGGCTGGGCTGGGTGAGCTTAGGATACAAGTGACAGAGGCAAAAGAAGGACTAAGAGACAGGTTCAGGGGGTTAGCCTGGGATGAGCTGCTGCTGCCTGCTGCTCCCCTGGTTGCACGTCTCACAGGGTCCCCTATAGCTTAGGACAAAGAAAGCAAAGATACATCCCTGAAGAAAGAAAGGAGTGGATGTACTCTAGAGAGAGAGTGCACACAGGGTCTTTTTGCTTAAGATAGGAATTTCAGGGGAGGTTTGAGGAGAGAGGATCTCAATTGAACATTCATTAGCTTTCCAGGTGTGTCCTTTAACAAATTTATTCATTAAAATGAGCATATAGGGTCAGGATTGTGGTTCTATTGATTGGTTGGTGCTAAGGTAAATGGTCATTAGTCATTACATCTGGTCCTGATGCCAGCCATGGCATCACTTCATGTGATTTTGCTGCTTTTCTTGGCCTGGAACTGAAACACAACTGAGGCCAAGATGTTATCTCCAGTTGGACCAAAACTCTGCCTGTGTGGTCCACAGACCTGAGGCTTTGTTCCTAAGACTGTTTGATGCTGATCAGAACCTCATTGTCCTGAGGGCTTGTTGGCTACAGGAGTGGCCATGCAAGGGGGAGGAGGCAAGTGAGTAAGGGTGCTGGGTGAGGACAGTTTGAATTAGCTATCTGTCTCAGTTTACCCATTCCATTTGCCAAGGAATTTTCCTGGCTTCTTACTATCCTGCCTCAATCTGTAGCTACTGAATTCCGTTTTGGTCATCTAAGATTCTTATCATTGCCAATTAAGCAGGTGTGATCAGCGCTGAAAGCAGTTGGCTTTCCTTGAATACCTGCTGAGGATCCAAAATTGAATAAGACCCCTAATATTTGTCACTAGTTCTTCACATTTGCCTTTTGTAATTAGCAATTCAGGATGCTCAATGCATGTTCTAGACTATCAAAGTTTTGCAAGTTTTTACAGAAAGCATATGACAAAATATATTATGGACGGATTTTGAAGACAAAATTCTGAATCTGAAATACCACTTAGCCATATTTCAGATTTTGGTTATATTTTTGGTGCATTGGTTAAAAGAATGGATAGTTTACATCCCCGTGTGATAACTTTGTACGGTGCCAGTTGGGTACCAGAAGTGTCAGGGGGAACACTTTGTAAAGCATGTGATTATCTAACCACTCTGCTATATACCTAAAAAGCTAATACAAAATGGTATTGAACGTAAACTTATAATTGAGAAATAAAGAAATGAAAGGTGAATAGTTTAAATCCATCTCCCCTGGCAGTCAAATGACTAAGTGGAAGCCAGCAAGAAGAGCAGTACCGCTCATTGACCTCCTGTCACTGACGCAGTGGAAAACATTGAGCTGGGCTTTCTTATCCCTAGTTCTAGTCAAAGCTCCAAAGACACTGCACCTGCATTTCATGAAGAAATTAAATGAGGTACAAAGAGAGGTTGCTCACAGTAGGCGAGCATGGGTTTCAACCCAGGCCTGTTGGGCCCTTTGGAACATCCCGCACTCCAGGTGTCCCAGCAGCATCCCTGTGCGCGGAGCTGGCTCTTGATCTGACAGACACTGATGATCCTGCCCGAGGACCAAGTACCTTGCCTTTATCTCCCCCATAAAGGTCTGTTGTTAACTACTTATTGATGGCTAAAGTCATCCACAAGGAGGGCAATCAGGAAGTAGAGGAAGAAATCAAAACGTAATTACAAATACATTTCAACCATTGATAAGTCTTGGGGAGAGTGTGTGTAGTTGCGTTCTGAAGAGTTAAGTCATCATAGAGAAAGCAGTGTGCTGACATTTGCCTATTATACTTGGAATCTGAGTGGTGTCACTGCCCAGGCTATTGTTCCCCTCCTCCCTCTCAATTTCACAACTTGGTTAGGACCCGGCATTGTGTACATTTTGGTCTCACTGTGATACTTCTTACCCGATGCTTCTGTTTTAAGTCAAACATGGGGAAAAGTTCTGCTGTGTGTGTGCTAGGTCAAAGGAAAGGGGGATGGGAATCAGCCCATCCTTTGGTGGATTACTGGTTGGTTACACTTCAATGGGACAGAACCCCACGTGTCAGAAAGGAGAATTTATTGCCCCTGTGGACATCAGAAATGAACAATTCATTGACCAGCTCCATGAGTGTGCCCTTGAATTGCTTTTTGGTCAAGAATAAAAAGAAAGGGGTTTTTGTTATTTCTTAATCTGACTGATTGCAGCAGTTGAAAGGATACATTGTGATTCTAATGCAGTTGAGTATAATAGGCACTAAGGGAAGTAACAAATACCTCTTCACATTCTGCATCCTCTTTTGCCTGCAGAACCCCACCCCTGAAAGGTGGAGATTGAACAGGGGCACTGGTATTCAATCAACATTTCCTTAGAGCTTATATACCAAGACAAAACATATTGTAAATTCTCCTGTTATCTGTGCACTCTGAAGCCCAGGGAGGAAGCAGGCTGTTCTATAGAAAGGTGTCACCATTGGAGGCTCAGTGATGGCCAGGTGGCAGAGTGCCTGAGACCTCTACAAACAGCCATTGTCAACTTCTCATTCAGAACTTCCTTGACCCTCTACCCTCTCCCCCTCATTCCAGACTCTTCCCCCATAGCACACTTTCAACAATTAAAAAATTGCATTGCATAGTTGTAGATAGAGTCATTCTCCTCCCCAGGCTTGTCAGGAGGAAACTTGAGGCCGGAGCTGTGCTGTGTCTTACTATCTCCACCTGCCCAGTGCCCAGCACAGCAGCGTACATAGTGGCAGTACATCCCTGCTGTTATTTATAAAAGAAAAAGTGTGCAGTGTGGAGTCAGAGAGCAGTTTACTTAGAAAGTCAAAACTAACAGAAACTCAGCTTCCTTATTTGGAGAGGGGCATGATCACCACCTCTTTCTAAAACAAAGAATGACATGAGTAAAAATTTTTTGATTATTGAAAATATGTCAGTGTGCTGTGTAAATGTGGGCTGGTTATGTGGCTGTACAATTAATTATCAGCAAACTAAGCAAAATCTTCCTAGGTCAAATATGTCTGTATCTTCTACTGTTACTATTACACAAAACACGCACACTGAGCAAGTATAAAAAGAGAGTATGGAGCATTCATAATGAAAGGCTGAGCAATATAGCACATTGTGTCTCTGTTAGTTTTATGTCTGTATTTTGCTTTGCTTTGTTTTACTCTAAAAGTCAGTTTTATGCAAATGTGTTACAGTTCCATTAATCATCCCTTGTGCATTATCTCTGTTGCAGTCCCTGAGGTCACCCTAGCAGCACAAGTGTGGTGGACAGCTCAGAATCTAGAGCCACATGATCTTCAAATCCTGGCTTCATTCCCTCCTGACTGAGGTAAGTTATTTAAATTTTGTTTTCTGCTGTAACTTCTCATCTATAACATGGATGATGAGATATTACCTACCTCATAGGGTTGGTGTGGCTTGAATGTGTGTGAAACATTTACAGCACTGGCTGGCATGTAGTAAGTGCTGTATGTTTGTGCTATTGTCTCTGTTACTAGCAGTGGTACCTGAGTAATCCTTCCCTGTCTATGCGGTGCTTTCATACCCCTCTGTGGCAGAAATGGGAAGACTAACTGGTCTATCAGCCTGAGAGTCATGTGCAGCTCTGTGTGGGGCATAGCCATGACACTTGTGTCGTTATTTTCATAGTAAATCAAATGGTTCCATTCACAATAGTAGCAAAAACCATAGACTATTTGCAAATCACTGAATACGTGCCAGGTACTATGTCAATGTTCATATATTACTTTATAATCCATAGCGGCCTTTCAAGGGTAGTGTCTTTATCCTTATTTTAAGGAAGTTTCCACAGCTGATGAAACTTCAGTTCTGAAAGGTAAGTCCATTACTCAAGGGCCCCAGCACACTGCGGAGCTGGTATTCAAACCTGGGTGTTTCCGGTTCCAGAGTTGTGCGGTTTTGTTTTCCTTCTACATCAAGTCTGTGATCCTAGGAAGAATTCTCACAGCCAAGTAATGTATTCAAAAACTCTTTCTTTTAAGATGTTATAAAAGAGAATTTAAAAGTCCAGGCTTGTGAGACAGGGCTTGGTCCAAATTTGTTTCTGTCCTTTCCTCATAGTTCCAAAGCGGACTGTTTACAGAACCTCTGAAAGTCTCTATTTCCTCCACGCCATATGTGGCTCTTGCCTCACATTGTTCTTATAAGCATACAATAAGGAAAATAAAAATGCATAACTATCATGAAACTAAATCAGCACTCAACTGTTGGGAACCGCCCTGCCTGGTTTCAGAAATTATAACCCCTCATGGCTAAGGCTGAGTAAAGGACCTTGGGACCATAAGCCACTCAGGAGACAAAGTTTATCTTCCTTGTAGAGGTACCACCTCTGCCCCCTTCCTCTTTACCCTGCTTGGTCCTGGGTGGGTGACTGGTTAGCAATGATGGGTAAGATCCCTCAAAGGAAGGATGACCTAAGATAGGCACAGTCTCAAAGGAATCCTCAGGAAAGGACTTGGGGGGCTATAGAAAAAGGGAGTGATGGACCCTCGCCCCTCAGCTTTGACATAGCCTGAATCCTCATTCTGTCCACCAGAAGTCTCCTGATCTCTTGACTGCCTTACCTACCCTGCCTGACTTAAGCCTGAAACAATGCCAGAGGTGGGTGTGGCCCTGTGCTAGAAAGTGCAGGTTCCTTAGGGTGATCAGGCTTAAGAAAGAATACATAAAATCCTGTGAAACCTGCTTTGCTAATACCCTCAGTTTAAATGATAAGGGTCCAAACAAGAAGTAAGTTTGTTCACCAAAGTTTTATGGCCCTTTAACTATCTGACCCTGACTCAGAATAAGCCTTCAGAGTTCTTTGAATGTTATCTATGGTTCAATCATTTCTGGCTGACAATGATTGATGAGTTTACCTACACACCCTGTATTCCTGTGCAAATTAAACCCAATAAAATCCTGTCAAGGCAAGGGTCCGGGCACTCTCGCCTTGAGAGAGTGGCCATGCTGTCCCTTTTTCTCCACAGGACTCAGTAGTCCATGTGAATTTGTCTCATCTCATCCATAACGCTGCAGACACTGCAGGCCGGTGTCCACATCACTCTACTGTTGTTTTAAATAATGGCTGTTATTTTGAGATCATTTTATGGGGGAAAAATACTCTCCTTTTGGAATTAGAAATGTGCAAATGGTCTTATAAGTAAAATATTAGTGCCATTGTAATTTACACAGCATTGACTTGATCAGAAGAGTTGGTTTTTCTCAGGGTAAAATTCTGGCTCATTAAATATACTTGTTTGGTGTCACTGAACTGAAGTCTTGGTTATTTCAGTGGATTTTATATCTTTTGACTATCCAGTCTCTTCAGTGTCTTTTCTCTCAGGGGTACCTTTTTATCCTCTTCCTTGGGAAAGGAGGCAGGAGAAAGGGTGGCTGCCTTGTTGTGACCTGTTTTAAAGATGGAAAGTTGGAGCTTAAGGAGATGTGCAGTTTGACCAGTGTCCTGCAGTTTGCTGGTGGTAGAGTCCAATCTCAAACCAAGTCTACAGACCCTAAGTCGCAGCTGTGTCATTCTGAGGTCTTTGTACACTTGCCAATGCTGCTTCTGCCTCAGGAGCCTGAAGGATTCGTGTTTGTGCACAGGCCAACTGTGTGGATTCTTGTTTTATTTTTACTTTCTGCTGATTTTTTATGTATGTATTTATTTATTCATTCATTTAAATATTTTATGGGACTCCTTTATTCTGAAATGATATCCATTATCTTTTCTATTGTTCAAATGCCTTTTCTGTCATGAAATATAATGGTGGTAGAGACGATGTTTTGTTTTCCATCTTGACTGAAATATAATTGACATCTAATATTGTATAAGTTAAGGTATACAATATAGTGATTTTATGCATATATAAGTATATATAGTTTATGTATATATAAAAACAATTGATTATCACAGTAAGGTTAGTTAATACATATCACCTTAAATAGTTACTATTTTTTGTGTATGGTGGGAACTTTTAAATTTTACTCTATTAGTAAACTTTCAAACATGCAATGCGGTAGTGTTAACTAACCATCATCATGCTGTACATTACACCCCAGAACTTACTTGTCTTATAACTGGAAATTGGTACCTTTGACCACCTTCACCTATTTCTCTATCTATCACCAAGGCCCACATCTGGTAACCTGTTCTTTGTTTCTATGAGTTTTGGGGTTTTTAAATTCCACTATAAGTAAGATCATACAGTGTTTGTCTTTGACTTGTTTTAAGTAATAGTGATTCCCCTATTCCTGTCCCAGGTAGCCAGGACACAAGTTTCCATTAACATGAAGAGGAAACTATTTTGCTATTTCTCCAAGGTGGGAAAAAATAGTTTGTGTCTATGCAATTAGGAGTTCCAGGTCCAAAGACTTAGGAACCTTGCAAACATCCTCTCCATAGTTCTCATCACCCCTGGGAATAAGTTATATGAAGCACCACATGAAACAGTATTGAAATAATATCACTAAAATATTTATATACATTTTTGCTCCAGGAATATAGTTACACTTGTAATAAGAAAACAACCCTGCTGGGAATCCTATCTGAGAATATGTTCCTTGACAAATCAGCTGGGGCGAGTGATGAAGAGAGATATAATGGGCAATTTTATTTGCTTCATTTTGTGTACAATGGAGATACTAATATTGAATATATTTTCTCTTTATTTAGGCAGATTACTTATTTTTAATTTCATAAATATCATTATACAAATGTTAGAGGAAACATAAAGTGAAAAAAATACCTAAAATTCCACATTAATATTTTGACTACTTTCTATTTTTTGTATATTGTTTTCCCCTTCACATCTGGAAACTTCTCTAATTTTCTGTTTGGCTTTTTTATTTGAGTTGTGAACCTTGCATCGTAGACATTGCTATGCTCTGTGTGGAGAGCTTACTGATAGCTGACCCTCTGTTTTGGATAGGAGAATGTAGAGTAGCTTTACACATGATCTCAGCAATTGAAAGACGTTCGCTCCTTAAGCTAACTTGAAGACAAAAATGTACAGTTTAGAAGTAAGGGCTGGGACTTCTATGCAGTGCATGGCACGTGGCATTCGGAGGTGAGAAAGTACCCAGCATTCCTGTATGTAGGGAATGGTGCCAGCAAATGGCTTTGAAGATGTCATGAAGAACATTTTATTTGAAATAAGTTCACCATCTCACAGACAATAAGAATTCTTGAAAATGGGTTAACCCTTTTGCCCCATATTATCTGAAATTATTCAATCATTTTTTAAGCTAAATTTTCACTGTTTCATTTTGACATCTAAAACTATGTTGAGTTTCTCCTGGGGACAATAGGGGATTTTACTAGATGGTTGTGGATACGATGACTATGCTGGCAAGTCCAAACTGGGACTAGCAACTCAATACCACCCAGCAGGCATACTTTATGTTAGACTAGACTAGTCAATGGCAATGCAGGAGAGACGTTTGCTTTGTCACTGCAAGTGATAATAGGCAGGGGCAGTGGGTGAATGGCAGAAAGAAAATGAAAGGCTGAGAGTAATAACTTAGCAATTAAATAATAGACTTGAATGACAGAGGACTCTCAGACAGCATTTACATAAGTGACTCCAATTTCCTGCAGCCAGAGAGCAGAACAAGCCCAGGAACAAACCCAGTATTTAATGTTAAGAGTAGCAGAGCTCCAGAAAAGTTTGGAAGTTCACAGCTGGCTCTTCTGTGCCAAGGTAATGACACAGGTCAGAAAAGAGTAGGATTCAAAGATAGGCCATGGAAACATCTAGATTTCTTTTGTGGGTTTCTAAAGTTTCCTGATGCACTGGACCCTCTGGACTGGAAAAATGGCTCCTTCCTTCTTCCCTCCTGCTTGAAGGTGACCCAAGGGCTGCTCTCCTGCAGAAAAAGAGCTCACTCACCTTTTTCAAGACCTGACTCTACTTTCCCTCCTTGCTACCAGACCAATTGCTAGGGTCAAATCACAACAAAAACTGACCAGGGAGATTCTGGACCCCCCTAGAGACTGAAAGGTGCCATAAGGACTGAAGTAACCTCCAAACCTAGACACTTTTTGCCAACATGAACCAGGACAGTACTTATGGGATTGGATTCTAAGCTTCTACATAGAGGAGGAAGGAGAGGTTGGAAGATAAACTTGGATAAGGGATAGTTGAATGAGCATTCATAGGAGATAGTATATTTTACACCCTGGGTTAGTATAACCCAGGAGAGGTCATACTAACATGCTGCTGGGTGGGTCCTTCTAACCTTGATGAAAATGATGGGCAGTACTAAGTGAGGTGGAAACACCAGAACTGCGGTGGGGGATGATAGAAGGATGGATCAAAGGGATCAGAGGAGGGTTTATGCTGAAGTGGTTGTAATAAGTAAGACCAGAAGCCACCAGATCACTGTGGTCTTCAGCAGGGCTTGGAGGACACCGTTGCCAAGGCTGGGGATTGTTAGGAATGAGCTGGTGAGAGGGACACCAGAAGACGTAGCTATGAAACTGTTAGCTGTGGGAGGAGAAGTCCCTGAAGTAACAGGGGTGAGGTAATTTGCTGTAAGAGTCGGGGACAAAAATTAAGCAGACAATTATCATAATGAGTAGCAAGACTGGGGTTGCAGTCAGAGGACTTAGACCTGCAGAGAGGATGAAGATGGTTAATAGACTTAACCCCTTTAGGAAAGGCCAATTGTCAGTCCACAGCAGTATTGATCGTTCTACACAAATAAAAGAAAACAACCGTGAATAATTAGGAGACAGCCTAATTTTCCCCAGGGAAAAGTCATGACTCCTTGCTCACTCTCTAGCCCCAAGCTGGTTATCTCATCCCAAACTCTCTTTCAATGAACAAAGGGCCAGGTCTGCCATGACACCACAGTGTGTGTCTACGGTAATGACACCCTCAGAACCTCCTCAAAGGAACATACTGCCGTTTGCCCAGGTGACCATACACTAGGGAAGTGGGTATCTCCAAACAGAAAATTGTTGAATCCAGCCCAGTTCCCACATTTGTCCCTTGTACTGCGAAGTTAGAACCATCATAAAGGGAAATTGAATGGCAGGCTCTTAAACTGATCCTCACCCCCAGTCAAAGATAGAAAGTTCAAACAGAACAGAGAATGGGATGGCAGAAATTAGAGCATCCTTCATAATTTAAAGGATTCAACCGTGGTGCTTCCCATTACATCTCCTTTTTATTCCACTAGTCTGGCCACTATTCTGGAAAAAAAAAAGCAGTGGACTAACACTAACTCAACCAGGTGGTAGCCTCAGTTCCGTTTGCAGGGGTAATGTGCAGCATCCTTGCTAGGGAAGATTAACGTGAGCTCAGCAGACATGTATTAAGGCCATTAATCTGGAATTCTCCATACCTGTCAGAAAAGAGACTCATCCATACGAAGTGAATAATAGGTTTAATTTATAGTCTTTCCCAAGGGTTATGCTAACTATATTACTCTATATTATAACTCTGTCATAAAAGAGTCCAAAAAGACCTTGGCCATCTTATCATGCTCAGAACACTACACGGCACACTGTGTTCATGACATTGTGTTATATTACTGGATGTGCAAGAAATGACAATATATTGGAGGATTTAGTAACACACATGTGGTCCAGAGGAACAAGTAACTCCACATAGGTTGAAGAACATTTCACATCAGTGACATTTTTAGGAGTTTAATAAATTGTGGTGTGCTAGAACATTCCTCCAACATCAAGGACACATGATGACAAATCTCACCACCTTCCACAAGGAAGGAAGCCAAACACTCCCTAGGGCCCTTCAGGGTTGTAGACATGGTAACTTTTATTCCTAAAGAATTTGTCCTGCCCCATGCACCAGAGGACCCACAGGCTGCAAACTTGGAGAAAGGCCCAGAGCACAGAAAGCTGGGAAGCTGGGTAAGGCTGCAGGTCAAGCAGCCTGCCACTTAACACTCTATGGCCTAGCAGAGTCACCCTTCCTGGAGGTGCCTAGGTGTCGTGTGGAACTGACGAAAAGCTCCAAATGAAGACTAGCAGTGTAGCTCTCTAGGGAGCTGGACTATGCCAAGGACACTGTGGAATCACACACCTCTCTACAAAGAGCATGTTACTAGCCTTAGTAAAAACTGGAGCCTCACGAGGTGAATTCTCTCCAACCCTCTGAACCATATGGAAAAGAGCGCTCAGCAACAATTTACTGTGCGCTGGAGGTGGCATGTCCAGGATCAGGCCCCGGTAAGCTGCACAAGCGTGGGCCCCCAACCCCATGTCCTCAGAAACACTCGCACCAGCGTCTCTCCCTCTGCTCCCACCCGCGCTGTGCCGCAGGTGGGGCTCTTCATGGCCAGCTGAGGAAGTGCTCGCTGCTTCACCAGTGCAATGGACTAACATGTACAAAGTGCTTCATACTCATAACTGTCAATAACTGAACCTATAAAAAAAAAACTCAGCAAACAACCAGAACAGGAACCACCAGAGAAACAGAGATCACATGGAGGGTTTTCAGTGTGGAGGGGGAGGGGAAGAATGGGGAGGGGAAGAATGGGGAGGGGGGGTACAGGGAATAAGAAGCGTAATTGGTAGGCATAAGGTTAAGAATAGTATAGGAAACAGAGAAGCCAAAAAACTTATATGTATGACCCATGCACATGAACTAAGGGGGTGGGGGAATGCTGGAGGGTAGGTGGGTACAGGGTGGAGGAGGTATAAAGGGGAGAAAAAAAATGGGGAAACTGTAATAGCATAATCAATAAAATATACTTTAAAAAAAGAGAGAAAAAAGCTTCATACATGCTGCCCATTCAATTCAGCTGTTTATGGTTTCAGCCTCTAAGATGGGCTCTCCCCTCCCAGTTCTGGAATAAATTATCTTCTGCTTACATTGTTTTTCTCAGTTAATTGAGTTTAGTCTGTTCTGTACACTGTCTAAGAACATATTGCCAGGGCAAAATCCTACAAATTGCTCTTCGTGCCTGATGAGTGGGTAGGGTTGAACGGAGAAGCCCTCCTGGGCCATCGCAGAGACAGACAGTGTCAGACATGACTCAGAAGCCTCACGCATTCCGCTGTCTCTCTCAGGCTTCACTGACGCAGCCCACAGTCGGTCAAACTTGACATTTAGGGAGATGTTTCCTTGCTTTCCTTAGGTTACTTCTTGCAAAAAATGAAAGCATCCATTAGTATTATAATTAGCATTAGATTCCTTTTTCAAAGCCATGAAAATCAATTTTTGCTTTAAAAGATGTTATCTTTAGATTCTGCTTTGATTTCTTGGTTCTCACCGCTGGGTGTTAATGAGGTTTTCCCGCCCAAAGCCGACAGCCCGCCCAGGACACGTGCTGTGGCTGGGTCAGTGCCGGTGGTCCGTGCAAGGCTTTCAGAGAACCCTTGAGCTGCGTGCTCATTGATCCCAACGTGGGAGAGTTCGCTGAGAGATCTCCAGCTCTGCCATTGAGGTAGAGAGCGATGTGGTTAAGATGTTGACGCTGAGTGGCTCTTTGTACTTTTTACACAGAAACTTTGTCAGACTGCCCAAAGTTAAGGGTCTGAGAGATGCTCCACTTACATCCCCAGAGAGCTTTAGTATTTATTTTTATAAATCAGTTCGCGTGTATGTGGAGCTGTGGTCTCAAGTACGATTTCTATCTGCACATCTCTGGAGAGGCTTGATGGATATGCTGGCTTTACTGTCAATAATATCAGAAATTCCCCTAGGAGCTGGAAAGGCTGGAAAGTTGGGGGACCCTGTCCCTAGGGGGAAAAAAACAGTCAAACACCCAGCAGTTACACTTGTCACAGGTCATCTTTCTCAGGACAGAATGGTCCCTGGAGTGTTCTGGGTGAACAGCTCCATCAGAGAATTTTGTGCATCCCTCCTAGCCCGTGAATGAATAATTGGCCCTCACACTATGGCCTGTGGTGCTATATGTAGAGTAGCAGTAGCTCCATCTTTTATGTATCCCCTTCTGAATTTGCCGATGGGTTATTTTGTTGTTGTTGGGGATGTGTTTATTTGACTTTTTTTTGTAAGCCCTTATAATCTTTCTGCCTCCATTAATAGCACTTTCAGTGACTTTAACAGCCTGAAATCATTTTTGGCTAAAAAAAAAATTGTGCTGTCAGAAATTTCAATGAACTGTAGTAAGAAGCTCAGTAATGCATTTAAATACATATGTGTCCTGTATGTACTTCATCTTGAGCATGGTGTTAAGCACAGAGAATACAAAGATAGTTAGCATTGTATTCTGTCTTCAAAGAGTTCATCATCCAGAAATGGAAACAATGAAGCAGGCATTTATAGTATTGACAAGAGGACTGCAAAGGAAAGTACAGAAAACACATCTGAGATGCCTTCTGGAAGAAACCACATCAGAGATAAGTATTAGTAAGAATGAAACAATAAAGGGGCAGAGGATGGTCTGACCAGAGAGTCAGGTCACCCAGGGACCGAAGTCCTTCCATGCTTATTAGAAAACAGCAGTGCCCCCAACCCTGTCCCCGCCCCATGGAATTGTAGAGATGTGTGTCATCACAAAGATGAAAATGTGACAGTGAAAGTGCCCATGGTCCCCTTTCTGACCATGGTAAGGAGATGGCCAAGCTGGGCCATCCTCCTTACAAGAAGTTTTCCAGGCATAAGTCAGGGGGAGTCTGGAGGTTGCTGCAGAATTTACACTAAGGTGGAGGGACCAGGGCCAAAGAAACAGGGTCAGAGAACTTGTCTGGTTTGCTTGTTCATATTGCTCATTTCCGAAGCACCAGCAGGTGTGACCTGAGGAAAACAAACTATGTATCGAAACTGTTCAATGACTAAGACATCCATGTTAATAAGAAGAAAGTAGTCTTATCCACGATCCTGAGATAAGCTTTATAATAGAAAAATATAAAACCTGTAGCATGTTGACAGTGACGGTCATGCTCTTGAAGGCCCTGCAGCTTCCATTTCAAAAGTGGCATTTATGTACCTTCTTTAAGTGAAAATACGAAATATGTGTAACACAGGAAATCTGCAGAGTTAGTGTATCTGTTACCTGTTTTAGGGGCATTGATGGTACTTTAGTAACCACTTAAGAAACATGCTGATTACTGAGAGGATCAAATATTCTTCTCTAAATAGAGTGCACCCAGCTAGAGGGAACTACTTATCATGGAAAGAAGAAAAGGGGAAAGTCATCCATTAATCCAACATACTCTTTGCATGAAAAAGTATTTATTATGGAATGACCAGACTTCAGACACCCTCCACCTGTCTCTTCCCAGGTCTTAACGTCTCTTGTATCCTTTTTGTGAAGCAGCAAGGATCAATGAAGCATTGTCTCAGAATGGCAGGGGGGATTCAATCCCCCATGTTTGTTCTAGTTTTATAGCCAACGACATACACAGACTACTTGCAAGAATATATGAATCAATGTTTTTTCCATTTGAGTTTCATTTGCATAGTATATTTGCACTTTGTAAATTTGGCAGTGGCTACCCCGCTCCAGCCTCTCATACTAACTCTGAGGCCTTCATCCTACATCCTCATGGGAGCCGCAGGACTGGCCCTGGCACTCACCAAAGGAAAACCCTCGTGAGCTCCCATTTTTCTGAACCTTTCTGATTCAGGTCTTCTACAACCTGAAATCCCTTTGGCTTCATAACACCAGAAATCTTGCTGTTACACTTGGGTGATCTCTAGCTCATTTCTAGATGGAACCAGAGCCTCAATTTGTTTTCTCGAGATGCTTATACGAGGAAGGAAAGAGAATTGTCAGGCTCCAATGAGGACGCTGATGGAACTTGTTACATGTAAATTGAGCAAGATGAAGTGAATTGTGAATGGGGCCAACTCCTGGTGAACCAGACTAATAGATGGCACAGGAGCGAGCACAGGCGGAAGAACAGCATTTGGGGCCCAAAGACTCACCATCAGCGTTTGGCTCTACCACTCCCGGAGAATGTAGATGGCAAATGCCCCATTTACAGCTTCAGCTGTCTAATTCACAAAGTGGCGGCATTAATCACAGCTGTCTCTCAGGATTATAGTGGAGGTCAAGTGGGAAAACGGAAAGTACTGTGTAAACAGGGGTTATCTTTCCTACTGACATATTAGAAATTACTATTTGAAATTTGATATAGTTATTTGAAGAACAAAGCAGACTTCCTGTACCAGGCTGCTTTCTTTGCATACATTAATTTACCTTTAAGTGTAAAAGAAATAACTGAAGAAAAGGCAAGAACCGAAGAAACTTGATTGTAAGAATTCAGGGCTCTGTTCTAATCAATGAGAGAGGGTAGTAATGGCTCCCAAACAAGGGTGGGGAGAGTGATGGCTTTTGGAAATACTAATAAAAACCTTGCAATATGTAGTTTTTTTCCACTGTTATGCATTTAGTCTTATGGAATGGAGACTGGGGTGGTTGTGTGTAAGGCACTGCCAAATTACTACTGTAGCAGAAGTAATAGTGGCAGCAGCTGCAGTAGCAGCAATAGTATGAGTAATACTACTTGTAATACTATTAGTAATACTCTTTAAGTTCCCGCTATACACTAGGTACTATAGTAAGTTTTTATATCCACGAGCTCCTTTAATCTTCAAAAAATTACAGTGTGAACACTCTTATTATTCTTGTTTTGTAAATTAGAAAAGCAAGGACCAGAAAGAAGATACATTGCACGACTTCACACAGCTGATTCATATTGGGTGGACTCTGAACCCAGGACACTGTGACCACAAGCCTTATGCTATCATCCAACTTATTATTGCTGCTTCTTAAGTGTTTATTTTAAAGCAGCTGAGGGATAATAGTAATATTGTCAATAAATAGGGCCAATTTATTTGAATAGGAATAAACCAATATCCTGGGTAATTTCAAAACTTTCAGAATGCCCTGCTTTCTTAAGCCTGGGCAGGATTTTCAAGGTCATTCAGCCTATCCATCCTGATTTTCCACTTGATTCTGGGACCAATTTGGGTCACAGCTCTTAGTTATTTCTTCTCTTGGGATAAGATTTTTATTTTTTGTAGAGTGGGCTATGAGTTGCTTTCCTCTGAGCAATGAGTAGCATGGGTGGAGAGAGTGATCCACACCAAATGTTTTTCATTTCCGGCTCTGCTGTGCTGATGACTATGACCATCATTGTGTTGTATGACCTGCACTTCGTGAAGCGTTAACACCTCTCCCTTCTTCATCAGCTCATCCTGGTCTTTCTCACCGATGACAGAAAGTAGCCCAAGCACAACACATTGCCTTTTTGACTTTGAATCTATGCGCTCCCCAAGGCCATTCAATGAATTATCTCATAGCTGGGAGTAGAAGTTTTGCATCTGAAAGGCCCGAAATTGATGACATAATGCTCCCCGAATTTGCCTTCTTTAATATTGCTATTTTGGTTTGAATCCTGGACAATTTGTCTTTGACTCAAGGATCATGACAAATTTTCTCTAATGATAAAATGTCTCAGTAGATCAAACAAACAAATACACTCTATCAATACCTCATTTGTGCATGAGTTTTCATAACTAGCTCTCTGACCACCCGGAAATGGACCGAGGCCTTGACTGTATCCCGTGACCTGCCCAGACAAATTCTCCATTGCTGCAAATGCCTGAGGTCTTGGCATCTATTGGCTCTTTTGTTGAACATGACAAGGAAAACACATTCACAGGGTTGTTCAATAGCTTTCTGACAAGGTGATATATACTCATTTATTTGTCCTGCAGCCTCTCTGTGCAACTCTTGGCCGAATTCTGTCAACCCTGGTGAAACATATTATACATTCTTATTGTGGATTTAATAGGATTTTTTATAGGAGGATATGAAGCCATCTGAAAACACTTATATTTGGGGACTCATTTTAAATCTTACTTTGTTGGCACTGGATCTGGGAGTTTCCTAAGTCCAAGTTTTTCCTTATCTGTCATGACCAGATGTGATCTTTTCCTGATTAATTACAATAGCTTTATTTTATGGTTAAAAAAATAGAAGACTTCCCCCAGTTCTTCTCATAAAATCCAGGTTATTTCTCCCTGCTATGCTCCTAGAAAATTCTCTGATACTCTCTGAATTCTGTCCTAATTTTTTTAAAATGATTATTAATAATAAGGATACACATTTGGAAAGTACTTACTTTGGAAGGTACAGTCATGAGTAGTTTACATGCATTATCCCACTTTCGCTGCAATGGGAAAGTAATGTTTTCACCACTCGTGGTGAGATTCACAGAGACTAAGTAACTTTTCAAAGGCCATACAACTTGTAAGGGGCCAAGTCAGCCTTCAAGTCCCATTAGGATGACCACAGTGTCCACTTTCAATCTCCAAGGTGTCCTTATTTGGGTGATAAATACGTAGTGTTCCTATCAGTGAAGAGAATACATATCTCGAGGGGTAGAAACGGGGAGAAAATAATGCAGCATGTTGTAGAGATCAGCAGCACCAACTCTGGACTCAGGCTGCTGAGGTTTGGAAACTGCCTGTGACACTGAATAGCTGGGTATAGCTGTGGACAGGTCACTCCGCCTCTTAGACATGAGACATTCCCACTCAGTTAGGCTGCCTGTTTCAGGGTCAGTGAGAAGGACAAGAAGGGATATACTGATAACTAAACAATACATCTATTTGGAATGGTCTGTCTAAGCATCCCTCATGTACCTATAAGTCTGGTAGATTTGGAGCCAAGCGTGAGGCTATTTTGAATAAGTAACATATGTACAATGGGGCCTGAGAAAAGTTCATTTATTAAACACTTCTAATTAAAAATTAAAAAAAAGAACTATCTCAAAAAGGAAAAAAATCTAAAGTAGTTTTGTTACAGTTATTTTGACTGTATTAGCTTCTGACCAGTAGAATTAACATCTGATTCCTTTTTTCTGATACGTGGGGTGGGTGCGCTCTGCTTCAGCCACACTGTTGGGCATAGTCCTCTCCGTGACTCTGTCTGGAGCCTGGCTGAGCACAGGAGCAGAGCTTAATGGGCCACACCGGGATCGTGTTCAGAAAACTGGCTTTATAAGTAGCTTTATTTTTCCCAGAAGAGGAACTAATGGAACTTATGGACTAATAAATGTCACAAGCGAGAGAGCTTCCAGGCAAAATGTCTCGAGCTTTGTTATAGAGTTTCCTAAAAATGTCCCCAACTCGATCCACTTGACTTTCTTTATCCCTGGGCAGAGGCATTAACCAAGCTGCTTGGACAAGGGAGCAACTTGTGTTTCAGGGTGAATTAGTGGATATCTATTTATTCGTTTTATCTGTGGGAGGAGCAAGCTGGGACTTGTTTTGGCCTGTTGACCTGACTAGTTTATTTATAGTAAATAACCAAGTAGAGACTGCACTCGCCTTTGCCCTATCCCAGCCTCAAAACTCCCCAACATGCTCCAACCAGCCATTTAGATGGTTGGTGCCCCAAGGTGCTCAGTGATCCTTCCACAGTTCTGCCTTCTCCCGCTGCCAGGTGGGGACAGAGGGCACAGGACTGTCACTGCTTGTGCTATCTCTTTTGTGATGGCTTGCAGGAGGTGACTGGTCTTGTTTTCTTTATAAGTGAGGTAATACCAGGGGTCCAAATAAGTAAACAGGTAACTGTTAAGCATAGGCAAATCACAAAGATAAAGGCTATCTCAATTTTATTAAAGAAATGATTGACTTCTCAGGCCTGAGGGTTTGGAAAAGAATAGGTTTTATACTTTAACCATCCCCTCCATCCCCAAACAGGTTGAATCTGGCTCAAATTCTCTCTTTTCAACATCCTATCTGTATGATTTTAGACTACTTGTTTGATCTCCTTGAACCTCATTTTCCTTCTCTTAGAGCTGGGGATTATAATAACAATCCAGAAAATTGTTAGGAGGATTATCTATTTTCATTATTGGATAAGGGCTTGGCCTCTCTCACAAAGCTTGGATTTTCTTAAAAACCCCCTACCTTTGAATGATCTGCCTAATCACTGTCATAGTTTTCTCCTTCAGCGTGAGTGTATGGACATTTACACAGTATTTATAGCAGTAAACAGGGGTGATTTTGTATCTTTGGCACAATTAAAGTAAGGTTTGGTTAACAATTCCTATCTGGAAACACATTTTTGGAAATAATTGTATTTGTAGAACAAGGCTTTTTGTATTTTAGTTTAAAATAATTTCAGAAGAATTCCTTATTCCTCCAACTCTATTATCTATCTATACTTTACAATTTATGATCCTCAAAGCACACAATATTTATTACCTCTTTGATCCTTGTTTAACAGAATTATTATTTTCACTTTTCTGATAAGGAAAACCAAGTGTAGAGAGGTTGTAACTTATCAGCCACAGAGTTCACATCAGGATGTGTCTCTGCTGATCCCCAACTTTGTATTCACTGTCCCTGTTGAGCTCCATTGATGATAGCACCTCTCCTGACGTGGTGGCAGTAAAGTCAGTAATGACAATAATGAGATGTCTTCAAAGTTTTTCATCCCCAACATGTTTCTGGTGTCTTCAAAGTAACAAAAATGAAAATAAAGACAACTCTGCTTCTTGATACAAATGAGGGGTTATGAGCGAGCAAACTTCGGCCTGTCCACATGGCACGTTGATGCAGGGCCCAATAATTAGTGTTGAGGGAAACAGGTTTTTATTTGCAGGATTCCAACCTTGGGGGTGCTGAGAGCACTCCTGCTCAGAGCTCTGTTCTCGCATGAGACCCAGCACTTCCCCTGCTCCCCACCAGGCTACAAGCCAAAGCATACCCAAAGTTCCCCATATTTTTATCTGTTCTTAAGCCAGCTGCACAAACAGGTTTCCATCCCCTCTGGAGGGTACACTTGTGGGGTTAAGAGTCACTATCTTCTCACAGCAGCTCTCTCCTTTAGGATCTGGGGTACATTGTCCAGGAAAACATGGGCCATGTTGCACCTGATTGTGGTGAAGTCCAGGAAGGCACATGTCTCAAGAGAGTGGCTTCGCCATACATCTCTTAGAGAAGCAGAAGTCAGCATTCCCCATTCAAAGTTCAGCATTCCAGGCATCTCCCGTGAATCCATGCTTGGTTAGGCAGGTCCCCCCCAATTTCTAGCTCCCTCAGTTCTTCTGTCCTTTCTCCAGATAGGCTTCCCAGAGGGTCTCCTTTTTCTTACTCCAGCTCTTAATCCAAAACCGTGTGGCATATCCTTACTTCAAACCACGTGGCACCTCCTTACACACCAGACTGCATGGCCAAATCCCCCCATTTCATGGCTAATTTTTCATGGCTTCTACTTACTATTGACCTTATGACCAATGAGTTGGTCCTTCTACCCCCTTTCAAACTGCATGGTTGCTACTCCATGGCCTGCTTACTCATGCCTGGCCTCCTCATGGCTGCCTGTACTTATTTTAAATGCCAACCTGGAGCTTCCTTTGCAACCTCATGTCCAGCTCCTCCTACAATATGCCACTTTCGCCAGTTCCCCTGTATGTTCTACCTTCTTTTGGCTGCCATTTTGAGTCAGGGCAAGAGTACCCCGTGACATGGGAGCCTGCGCTTCCCTGCCTCTCTCGAAGGTTCGGTACAAGTACTCCCTCTCCCCTCAATGCCCCACCCCCATGTCAGGAGTCACTCTACATTTGGCCTTTTGACTGGGCTGGTAGCACAGCTATTAAGCACAGCTATTAACTTGCCTTTTGTAATGCAAAGTATTTTAAGTGCTATCATCTTGAGGCTTCTTGGTTTGTGGGAGATCCTATCACATGACTCACTGGTCTTAGACCTTGTGAAAATCCTGAAATGTTTTTAAGTCACACCTTTTTTGTATGTGGACTGCTCACAATTTTACTTTACTTATCACTTAGGCGGATTCAAGGTTTAAACAACATGCTTTTGAACTCCAAAGTGTTACACAAAAGAAAGAAACCATTCTGATGTTAAATAAGTGTAATAAGTATAAAAGACAAGTTAATACCTGTTGGAGGAAAAAAGAAACATTTTCCATCCTTTTGGGAACATTGCGCCCTAACAATAAATATGCTAATGACAAATCTTCAGGAGGAGTTCATTAAGCAAGGTGCTTTTGGTGGAACATTTTCCTGAAACATTTTATTAATCAGATTCTAGTTATTGTGTGCTTTTTAAGCATGCCTCAAAAATTCATCTCTCCACCAATTTAAATTGATTGTCACTTTACTCCAAATTAGTGAGCTAGTATTCTAATCACTTCAGTGCCTGACTTGACAAACTTCAGATCTGGAAATCTATGTTGAGATACAAACTCCCCTGCCTTCTGGAAACAACAAAACACTACTCCTTCTGTAAGTTGCCTGCATTTCCTCTTTCTCTAAGAAACTATGTAGAAAGTTAAAGAGAGAGAATAATGGTTTTTTCACTTCATTCTCTTGTACAAAATGTATGGGGGACAAATCTCAGTCACTTATATTACACTGTTTCTGAGTGCCCACACTAATATCATGCCTTAGCATATATGTCAGTGAGTCTGAGTCGAGAATGAGTGCGCTGGCACTCCTCTGACCTGCCTGCTCTGGAGCTATTCCATGTTCGTTCTCATCCTCCAAGATATGTTTCCAAAGCATCAGGCACTGTGGCTCAACCTGCAGGAAATAGAAGGAAGGGGGTTATTAGTAGTGCACATATAATTATCGTAAAGGTTTTAAGAATTTTAAAATCCAGTTCATAAACAATTTGAAACAATGTGTGATCACATGAGGTTATGTGTGAATCAAATTGTCAGTACTTTGGAAGTAGACAGAAGAGAGAATTTAGAAAGGAATATGATCCTAGAAAGACTTATTATAGGAGGAGACATGTTGAGCCTTGGGGGTTAGTAGGTTTTAAAACAGGATACAAGGGAGATAACCGTTCAGGTTGAAATCAGAGGGCAGGACAGTTGATGGCTTTGGCTAAGTATGTATGTTTTGCTTCTCCTTTTTTTTGTTTTGTTTTGTTTTAATGCTGCTTTGCAGAAAGTAAGCACAAATCTGTGATTAATGAAGGGCCTCGCCTCGTTTATGTAGTTTCAATGACACTCAATTTTTCTGATTGATCCTCCAATCACCATCTTCTGGGTCCTATATTTCTCTTGATTCAGAAGACAACTCCTCCAGCCTCCTTTCCATCTCTGTGGTTCCCAGAGATGTGACATTTTCACAAAACAACATCCTGCTGGCCAACTTTAGTGATCTGACCTAAGCTGGGGCTGTGAGTCCTTCCCCTAAAAAGAACAGAAAAGACCAGATTTTTGGTCTTGGCACCAGGAATAACACTGGGATCAATTTCTCTCTGGGACAAAATTTATGACCCATAAATCTAAGTGGCTTTCGGCCTGGGGAGTTTTGACCATGTGGAGAAAGCTGCTCTGAGATAGGGAAGAAGCATGGCTTACACAGGGAAAGACCGTTGTGATGGTTCCCTGGTTTCTGAAGGCTAGCCACAGAACTGTTCCCAGGGTTCTGCTGTGCAGTCAATTAAATCCCTTTCTGATTAAATAAGTTCGAGTTTTTGTTTGCTGCCCCCATTTGCAACCAAAAATGTTCCCAATCAGTAACTGTAGTGAAATTAGAAGTTCCAGGGCCTGGGCCAGTCTAGAGTGCCATATATTCATGCTGTTTGACTTAGAGAAAGTTGCCTCCTCTATCCAGATACAACCTCATGGGGCTGTGTCTGTGTTATTGCATGGCCCACAGGCTGGATTCCAGCCCCTGCCAGCCTCAGAGTCAGAAGCACAACCATATACAGCAGCTCTCAGATCTATGGTCCTCAGCCTGGGATGCAAGCTCCACGGTGGTTTAAAGTTTCCCTCGATTTCCCAAACACCACATCCTTTACTGTGACTTCATAATTATAGGAAGCACCTTTGGATGGTCACAAAGACAATCTGTCGAAGATGACCTCTGCAATCACCCATAAATAGGAGAATTTGGGGACAGGGTAAAGGATACTGCTGAGGTGAATAGGCTAAGGAGAGCAAGGGCTTCTTAGCTTGTGGTCTTGTCGTTTGTATCTTCTGACTAGCAAAAATGTAAGTTAATTCCTGGCTTATCAATGCTTTTTTTACATTCACATTGCACTTGGGCACCAAACAGTGCTCCTAGGGAAAATGGTAATTGGTATGCACAAATTATATTACAGAAGTAATTGAAGCCACATGCAAAGAACATGCTCACAGTAGGGAAAGCTCTGGGTAGGCAGCTCTGGGTTTGCTTTATGGCCTGCAAAATCACAGCTCTACAGATAGAGGGCGCCCTTCCCTAGGCCAGGTCTGGATTTGTGGAAACATCCGTTCAGGCTGCTGCAAATCTCAGCCTAAACTGTCCAGACATTCTCCTAAACAGTGTACTTCCTCTGAGTCTTAGGAAGCCAGCCTTTTCTGCATGGGGCATAAATATATAACCACCTTTGTGTACACCTCCTTAAAGATGAATACATTTTAGGTTGCTCAATCAGAAGAGGAAGATTAAATGCTTTTTAAGCACTCAAGTTCACTCAGGGCGCAGGGGTTTCGCAGCGCCAGGGATTTTCAGTACTGACACTGGAAAAGTCCCAGGCAAAACAGGAGCTGGGCACCCTACCTATGGGAGGGATTCCTGGCAGTGGAAGATAAAGCTGAGATGGGGAGAGTGAGCTCGCTTTAGACAGGAACACTTCCCAGACAAGTTCTGCTCAATTCAGAGCGACAGAAAACAGTCTGCCTGGACTATAAGCAGCTCATAATTTTGGTTATTAAGCAATCAATGAAGCAATGCTTATGATGAGCTCAACAGACAGCAAATACAGTTCTCAAGACACGACCCTACCTCGAAGTTAAGTTTCCTGTTTCATCCCCACAGCCATTTTCTGACCTTTTTTTCCTCTTTCCAAATAAAGACAAGACAGAGGAGGCAGTAGACCATTCAGAGCCTGAGCTCTTTCTTTTTTAAATTATTTTATTGTTCAAATACAGTTGTCTGCTTTTACCCCCAGCCATCCCCCCTCCCTTCCCTAATTCTACCACCCCCCCACTTCTTGGTTTTGTCCATGTGTCCTTTATAGTTGTTCCTGAAATCCCTTCCTCCCTTTTCCAACATTATCCCCTCCCACCTCCCCTCTGGTTATTGTCACATTGTTTTTAATTTCAATGTCTCTGGTTATACTCTGGTTATATTTTGCTTGCTTGTTTGTTTTGCTGATTAGGTTAAAGGTGAGATCATATGGTATTTGTCCCTCACCACCTGGCTTATTTCACTTAGCATAATGCTCTCCAGTTCCATCCATGCTGTCCCAAAGGGTAGGCGCTCCTTCTCTCTGTTGCGTAGTATTCCATTGTGTAAATGTACCATAGCTTTTTGATCCACTCATTTACTGATGGGCACTTAGGTTGCTTTCAGCACTTGGCTATTGTAAATTGTGTTGTTATGAACATTGGGGTGCATAGGTTCTTATGGATTAGGGTTTCAGGGTTCTTAGGATATAATCCCAGCAGTGGAATTGCCAGATCAAAAGATAGTTCCACTTTTAGTGTTCTGAGGAAATTTCATACTGTTTTCCACAGTAGCTGTGCCAGTCCGCATTCCCACCAACAGTGCACTAGGGTTCCCTTTTCTCCGCATCCTCTCCAACACTTATTTGCTGATTTGTTTATGTTGGCCATTCTGACCAGTATGAAGTGGTATCTCATTGTGGTTTTAATTTGCATCTCTCTGATGGCAAGTGATGCTGAGCATCTTTTCATATGTTTCTGGGCCCTCTGTGTGTCCTCCTTGGGAAAGTGTCTATGTGCAAAAAAAAATGAAATTTGATCACCAACTTATACCATACACAAAAATAAATTCATGATGGATATAAGACTTAAATATAAGTCACAGCACCATGAAAGTCCTAGAGGAAAACATAGGCAGAGCCTGGGTTCCACAGCCAGCCACTGCCTGGGTTCCAATCTTGGCTGGGCAGTTTTCTTGTCATGTGACCCTGGTCAAGTTCTGCAACCTCTCTGTGCTTTGATTTTCTCATCTTTGAAATGAACTTAACATCAGTAATTATTTGAAAGGACTTTGGTGAGGCCAAAGTGACTGGAATAGGTAAAAAGCTGACAGTTAATATGTATTAGCTGGAACTTTGATGTTATTCCCCCTAGCATAAAGATGTCAGTGCCTTCCAATTGCCTTTCAAATTTCTTAAAGAGATATTCAGAAGTGATCTGGCACCAGGCTTCCCTTCACCAGTTCAGTCCCTGCCTCTCTCCCACCCCACACTTCATGATGCTGACGCTAGTAGGCGGAGCTCCTCTGCGTCCCTGCACATGTTGGTGTTTTCTCACTCTCCTGGACAGACTCATTCTGCACCCTCTGCGGGTGGGTATCCCCTTCCTTGCCTGCCCTTCAGACATCAAGATGAGGCCTTGCACAGACTAGAGGTGAGAGACTTCAGAATCAAAATAGCCTGGGTTTTCATTGGGCCCTGTCACTCCTTTATTGATTATCTTGTGAAAATTGCATTGATATGCTGTGCCTGAATTTTTTTATAATATAAAAGTTGTTAGATTGAATGAAATAACATACACAAGTGTTGAACATAGTCAGTGGTACATAGTCACCGTCTAAGGAGGCAAAACTTGTTCCTATTGCCCAACGAATTTCATCTTTCTTGTGAGCCGTCTCTCATATGACAGGGCAGAGCTGCAGTGCTCGCCCAGGTCATTGCAGACCGTAATTGAGTCTTTTCATACCTTAGTGAAGAGTTTTTTAAATGTCATAATTATGAGACTTCTTGGGTCATAATGGGCATGCATCTGCATATTTTTGCCTAACTGGATTCAGATAGGTCATTATCACAGAGGGGCAGTGAGATTTTATGGTTATGCCTTCTGGAAATGAAAGTACAATTTTTGCATGGTTATTTATCTTGCTTTAATAATGAAAGATTTGTGTTTTTTTAAATTTATTTTTTAGATATTTTATTTATTTTTAGAGAGGGGGAAGGCAGGGAGGAAGAAAGAGGGAGATTAACATCCATGTGCAAGAGAAACATCTATCGATTGCCTCTCACATGCCCCCAAATCAGGGAATAGCCTGCAACCCAGGTGTATACCCTGACTAGGAATTGAACCAGCGACTTTCTGGTTTGCAGGCCACCACTCAATCCACTGAGCCATAGCAGTGAGGGCAAGAGGTTTGTTTTTGATAACTGGCATATGGTATCGGTACCAAGACAGAAAAGAGGAAACTGATGATTTGCCTGAATAAATAAAAAGTTAAAGTTTTGAGTGGTAATGGAAGTTATTTTAAGGAGTCAGAAAATATTTCCATTCCAGAAAATGTGTCCATGAGTCGTTCATAATTTCCACAGTGAAATGAAGTTACTGATTATATTAGTTGGCAATTAGAATTGATTTGGTGAAATACTACATCTTGTAAATGTATTTAAAGTTAAGAAAATGTATTTAAAAAACCTTGTGTGGAATGGTGAGGGGAACTCTGAGGGAAAAGAAGATTGATTCATTTGATCTACATGAGGCAATGTAATATTTGATCTCTCATTTATATTAAGAGACAGCCTTTCTTATTTCCATTGTTTGTATTGTAAAAGAAGCCTCAAAAGGCAGCAACAATTTCTGATTATTACAGCACAGGTCTTAGCTGTTAGAATCCTGCCTCTTGTTACCAATCTTGACACTGATTTATTGTGAAAGGTCCTGATTTTCTGATGGCTGATTTACTAGAGAAAATTTCTTCTGTGTATTCATGGGCATTAATGAACATTAATAGCCAATAACGGGCCCTCCTCTCAATAGGCAACAAGGAGAAGTTAATTTACACCCATGGCAGTCCTGAGATCTCCCTCATAAAGGATTCCAAGATGCTTTCAGATGAAATATAATAACAGTGATTAAAGTCCAAGATTCATTCCAGGAATACAGATAACTCCTGTCCATAAGCAAGACTTATGGGAGGATCTTCTTGGTGGTTTGGTGGGACCTAGAAGTTTAATGATCTATTGAGGAGCTATTAATATCGATGTTGAGCATATGGCAGGACTTGACTTCTCCTCAAAGGGTAACTGGATGCACTGATCACAATTTTAAGAGTAGAAGTAAATGATTCACTAAGAGAAGGAGCTACCGTGCTACTGTAACATCTACATTCAGGGCCAAAAAGGATGGCCTTGACATGTGTTTAGTCTTCCGGAAATTCAAGTATTTCCTGTGGTCCCAAGACTCCTCTGAGATGAAATCCCAGGAAACTACATTAATAATAAAGAACAAAAATAGAAGCTTACTGCAGTTCCTTTAAAAAGAGTTCATCTTAGAGGAGCATATAACAGTATTTCCAAAGCAGATTGGTTATTAGAGTAGATAAATAACAACTTCAAATTATATACTAGAATTTTTTTCACTTCCTCTTCAGGATCTTTTTTATTCCCCTCATGATGTTTTTGGTCCTTCGAGTGTTTGACAATCTCCTGAAGCCTCAGTTTCCTTCTCTGTGACGTAGCTGGAATGACAGAGAATTACACAGGACTGAGCATAGAGCATCCAACTTAGAAAAATGTCCAATATCTGCCCTACCACTATAATCAGCCTCTCATCATCTGTTTGTGAAGGTTTCTGTGTCCAGTGGAGTCTTGAACTCAAGAACCCAGTGCTCCCTTGCTCTCAAACTGTTTCCATGAATTCCCCTTCCACCACTGCCCAGCACTTAGCAAAGGTTATCTGAAGAATGAGTTCCTTTAGTTTAGCTTCGCATTCACTGCCAGAGGGTTTTGCCCATGTCTCCTCAGCGGTCACACCAATAGATGTTATGAAAATCATTTGTGATATGAGATCCATGTTGCTATTTCAGATGGGTTCCTTCCTTTCTGAACTGACTTGTGTGGTAAAAACAAAGTGTGGTGGAAGGACTTAGAGTCTTAAAGACACCCTTGAGGGCTTTCCTATGGCCAGCTGATCCTTTTTTTCCCCTTACTATTTCAAATTCCTGGCCCTTTCCTTTGCACTTTCTCAACCCTGGGTGAGCAGGCAGTGGAACCAGCACTCCAGAAGGCAAAGCTGGAGGAAACTGCCCTGTGCACCTGCAGCGCTTGGGGCATCTGCTGTGCACTGATCGAATAACTGCTCCAGGTAAATGCTGTTACCTTGAAAATATTACATCGGAAGATAGGTATTTGAAAAATGAGCACACCATAAGGATATGAGAGTGACAATGAACTTTAGTTATTATAGAAGAATTAGAGGAGAGAGCAAACATTCCAGGGACTGGGGAGCGAATATTGGTATCTATCAAGAGGCAGTGCTATCCATCTTAGTGTATTAAGCAGAAGTGTAAATACTGAAAGATTCATGAAGCAGAATGAAGGCAGGGAAGCTGAGTTATAACTTGGGGCTCTAGCGTATCTGTACTCTCGGCTGAGAAAATAAAGGGAGACGTAGAAGAGGATGCGCATTAGGACAGCTTTCCATGTTCAGGTTTGTTTTCAACTGTGTTTCCCAAATTTCACTTATCAAAGGACGATACCAGAAAATAAAATCCCTTATCTTTGTATGTAGTCCAGGCACTGGACTTGAACTTTGGACTTTGAGCACAGGCATTGATTGGTTTGACCAGATCTTCTCGGGATTTCTGTCTTCTGGGAATGCTGCTATGAGTTGCATATCTGTGAATCAGTAGGGGCAGGGAGGTCTGTTAGTGGTGGGCTCGGTGCAGGACCAGGTAGAGGGTATGGTTGAAGTCTCAGCTGATTCCCATAGCCAAGTGATCCGACTCCCATCTTGCATGCTGGAAAGCTAGAGGTCAGTTAGCTCTGCACTTAGACAGTGTTACCCAGATAGAAATGAAAGTGTGTGAGATGCTTCACTCACAGAAGGTACGCCAGCGCTGCCAGATGGGAAAGCCTGGCAAGGGGCCAGCCTCCAGGGCCTTCTGGAAGGAGACTCTGCTTATCAAGATCTCTGTGACTCCGGCACTCTGCCTCTACTAGGAGTAAACTGAAGTAAGCCACCTTTCGCCTTTACATGGGAAGACATGCATTCATAGAAAGAGAGCTAAGGTGACAGAGAACTGTGTGAGACAAGATGAATCAAGTTATTTGTCAGCCAGTGCTGCAGTTGTAACCTTTGCTCATGAAGATGTGCAAAGAAAAATGATAAATTCTGCCCAGTCATATAAATTTCTTGACATGCTAAAAATGCTCACAGCATTTGTTTAGTAATATAGAAGTCATACAGACTGTTTGTTCTCCACTAGACCACTAAATGTACTTTACATTCTGCCATTACCTTCAACAAGTTTGATTGTTCAGAAGAGATTGTCCAGTTCATCATTTAAGTAGGCATCACAAAATGCTGTTAAGATGATACTCTAGGTAGTCTACAAGAAAGAAAACCATTTAATAAGTTTTTAAATTATACCCTAGCTGGTGTGGCTCAGTGGATTGAGCACTGGCCTGTGAACCTAATGATCGCTGGTTTGATTCCCAGTCAGGGCACATGCCTGGGCTGCAGGCCAGGTCCCCGCTAGTGGGTATGTGAGAGGCAGCCACACATTGATATTTCTCTCCCTCTCTTTCTCCCTTCCTTCACCTCTCCATAAAAATTAGTAAGTAAAATCTTTTTCAAAAAAAGAAAGAAAATAATAATAAATTGATAAATTTAGAACCAAAAGAATACAAGCAAATTAAATTATGGGGTTGTTTGCAGTTCTATTGTGCATAATAACTAATTTAAATGAATAAAAATAGCAAGTGGGTTCTTAAGGTAAATTAATAATTGTATGAAACTAAACCACAAGTGTGGACATAGAGAAGCAATTTATTTTACTATCAATATTAGTGTCTTTAGTTAAAAGATGTCTTTCCCCTAAGAAGATACCATCGACCTTGACTAATGGAAGTGTGACTTCCATTATTTGCTCCTTATTTTTTGCTCCTTATTGCACGTTGCTCCAGATTTGTGATGCATGCGTTGCTGGTCTGTGCATCTGAGAATCATGCTGCTGGTCACCATCTGTGTGAACAGATGCAGGGTCCAGACAGGTTTCCCTGCTCTCCCCCTACTGTTTTCATTGATTGTGCTGCAGTGAGGACTGCTGCTTTCACGGCTCTGGTCGTAGACACCCTCAACATTTCAGCTTTGTTTTGAACCAAAGCGACTGTTCAGACTCAGCACACACTACCCCTGAACTTCACATTACCCAGGCCAGGTAGTGCTGGGCTTACCCAGATGTCTTCAACACTGCCTCCATATCAGCGTGGTGGCATCAAGATATTATTACTAATATTTATTTCGTATTATTACTAATATCTTTAAGTATAATTATTTAGTATTATTCCAAGTATTTTTTCTATAGGCCATACCATAGCCATTTGGACATGAATGCATTGAAACTTATCATCTTAGCCAAAGATACTGCTGTGTTTATAACTACCCAAGTCTCTCTTTGCAAGGGCTACAAAGGGGACCAAGAACTGGGACTGCCACCCACCTGTCACAACCAGGTCACACTCCATGGCTGTCCTCTCTGGTTTTAGGTGGGTGCTAAATAAATATGTAGTTCAATTTAATAGTTCAACGAGCTTTGTATTTGTTAGGCACCCTGTGTTTTAGCCATCATAGGACACATTAGCAATATACCTTTCCTCCACCCCACAGCCATTCTAACAACCAGCCAAGGCAGGAAGCATGGGTGAGTCTGGCTGCTGTGAGTTGTCTAACAGTTGTGTGAATTCCTAGCTGCCCCCGCTACACTGTCAGGCTGTTTGAAAAGCCACCAGCTGACTGGAAGCTCATAACTGTGGCTGAGTATCCAGGATTGTGGCTACCAGGTACTTTCCTCACAATCGTTTAAATTTATTGTGACCTGCTCCAAACATCCAGCTAGGTTCCTAGGAAGAATGTATTTGTTTCCCTGCAGGAGCTTTTTGTTCTGGCACTTTTTGCTGGCTTCTCTCCAAATAACATAGACCAGAAAAGACTCAAGGTTGTAAGGAGGCTTAAGTGGTGGCCTCTGCTAAGGCAGCTGAATTTCTACATTAGACTTTCATGCTCACCATGGCACAGCATCAGCTTGGTGCTCACTGGTTGCTCTAGGTTTTTCTATAAACTGCACAGTTCACTCTGGAAGTTTCTACATGACAGCTCTGTCCTGGGGCAATGTGGTCAAATTTGGGTAGAGAGGGAGGTTGGCCTGGGGTGGGGCCCAGGATTATCAAAAGATGATCCATATGTCATTTAAAAGCCCCTCAAACTCATTTGATTCCATTTCAAAATTCTGATGATCTGAGAGGCAGGGATCATGAGAAAAGCGGTTTCCAATCAGAAGAGATCAATAACTCATTAGGCCACAGGAGAATAGAGCTCCTACCAAGAACTGTGGGAACAGCTTTCCTGATCCAATTTTTCTTAGGTTCCCATGAGCGTAATTTCTGTGTATGTTGGCCGCATCTTTCTCTTCTCCCTTCATAGTGCCCTCATCCCTCACCTACCCTGATTTCCCAAGTTGATGTTTCCTCATCACACTTAAGATGTGCTCCTCTTTCTTATTCTTGCATTTAAGCATACATTGTTGTTATTTGGCTAGAAAACAGTGATTCCAAAAGGACATCTCCACTGGGTGCTTCTAATGCCTACTACTCTGACTCCATTTTTCCCCCTCCCTGCCCCCCCACCCCACCCCAATCCACTAAGTCACATGACTCTGTAGCCTTCCAAGCCAGGCCCCTTCCTCCGGGTCTACTGACTTCTCCTCTGTGCACTGTAGCAGTTCTGAGCCTCTCCGTTTCTTGCCTGGGTTCTGATAAATGCTTCCTAGCTATCTCACTGCTGTGAGCCTCGCCCCTTTCCAATCCATCCTCCACCATGACATCAGTGTGACCTTGCTAAGATGCAAAGGTGGCTATGCATACACTTTGTTCACCATCCCTGAGTGGCTTTTTGACTCTCCCAGGACAAAGCCAAAACTTTTCAGCATGGCATATGACTCCTCTCCACCTGACCCTTGTCTGCTTTCCTGACCCCATAGTCTACCATTTCCTTCATGTGTCCTTAACTTTAGTTATTGTGTCAGATCCAGTAAAACAGCACACT
Organism: Phyllostomus discolor; assembly: GCF_004126475.2. NCBI lineage: Eukaryota > Metazoa > Chordata > Mammalia > Chiroptera > Phyllostomidae > Phyllostomus > Phyllostomus discolor. The sequence goes on from NC_040907.2 coordinate 159,274,286, forward strand.
TTCCCACAGCTCAGTGCCTGTTACAGCTGAAATGCCTGGATTACAGGAGCACTGTGAAATTTTACCCTTTGTTACCATTGCCGGTCTCTTTAGGAGGGACGAGGTAAAGCCCGTACACAGACAGATATCATCCGTCACAGACCCTGGGGTACTTTCCACCAAGTACAAATCCTGCATCTACCTCTCACATGCTGTGTAATTGCATTACCTATCTATTTAATGTTTAGACATTGTTATTTTATTACTTAAAAGGGAATAAGAAGGGAATAATATGGCTTCTCCTTCCTAGGATCATTAATTCTCACTCATCTCAATTAACATTCAGAAAAATGAACCTTATTATTACCTCCTCTTCTTGTCAAGTATAAGAGAGAGGGGAGGAGAAGGAGGGGAGTGAGGCATTGAAATGTTTCTACACCAGTGACTAAGAATAGGCCCTTTTGACAATTTCATTTTTACATGGTGAGATTTGTATTTGACATCTCATGCAAAGAAAAATATTGTGTGCCTCTAATTAGAGCAGACAAGATTCCAGTGGCCCTCCCAAATTCCAGAGCTAAAGTCTTGTTCTTTCGATCATAACCTTAGAGACAATGGATCATTTGCTAAAACCGCTTGTCCATTTGTATAGATGACCTGATTCTCTTGGACCCCTCACTCGGTGGCATTGCTGCTGATTTGTACACTTTGGAGGAATGATTCTCCCTCCAGATCCCTAACACTGAGGCTGAGCTGAAGGAGGTAAAAAGAAAGGGTTGATGATACAAAGGTAAGAGTTGGCGGTCTCAGGGTTGGGTGATAATGTTGAGTGGCCTGATGTATCAGGCAGAGTGCTTTGGTTACATGCAAGACAAACGGACTCTTGCTGACTTAAAGGAATACATAGCTATTTAGTAAAACGAAGGAGACCACAGTGCAGAGGGAAGGGCACAGAGCCACACTTACAATATGCAGGAGTGAATGGGGCAGGGGTAGGCGGTATCCTCATCTGGAGCCATTTGATGCCACTCTCACCCACCTTTGGCACACTTGGAGGGTGTGCCACACTTTCTACACTGTCTGCATTCTTCTGGCCCTCGGGTGTGTCCTCAGCTTTCTAAGTTCTCTTACATCACACATATCTGTCTCAGATGACCGTGAATGATCTTTACTAAAGAGTTTGAACTGATATTTAAGCTGAATAAAACAACCATTTAGCTCATCATACATTCCGACTAGCCAGAAACCATTACTGCCATTTTATAAACAGGCAACACAGATGTTCAAAGGCAATAAATTATTTGTCCCAAATGGTGTAATTAATAAGTGATCACCCTAGAATTCAAACAGATGTTTGATTTTAAAGCTCAGATTTTGCAAATAAATGAGTTTCAGAGAGGTTGATATCCCTTTCTTTGAATTTCTTCTAATAATGATCACAAACACAATATAAGAAATTTTGAAGCCCTGGCTGGAGTAGCTCAGTGGATTGAGCTCGGACTTCGAACCAAAGTGTCACAGGTGTGATTCCCAGTCAGGGCACATGCCTGGGTTGTAGCCCATGACCCCCGGCAACCACACATTGATGTTTCTCTCTCTCTCTCTCTCTCTTTCTCCCTCCCTTCCCTCGTCTAAAAATAAATAAATAAAATCTTTTTTTTAATAAATTTTGAGACTTGAAGAGATGGCCATAACACATTTATTTAGCTGACTATTTTAATGTATTTTTTAAAAGTATCCTAAGTAACATATGACCATTGTGGAAAATGGTAGAACACTGATGAGGAAAGAGTAGAATATATATATCAGAACAGCTATCCAAAAACCCGCAACTCAAAGGGAACCCACTTATTATATTATTAAATATTTAAATTAATTCATTGATTCAGTGCTTCAGCAAATATTTATTTCATACAACGTATGTACCAGTCACTGTTCCAGAAGCTAGGGATGCAAGGCTGGAAAACAACAACACTGTCTGTGTACCACACTCCCTGCCACACTTGATTGAGCTTTGGTTGTGTTAGGTAGACGGGAGAGAAGGACAACAAAGGAATAAAACCATTGCATGTTAGGGAAAACAGAATGCAGGAAATCCAGAAGGTACTGCAGTAAAGAACAATGGAAGGGGTTAGAATTAATTCAGAAGCAGTGGCCAGTGCCCTGAGGGGATATAATTTAAACAGGATTGCGGAAGATAAGGAAGAACCAGCTATGAAACAGGGAAAAGCATTTTGTATAGGGGCAAGGGAAGCAAGTGAAAAGTTCCGGGACAAAAGACACACGGAAGGGAGGGAGGGCTCGGTGGCTGGAGCACTGGGAAGTCAGGGAGGAACCTCTCCGTTGTGGTCAGAGATCGGGTTCTAAAGCCTTTGTAAACCGTAGCTGGGGGATTAATTTCTCTCTTTGGCTTCACTGAAAGCCAGCAAAAGGTTTTATACATGTAACTAGAAGCTCAACATCATTAAAATTATGAAAACAAATTAAAGCCCCAATGAGCTGCTTCTCCATACCCACTGTAATGGCTAAACTTAAAAAAAGAAAGTGGTAATGCCAAGTTTGATGAGGATGTGTAGCAACTGAAACTCTCCATCTTTGCTGATGGGAATGTAAATTGACATATCCACTTTGGGAAAAATGTTGCCATATTATTATTATTTTTCTAATGCTAAGCATTTACTTACTATACATGATCTAGTCATTCCAGACCATAGTATTTTCTAAAGACAAATGAAAAATGTATCTTGACAACATGATTTGAGAATATTCAACCGGAAATAACACAAATGTTCATCAGCTGGTAAATAAACAAATAGTGATGTATGTTTACAACAACCTCAGTTGGACATAAAGGAATAAAACTACTAGCAAAATAATATGGAAGGATCCTAAAAGCATTAGCCTACATGAAAAGCACACACACACACAAAAAAAATGGATTATGTATGATTACGATTCAGTGAACATAAAATTCTAGAAAAGAAAATAATATAACAGAATATTTTGACTACCAAGGCACAGCAGGGAAATTTTGCCTGGAGATACAAATGTACTATATTATGTTTGTGGTTACAGTTACTTAAATTTAATCAGTTTTAGTGTATGAAAATTATTCCATAATAAAATAATTAAAAGATGAAATAGTGTACATGTAAAGAATGGAAAGAGACAGATAAAGGCTAATGTTTGATAAGAAATAAGTAGTTAACTGAGGGAATGATCTGAGCCATTTCAGGCAGTCTTTCTTTCACCACATTTCTGTTCTTTATCCATGAGGCTTTGCTGCCAGAGTTCAAATATTAAAATGTGTTCTTTTATCAAAACTATTGAAGAAACTTTTAATCTACTGGATTTGATGTTATTGGTATATATTTATCAAATGTGTCAATGACCTATATATTATATATAAATAAATACACAAATACACATATGACAATACCTTCTGTTGTCCTATTGCCCAGACTGTGGGGAGGAAAGCATGCTCATATATGTTGCTGGTGGGAAGAAACATTTGTGTAACACTATTAGAGGTGGATCTGATGATATCCCACAAAACTATATACCTATTTACCTGTCAATCCACTGATTCCATTTCTAGGAAATTACCCTGAAAATATACCTCAAACAATACTACACACACACAATTATTCAATGAAGAATTGCTTGTTAATAGTGGAAACATATTAAATGTACAGGAGAATATCTTAATAAACTATAGTATATAGGAGAGTAGGTTAATTAACTACATATATATAAACTCAGTGGAGTTTATATAAAAAAACTATACTATGTGGCTTTATTTAAAAAAATAAATAAAAGGAGGAAGGTCTTCATGAAGAGATGAGGACTGTTTCTCTGAATGTATTTAATGTTGGTAAAAAGCAAAGTACAAAGGAGTATCTATGTCATCTTTTACATAAAAAAAATAAGAAAAAAATAAAATACACAGATATCTACTCATTTGTGCACTCGGAATGCAGAAAGGATGAACTAGAAATTTGTGAGACTGGCTACCTACAGACTGTGGGAACTGGGTGGGTAGGATGGGGGGTGGGAGCATGGCGGAATGAATGCGGGAGAGGGCAAGATTGAAGGGGACTGACCGTAACACTTCTCTGAGGACATTGTTTTACAAAATTACTGGCTTTTAGAACCATGTTCTATTTCACATACCTACAATTCAAGCAATAATAAATAAACTCAGCAAGGGTTTGGGAAGCGGTATCAGAACAGAAACGCATGAATCTAACTGTAATTCAAATGAATAATATAAACAAGTGGGGGATGGCGGAATAATTCTTGAACACAGTATTTTGACTGCATGTCCTCAGGCTAAAGCAAAAAATGTTGCTTTAAAAAAAAAATAACTCCAGTTAGTAGGTTTGTTATCCACAATTATATTCATTAGTCATTTTGAAGTGATTTGATATGTATTACAGAGTTGAGCATAGAAGTGAATCTATTGTGCATAGTAAGAATTTGTTTCTCTGTGTTAGAGAAGAAAGTTAAAATTGTGGAGAGCTGGGAGCTAGAATTAAGTTACGATGTCTGAATGAAATGGAGTTGTTAGTGTGAATACATGTTTTTAATATATAAATATAGATATGAATGTGTATATAAATATAGTTAGATTTAAATTTATGAATAAGTGGACTGATAACAGAAATAAATATAGGCATACATCTAATTTAATACCTTCTGATTTAATGTTTTTCAATCTTACTAAAAACATTATTGCCTAAGCCACTCCAAATATTTAAAAGAAAATCTCTAAATTCTCTGTGTTCCTCTGCTTCCTTACTTCTCTAAAATATTTTGTTTCATTTATTTACCTTGAGTCCCTCTTAATTTCTCCCAACTGCCAATTGAACAAGTCTTACCTTTCTCAACATTCTGAGGACACATAGTAAAAATATATTAGCTGGGGGCAAAGCAATAAATAGGTAAGACAGAACGATAGGAAGGAAACCTTCAGCCCGTGAATTGTTCCTACACGACCCTAACCAATAGGCTTCCCGGTGTTACCCGGTACAGGGTGGGGAGGGAGGGCAGAAAGAGAGAGGAAGTGCAGAGATGCGAAGGACTTCACCAACATAGTCACGGGGGAGCTAGTGATCTGAGTGTGTCTATGGGCTGTGGGGGGACACAGCCTGCTCCCTCCACGAAGCCTCTTTATTTTTCATGCTGAAGGTCACACACGAGATTCTAATCAGCCAAGAATGGCTTTCTCATTTTTTTCTGCATATGCTTGACAAGTCTACGTGTGCAAAAAGCCATTTAGCAAAATGCCAACATTGGCTTCTCAGTTTGTAATTTTAGAAAGCAATAACAAAGATCTACCGCAACTTGTAAAATATTCAATCTAGGGTTTTGAATAAGATTGAAAATTTGAAGGAAATGGGTGTTCCCAGCAGGCAAAATATTACTGACATTTTAATCATAATGAAATGAAATGGAAGACCAAGTAGGGCAAAACAAAAATCCATTTTGCATGTCAAAGGCTTGTTTTCGACAAATTCCATTAGGTTACCTTGTTACATTTTGTGACTCTAATGGAATAAGTTCAAGTTTAAGAAAAGTAAAACCAGTGTCTGAATGATCCTGAGGAGGCTAACTTTTCCAAGCATCTGGAAGACAAGACATCTTTATGTAAGAAATGACTTCATCTTTGCTTCATGAATGTGGTTTTGCTTCAAGACAAAAAGGAAACCAAAATATGTGCTTATCTGGCTTTACCCAATCTGCGTTCTCCTGGCTATGCACAAATTTATGAATTTAGGCCCCGTTTCTTGCTGTATCTGGTAAGATTTTCCTAGTTGTCACATTTTTTTAAAATTTCCTCAAGGGAAACACAATTCATATTCCCCCAAATTTAAATACATGGCAGTTTATTAACAGATTAAACTTTTCTCCTGTACAAAGACATAGGAGAAGCTTCACATGAAATAGGTTTCAGAGATCAGGGATTATAGTTGAAGAAACACTGTAATGGGACTTTAGTTGGCCTAAAATAATTCAATTTAAAGTATAAATAAAACCCTTCAAGTATAAATAAAAGATGAATCTTAATCTATGTATGACTAGTATCAGTGACTACACTGGTGTCATTTGATAACCAGATGCTGATATATGGGGGGAAAATTCTCCATTGACTTTCACTTCTAATTAATTTGAGTCTTTTTTACTTAAAGAAGACTTTTGAGAGAATGTGACTGATGCTTAAAACACTGTTTCCACTTAGTAAAAAAGCATGAGATACTTTGGGAAAATGATTCAGTTGTTTGTGATAGACCAGGGGTGTGAAACTCGTTTTCATCAAGGCAGGGGCAGGGAGGGCCATCTCAGCCTCTTGGTTGCCTTTAAAGGGCCAAATGTAATTTTAGGACTGTATAAATGTAACTACTCCTTAACTGTAAATGAGTTTGACACCCCTGTGATAGACTGAACAAGAGAGAACTGAGTTTTTCAAGAACCTATACCTCAGGGACACAGTTCCCCAATATTGATCTGGATTCCATGGGAACCACGTTGATTTGCCAACCTGTGATGTCATTGATGTCAGGTTGGTATGTCCAAGACTGCTGGCCTCATGGATGGGAATCTGTGGCTTTCAAGCTTTCCAACTTCACCACAGGTCTTTGTTGGTTGAACATTGAATTAGTTTAAAGTGGGAGGACAAGTATCAGTTGCCTGGGTGTGAAGTTAGGTGAAATCTCCTTTAATAATTTCTCCAGTACCTTCATGGATTTTCTTAATGCCTCTTTGTAGCTCGAGGACCTCCACTGTGGCATCTTTCTAGTTCCCACCTCTTCTCTTCTGCCCGGTTCCAGTTAACTTCCCACTAGTGTCAAGAAAAGTACCTAATTTCCCCTATTGATATAAAATGGGTAGAGTCCTGGCCCATGTGGCTCAGTTGCTTGGAGCGTGGTTCCGTGGACCAAAAAGTCGCGGGTTGGATTCATGGTCAGGGGTGCATACTTAGGTGGAGGGGTAAATCTCAGTTGGGGCATGTGTGAGAAGGCAGCCAATCAATGTCTGTCTGTCTGTCTGTCTGTCTTTCTCCCCACCTCCTCTCTCTCTAAAATCAATGAAAAAAAAAAGTCCTTGGGCAAGTATTAAAAAAACAAAATCACACAAACAAAAAAGGGTAGAAATTCCTGACCTCAGATTTGCAAAAATTAAATAGTGTATGCATGCCAAGCACTGAGCAGAGAGCCAGGCACTTAGAAACCTTTCAAAATGTGTTAGTGCGCCTTTGACTGTTCACTTCACCTCTAGAAATTCAGCATTTATTGGTTCCATTTATTCTTAATTGTAAAAGTTTATTGGTAGAAAATAGAAGTAAAAATTTGCAGGGAACAATCATGGAAAGTTATTAAAGTATCTACCAAGAGAGGAAATATAGAAAGCATTCAAGTGGGGCTTTAAATGATACCAGATGAAGATTCACTCAAAAGAACCTTTAAACACAGTAGATAATCTCAAACTCCTCCAGAAGGGAACAGGGAATGAAGAAATAATAACCCCTCCTCTTTATACAGCATTTATCACATTCAGTCTTTACCTTTCTGAAGATGAATCAGGCAGCTAATGTAACAATAGTCCCATTTCATAGATGAGTCATTGAGGCACAGTTTTGAAGTCTCTGACTATTCCTATGGATAGTTCCTAAAGTAGGTGAAGAATGCTAAATAAAAAGCTAGGACCAAAGAGATATAAGCAGCTTTATAAAGAGAAATGGTAGAAATAAACCAAAGATGAATCAAAAATGCCAGAAATACTAAAATAGGTCTAGGTGTCCCCCAAATGGTCCCTGTTAAATAACCAGTTGGCATGCATCCTTTGATGATAACAAATGACAAGGCATATGTTTACTGAGATAAAAGTAAATAGTATTACATCATCTCATTTTACAGCCTGTCATATATATGAAAAACCAACAAAATATTAGAACTTTCATATATGTGATCAGAGAATATATATTATTTCTGTTTATTTAAATTATATTTATACAGGGGTGGAAAAAGTAGGTTTACAGTTATATGTAAAATAATACAATAATTAGTGAATAATAATACAAGAATAAACTCTGTGTTATGCGTACTCACTGACAACTATAAACCTACTTTTGCCCACCCCTGTATATATTTTATATTTAAATGTAAATTTACTAGGTAAAATTTTTAAAAGTTGACAATAAAGATATTTAAAAGTTGAGTTTCTTTATTCCCTCTAAATTTTATGAATATTTTGTTCAATTGGTGCCTGAAAGAAAGGTAAAGTTTCTTGAACAGGGAAGTTTAAAATAAAAATCCTTGAATTATAGAAAATAATTATTGTTAATTTTCTTTGCAATACCATGTGCTACCTCATGGTGAGACAATTACTTCAAGTCATGGGGGAAATTTTGTACAATTATGTTTAATTAGTTCCGAAGATTATTGTGTATCTCAACCTTCACCTCTGAGTAACATTAGCACAGAGATTCTATCTGGAGGTGTAACCTGTGTGCATTTTTTCCCTTGCACTGGGAATTGCCACCAGAATAATGGATCTGATTATTGTTCCACCTATTATATGATACACCATTGAACCTCACTGAGGTTCAATGCACAATAGTGTATTGTATGATACACTATTGAACCGCACTGTGAAATACTCATAAAGCTAAACCTCAATAGTCGGGAAAGGTAAAGCTGGAAATATCAATGAGAAAAAGTGCATCATAGCTATGAGGCTTGCATGTATGCTAGAAAATCTCAGCGCTGGAGGTGGTCTCCAGTCGTCTGGTTACTGCAGAGCAGGGGCAAACAGCGTGGTCCCTCCGACTTGAACTTCCTCTCTTATACAAAATGGCTAACAAGTTAATACTACAAGGTCTGACACATAGTAGGCACTTCATAAACATTGTTTGAATTTCTCCATGTAGATTGCAGATGCCCTTATCTTCATTGTACAGGTGAGGAAACTGAGGCTCAGGGAACTTCAAATACGTAGCAAAGGTCTCACGATCGGTAAGTGACAGAACCAGGTCTCTAATGAAGGCCATGTGACTTAAAGTCCACATGCATAATACCTTCCCCTTTTGTTTTGAGTTTTTGAAAATCCCAAGCGGCACAACACAGATGTCCCTACATCATCTGTGACAAGGAGCATTCATCTTTCCCTCCCGCCTTCTCGTATATAAATGTACTGCACTGATATAATAACGTTCTGTGTTTAGTGAGGTAATTGAGGACCATCTACCATACTAGGCACTGTGCAAGGCAGAGCAATAAATTATACTGCTATCTCCCAACAGTCAAGCACATGATCTATGAATATATGTGGTTCTTCTTTCTATGGTTTTATAGGCATTTATTGGAATTATTTATTAAGACTTTTCAAAAGGAATATAGGGGGACATAAATAAATGTAGAGATACAAAAAAAAAAAACTCCACTAGCCTCCCCCAAATCAATAACAGTCAAAAACCTTCAGATAAAGAAAAAAAATGAAAAATCAAAGGGAAAAAAAGCAAGGATTATATAATAATAATTAAGAAAAAGTCAAATTAACATGACTGTATCACAAAATCCAGACATACAGCAGGGTTTTTTTCTGACGACATAACACTAAGCTATGAGCACGAGAACCAATGCCAACACTAGCACAGGATGTATATAATAACACACTCGTTACCAGTTCATGTAACTTAATTTTAACTATCTTTAACTATCTTTAACAGCTCACATTTCTCATTCTGTTTTCGTAAGGAACATGGGACTGCCCATACATAATAAAGCACAGGTTTATTCAAAATATAAACATCTTACATTTGACTCCTCCTTAAGAACTCTTTAACAAAAATTCTCTATTTACACAAATCCAGGACCCATAACTAGCAGAAGGAAAACTTTGAAAGAATTTTTTTCTCTTTCCGGCAGAAGTTAAGGTCTTTCTGACTTTAATCAGTCGAAGCAGCAGAACTCGGGGAGACAGATGTCTCTGCCTCGGGCAGTTGGCCGTCTATCAGGGAGGACAGAGATACTGCAGAACTGTTTGGAAATGTGCAGCACAAATGGGGGAGGTGAGCTACAGAGACTGGGACAAGTACATTTCATCTTTTTAAAGGGAGGAATGTTTCAAAATACACAGAGGAACGAGTAGATATGTATTAGGAATTTACTACCCAGGGAAGTGGGAGAGAGTGAGCATTGGTGGGTGGTAGTGTACAGAGAGAAACTCTGGGGAAATCAGCAAGAACACTGCAAGTATCCATTGGTGGGAGAGGACAAGGCATGTTCTAGAAAGTTCAAGAGGCCCAGTGTGGTCAGCAGGGGAAGACCGAGGAGGGAAATGGCACCAGAGAAATGAGCAGGGAACGGTATGAGATCAAAAAGGGGCTAATCCTGGGCCTCATTGTGTGTGACGATAACAGTGACTCCTCAACCGTGTGGATTTCACAGTTATATTTATTATCATTAATGCTGTAGAATTGAACTTGGGTGCCTCATGCATGATAGGCTTAAATGAAAAGTAGTTTCCTCTGATTGGGTTCATAAGGAGCAAGAGTTCAAGATGAGATAGAGGAGCGTCTCTCGGGACGCCATCAGTCATGTGACTTCCCAGACAGGTCTGTGCGGGGACGAAAATACATCTCTTCTGGGGAAGGGGCTGAGCTCTTTTCAGAAATATAAAATGTCGTTTCCAAATATTCTTATGCAACAGCCATGACTCTTTGAGACACGAAGTTTGTTTTACACCAATTTTCATTTGATTTAGGAAACAAAAAACATAGGCACCTGTAATATATGATCAGAACCGTTTTCCAATACTGTTTTACTTTTGTTTTTTTCCTGGTAACAATGTCTCTTCAGAGTACATATTTATTCATTTTATTCTGATCTCCAGGAGAGAACTGCCAACTTCAGTGCCTCTGTAGGGAAGAATTATACTGTTAGTTAAGGAAAAACCCCAGGAGTTTTGGATGAGTTTGTTGGTTACATGGATCACATGTTTCTAAGTGAAGGATTGGAAAATCATGCCGATAAAATAGCAACAGAAAAATAACTGCATGTCTGCAGCCAGAAAAGAGTGAAATGCACATATTTGGAAGCCACCTTCTTTGTGAATCAGTGATTGGGGAGAGAAAACTGAGAACTGTAGAGGCTGTGTGTTTTCATTAACACAGCTAACAAAAATCTCTAACTCCTTCTTTATTGACTGATTGATTGATTTGAGGGGCAGTCTCACTTCAACAGTTCTTTCAGGGCAGCTAGGCTTGCAATTTGCATGCAGATGTTGGGCAAACTTGCTTAGGAAATCCACCGGTATTCAGAGAGGGTGGGGGCGTCCTTAGGAAGGTCCAGGGAGCAAAGCTGCTGACTCACACCCAGTGGAGATGAATACTGAGAATCAGGCAGGTGGGAAGTCACGTGCAGATTAGGGACCTGTGGCAACTTTGGCTCCGTTCCTCAAGTCACGGTGGTTTTTTCTGCCTTACTTATAATAGAATAAACTATGGTGCCATTTCTGTAACACATCTCTAATTGCCTTGTATATTTATCATTTTATGAGCATTATTATAACATCAAAATGGTTGAACAGTCACTATTACCTAGATATATATACATAATAACTTTCCCAAATTAAATGGCAACATTCTCAGAAACAAAAGACCTTGTCTGAGATTACAACTAACACCCCCATAATATTCTGCAGTTCTGTGGCTGCCTTTAGCATGTGCCTTAATGACAGTCCTCTGAGAAAGGATTGTATAATGTCTTTATTTCACAGGTGAAGTTGCAAAGGCCAAGGTAATAGCTTATAATGATGGCTTCTGACTCTAAATAATTTACTCTATAGTTCCTTCTATACTACTTAATTACTATTATTTTTGGTCAAACACGGGAACTACCTCATTTAGAAACTCAGTAGGTGCTTGTGAATGAATAAATAAATATTGATATAACCTGAGTTTGATAAATATGTGCTGCTTACTAGAGTTACAAAGGCTCAAACATACACATACACACCCCTCCTGCCTTCTACATTTTGCAATCTGCTGCAGTCATATAAATAGACCTGCATAATGTAACTACATATAACATGCTAAGGAAATTCATGAAACATCAATGAAGTGTTACAGGGTGTCCTGTAAGTGTGGCAATTAATTTTTCCAGGAATATGAAATAAGACATTACCAAAGAGATCACATTTTCAGAGTATGAGTTGGAGTTTGCTGGGTGAACAAACATGATATATAGAAAAAAACCCAGTATGTTCAGGAAGACACGGAGTAAAACAGAAGCATGGCTACGCCCTCTGACAAGGGAGAGAACCACAGCTTGCCCGGAGCCGGGGGAACCTCATGGGAAATTACAACGTAAGGAAATGAGCCTGAAAAAGTAAGTTTGGGCCAAGTGGTAAAAAGATTTATGTCTCAAGGAAAGGAGCTGACCTTGTAAAAGCCTGTTTGATTTTTTTTTTTTTTAACCAGGAAAGCTAGCTCCATAATCCATTTTTAAAGTGCTGTGGGAAAAGCTTTGAGTCATTGAGGGCTTCTTAAATCCCTTGGCCTTTGGTAGGGGCTACAAAGTTGTAATCTTAAAAAAAATTAATGCTCCAGAACCACACTATGAAGTAGGAAACATGAATCTCATTTTATACCTGACCAATCTTAAGCCCAAGAGTAGCTAAGAAATTTGTTTCTGTTCAAAAATCTGGTCCACAGTGGAAGGATTTTCTTCTGGATCAAACCCCTAGGTTCCCACTAGGGCTGGGAGGAGAACATTGCAAGCAAGGTGCCTAGGGTGTGAAATTTCAAAATATAAGGAGGTAGCACCTCATTCTTAAGGTCTTGGCCCTATACTCACCAGATCCTGAGAGTGAGTGCCTCCTTAAATTGTGCATGTCTTCCTTCCTGGAAGTCTGTTGGCAGTGAGGGGCCCTCTCTTGCCCATAACAACAGAGAAGATGTTGGGAAACTTCTGCCTTTAAGCAATGCTGTGGGATTGATTTACTGGAGATTTGTAACCCGTGCGTCCACCTGCACTGAACTCTTTAATCCATTCTCCACAAACCTGACCCAGAATATTGTTGAAAAGTCCTATCACAGCATGTCTCTCTCCTGCTCAGAGATTTTTGATATCTACTATTTTGACTTAGGAATGAGCCCAAAATCTTTCATATGTCATCCACTTCCTGCCTGTTTTCCATCAAATGCAGGCCCATCGTTTTAATTTTTCTGCCACTTTCAACACTTTTACTAAAGTTCATCAGCACTAGTTTTATCCAGTTGTACTGTAATGACTTCTTTCAGGCCTCAGGGCCTTTGAATTGGCTGTTTTTCTTCCTGGAATATTCTTTACCACCGTGACTCATCAGTCAGGTCCTAGTATCAGGGTCTCTTCCTCACAGATGCCTTTTTTTAAAAAATAGCTTTAATGAGATATAATGCATGTAAAATACAACCTGCTCATGTAAAGTGTAAAACTGAGTGGTTTTTAGTATATTCACCTATGTGCGCAGCTCTTGTTTTCCCACCACCACCCTCAGCTATAAGCAACCACTAATCTACTTCCTGTCTCAATAGAGTTCCCTTTTCTGCAATTTTCATGTCAATGGAATTGTATAATCAGCGGACTTTCATGTCCAGCGTATTTCTCTTCCCATAATATTTTCATGTTGTGGCATAGATCAGTACTTCATTCATTTTTTATGCCTGTATAATAGCCCATTGTATTGGTGTACCACCTTTTGCTTACCCATTTGTTCACTTTGGGACATTTGGGACATTTCCAGTTTGGGCTGTTATGAATGATGCTGCTATAACTATGCACGTACCAGTTTTTGTGCACACGTACATTTTCATTTCTCTGGGATATCAACCTAGATATTGAATTGGCCATTTTAGTATGTTCCTAGGGGAAATGTTTACTTAGATTCTTTGCCCATTTTTAATTGCCATTGTCTTATTACTTAGTTGTAAGAGCTGTTTACATAGCCTAGACACAAGTCACTCATCGGGCATAAGATCTGTGATCATTTTCTCCTGCGCTGCGGCTTGTGCCATCACTTTCTCATGCTATCTTTTGAAGCACATCATGTCTGTTTTATTTTAGTGAAGTTCAATTTATCTACTTCTTTTCTTGTGATTTGGTGTCATGTATAATTCTTTGCCAAATTGTAGGTCAGAAAGCTGGATAGGAATTTTAAAAAATAATAGCTACTTCGCATCATACAGGGGAAAAAAAGATGTTAAAAAGTGTGTTTTCTATGGAAAACAGTATGGAGATTCCTCAATAGCTTAAAAAGGAAACTGCCTCATGACTCAGAGATTCCACTTCTGGGAATGTATCCGAAGAAACCCGAAACACTCACTCAAAAGAACATATGTTCATTGCAGTGTCATTCACAACAGCCAAGCTATGGAAGTAATGCAAGTGCCCCTCAGTAGGCGAGCAGATAAAAATGCTGTGGTACATTTACACAATGGAATATTTCTTGGCTATAAAAATAGAAGGAAACCTTACCATTTATGATGGCATGGATATACATAGAGGGTATTATCAAAGTAAAATAAGTCAATCAGAGAAAGGCAAATATTGTATGATTTTACTTATGCGTGGAATCTAAAGAGCAATATAAATGAACAAACAAAGCAGAAACAGATTCACAGATACAGAGAATAGACTGATGGTTGCCAGAGGGGAGGATGTTTGTGGGACTGGGTGAAAAAGGTGAAGGGATTGGCCAAAGAGCATATGTGTGTGTGTGTTTGTGTGTGCATGTGTACTCACACATACACATACATACACACACAGACAACAGTGTAACGATGGCCAGGGGAAAGGGGGTGTGGGAGTTGGGAGGAGGTGGACAAAGGTGGAGGAAATGAGGACATCTGTAAGAATGCCAACCATAAAATTTCTTTAAAAAGAGCTTTCTAGAAAGACGAAATTCCTTGTGCATAGGAACTAAGTTGAAAATTAACAGAGAAAAGAGCTATGTGGCTGATATGGATGGGGAGAGAGAGAGATTGCTAGAATGAACATCATGAAATGAGGAAGTTGGGATGTACACAGGCGTGTTGTAAAATAACAGTTTGAGATTCGAGACTATATTGAACAGTATCGTTGATATCAGGAGGTTGGAGAACTTGACTGACTCTCACCATCAGGATGAAGGCATTCACCCGTTTTCTCCTGAAACAGCTCAGAGCTCAGCAGTAGCCTGTAAACCAGGCAACTTTTATTCATGAGTTATATTCTACCCATCCCGAGAAAGTTTCAAAGAAGCCTCTTGCAAAGGCAGACTATGAAAGAGATTAAATCAAAATGTTTTTCAGAGAAGGTCAGGTGTGATCCTCTTAAATCTTTCTAAGCTTCCCACATGAAAGGATATTTCAAACCATTTTCCTTCAAATTCTCTTGTTCGGGGCAATATTGTTTCAGGTGGAAAGAAAGGCCCGTAGGGTTATAGAAGTTGGTTTTTGCAATATCTAATTTTTCAAACCTCATGTAAAATTGTCAGTGATAAAATTCAAACTTACTACTTCGGGGCACCAGGACTCACAAGTAAGAAAAGGGCTTTTCATGGGCTAATTTGTTATTGTCCCCAAAACACCACCCCCACTCCACCCTCCAGGGAAGACCAAATAGAAATGTCAACATATGTACGGAGAACTTTTCTCCTGGAGATTTTTGCAAACAACCCATTATTCTTTGGGAAACCTAGGGGCATTTCAATTGCCCTTGCCTGACTAGAAGTGACAAGTTTTGCCCCCAAACAATCATCTTGAATTACTTTCACAATCTTTTTTTTTCTCTCTCTTCAACTTCAATTCATAGGTTCTGCTGTGGGAATATTTTTGCTTTGGAGGGCTCTGTATACCTCATCAGTCTGGGCTTGTTCTGATTAGGGTATTGATGGCCTTCCTCTTTGGCAATATATGAGAACATACATTTACTGTTTGCTCATTAACCATAAAAATTGGCTGTTTCTAGTTCAGATGAGGGTTGCTTCCCTGAGGACAAGTGAAGGAAGCCCTGAGCTATTATTACTCCTCAGCCTGGGGAAAATGCCATCTGTGAATTCATTACAATTGCTCCATTCAAATTTCTCCAGAAAGTTCAAAGCTTTCTCCAGAGTTTCAGAAGTCATTTCAAGCTTGAGTGGAGTGTGGCCCGGGAAGGAGAGAGGACATGCCCTGCTGTAGCGCTGACGTCGGAGGGCGGTCAGGCCTTGAGGATTTGGGTGAATTTCATTGCAGGAGACAAGAACACAGTCACAATCATTTCAACCCTGTTCCCACAGTCAATCTTGCTCTCCAACAGTCACCTCTACCCAGCATGCACATGATAGTCACCTCCCAAGGCCAAATCACCTATGTCTCTTGCAACTCCCAGGTGTCAACTTTTAATATAGCCCATTTTGAGGATTTAAATCATCTTCCAGAGAAAGAAGAATAACAGTGATTTGTTCAGCATTACTTTGTCTGAGGCACTGTACAGAGTACATTGTCTGCATTACCCCATTAAATCCTGTAGCAATCTTGGAGTGCTACATGGATATTACTATTACCTCTATTCTGCGTATTAGGATACCAAGGTGTTTAGAGACTAGCAAGCTTTCCCAAGGTCTCACAGGTAGTGTTTGATGAAGCAAATATTTGAAACTAATCCATGATATCACTGGCATCAAAGCTTTCAGTGCACCCATGGAAAGGCTGGTGATGGGTGGGGAATATTTGTGCACTTGGGGTTCAGAGGACTGAGTGTAAACCCCAGTTCTCCCACTTACCCATGTGACCCCGGGCAACATCTTGTGAGTGTGGTTTCCTCATGTTAGAAAAGGATTAAAGTATTCCTTGTGAGACCATAATAAATTAATGAGGGTATCAGACATATTAAGAAACTGTTTAGTGCTGAACTTGAATGATATCCAACATGCCCAAGAACAGGCCATAGTTTCAGTGCACATAAGATCATTTGCACACATGGAAAGGATTTTTGTAAGGATTTAATGCTCTTTATGGGACTGAATAATCCTGGTCTTTACTGTAGCGGAGCAGCACCAAAGGTAGGTAGGGATTTCTCTGAACTTGGAAGAACCATATCAACTATCCAGCCAGAGTTCACAGAGGGCATGAGCTGAACTAATGAGGCTTTATTTTTTCAGGTAAGAGGTTAGTATGCACATAATCATTTTGTGGTGTGGGTTTTTTCATCTTTGCATATTTGAAACATTTATTTTTTAAACTGAAGACAAAGAAACCAACATCAAGAAATCCTGACTTTCCAGGACAGCCACATGCAGTCACTCAGCAGTGCAAGGTCACAGAGGTTTGGCTGACGGGACCCTCACGCAGAATGCTCACTGCAGAGCCCCCTACCAGGCAAAGCTTTCTTGGGCTTGAGTCTCATTTCCACATTTTCTAGAGAAAGATCTTTAAGAAGCAAACTGAAAATGGCCTAGTAAGAACACACTGAAGGTTGATCCTATTAAAATTTAATTAAAGAGTGTCCATTTAGCTACTAATTTGAAAGAACACTTTGTCATACCCATTGATCTCATTTTTTATTGTTCATAATTTCCATAACTCCCTGTTTCAATAGTTAAGTCAGGACCTATCCTGTTATGCTCAACTATTGGATCAACTATATTGGATATTCAAAACTTACACATTTTATTTTATCCTGAGAAATGAATTATATTTTCACCTTGGTTTAGGAAATAAACAAATTATATTTGACTTCAAAAAGACAGTTGTGAAAATAAACCTGACAACTGAACTAAATAACATTTGGAAAAGTGCCTAATATTTGATAAAAGTTAATAAATGTCCCATTAGTATATGAACCTACCTTTATAAAGCACACAGAACACCTATGAATATTCAGAAGTTCAATAGGCATAGGCGAAGCATCAATATCAGCATTGTAAAATTTTATTTAAACATATTATTTGCCAAGATGTTTTATTCTGGTAAGCATGCAGTGGCAATACCCTTACCTTTGAGTCTTTCACTGAAACACTGCTTTTCCTCCAGCAGCTCCGACACTGTTCTCCGTGGAACCACGGCAGTAGTAACCATTGGCATCCATTCCCCAGGGAGGACGTATGGAAGGAGAGAGTAATGCTTCTTTCCCCTTAAGTTCCTTTTTGGCATATTTATTTTCTAAAACCTTAAATAACATGTTTCAAAAATTAATGGATTTTTTAGGAGCCTAAAGGTCTCTAAAAATAATCATAAATTGAATTTTATAAGACAATGTGATTTTATTATGGTTACCATGTAAACCAGCGCTCAACCACTTAGAGCCTTCAGTCTACATGACTCAACAACTGTGTTGAAGCAAGTGGGTTTTGTTTTCTGTTTTCTTCATTATGAGAAAATTTAATATGAGAAGGAGAGACAGGCTAGTACACCAGGACTGTGGAATAGGGAAACTGAAACAGAGTTATATAGGAAACAGGCTTTTATTAACAGGGTTCCAACCTCGGGGAGGCTGAGAGTTAGAACTTCTCTTGCTCCCCAGAAGGCTACAAGCTAAAACCATAGCCACAAGTTCCCCATATTCTTATCCATCCACCAGCGGGTCTCACAAACAGATCTCTATCCTCTCTGGAAGGTGCACTTGTGGGTGTCAGAGTCCCAGCCTCTCGCAGCAGCTCTCTCCTTCAGGATCTCGGGTGTGCTGTTCTCAGCCCCCATGTTGTGGTTCGGGGAACCATGTGCTATGTTACATTGGATCACGGGTGTCACAGGCTGGAGCCCTGGAAGGCACATGTTCCTGCATGGGACCCTGCCTCCAGGAGTGGGCTCCCACCCATGTGGGATCTGGGTCCCATATCTCCTGGTCCTACCAGTGCTCTCATCCAAGTGGGGAGCAGGGCCAGGAGCCCAGAATGTCCAAATGCCAAAAACCCAGAGAGAAAGCTTACACCAAGCTCTAGATTCCCATACCAAAAGTCCCCATACCAAAAGGCTTCTTCTTCTTCTCCATACATCCTTCACAGAAGCAGAAGTCTGTAACTCAGCATTCCCAGTCCCAGTTCAGCTCCAAACACCTCTCATGTGTCAATGCTGGTCTGGTGGGTCCCTGCAGCTCCGTCAGCTCTGCTGCCTCCTCTCCAGGCAGAGAGACCTCACGGCTGACTCTTCTGCTGACCTCTTCTGACCTTGTGGCTCTCTCCTCTGACCTTCAGCTCACTCTAATTTAAACGTTCTGCTCAGAATTTCCTATGTGATCTCATATCCAGCTCTTCCTATGGTGCGTTAGTATCCACCGTTTTTATCTGTTCCCCAGTGTCTTTGCCCCTCTTTTGGCCGCCACCTTTAGTAGGGCAAGAGTTCCTAGCGAAGCAGGGGCATCTGGGGTGGGCATCTACCCCCTTCACTCCCCCACCACCCTGCTGCTATGTCATGGGCCACTGCACATTCTCACAGTCACATACACGATTCAGCAGCCTCTGAGAAATTCCTTTCAGGAAGGCGCGGCCATTAACATGCCTTTGTTACGTGTAGTGTGTTGTAAAACACTGTACCTTCCGCTCTTTGGGCACTCCTCTTGCTCCCTGCCTGCCCCCCAAATCCTATTTGTAAGCAGGATTGTGGGGAGTGTTTATTATCAGGGAACCCCATGCTCTGTACCCCATTACATTATTACTGATAAAGAACAGACAGAATTGTTGCTTGAGATTCAGAAACCAGCACAGTTCAGTGCCTACTACTCAGTAGTTTGCATGAAATAAAATTAAACTTGTTTTGGAACAACAGGAAGTAAATAATAGAAAATAAGATTAAGGCTCATTTTAAAGCAAGACAGCAGTGCTGCCTAGCTGATGACACAGTGAGAGAAAATGCCCAGCTCCTCTTTCTAAATTATTAATCTTGCTTCTTTGTATGATACTGTTAATGTTTTTAGAAGAAAGAGTGGGCAAGCATCAAAGTTTGCCTTCTGGAGTCAGCAGCAGCTTGGTCAAAGAATAAGATTTCCTTCACTCAGAATGCAATTTGTCTGCTTAGGAAGTTTGTAATGCAAATGAAACTTCTATTGCTTATTTTAAAGTAGTGAAATTATTTTGGTTATTAAATATGTTGAAGTGTTTTAAAAACCAGTATTTTCATATTTTGTAATTCCCAAATCACCAGCTTCTTACCAGGTGAAGTGAAATATGTAAAGAAAACTAGTCAATACCATTTACAAAGCCTGATTAGAATCTTTTTACAGAATAGGGACAATATGGAAAGAATCAGGCATCATAGCAGGCTTTTAACTTAGTAGAGAAAGGGGGACATATATCTCAGAGGTAAATATTTGTCCCAGGCAGAGTGGAGTAAGACCCCAAAGAGAAGCATAGTTATTTTGTAGGACCTGCAAAGTTCAAAGTCCCCAACTTATGCTCTGGGGAACTGAGGTCTGTCCACTGTTAAGAAGTTGAGACTCTATTCACTACCCAGTTAAAAGGTATTTACCTCAAATCTTGTTCTATTAAGGAAAAAATGTTGCCTTCATATTTTGTGTATTAATTGTTATAAATACACTTAAAAGTTTACTTTGGCATCCTTTATTCTTCCCCAGTAATTAGAATTTTGAATATATAACACCCAAATCCTATCTCACCCAAATTTATCTCAAAATCCAGTGATAATTATCTATTTGGCATCTGAATTCTACTGGAGGTAGTTATTAATTATGACTGAGAAATAAGGTATGTGTGTGTGTGTAGGTATGTATATATCTCTATACGTGTGTGTATATATATACATATATATACATATATATATAATTGAAGTCCATCTCAAGAATAAGCACAAATAACATTGAGACTGTAGCCACACAAAATAAATGATCAGGATTTAACGTGCCAACAATTTTACTTTATAGTAGGAGAGTAAACACAATCAACCTACACCTTACTTGTAGACTCATATGAGTCTTTTCATCTCACTCTTGTATCAGACATTCATCTTCAGAGCTGGTGATGAGGGAGAACATAAGGTGACAGTGACTGGTCATATACTATAACTAAATTTATGCATCAGGCATTGACCTTATTCCAGCCTCATGACTCCCAGTATCTGAAGATTTACCCTTCCTTACCAACCCTGAAACATTGGAGTTGCAGTTTATAAAGAGACATGGTTGGGTTCAAATATTTTGTATTTCCTTGAGAATGAGTGAATAGGGGACTATTGGCAGACCAAGCCCTGGGAAAATCAGGAGAAAAGAGGATAGAATGGTTCTCTCATCATTACCTGGGAGAAATGAAAAAAGTCTTTAATTGATCAATAACTCTTGTCAAGAAAATTTAAAATGAAAACTACAAATGATTTTTAATGAAAACACTATGACCTTGGAGATTTATTTGTAAATGCCTTAGACTTAGAGGTGATGTTAATTTGGAACGTCTTTGGCTGCACGTAAGACAATACCTAATTATAAGGACTTAAAAATTCAGGAGATTATTTTCCACGTAACATGAGTCCAGGTATGAGCCACCAAACGTGGTGCAACTGCTTAGTAGTCCTGTCAGGAGAGTGGGAAATGCAAGTGGAGTTGGCTAACCTACCATGTCAATGTTTTTTATCTACATCTATTACACTTCTAATGTATTTTTTTCCACCCAAGTCAGGAAAGTTGTTATTTGAAAACATCAAAAACATTTTTTTTTTACTTTTGGAAGAAAAACACTGATTATCATTTTAAGACATTTGCAAATACTGTTTAGTTTTTTATTAGGTAAATGTCATAGCTAACAAACAGTACAAAGATTGCTCTAATCAGATATTTCTGGCTCTTTTTATTTTAAATGTTATGCTATTATAATTATCTTTTGAATTCTTCAAGAGGAAGAAAATTTTTCACTTAGGTCTGATGACAGAATTTTCTTTTTGTAATGTAATAGAAGATCTGAATTGCAAATCAAGATACTTGGAATCTAAATGAATAGGCCTGGGAATCAGATCAACCTGGATTCAAATCCTTGATTCATTTTTTATAGCTATGTATTCTCTTGAGATGATCTTGAATTACCAAATGCTTTGAAGGTTCCCACTCATAACATCCCCTTATAAAGAAATGAAAAGACCTGAGTCATGTCACTGTTTCTTGTTGTCTCACTAAAGTTGTCTTTATGAATCCAGACTCAAAAGACATTTTAGTCAATTTGATAAAAATACAAGTTATGTATGTACAGCTTCATAATTTCTATTATCCTGATTGACTATCCTCTTCCTGTTCGCCTTTTCTCTCCAATTTCCAGGTGGGTATTCTCCACTACTGCTCAGTATAGTTATATGTTTCCATAAGGTGTACAAAAACTATCTATTAAAGTGAGTTAACTAATCTGAACCCTGAAGATATGGAATAACTTTAGTCACTGGCCAGGATCCTCACTGGGCATATTATCAGAGAAGCAGTTCCTTAATAGATTGTCTTTTGTTCTTGGGACAATAAAAATCCATTTCATTGTTTGCCTTTCTCCCTGCCCATAGGCGCCAGCAACCTCTTCTTGCTTCTTTCTGCCTGCTCTGCTTGTGTTTGTGTGCTCTGATTGATGTTCGAGTTCCCACTGTCTCTTTCCTCTGAAATTTGAATATTGATGGGTATGTGAGGACACAGAGAAAAGAAAAACTGCAGGGTTTCTTTCACTGTCTTGCCCTTTTGTTGTTTCAGACTTGTCTTATGACCAAGAAAAGAAATTGTTATGAAAAAAAAACCCTTAAGAACTTTCAAAATAAATCTTTGAAAGTCTAAAAAATGGCCATGATGCATCCAAACAACTAAGATGTTTTGACAATTATGGCTTTTGGTGGAGGAGGTTTTTCTCCTTCATCGGGATTGAGGTTAAGAGGTGGGGAGAGGAAAGTTATTGACAAAGACAGCCTTAGAATTCCCTTCTGTTTGATTAAACTTTAGACATGTTTCTCCCTGAGTGTAGGCTCCTCCCTCCCCTTTCTTAAGAACATTTCCTTTAGACAAGTTGCAGATTATTTCTCTGCCTCGGCTTCCCTGAGCAAACCTGTTTTCCCTCTCTTGCTGAGTTCTTAAGAGTACTAAGTGAAGCCATTCATATGAATTGTGTAGTATAGTACATCTTTAATGAACGGTGTAACTAAGAAAAAAGTCTATGCCAAGAAGACTCAGAATGCAGGAGCATTCCATAATGACTAGGATCCGCAGGACAGGCACTGGGCACAGCGGTGGCGTGTGGTCACTGCCTAGTGGTTAGGATCTCGTCCTTGTCAGTGTGACAGAGGGCACCATGGGAATCCTAACAGGTCTAACCTTTTTGGTGTGTATTTTGATTATTTCTTAAGGAATTTCTCTATTGATACATTATGCAAGTCAGTTTTTTATACTTTTACTTGCAAAATTTATGTTGGGAATTCAATTATAATCACTTTATAATTGTTGTAAGAAGGCAATTAATATCATGTCATTAACAATATCATCTGGCAAAAAAAACTCATCAAATCAGGAACCTACTTAGCCCAGAGCTCTCCTGGTCTAGCCATCGCCGTTGTATGTTTCACTTTTCTTTTTAATGGATTTTAAATGACATTTTAATACCTTAGATGTTCTTAGGTCTTGTCTTATTAATAACATAAACCAACTATAAATGTATGGTGGACCTTCCTTCTTAGAAAATAGCCTCCTGTTCTTCAAAGAAGAATCATTGCTCCCTTCCCTCCCTCTGCTGGACTTCGCTAGGGCTGCCAGGAGTGTGTGTCACAAACTGGGTGACTTAACAGAAACCTGTTGTCTCACAGTTCTGGAGATTAGAAGTCCAAGATTGAAGTGTCAGGGCTGTGAAGGAAAGATTTGTTCCAGACCTTTCTCTGTGACTTGTGGACAGCTCTCTTCATGTTCCTGTAGCATTCACTCAGTGTGTGATTCTGTCTCCAAATTCTCCCCCCTCCCCTTTATTTTTATAAGGACACCTGTCATATTGGATTCGGGCCCACCACAATCACTTCATTTGAACTTGATTAAAAACCTAATTAATGTCCCATTCTGAGGTGCTGGGTATTAAGACTTCATCTTATAAATTTGAGTGGGTGTGTGGGAACAATTCAACCCATTACACCCACCAATAGCCTGGGTGCATTTATTAGCTTTTCTAGCCAAAAGATACTAAAACTGAAAATACAGAGCCAGATTGCTGCTTTTGCCTTTCCCAGGAATGGTATCTTGTCGTAAAACGTAAGAATACATGCCTGCCTCTGGCTGTTACAGAACTTTGTTAAGTGAATTGAGATATCCTTTCACTCTTTGAATCAGACTTCTCTCAAGAGAAATTTGGTGTTGTGGAAAGATCATACAACCATATCAAGCAAACAATTTATGGCCCAGGACTGTTCTTTTACCATATTAAATCAGGTTGTTCGACTTGATGTTAAAAGTCATTTATGATTCCATCTTTCTAGAATGGATTTAAAATGATATATATATATATATATATATATATATATATATACTTAATCACTTTCAGAGTGAAAAGCACCTCTACTAGTTTTTTTTTTTTCCCCGTGGATTAAAAAAGCGGACAAAACATTTTCATTTTCTGGAATGTTGCCATAGTAATATGTCAATCTGTGTTGATCATAAATGTCAATGTTATCCCCTAGAGTTGTTTAACATGCAGCCTGCACAAGGAGGTTGCTGGGGAGGTGAATGTGTGAGGGGGGGAGTAAGAATCATAGACTAGAAAGTTTCACCTGTGGCCCACCCAAAGCACTAACATGAGTAGACAAGTCAGAGCTCTCCTGGAAAACACATCGCGCTGCCAAAGTGGGCTCAGGAAGGGAGGGCTTGTGGAGAAGACTGTGCAAAGGTATCTCTATAGTATAACCCCCGTTTTTGTGTCTATAGCCTCAGGACTGTAGGTTGGAGGCCACTGCTGGTCAGTATCTTTGTCTGAAAGGATAATACGTTGCTTATCAGGGACTTCTTCACCCACCATTGTATCTGAATTTAGAGAGGAATGCCTATTGTTACTACTGCCTTCTAAGTCAAGTCCAAGTTTCTATTTTCACCAACTCTAACCCAGAACCATGGCGTAACCTAACGGGTCATATTAGTTTTCTAGCGCTACTGTACGAATTACCACAAACTGGGTGGCTTAAAACAACAGAATTTGGTACGCCCACACCTCTGAAAGCTGGAAGTCCAAAACTCAAGGTATCAGGCACGCCATGCTCCCTCCAGAGGCAGGGAGCCTCCCCCCGCAGCTGGTGGCGTCAGGCCTCCCCTGGCTCGTGGCAGCTTCAGTCCGTTCTCTGCTTCTGTCTTTAAAGATCCTTGTTTTCTCTTCTTCTGTTTGTCTCTTCCTCTTCTTATAAGGACACTTACATTTGAATGTAGGGTCTACCTATATAATCTAGGATGAACTCATTGTGAGATCCCAATCTTAATTATATTTGGAGAGACACATTTTACAAATAAAGTCATGTTCAGACGTTCTAGGTGGGTATTTCTTTTGGGAGGCCACCATTTCGCCCACCATATGGACATTCTGGGGGAAAAATATTCTCAGCTTATTTACTCAAGTTAATGGAGTACAATCTAGAACTAATGATCTCTGTTCAACTTGTCATCTCTGCATACCTCACTGAACCACATTTGCTTCTAAATAAACTCAATAGTAAAATCATGCTTCCATATAAAATGATACTTATTACTGAGAACACACCAACCTTCTCCCCGAAGAAGACACAAAAGCTACCATTTGTTGTGTTTTTCATATCTATTCACTTTTGGATATAATCACACTCCTCCTATGGTATTCTCAACTTGAAATACTGAGTTTTAAGTTCAATCATTATCGCTCATCTTAAAAACACTTATTGTTTAGGTGTTTGATACATAGGAAAGAAATTTTTTTAAAAAATATATACAGGGATCTACAGGTTGAAACAGCAGAAATAGTCATAAACACTGAAGGGCTCATTTGCACAATTGCTCACATATGGAAGTCTGGTATTCAAAGCTTATTTCTGACAGTGTCCACACCATATCCCCTTTCCTTCAGAAAGTGTCCCAGCTGGTCATGCTTTCACTCCTGGTAGGGTGACCCAAACTTTAATCCCTGAAATATCTGTGCTATGAGAAGTTCTGCCTGCATTTCGCTGTTGATGTTTATTATGAACAGGACATAAAAGTACTAAGTAATACACCAGAGTACATCCTATATTCCAGTTATATGATTCCATACCTCTATTTTTAGAAACAATCCAAATTTTTCCCTTGGTAATCAAGGTCAACCCCCCAATGAGTATAGTTATTTCCTTCTTTGCCTATTGATTCATTAACAAGAAAAGCCCTAAGCTGCCAAGTGGCAGCCTCAGCATCCAGTTAATAGGATAATTTTATTATGTTACCTGTTAGAAGTATTCCTCCACTGGGAACAAAATTCTCTAAACCAGGAGAATCCAAATTTGTATATTAAGTAGGAAAATCTCTTTTAATGGATTGCTGAGGCAATTGCTGCTATAATGCCCACCATTTGCTTGCCTTGATCTCTGGGTTCATGAATTCCGACAGCAGGAGAAAGACAACTGTGTATTTGTCACAGAGTCAGAGAATATGACACATCCTGGAGAAAACCTCTGAGGCTTAAAGTGTTGTCATCCTCTGATGCTATCGGTGCATCTTTAAAAGGCTCTCCTATTCTGTCAAGCCAGCTGCTTCGTGATGATGGAGAATGTAGTAAAATCAATGAAGTGATCGAGTCTGAATCCACTGGTATACTTCATTTTCTATAAAATGAGTTCTGTAGTCAAAGTAATGCTAAATGGCGTGCATGACAGTAAATAAGACATCCTGTAAGTCTTCACTGGAAATTTAGGCAGAATCACTGTAGTCAGGAAAGCAAAGCTACATTCAAAGTAAATGCCCATTTCAATAAAGTCCCCTTCATAATGAAAACAGTCCAATGTAATCAATCAGCATCTTAGTGGCTGGTTGGTCCTCTAGCCAATTGTAGGCTCAGTGTTAATCTGTGCAGTTGGCAGGTTGAGTTCTCACCAATAGCTGTAGCCAGATTAGCCTTGATGAACTGAAGTCCAAGTTTCTGAGCCTTGTCACTATGGCTAATTTGTTTATGGGTCCATTGGGCAAGGACAGGGAAGCCTGGGGAGAGAAGCTGACATTCATTGAATATTTTGTCTTTTTAAAAGAATTATTTGTTTTTAATTTTTACATACAGCATTGTATTAGTTTCAGGTGTATTACATAGTGATTTGGCATTTACATACCATACAAAGTATCACCATGGTAAGTCTAGTAACCATGCAAAGATACTACAATATTATTGACTATATTCACTATGCTGTACATTATATTCCTATGACTCTACAACTGAAAGTTTGTATCTCTTAATGCCTTTCACTTTGTTAACCCATCTCCCACCCCCTCCCCTTTGGTAACCATCCGCTTGCTCTCTGTATCTATGAATCCATTTCTCTTTGATTTCTTCATTTGTTTTGTTTAGAGTCCACATGTTAGTGAAATCATGTGGTATTTGTCATTCTCTGTGCAATAGCATAATACCATATTGTCACATGGCAAGATTTCATTCTTTTTTATTGCTAAGCAATATTCCGTCATGTATATTATACTGAATCTCTTATGTTCGCTCATCTATCCATGGACACCTAGATTCCTTCCACTTCTTGGCTCTTGTTAATAATGCTGCTATGGACATAGGGGTGCATATATTTTGGGGGGGGGTTCCAGATAAACACCAAGAAGTGACATTTCTGGGCCAAATGGTAGTTTTACATCTAATATTTTTAGTAATTTCCATACTGTTTTCCATAGTAGCTGTACCAGTTTACAATCCTACCAACAGTGAACAATCCTACCAAAGTGAACTTTTCTCTACACACTCAATGAACATTTTATCTTACCTGCTTGATTATTGAGGTTATTGAGATTCTCTCCCAGCTGAGGCTGTTGTCTTGTGAGCATTGGCTACCTCTCCCCCAGATCCACTGGTGACCAATTTTCCCACTGTCTTCTTCCTAAATATTTGAGCATCCAGACAAATCACTGCCCAGAAATTAGAGTGATTCCATGTTTTTGGCCATCTGTCCTTTCAAAGGCAATATTCACTGTCCTCTGGGCTGAGCATATCTTTCATAATACATCATCTCTAGTATCCTGATATCTAAGTGTTATGAAATCTCCACTGCAGTAAATCATAGACAATCTTACATTTCACTCTGGTTCAGTGAAGACCACCTCGGAGTTTTGTTTTCAGACACCTGACTGCGAAAACTGCTAAACTTACTCTTCACAGCTCCAGCTTCCTGAATTCAGGAGTTTTGGCCAGTGTACCCCTTTGAAACAGTTGTCTTGACTCAACAAGACATTCCTTCCACTGTCATCCCAAATACTCACAATTTATTCCCATACACATTCCAGTTCTGATGAAGATAATGAGCAAGCTCCTCGAATTACATTGGTGTCCACAGTCCCTCCTCAGGGCTCACACCTTGGATCCAGTCGGTCTCCAGGGGGCTGCTGGCACCGGGTCTGGTTGTAAACCCAGACTCAACAACAGTTTGCGAGGAGAGGTCTTTAGCAGGATCCTCATTTTCCACAGGGCAGCCACCTCTGGAGAATCCATTACATGTTCTTCAGGAAAAGAGAAGAGAATCCATTCAGAAGTGGTGGAATAAGCTGCTTCTCCTAGAAATTTAGATATGACACATTGCAGAGTGTCACAAGAATGAGGATTTTACATTATATTTCCATCCCAATTTTCAACATCCCACTCCTCCCCAATGATATCCTAATACTAACTTAAGAGAACTGTATGGTTTAATCTTGCATTTAGATTCCCAAAGATCTCAACACTATGACTAGAGGAGATATGGGTTACTTTTTGGTTTCCTATTCAACGTTTGTCTGGGATTTAAAGCCATGTGTTCAACTATATATTTTTTCCCTCCTAAGTACTTCAACACTTTAGAAGCAATCACAAATACCCTCGATCATTATACTCTTTATTTCCGCTAAATTGTTTTTGGTTCGATGGCAACAGCTATTTGATCACCCTTGCCTTCGGAAAGCACTTTACTCTGGGTGACTAAAGGTCTTAAGTTTAGTAACTCCTTTGCCAAGACCTAACCGGTGCTATAAATGTCCTATTGATCCCCAGAAGCAGTGTCCTTAGTTCAGCCGAATCTTGTCAGATCAGTAAACCGATTCTACGTTTCTGTCCCTAAGGTCCTCTTGGCATGGAACCACATGGACACCAATATCTGTATCGTTTAACTTTTAGTCGTGGATACAGCAGAAGAGAGTGTCATGACATTAAAGGACTTAGATATCAGATCTGTGGCAAGAGCTGGGGAGATAAAGGCCCAGAAAGAAGGGGTCAGAGGATTAGAGAAAGGTTACTAATTGTTCACCTGAAGCGCTGGCACCATTGAACAGGTCAGAGCTTCCAGTGAAATTTAAAAATCCAAGTGAAACCCAGCAACCAAAGTCGACCTGTAGTCGAGCTTGTGGGGAGAGTGACAGGGGGGCATGTTCTTATGTGGGGACCCCCACTGCGGTTCTGCGTCTGGTAGAGGGCTGATGGCAGTTGGATCTGAGGTCTACAAAATAAGCCAGATGCAAACCAGAGGACATCAAAGGCTGGCTGGGCACGCTGAGCTGTTCAGAATTTGCACATGAGCATATCTGCTCAAGACGACCCGATATTAATGGTAGTTGCTGCATTTCTTCCTCTCAAATCTCTTGCAAGTTTCTCTTTTCCAGGCTTTCTGGAAGACACAGCTGCAGCTTAGCTAAGTTTCCACCTAAATCAAGTTAACCTGTAAACATCGAGCGCATTTATAATAATGTTTAGTTAAATCAATAGTCACTGTTTACCTTGGCAAGGCACAGTGGATACTGATCAGTGCCAAGTGAAGTCTTCTGTAGGCTGTACCTGACCAGCCAATAGTTCTCTCTCCAAGTTCTGAACTGTCTCAGAATCTATTGATTGTATTTTATTCTCCTGGAGATGCACATTCTGGAGACTTCTGACCTCCTGCTGCAAAATAGATTGCATTCTTTGTGTTTTATATCTGCTGAGTGTAGCTGTTGTTTCCTGGATTCTGACGCTTTGACCTTTGTTTGTTTAGTCTGTGTGGTTGGACGCCTGCTAGGTCAGTAGCTTCCCGAGGAAAGATGCAGGAGAGAGAGAGAAGAAAAGAGAGAGGAGGAGAAATAGATGATGCCTATCTGAAAAGTCTCTTTATTGTCACGCTGGATGGAGAATTTTACTGAATATAAAATTCTAGGTTGAAAGTAACTTTTTCTCACCATGCTACCAAATGTAAGCATATCATGTGTTCTGTCGCCAATAAGGCTATTGGGATGCCTGTTGCTATTCTATTTTCCATCCTGTTTTAGCTCTCCGAAAGTGCTTACAATCTTCCTCCTTTTGAAGTCTGAAATTTGACAAGGCGTGCCTGGATTTAAATACTTCTTCATTGTATGATAAATAGATACCTATTTACTGTATGAAATGCTCATCCAACTACTCAGTCAATCTGAAAAAGAACCAATTAATTTTTTCTCTCAAGCTAGTATTTTTAAATAGGAAATTCAGATTAAACTTTGTTGTCCACATGAAACAAACTCAATATTCATTCAAACCGATTTTTCCTTGTTTGATGCTTTGGAGACGATGCTCATATGATGATCATGGTTCCCAAACCTGCTCCTACCCTGGGCCGTGTTCATTACAATATGTAGTGTCTGCACAAGCTCTCTCTCTTTCTCACTCTGCTCATCCAAATCATTCTAGTCTGCGAAGGTCCAGTGCATTCCCCTTGTCCTCCGGGGGCATTTCTGAGCATTCAACTTGTTAATTCTCTCTTCTTCTCTGAACTTGTGAATCCCCTATTTTAGTAACTTTATATGAACAGGTAATGTTTTTTTGAATCCAGGATAGTTTGGTCACTCTAAGAACATTTCTGTGAATATTTCAGAAAGTTTTGTGATAGGTTATGATTTTTTTCATTTTCTTTTATTAAAGACTTTGTAAAAGTAGTTGTAGATTTACAATAAGATTGAGAGGAAGGTACAGAGATTTCCCATGGCCTTGCCTCAATAAATGTGTATTCTCCTCCATTACCAATGTCACCTATCAAAGTGGTCTCTCTATATATCTATATCTATATAACTATATACATATATACATATATATATTTATATTTATTTTTACAAAAGATGAACCTACATTGGGACATCATAATTACCCAAATTCATAGTCACCTTAGGGCTCACTTCTGGTTTTATACATTTGATAGGTTTGGGCAAACAAATGTATAATGACATGTCCATCGTTATGACATTATACAGAGTATTTTCACTGCCCTAAAAATCTCTGATCTGCTTATTCATTTCCCTGCACCCCCTTGGCAACCACTGATGTTTTTATTGTCTCCATAGTTTTGCCTTCTCCAGAATGTTACACAGTTGGAATTATACAGTGGGTAGCCTTTCAGATTGGCTTTTTTCACTTAGTAATGTGCAATTAAGGTTTCCCCTTGTCTTTTCATTGCTTCATAGCTCATTTCTATTTAGTGATGAAGTTTTCCATTGCCTGGATATGCCCGTTTATTTGTACAGGTTTTTTCTGTGGACATAAGTTTTTAACTCTTTGGGATAAATGTCTTGTATAACTGTTTAGTTTTATAAGATACTGCCAAACTATCTTCTAGTAGCAGTACAATCTTTTGTTATCACTAGGAATGTATGAAAGCTTCTGTTGCTCCATATTCATGTCTGCTTTTGGTGTTGTGAGATTTCTTAATTTGGGCCATTCTAATAGGCATGTAGTAACATCTCATTGTTGTTTTAAGTTGTATTTCCCTGATAACATGTGATGTGAAACATCTTTTCATACGCTTATTTGCCACCTATATATCTTCTTTGGTAAAATATTTTTTAAAGTCTTTGATCTATTTTTTAATGGAGCAGCTTTCTTATGAGTTACAAGGATTCTTTTTATATTTTTGTTAATGGTTCTTTATTAGATGTGTCTTCTGCAAATATATTCTCCCCATCTGTGGCACGTCTCTTTCTTTTGATCATTGTTTTATGTAGAGCAGAAGTTTTTAATGCTACTGAAGTCAGTTTATCAATTAGTTCTTTCTTGGATCATGCTTTTAGTGTTATATTTTAAAAGTCATCATCCATACTCAAGGTCATGCAGACTTTCTCCAACGTTATCTTCTAGATTTAGTCTTGCATTTAGGTGGCACATGTGAAGTCTTTTATTTTTCACATGTGAATGTCCAGTTGTTCCAGCACCGTTTGTTGAAAAGACTATCTTTGCTCCACTGTATTACCTGTCCTCCTTTGTCAAAGATCACTTGACTATATTTATGTGGGTCTCTTAAAAGCTATTAAATGTTTTTGACCTCTAGAATTTCTTCTTGATTTTTTCCTTAGAATTTATATCTTTCCACTTAACTATCTGTTATTTCAGGTTGTCTACTTTTTCCACTATCAAGCATAGTTTTTATACATTAGTAGTCTAATAATTGTAACATGCCTGTCACATCTGACTCTAGTTCTGATGCTTGTTCAATCCCTCTGAAGTTTGCTTTTTGCTTTTTCTATGCCTTGTCATATTCTGTTGGAAGGTAGACAGGATGGACTGGTAAGAGGCACTGTCATAAGTAGGTCTTCAATGCAGTGGGGGAGAGGGGGCATTCTATGGCCCCATGATTAGGACCCGGTCTTGAGATGAGCCTGCAGCCCAAGAAGCGAATTTCTCCAGTACTCCTCTCAGTCTCCCCCTCCCTCCCAACGAGCTGTCTGCAAGGGCTGAGGTTGTGTGCTTTTCTTTTTCTTCTTCCATGTGGAAGGCTAGAGGTGTTGAGTTGGGTAGTTCTCTCCCCTCATGTACAAAGTTCGAGCTGATTGTAGTTGGGCAGGTTAGTCCCCAGATAAACCCCCAGCAGGCTAGGCTCCAGGAAAATAGTTTCTCCTCAGAGCAAGTCTTGTTAAGAATTGGACAGAACGTTCGGAGGTGTTTCAAAATGATTCCTCTTCATCTCCTCTGCCCTGCCCCAACCCCATTAGAAGCGAGAGAGAATTTTTCTCTGACATCTGTGAGGGCCTGACAGAGCTCTTAATGGGTAAAACTCACAATAGTGTGGAGACTCCCATTACTAGATTTCCTCTGGGGTTTTTAACTCTCTGAGTTGCCTACACTGAGCCTCCCTCAATTTGTCAGTAATAGTTCATGTTTTCCTGCCCGACCCCTGGTTCCTACACAGGTATCTGTTCCAGTAAGCTCTTCTTTCTCTGTGTCTGCCTGTGTGTGTCCAATTTGGGGGACAGTGGTTTGCTCTCAGACACCACTTCTCTGCCACATCTAAGAAAAGTTATTGATGTTTCAGTTTGTTTAGCTTTATACTTGTGCTTAGGGCAGAGTGGCAAATCTTCCTCTTGCTGCACCAGAAACCAAAAGTCCATAATAACCTGGTACCTTTCATTTTTATAAAAATTTAAAAGGCTTTTTCAAAGCTTTTCCAATTAGAACAATCTTCAGCAATCTTGTGTCCACAAAAAAGAAAACAAAAACAAAAAAAAACACATTTGCTTCAAACTTTTCTATTAAAAACATAACTATTTTAAATGACTCAAAAATATCCTTGATATAGACAGGAAAACAGTTTTTTAATGCTAATAAAAATCTTATTAGAATATGAAACTTTTACTTGCTCATGAGGATGTAATAAATTTTTGCTCCAATGAAAGAAGCTTAAATCAATTTTGGTGTTCTCATTGAGCTGCAAACATTGTTACTTTTGCTTCAGCATAATATAGAAGCCATAAGCCCTGCTTAAATGTGCAGAAGACACTCAACTTCTATTAGGTTTTTTGAGCCAGATTAGACTTTATAAATTACCCCATTATACCTTATAACTACATTTTAATTTAAATGTACTTTTAAACATAACTTTAATCTCCTTACTAGCTGACCAAAGTAGTTACATTTATAAAGTAATAGAATGTTTTAAAAACCTCTTTAAAATGGTTAGAGTCTTCATTCTACTTCTGTTATTTTTTTTTTTAAAGATTTTATTTATTCATTTTAGAGAGGGAAGGGAGGGAGATAGAGAGAGAGAGAGAGGGAGAGAGAGAGAGAGAAACATCAATGTGCGGTTGCTGGGGGTTATGGCCTGCAACCCAGGAATGTACCCTGGCTGGGAAGCGAACCTGGGACACTTTGGTTCCCAGCCCGCGCTCAATCCACTGAGCTACGCCAGCCAGGGCTTACTTCTGTTATTTTTAAGCTTACTTAACTCCATTATAAGTTTATGAAATTTTAAGTAGTGGAACATTTTGTAATTACAAAATTTCCAGCCCTCACTTCTAGGTACATTTCAAAAAGATTTCATGAACTAACAGATTGGGTTCCAAGCAAAGATCTTTGATAGGACAAATAACGAAAGCAGGTATGCACAAAATCTGAAAGTTCATGGACAAAGA
Organism: Phyllostomus discolor; assembly: GCF_004126475.2. Taxonomy (NCBI): domain Eukaryota; kingdom Metazoa; phylum Chordata; class Mammalia; order Chiroptera; family Phyllostomidae; genus Phyllostomus; species Phyllostomus discolor. The sequence goes on from NC_040907.2 coordinate 159,308,770, forward strand.
GGTTCAGTTGATCTTATTTTCTGTATGTTGGGGGTGTGGAGTGGAGCAAAAGATAAGAATTTCTAATCTACACACAGTACATTGGAGGAAAATAAATCTGAGTTTTGTATTATAAGCTTCCTGATTTTCATATTCAGGGTAATTTTTCACTTCCAGTGCCTTCATTTGATGGACTGGACAGTGTAATATTGAAGAGAGAGGATGATTATTTTCTGGGTAAAAGATACATGAATAGAGCATCAGACTTATTGATCTTATCCTGCAGAATATAAACAGATTAATTCCCTCAAAGACTGCGCTGAGCAAGGATCAGACCAAGTTTTCCTGGAAAAACAAAGCTCTCATCCCTCAGATAAAGCTATATTCCCTTTTTATATAAAAATAGAACACTATTCCAAATGTTATGTGAGAAAAGACAACAGAAACAATTACAAGAGGATAAATGATGAGAATTAATTTGGATACTAGGTCAGGCCTAGAAAGAGTGAAATGAGTAAAAATCAGATGGAAAATGATATCAGGCAGTTAATGAACACTTACTTCATATGTGTCTGTGGCTGTTCCGTGTGGTTTACACACTCTAATTTATTCAGTCCTCAAAGAAGCCCAGTGAGGGGTACTCTTAAAAACACAAGGAAAAACCAAACAGAAAGAACAGAAGTGGAAATTGGGGCACTTCGAAGAGCGTTTAAGAGACCTGCCCATGCTATAGGGCTAAGTAATGAGCAAAGAAGGTTTGAAAGCAAACGCTCGTACTAGTGTTTTCTAATGTTTTGGTTTCTGATTGAGTGTAATTTATTGTTAAGGTTTTGATTTCACCTGCTACTCTGAATAACAGTTGCTAGACTAACTCTGTGATATAAACAAAAAGAAAACTGCAGAGATATATGAAAATGATCCAACAACATTGTTAGAAATGCACAAGAGATAGAGGTGGGAGGAACCGGATGATCTGATCCAGGTGCCTTCATTTGATGCTGTGCTTACCTGTGGGCTGAGTCTGGATTGACTGCAGCCCTGGGAGAGAAGGTAGGAACAGGGTTTTTAAAAGAAAAAGCACAGGGTTTGTGGGGGCGGTAGGGGAGGGGTTAGTCTCTCGTTCTTACGGGTGTTTGCCTCGGGGTTTCAGGATGTGAGTCAGGACAATGGGTTAGGTAAAGGGCTGGGCTGTTTGCAGGTGCAGGAAGGTCAATCTGACACTGGCCATAGTGGCTGGCACCAGATGTCTGTTGTGCAAAGTGGGAGAGAGCATCCATTAAGCCACAGGCTCTCAAGTGAGTTGGGATAACTGAGTCATGAGCAGTCTGGCGGGTTGGGAAACTGGCCTGACCCTTTCACACGTATTTTTAGATGTTGGATAATGGGAAGTAAAGCAATATAGTGCTGAGAAATGGAAACCAAATACAATTAGCCCCATGACCATTCTTGCTTCCTGCCTGGGAACATTTTCTGAACTCTGAACCAAGGAGACAAGGAAAGAGAAACCAAGCAGAACATAAAGTTCTCATGGGGCTGCAGAGCTGGGAACCAAAGGCCGAGGAGACAGAGGGGGCTGGAACTTGTGCAGTGGTACAACAGAAGGGAGAGCTATTCAGAAAAAGAGCTGCAGGAAGCTGCATAATTGTCCTGTGAGTCTTCCTATTGGAAAACCATGCATCTGGGGCTTTGACTCAAGGCAATAAAAAGTAGTCCATTAAATCCTCTAACCCACTGTTAGGTTTCCCATTAAGTAGATATTCAGACTCAAGTGACAGAAGAAGAATTAGCTAGTTGCAGGTCTTCTAAAATCATTAATAACTGATAGATCCAGGGAAATCTTTGGTTCTTTTTTTTACCTTAAATTTACTGGTGTTTATATTGTCTCAATTTCTTTTTAACTTTTAGATTCACCTCTCAGATCTTCCTTCTTTACTCTTCCTCAGATCCCAGGGCTCTGTGCACAATACAGTGACTGTTGTTATTATTATTTCATCAAGCCTACCTGCCTCATCGAGTAGCATGTGGAGATATCACAAGTGGACATTTACTGGAGAATACTGAGAGGCTGCCGCAAGTACAAACCAGACTCTATCCTTAATTAGCCCGGCTAAACCCTCAGCAAAAACAAAAGCCAAGTTAATGAAGCCCTGGTACCTCAAAACACAGAAAAAAACCAGACAGACAAAACCTAAGACTAATAAAAAAGCACAGAAACATTGTGAAAATAAATTGAGTTACATGCATCCAGAAATAAATATTCTTGTTAGTCCCCCGTAGTCATCCCTGACCCCTTAAAGAAACAACGAGTTCCAAATAATCCCTTTACAGAGATCCAAGAAGTAGACAGAAATCCCTTGTACTATCAGGAAAAAAAATCCCCGAGTATGTAAAGTCAAACATCCCTTTCCTAGGTGTGCTACCAGCCATTCCGTAAACATCTCTGATTTCTTTCAGTAAGGAATGTTATTTCAAGGCTAAACTGTGGTTGATAGGAATGCATATTGGTGCTGAGTGGTCACTGGTTTTAGTTATTTGTAGTGGATAAAACTAGAAGAGTGAAAGATACATATATACAAGCACACTTGCATAGATATAGAGGATTAGTGACATAAGTTCATATTGATACTTTTGATTTAGTTTCAAATCAATATAATTTTTAATTTCCCTCCTCTTGTATTGGATCTCTTTTTTTCCACGTCATTGTATGCCTGGTTCTCAAGGTCATAGTAAATGTGAGAATTAGACTATCTCATAAATCATTTATTTTTAACAAATGTTACACATATTGCCATAATACTAATATAAACATCAATATAATGCCTAAAAAATATATAAACATCAATATAATTCCTAAAAAGATAACTTTACATTTGTTCCTCCTCATCTCCTCATACATATCAAATTGTCAGTACATGTCGCCATATGTACTACAACATACTCTTACCCCTTCTAACTTTTACTTCCGTAGGAAAAGATACAGGTTCCAGCACAAATAATGCCCCTTTTTTATTATAAACTCATAAGCATATAATTCTGTAAAAGAACAATACCACACTCAAGCACACCATATGACACTTTAGGTGAAATGTTCCAATTAAAGCTATAAACTATTACACCCATAGTATTACCCTACCAACCACACTCAAGCAGGTGTTACTTCTGCCTGACCCTGTATTTTATGCCTGTCACCCACCAGTCCTGAGGTGATGGTCTCCCTGCTCGTTTTAGTGGGCTGAAGATCATTGCCCGGCAGGTTCATCAAGAAAGGCTCATAGAAGACATAGATCTAGGTATGGATATAGCTGTAGATGGATACACACACACATTCTTATTTAAAACGGATACACACACACATTCTTATTTAAAACAGATATGTACTCTTATTTCCTGCTGTTAATACAGCTTGTTCATGGCTTTCAGTAATGAAAATCTGTTTTGCTAGATGTCAAATTCTTGGCTCACAGTTTCTACTCTTGGCAATCTTAGCTATGTTATTGATTTCTTTTAACATAAAGCAGCACCATAAGAAAGTGATAATAATTGCATTTTTTCTTTGAAAAACTAGATCAAGTGACTTATAAAGTTTGAAAAAAATTTTTCTCTGAAGCATAGTAATTATACTGAAACATGTCTTAGTGATAGCCATTTGGGGTATTTCGAGTATTTGGCGTGTCTTCAATGTGTAGTTTCCAATAATTTTCCCCCGACACAGGAAATTGGCCTTGACTTTTCTCTTCCCTTGGTCTGCTTTCTTCTTAGGATCTTCAGTTATACTTATGGTGGGTCTTCTATGCCTGTCTTCAACGTTTATCACTTTGTCTCATATCCCTGTCTTCTTCTTCACTTCATTTTGATTAATTTTTCATTTGCTTCTTTTCAAAATTCTCTGAGAAATATCAGCTTATTATTTCTCTTGCTCCTTCTTCATCTCTCTTTATTTCAGAAAATATTTTTAGTTTTTACTAATTTTTTCCTCATTCTTTTCTGAATTTTTCCGAGTTCACTATATCGATTTTTCATGCACTCTATAATTTGGATATTTTTAACAGAGTCTGAATTTATAGTTACAGTTTTTACAGGATTTGTCAGTTAAGCTTTTCTAATCTGTTTTTTCATATAATTTGTATGAGAGTTGATCTTGATACTTCTTTTTTTTCATGCAGTGTTAGCTTTTCTAAACTTTTAGAAATAAGCCTGGTTTAGGGAAGCTTCCCTCCCTATTCCAGAGTTCCCACTTATATTTAGAGCCAAAACATTGTGGGGGGCGGGGTGGTGAGGGGTCGGGCACTTTCCGTTCATCTAAGTGGATCTTTTATTTCCTTTGTTTGTGTTGTCCCTAATCTGCTCAATTTTGACTCCAATCTCTCCTTCCTGTAGGGCCACCACCTAGAAGTCAATTTTAAGAATGCTTAAAGCGCTTTAGGAGATCTTTCTCTGGCAGGCCCCTTGCCCTCAGGCGGTATTAGAGAAGGGGCCACCTTACCTAGTTTCATTTGCTCTTTTTAAGTAGGCCTGCTTTGCTCTCCACTGATCTCTGTTGGAGTTTGGGGGTGCCCCTAGTGTCATGGTAGTTAATGACAATCCCAGGTTTCTTTCTTCTTCCTCACCTGCAGGCACTCTTCCCCAAGGCCGACTGTGATTAACACTTGCCTTTGGAGGGTTGTTATGGTTACCTTATCACCTAGTTTGCTAGTAAATGTTATCCCTGGGGTTTTGTTTTTCCTCTGAGGTTTGGCACACAGATTCAGGGAGATTTAAATATCATTCATTGCCACATTTCCAGACTCCTTACCATTAGTTTTGAAGTCCCCACCCAACCTTCCTTTTAAATGATAGTTGTTGTAATAAACCTTTTGTTCTAGAGTAGCTTTTGATTTACAGAGATTCATAAAGATAGTTCAGTGAGTTCCCATATTCAGTGAGTTTTTCAAACAAATTGAAATGGGTCGTCTGCAGCTGGATAAGTTTGGACATTTGTATACCACCCAAAGGACTGATTTCCACCTTGCTGGCACACTCTCCCGTGCCCGCTTGCTCACTCTGATGAAGCATGTTGCCACTGGGGAAGTGCTCTGTGGAGAGACAGATCCACAAGGCCACTGAATCTCCCCAGCAACCGCCTGAGTGAGCTAGGAAGTGGATCCTTCCCAGTCAAGCCTTGCAGTTACTATAACTTTGTGGAAGCATCAAGCTTAAGGACCCAGCTAAGCCATACCTAGATCCTGACCCACAGAAACTGTAAAATGATAAGTGTTGTTGTATTAAGCCCCTGCGTTTTGCAGCAGTTTGTTATGTAGTAGTAGATAGCCAATACAGGGAGCCAGGCACTGGGCTAACAGCTGGGGATACAGTAGTAATTGCCAGGGTCCCTGCCCTCAGGACACTTCCAGTCCTAGACTGCCAGTGTCTCAGCAGGAGACCATGGCTCAGGGCTCTCCAGTTTTCTCTCAATGATGAAACCCCACTGTTCCTCCGATCACAAAGGAGCTAAATGGGAGGATGGGGCATTTTCTTACGAGAGGCCTGCATCTCTCAAGTAGTCTGGAAGAAAAGTTTCTACCGGCATTCACCTGCCTGTTTGACATCCCCATCCTGGTTAATATTCATAGAAACTTGCAGGAATCTCTCTGTTAATACCCAGATTTGAAATCTCAGAGCCAACTGCTATTGCTCTGGGCGTGATTTGCATGCATGAATATGCAGCGGCACGAGCCCCTGGCCTGGGATTTCTGCCCTGTGTTGGCATCGGTGTTGGTGTATGCCTGTGAGTTTTCTCTTCCTGAGCTGAATAGAAGCCAGAGCGGAAGAGCAGAGGATAGCAGACCTCCTTCCATTATCTTGCCACTGCAGAAGTTCATACTAGTCCCTGTCCTGTTTCCACTTCTAGCTAGAGTCCGGGAAAGTTAATTAATATGATTTTGTAGCTTCCTCCAGCCCTAAGGTTTGAGAGATGGCGAGTAAACTATTTCACTGTAGCCAATTGTTCTACTACTCCAGGGGTGGGGAGAGCAAACTCTGAAATATATGATCTTTAAAAGACAAATAGCTCATTTCCAAACACTTAAGAAAGGTACAGTGTAATATTTAATATTTTCCATTAATATTTTTATATAATGAGTATTTATCATATAGATAAGAATCCTTTGACATAAATTAAGAAGACTGCCTCAGGCCAATTTTGATTTTTTAAAAGAAAGACTCTCGTTTCTCAGCAGAGAGTACGAGCCAAAATGGTGCTGCTGGAAATCACCGCTACCTTTCTCATGATCACTAGCTCCATCTTCCTCCTGGATTCCTTCCGTGGGCCCAAATGATCTGGAGTAGAATGGGTGCCTATGTGGAGAAAGAAGTAGAAATCACAGCCCAGGCTGGGTTTGGTGCCAGCTAAGCTCCATCACTGGAAAATGAGGGATAGTTTCTGATGCAGCCCCCAGCTTGTGGGGTCTGCCACATTGTGGATGAGACATGAGAAATTCACATGGACTACCCAGTCCTGTGGAGGAAAAGGGACAACGTGGCTTTTCTCTCAAGAAGGGAAAAAAACTCGGCCCTTGCCTTAACTAGCCTTTATTGCTTTTCTCAGCACATTGCATGATGGTGCTCATTTACTATGCACAGGTTCGCTTTAGGTGGTTACCTTTTACAGAATACAAAGGAGAGGATGCCGCTAATCACATCACAGAAGAAGGATATTTGCAAATGCAAAGGGAAAAGTGGTTGGACTGGTTACACTCCATACTTGGAAGGTTTAGCACAGATTTTAGGAAGTTACTTTAAAGATATACAGTAAATGTTTGCTGCCTCAATTCATAGCTTTTCTCTCAGTCTTCTTAATTTATGTCAAAGGTGAGCGAGTTTTCGCAAAAGCAAGTCTCAGAGCAGTCTAGGTACAGCCCACGGGAGAACCTATCTGTGGGCGTGGGTCCTGTGCATCTGAGTGGCAGCTGGGCCCACGCCATACAGAAAGGTCTCCTATAAGTTTCCTCCCAGGTCCTTGTCCTCAGCGCCACTGCCTGGGCCATTTGGCCACAGACAGAGCAGGCCGGGTGGGCAGTGTGTCTCCACTCTTTTAAACTAAATTTACAGTCAGTGGGACATTGCTTTAAAAATGTCACAGGACCTTTAAAAGGACAGTATATATTGGGTGACACAGAAAGATCATTGCTGTCAGACAGGATGAGGAGAGTAAAGACTCAACCCAAAAATGATCCGAGAAAGGGAATCGGCATTCACAGAGCACCCGCTGGCCACAGACCTCCTGTAGGAGCAACAGGGAAACATAGTGGTTAAGAACAAGGCTCAAGAGTCAGAACTCCTAGAACGGAGTCCCAGGCTGACCAACCAGTAGCTGGGTGACCACGGCAAATAAGCCTGGGTTTGCTCCTCTGTAAAACAGTGCAAGTACTGGTGGCTGCTTGATAGGGTCACTGTAAATTATAATTTGAATGATTTAAATAGGAAAAGTGGTGGAGAACCCTCACGGATTTGCTCAGTTTACTCACACTAACGGGAGACGGCAACATCTCCATCCTTGAGTTTGAGGAAGCACATCTCTTCCCCAGGGTTAGCTGCCTTACACCGAAGGTTTGAACAAAGAAATGATGGCTTCCTCATCTGACTGCAGAACATTCCAATCTGAATTAATATTTTTTCTTTTTAAACACATACCCAATAAAGTCTATTCACTGATAGGAGCTCCCTTAATGTGATCAAGCTCTAAATGCATGATCCAAGGCTTACGCCTCTGCAGCATGCAACCCTGTATTGAGACAGACTAAGCTGGGGGAAAAGAAGCTTCCTTGACTTTACTTAATACACCAGTAATTTTCTATCACCAACATTTATTACTGATTTTTATAGGTATGAAAATGAGTTTTAGAAAGAAAAATTCCCCAGTCGTTTTGCTACTAGGTGTCAAACATAACTATTTAACCCTCATGATGTACCTTACTTCATAAATATAACCCCATGGATACCTGCAAGGTGAGGCATTCGAGAGGAAAGGAAGGCAAACAGCCATCATGCGCTGTCTCCAAAGGGGAGATAAGGAGGTGACTTCTGAATTACCTCTGGCAGTGCTAAATGCCACATCTTTCTCTTCTCGTTGCTGCTAGGACACAAAGAAGGGAAAGTTCTCTGATAAGGAATGCAGGTGCCCTCTGAGCCCTGGGCACCTTCTGACATTGGTTTGTCTGCTCCCTCGATCTAAGAGGGCTGGGCCTGAGGCGGGGTACGTCTTGATAATGAGGTGTTAGTCAAGTATGCACTTGTCCAATATCCCTAGATACGTGAGTTCAGCTTCGGGAGGACAATCGGCTTTCCCTGAAATCGAGGGGCAGACAGCAGACAGATTCTCTGGAAGGGGTGTGAAAGGCTCAGTTCCTTCAAGCAGGCCCCAGTACGCACAAAAGCACCTATTTCGCAGCCTCTTCCTACTGAGATTCCCTGTTGACCTGGAGATCAGAGCCTGACCTTGCAAACACCTCAAGCCGCTTCTTGACAGATTTTGCTCACTGGCGTTTTATGTGTATTTTTTCCTAGTTTGCACATTCTGAAAGCTGATGAAAAAAATAAAGGAAAAGGTCTTGCTCCTACATTTGTCCTGTATCCATTCAGTTTATTATTTTTTTTCCATAGCTTAACCACTGCTGTTACTTTCTCCCTACCCTTCTGAAGTTTCTTTGTGCAAATGCAAACACAGATACAGATCTTCCTTTTCCATTAAAGGTAGCACTCAAGGTGACACTGCACCTTACTCTTTCATCTATTTATCTTAGAGAATTTGCATATTTCTGAATCAGAGATTGAGCCAACAGTTTTTGTTCTCTCATCTCTCCCCTCACTTTTCAGTAGCTGTAAGTAAGGTTACTCCCAGCTCTTTGCTTTTTCTGGCCAGAAAAATGTGTTTGTTTTGATTGAGGCTTTATTGTCTCCATCACGCCAGCTGCGAGCCACTCTTAGGTGAAGAGACAAAAAAATTGGAAACTCACTATTTAAGGACAATTTCATTCATGTCACGCCTCCCCACTCCAATACCTGTTTAAACTGCTTCGTTGTGTCACTTTCCTGTGTGTGTCGACTTTTTTGTTGTTGTTGTTGTTCAGAATTTATAGTTCTTATCTTCAGGAGGATAAGTCCAAAGGAATTTACTCAACTGAATCAGAAAAGGGGTTTTCCTTTTATATGTGTGTGTGTGTGTGTATACATGTATATATCTGTGTGTGTGTATATTTTTTATATTACCATATATACAATTATAAGCTACAGACAACTTGGCAAAATGTGAACAGTCCCTCTCTTTCTTGCTCCCTGGCTGGAGTTGAGTTGCAAGCCCCAGATCCATTTTTTTAAAGACAGCCTGGATTGGATGTCATCTGTAATCCAAAGGGCTCTGGAATCCCCCATTCTCCCAGGAAGGGCAGCTCATCTGTGGCAGAGGAAATAAATATATATGGATCCTTAGTTGCTAAAGGAAACATGTCAAGTCTGAATTAAGAGGTCACAGCATCAAACACAATCATAACTGGTGCTCACCCCAGAAATCATGAGCAAGGTGGCAGGATTACAAAGTCCAGCCTGCGGGAACAAAGGGTGAAGGTGTACGGGTGCTGGACAGGATGTGCAAAGCATTACAGGTAGCCCTCTACTCTCTCCCTGGACCATAATTAAAAATGCCATGTAAAACTCTTTAGAATTTAACACAGGTCATTCATTCACACTTTTTAAAATTTTAAACTTACATATTTAAAAAGTATGTTAGTGGCTGGATATTTTCTAGAGTTTTCTAGAAGCAAAAAGATAGGCAAGGATGTTGGGTATCCGGGCAGTACTCTGGGGTCTCTTTTGGACACCTTGTGCACCTGCCTTTCCACCCAACTCCCAAAGCACATTCTGGTGCTAACCGTGATGGTGGGGGTCACTTCAAGGTTCTCACTCTCACATTTCCTAACTAGGAGGAAGAAATATTATGGTCTTTGGCATAATCTTGCCTAGCTACATGATGTGTAAAATTGTTATATTTTTCATTGAACTTATAAAGTCCCTAGCTGCCTGCTGGTACTTTCATTACCATGAGCGTAGAGTAGCTGAGTCCTGTTTCTACAAGATGTTAGAGACGAGATTCAGTTTCCCTGGTGCATCTTTCTCCCAATACATATATTTATATTCTCTCTCACACACACAAAAATCTCTTTAAGATAAAAGAAGGTCATCCTTGTATCATAGTTCAGAAGTAACGACAGATTCCTAAGCAAACATTGGTGTAGTTACTTGATTTCAAGTATTCTCAATTTGTCACAACACAATTTAATCGTATTATTTCCCTCAGATACACAAGCACGGTTGACATTTCCCCACTACCTCCAAAATCCTTAGCAAAGCCGTAAAGATATGAGTTAGCCCTATCATTCAAATAAAAAAAAAATGTAGAAAAGAGATAAATGCATATTTATAGGGCTAGGTAATTTATTACACATCCAAACAATAGAATTCTATATCTTCTTTTTAAAAATGAAGACTCGTTCTCCATATCGTTATGAAGTTATCCCTAAGATATATTGTTAACTGAAAAAACAATCAATATGCAGGTCTCTGGAAAGGTGGGGGGATATCTGCCGAAGGATACAAAAGAAACCAATTACAATGGTTTCCTCAAAGGAAGAAAGCTGGATAGCCGAAACTGGAGGCAAGTGATGAGTGGCAGAACTTTTGCTTTGTAATGTCAGTACCTATTAAATCTTGAACACTGCACATGCATTAGCTGTTCAAAAATAAACATCACGAGATTTAATTAAATAGAATTTCAACAATTGAATTAAATATGAATCATCGTCTCCTTGTATTATCATGTCAGAATTATGCTTCTAAAGAGTGGGTCCTTGGAGGGAGTCTCAGAAGAGGCTGAAATGCAAGAGCAGGGAATGCTTGCGGGACTGCCAGCCAGCCCAGATAGTAGAGAACATATGTAGAGAGAAGACAGCAGAAGTCCCCTTGGTGGGAAACTTCCTACAATTGAAAGAATCGGGAATTTACTCCATACACACATTCCTTTTAATGATAACTTACTTCAAAGAAGAAATAATGAAGATAAAGGCAGTGTTAAAAATTAGTTTAACCTATGCTTTTAACAGACAATCAGGCTCTTTTATTATTCTTTCAAATATGCTTTAACTATGGTAGGACAGCCAGTAACGAAGCTATTGAGAAAGCATATTCTGTCTGTGAACATTTACATCAATGCTTGCTCACTAACTTTTCAAAACTTTTTCTTTAATTATTGCCTTGATCTCTGTCAATACAAGTGAATAGAAATACTACTCAGCCATAAAAAAACACTAAAATATTGTCATTTGTGAGAGCATTGATAGACCTAGATGGTATTATGCTAAGTGATATAAGTCAGACAAAAAGAAAGAAAGTATATGATTTCATTCATATGTGGAATATAAAATGAAAAACAAACTTGTAGACAAAGACAACTGATTGGTGGTCATCAGAAGAGAAGGGAGTGGAGGAGAGAGTGAAATGAAAAAAGAGGATACAACGTATGGTCATAGACAGAAACTAGACTTTTGGGGGTGAGTACGCTATAGGTATACTAATATCGATTATAATGTTGTACATCTGAAATTCATATAATGTTAACCAATGTTTACTCAATCAAAAAGTGAAAAAGAACAAAGAAACAATGTATCTGTGTATCTTAGTTGTGCCAGAAAATTGATAAAATTCATATCTCTCAGAAAATGTAAAGGGCAATCTTCGAATTTCACTTCTGAGAGATTTTCTTAAACTGTTTAATTTTCATATCCCAGGAAAGAATTTATTTCTTATATGAACTGAATTTCTAAAAGTTGCAAAGAACTAAATCAAGATTAAATTACTTATTCCAATGCATAAGAATATGATTTCAAATTTACTCTAAGTAGTCCCTACTCAGAAAGTCATTTCAAAGGAATAATTTAATCTCCGCCTAAACATTCTTAAAGAGAAGTATGATACTGGTGCTTTGTGTCATATAAAATTACAACCACCTCACTGTAGAGATGTATTTGAGCTGAAATACTTGCTCCAGAAAATGCCAGTTATTATGGAGGTAAAACAGGGTACAACTTGAATATTCAAATCAGCTAACAAAACATATTATTTTTAAAACCAATGAAAAGAATGGCTGAGAACTCAATATGAACTGAGCTTTGGGTTTCACACAGATTATCTTATGAATTATCCTGTTTGGGGGATAATTATTTTATCCCTAATAACATTTTTATTTTTGATAGCCTGAACACGCTGAAAATCCTTGGCCTCTTCAAACTGTCTGCCCTAGACACACTTAAAAATCCTGTAAGTGGCCAGCCCCCAGTTAATTTCTAGGAGTGACAGAAATGCTTCATTCTTTCTCCTGTGTAGAAAAGACAGAAACCATCACTATGTCCCCTACACGAGTCAGTCTGTAAAGGCCTGTGGGCTTTCTGGGAGAGTCCACTCTTCTGGTCAGCAGTGTGGAGCTCATCGGATGAGAGCAATGACTGCGTGACCTGGGAGGGGAAACAGGGATGGCAGCAGGATGTTTTCCCACGAGTCTCAGAGTGACAAGAAGGATGCAGTAGCTATTGCCTGCTATTGACCTTTAAAAGGAACAGCTAGCCGAATGATTCAAGATGCTGTACTGACCCCTAAAAGATGTATGCCCTCCACCAAGCAAACCTATTTCTAGGAAGTGACCTCGTGCTGAGTGCCAATTGCACCTGCCACGGCTCCCGAGATTTCTTACAGTTTTTCACACCCAAAATCAGCCCATTGGCTTTGATGAGGTTGTTGGGCTTCTTTATGTTTTGTTTTCGTAGCCCTCAGATGGGGTCAGAGACTTTTAAGGAATCGTCTTCCTCCTCTTGCTGAAGTCATGACGTCACTGAGTAGAGCAGACTGAATCGGGGTGAGCGGCCGCAGAGACGGGTCCCGCTCATCCCTCCCAAAGTCACGACTTCGGAAAAAAGAAAACACGAAAAGTGCTGAAAAATGACTTCTGTTTCTAGACCAGAAAACTGTGGAGTGTCTGAAAGATATATGACAGAGGAAATCAGAAAAAGAACTAGAGAAACTGTGCAGAAAAACAAAACAGAAAGAGGATGTCTCCGGACCGACCAAATGACCAGGATTCGCCAGGTAAAGCAGTCCCCAGAGACACCCCAGAGCACAAATGGTCAGACATTTGAATAAATAAAATCACGCCTCAGATAAAGAGATTATTGACTGCATCCAACTAAAGGAGCAGATGTTAGAGCGTATATTCCTTATAAGTAAGAAATGAGGGAATTAATTGATAAAAGCCATAAAAATGTAAAACAAAATTAAGCCAATGCCCCAGGAAGGATTGGCTGGCATTCAAAGTGTGTTACAGGTAGGCTGCAAATCGGTCTTATTGCTGCTTAAAAGCCAAAGCAAAGAGTAACAGATGATTAGTTACAAAATTGTATACCGTTTACAACCCAATAAAACAAACGATCGACGAGGAAAAATGGCAGCACATTTCATAGTTAAGAACTGCAAGAAAATTCTTCTATGGTTTTCATGAAAATAATATGCTCATTAGCATCTCTATAATAAATGAAATAACTGCACTCGTAGGAAGATTTGTTAGCCCATCCCTCAAGCATTACTATGATTTTTGAAAGCACTTATCCTCCCTCTCCAATTTGCCAGGGGCTGTGGGATTCTTGATTTTATAATACACAGTTGTGGAGAAGGAGATCCCAGTGGCTTCCCTGGGAACGTACAGTATAACTCTACTTAAAATGACATTCACGCTGAGATTAGCCCATCGGACTCTCATTGCCTGGGGCTTCCTGGAGAACCCAAGTGATGCCTTTTAACTGTCACCGGGGATTCCAGGTCTGAGATGACGCCTTCAAAGGAATAACCAGAAGTGTACCTGCCTGCAGCCTTTCATAGAACAAAGAACATTTATGTAGAAGGGAGATGAAAGAGGGAGAAAACAGTGTTGCAGCATATGAATCCTGGAGCTCCCCCTTGCCCAGGATTACTTAGACAACAGAAGGAATTGTCTTTAAAGTTGTGGCGCTGTAATGAAATGTAACTGGGCTTGCTATCACTAATTTGCTCTTGAATTATTTATACACTATTTGCAAATAAAAGGGAAATCAGCCAAAGGGAAAACACAAGCAAGCTATGGTTTTATTTGAATACTGACAGCTTTTATTAAAAGTAAAATTAAACTATGACAAATTGATCTCTTTGCTAGGGCGACTCTGAGGAACAGATAAGTAGAGAAAAAAGGAAACGCTACAGGTAAATTTTTATTGGTTTTACTCTCAAAAGCTGGGTGTTATAGATGTTAGCTGCCCCAGTCTCCCTCTGCCCTCACCCCCAAAGCCCTGTTGAAAACAAGAAGAGAATTCAAACCTCTGTAATTAATGTAATCACTACCTGTGGACTCAGCTCTAGTGCATGCAGGAGGCTCAATCAAATATGCCCGAAGCAAGAAAGAGAAAGCCCGGACTGGTATACAGAAACCGACCAGTGTCATCACCCCCTGTATCAAAATGGCCATCACAGAGAAGCTTCATTCTGGTTCCTATATTCATAGAGATTTAATCCAGAAACCACAGGAAAAGCTCATTAGTAAAAGGAAAGAAGCAGTATGGATCTGAATAATGAGTCCATTTGCAGCAAAGCATCAGTTGGTGGCTGGCAATTCAGAAAGGAGAATTCACCTCTGTAGAAGGAGGTGATGGCAAGGACGAGGGAGCATGTCAGGATCAGCCAAGTACACCAGGGTTCAGTGCCAGACTTTGTTTTCAGTCAGAAGTCCATGTCCAGGTGAGAGAACCAAGAGAAAGAGCACCAGTCCTATAGACCAAACTGATAAGGCAGGAAGCTGGTGATGACTTGATTGGCAGGACATAATCTACCACACAATAAGCAAAATTGATGCCAGATGTATGGCACCAAGACACATCCCATGATTTGGTGTGTTGGGAAACTACTGGTGAATGTCCTCTCTTGAGCACGAATGTCTCAGGAAGTAGTCAGGGCATGACTACTGACTACTGACTACCTGAAGGTAGAAAATCTCAGTAATTCTAGCTCAGGGAGGACAGTAGAGTAGGGTCTATGTGCTACTCCTTCACAGAGCAGACACCAAGAGCAGAAGAGGCAGGTAAGGATTTTGGAAGGGAAATGGGGAGGGAGCCAGGGAAACCTGGGGTTGTGACTCTTTCCCCCAAGTGAAGGAGAGAGAAGCTTGGTGGATGCAGCCTAGGGAGTCCCAGGAATGTCCGTCAAGGCCATCTGTGAGTCCGTGAGCCAGAGGTCCGCAGCCATGGGAGTGCCGTGTCTCACAGATGGGTCTAACTTACTATACCTGCTGTGTTCTGTCATTGACCAGGAGAAATCCCGGAAAAGTGGGCCCTCAGCACAGAGGGATGGATCACAGAGAATGGCAACAAGGACCCTTGTCCACTTATATTCCGTGTGGTAGGAAGTCTGCAGGGAGCATTCTTACAGCTACCAAAGGCTAAAAAATAATTATTTTAATTACATGTTTTAAGCTGGTGGGACAATATCAGCCAAGCTTGCCTAACACCCATCTAGTAAAAAATGTCCACCTTTTCTGGTTGGGACACCATCTGCCGTGTTAGAACAGAGAGCCAGCCCACAAGTCAAAATGCGGAATTACTATCCATTTTTCAAATCAGGGCATGTCTTGGGTTTTCGGTGTTAACAGAGACTGAATTGTAGGAACAGTTTTTTTCCTTTGAATACTAGAGAATTTTGGACAGAGGAGACAAGTAGAGTTGTCTTAGCTACTAGAGTTTAGCTAAGAACTCAGAACAAAACCAGAAGCTCTATAATCAGCAGGTGAGATGGTTTTTTCTACTCATCAGCAAAAGAAAGACCTAGGGAGGAGGCAGTAGACAATACCAACCGCCTGTAACTTGAGAGTTACAACAAAATATATATTACATTCTGTTCATTATATCTATTTTGAAATACTCCAGGAATTATTTGACTACTGAACTCACCATTTACAACTTGATGATCAGTTACAATTGCATTACATGCAACTTACTATTCCAGAAATAAGGGCTTTTATTTCATTTTACTATGGGCTGTTTTTCTGGTACATCCAAACAAATCTAGGTTCAATAAATTATTTAGTAAGTGTTGGAAAACCAACCTAGTTCCTCTGCACACAAAGCAATTGTGATTTAAGTAAATGTGTTTTTGATAAATGGGTTCTGCCTGAATGATTTATCAACTTAATGTGGAATTGCCCTACAATTGCATAGTAAAAGGCATGTTCTGTACCTGAACCCTCCATGGCGAGCTGAGGAAATGAAGGCAAAGGTATAAATAATTTCCAGGTGGAACTTTGGAAAGAATTTGTTTTGTGTAAGTTGACACTCTGTGGCTCAACTAACAGAAAGTAAAGTAAAAGCAGTAAAGACACAAAAACTTTTACTTAAATCTACTTTCATGGAAATGATCCGCATCTGCTGAGTAAAGGGGAAAAACACCCTGAGATTCAGCTGAGCTTACTTAACTCTTAACCCAAGTAAAGCCCTTATATCAAACTTTTTTGTATGGGGCCATACTCTGCTTATAGTAAGCAGAGTTTAAAAAAAAAAAACACAAGATCTTTGATAATTTGGGTAGAAAACGCAATAGCTAAGGAGCATACTGAGTGCCAGTATATCCCCACAATCGGCATCAGGAAGATGAAACTGCAGAGTTTTAGATATTTTTTTAATTTTTATTTTTATTGAACTTAATGGGATGACATTGGTTAATAAAATTATATAGGTTTCAGGTACACAATTCTATAATCCATCATCTACATATTGGATTGCGTGTTCACCACCCCAAGTCACGTCTCCTTCCACCACCATTTACCCCCCTTTTACTCTCTCCTACCTCCTCCCACCCGCTTTTCCCTCTGGTAGTCACCATTCTGCTGTCTGTGTCCGTGAGTTTGGTTTGTTTGTTTATATTTTTTCTTAATCCCTTCACCTTTTTTCACCCAGCCTTCCAAACCACTCCCTTCTGACAACTATCAGTCTGTTCACTGTATCTATGAGTCTGTTTCTATTTTGCTTGTTAGTTTATTTTGTCCTGTGGATTCCAATATAAATGAAATTGTAAGCTTTAAGATTCCTTTGTAGCTCCTAAGCCTGTGAGTGAATTATATAGACTTAGAAGCATAGTGGAACTTCCTCAGCATAGACTGTTGCATAATTTTAGCTTGTGTCAACAACAGGCACAGCTAGACCTTAGTTCAGGTGATGACTACAGATTTCATTCCGTAACTGACAGTAGAGGAAAGATGAGCTCTATTAGGTTTATGCAGAGGGGACTGGGCCTTTCAAAGAGAGAATGAATAAAGGAGGGGGATTTGGGCAATCAGGGGCTCAATAGATACAGATAAGTGAGAATTTTAAAAAAGGTCGGTCAGTGTAAATGTGACTCTGCTCTCTGGCAATTATTGAAAGTAGGATCCTATACTCCCAGAGAGACTGGGGAAAAGACACCCTTCAGTAGTAGAAGATACAACATGTGTACCTCAAAAACAAAACAAAACAAGGAATGATTCATAGCCATAAGCTCTTTATAGTAAATATTCTAAGAAAGGGCGGTCAAGGGCCTGTTGTCCTGGGCTGGCTAGGTGAAACAGTAAATTCTCCCAGAAGCATTGAACTTTCCCAGGCAGGCTGGGCTCCTCCCAGAGACTTGGCCTAATGCTGCCAGAAGCTGTGCTAGGGTGTGGTCCTCTCTTAGTGCATAGGTCTGGACAGAGACATTCTAAGTCAAGGATTTTGCAGGTCACATCCAGCTAAGGAAGTGACAGGTATAGCCTCTTTGGGCAGCACACCAATACATAACGATGCAAGTTATAGGATACAGGCTCATTTATTTATTTCCTCAGACACTGAAAAGGTCTACTTGTGCCTGATACTATGCTGGTCACATGGGTTACAGTGACAAATGATAGCGGAGTGTTTCACACACACATTGAATTTTAATCTCGTAGGTGAAACTAGCACTAAAGCAATACTGGCACATATAATTAATTAATAACCACTGTGCTTCCAAAAATAGACAAATGGAAATTGTGAGTCTCCTGATGGAAGTACATAAGACCAGCTATAATACATTTTGTGCCAAAAATTGAATGTGAGTCTCCAAAAATGTAAGGGCCTCTAAAACTAAGGTGAGAGGGGACCAGGTTAACACCATGGCTCTTCATTCAGCAAGATTGAGACTGCAGGACACTTTACAGGGCAAGTAAGCTAGATTTAACAATAAACAATTAATGACAATTATATAGGAATTGACTGGATTAAGAGTCTCCACAAATGTATGACATTATCTTGGCTAAAAAAAAGAGATGAGCGACAAAGAGACAGACACGACTGCATCTTTGATTCTACTAAAGATATTGAATATTAATGATCTGGTTTTAAAGTAATTTTGTGATTTTTTAAAAAATAGACAAGAATTAGAGATTCCTACTGACATATTTATTAATAGAATAATATGATGTCTGATATATATTTCAAAATAGACTGGGGTTTAGGATGAAATAAGTGATAAGGTGACATTCACTGATGCTGAGTGATGGTTATATGTGGGTTAATTATGCTAATATCTTTTGTAACTAAGAAGTTTAATTTTACTGTGGAAGGAAAATAGAGTATGAAAGAGACTTACAAAACAAAGCTAGATATATAGATGGGAACTTAAAAGCTTTATTAAGAATTTTGGGCATATTCTTATAATAAATGAGAAGTCATTAAAATTTTTAAGCAGGGAAGTGACAAAGTTAGATTTAGTTTTATGAAAGAACAGTCAATCTCTTAAGAATGAATTTGAGAAAGGCAAGAATAAGAGGATACTGCAACACTCCGAGTGAGTGATTACAGTGTTAGTAATATAGACAGAGTAAACCACATAGATTCAAGGGATACTTAGATGCTAAAGTTGTCAGTAATTGGCAGTGGACTGAATACAGAGAACCATGAAGAAAGAAATTGTGAGGATAACTTCTATGATTCTAATTCATACAATTTAATATTGGTATCATCCATCAGATATGGAAGAGGGCTTGCTTAAGGCATAATACCCAGGAGGTCAGTTCTGGACTTAGATGTTACAAAAGCACCAAAATTCTCTAAGTTGACTGTCTAAATTAACAGTTACAGTAACAATCTATAACTTAAAAAAAGTGATCTGCATTGGAAATATAAGTTTAAGAGTCCCTCAATGATGACATAACATAGGGAGATGAATATATAGGGCTTTGGATTAATCTAAGCTAAGCTAAGTAACACCCCTGTACATTCAGATGGAGGGCTTTGCTTCTAGGTAAGCTATAAGGGATCAATAAAATAAACATTTATTGTGCAACAAATCTAGGTTAACTTTATAAAAACTATAATTTAAAAATAGACAATGTTGAAAGAAACATAAACTGAATTAATTGGAATTGAAGAGAGACCCATTTCAAGGACAGTTGAACATCACTGGCTGGTTTCTTCCCGAGAGGCACTGTGGTGAAAGGACCCAGGACCAGGTCTGGCCCAAACAGACAAACCATCTTGAAGGAATGAGAAACCAGCGAAACCTTGGTTGTCATACGCCCCTAAGGAGACAATCTAGCATCTTGAGAAACCTGAATCAGCAACCAGTTTCCCATGGCTCTACCCGGGCTATGTGCATGGAATATTGCAGGGCCACATTAAAGGAAGAGTAAAAATCTCTACGAATCTGGCCAAACTTCATAGGCAAAGTATCACTACAAGAAAGATGTCTGCCTCAAACATGCACCTGATAATTGCCATTGGGATATTTACTGGAATTGAAGCTACAAGGGTTGTGAAAATAATAGCTCATGTTAAAACATCAGAAAAGCATATATGAAACTCTTTAACTCTTTCAGGAATGAGAAGGCTCAGACTTGTCAGGTTATCTCAGTCCAAAGGATGGGAGCGGTGTGCACAGGAACCACTGACAAACCTGCCACGTACTGAATCTCACTACAGTTGCAGTATGTCCCACATTACACTGACTGGGTTTGGGGCAGACCCTCCTTTTATCTAGCAGGAGACGGGTGTTCTCTGGAGGGAAACACATCAGAGCTTCCACATTTTTACTGCACATAATGTCTGCCTTCAAATAGAACAAAATTACTAAAAGTGCAAAGAGGAGAGGCAGGAAACATGATGTTAAAAAGAGGAAGAAAAACCAAACAATAGAAGTAGATCACAGATGACTCATATTGGAGGAATTTAAGATAACTATGATGAATACATTGAAGAAAATCAAGGATGGTCATGCCAAATGGGTAAAAGTTGGAAGATTTCAATAGCAAATCAGTATCCATATAAAAAGAATTAAATAAACATGTTAGAACTAAAAAAACTAAAATATTTTAAAAATAAAACATTGGCAGCCCTGGCTGGCATAGCTCAGTGGATTGAATGCAGGCTGCAAACCAAAGTGTCGCAGGTTCGATTCCCAGTCAGGACACATACCTGGGTTGCAGGCCATGACCCCCAACAACCGCACATTGATGTTTCTCTCTCTCTCTTTCTCCCTCCCTTCCCTCTCTAAAAATAAATAAATAAAATTTTAAAAAAATAAATAAAACATTGGCAAGGTGTGATAGAAAATAGAAGACAAGATTTATAAACTTGAAGTTAGAGCAATATAAAATTTCCACATTGAAATACAGAAAGAAAAATAGTGAAAAGAGTATAGACAGCATCTAGAACATGTGAATGAAAAGGCTCAATGGTTGAGATTTTCCTGATGTCGAAAAGATACTCAAACAGCTTTGGGCCAACAAAGTTGACACTCTACATAAACTATTCAGCTTTATTAGGGAAGAAAATAACTCAATTGACAAATTATGAAATTTCAAGTTAAGGAATAGCTCTGTGTCTATTAAAGAAATTAAATATATAATAGAAAAAAAACCTAAAAACCAGAACGATAAAAAATGATTAAAACCAGAAAAGCAATAGCAGCAACAACAAAACCAAAAACTCCTAGCCAAGAATTCATAGTACAATTTTAACCAATACTTAAAGAAGAAATCATACTAATTTTATATTTACTCTTTCAGGAATAGAGAAAGACAAAATAATTCTCATCTGATCTGTTGAGGACAACACACTATTGATTTAAAAATCTAGCAATGCTATGAAGATGGAATTTTAAAGCCATTATCTCCCATAAATATGCATGCAAAAATGCTAAATTAAACAGTAGTAATCAATAACAGTAACTCATACAACATTATCAAGTGGTTTTTATTCTAGGCACTTAAGACTTTTTTCCTATTACAACATTGAAAAAATCAATCTATTTAAATATATTAACAAAATTAAGGATAAAATGCATAATCACCACAACAAATACAAAACATTACTTGGTGAAATTGAATACTCACTCCGATGAAAATGGGTGACATGCAACTTCAACACTACAGTGTTATCAAATGTGTGAAGTTAAATCCACTCATTTTGAATCCAGAAATGTATCGGTTTTTTTTTTTTTGCTACAAATGAAACCAATCAATCTGCCAAAAAATTGTGTCAGCTGTACTTCTGATAGGTCTCTTGACTCTATTGTCTGCCCTTTCTTCTCACTTCCACTTACTCCAGGATTTCTTCATTTATCACCCAGTTATTTCAATAGCCCTAGGTTGCCAGTTCTCTCCCCCTTCCAAACCATCATCCTTGCTCTCATCCATCATCTCTCTGTATCACAAAACACAGTTAAATCTCTGACATACCTGAAAGAGATACCGGGTTCCCCATTGCCCATTGAAGTAAAGGTTTAAAGCCTGGGACTTTTATTTGAGCTATAGAGGGAGCAAATTCACTTTTTTGGCTGCCTATGAATCCAAGAAAATATAGCTTAAGTATGGCCGGGAGCCAATTTGTGACAAAGAAAGAGAGTATTCCAGAGAGAGTTAACCCTGAGAAGATGTTAACTGAGTTAATGCTGAAAAGTGGAAAAGGAGTAAAAACAGACCCAGAAAACATCTTTTGAGTCCCGGTATCCAGCTGCACACAAAATCATCCCAAACAGTATGAGAGAGTTGGGGCTCTGGATTCTGATTTTTCAAAGCACAGAGGTAATTTTTATATAGGTGTTCCACAGGTGACCCTTTAGAAAATCACGACGGACTGCCTCCTGTGAATTAACTACCGATGGGCCAGTCTCTGCCAGCCTGTCTCTTCCGTTAACTATGTAAAACACTCCATCTCTCTCTCAGAGCCAGTTAATCTGAATGTGCACCTTCTGAACAGAAACCTTTACCCTGCCATTTTTTTCCTGCCCCACGTGCCTGAATCTATGCCTCATATTTTGTGTAGTATTTAAAAATGAGATCCACGCAGGATCAGCTGTTGAGAGGTGGGTTATGTGTTATCTTACATAGAGAAGCGAATGTAAATTTGTAACTCTTTTCTTTGAAATGAGGAGTTAAAATACGCCAATGTATTTTAGGTACTAAATTTAAATCACCATGTGAGGTTTAAATTTTTTGAAATTTTTGATGAATAATCGCCTATTTTCATATTAAAAATATTAAGAATCTTTGAAACTTAACCTTTTCTGTTATGTATGTGTCTTAATGCGCTTTAGCTAAAAGTAATGTGATCTAACGTCAGAGTGGTAA
Source organism: Phyllostomus discolor (assembly GCF_004126475.2). NCBI lineage: Eukaryota > Metazoa > Chordata > Mammalia > Chiroptera > Phyllostomidae > Phyllostomus > Phyllostomus discolor. The sequence continues at coordinate 159,331,457 of NC_040907.2, forward strand.
TCAGAGAAAAGATGAAAAGTTTTAAAAAGCAGAATTGTACAGCTGAGCTCTACAGAAAGGAGCAGAAAAAAAGATAAGACTGAACGCATGAGAAAGATTGATTTAGCGATAGGACAATCTGTGGACCACAGGAGTTTCCATATGTGGAGAATATAAAAAAAGTTACAGAGAGAAAGTGGATAAGAAAAATATCTGTGTGCCAGCAAAATCTATAGATAACAAAATCTGAACTGTTACCAGAATGAAAGACCTGGGTTTATCTAGGGTTTATCTCCCCTGAATTGGATTCTAACTTTAACTTCTTGGAAGAGGACAGAAAATATTGTTGGAGCAGTGAAATGACACCAGGCCAGGAGATAAGCTAATCCTACTGTATTTATTTTCTTTCTTAATAGCTACATTAGCCCTTTTGCTTCTCTGACTCTCTACTTCTCCTGACAGTTTCACTAGGTTGTTCTCTAGCCACCGTGTATATATGGTATTTAATTAACCTACTGCGAGTTCAAATCGTAGCTCTGTACTTATTGTTACTCTCAGGTAGCCTTCAGCAAGTGACTGCACTTCTTTGAGGCTTGGTTTCATCATATGTAAAAGAGATAGGTTAATAGCATCTTACAACTCTATTGTGAGGATGACATTAATGTACATAAACACATATTAAACCATGTCTCTCTGGATTAACTACTCTATCAATATTAACCATTTGCATTGTCATTATTATTACCTTGATTACAATGTTTTTTCATTTAGACATTCTGAAGAGCTTGTGAATATTGAAGCTGCTGTATACACTTAAATTTCAGACTGTTACAGGATCTTCAGATTGTAAAATGTTCTACTTCCTCAGTAGGTTCATCATGTCAGCAACTGTCTTTACTCCTTCTTCTATTTATCCTCTCTTTCTTCTCTATTTTTCTTCCTTTTTTTATTGTGGCTGTGTTTTCCTGCCCTTGACTTTGGAGACAGTCATTTCATTGTTCAGCCCAATATGCACAGAGACGAATTTAACTCTTAAAAGAATTGGTTCCACCTACTATCTACATTCTAAAATTAAGGAGTGTATCGCCACCTCCCAGGAACGCCTACCAAAAAGCAGCCCAAGGGCTCACAGATGCAACATTGCTGTGGTGTTCAGACCTTCGGGAAGAGCTTTAGTTGGCTGACTGAGGAGCAGGGCTGCCGAGCTTAGGCAAGAGAGAGAATGCCTGAAGGAAGTCTCTGAGACTTCAAGGTGTAACTTCACCCTCGGTGGCCAGGGGAATTTATTTTCCGCTCTGTGTGAGGTGGGACAAGTCATAGCAAGTAAACCATTGGGACTGTTCCAAGAGAAGTCCTTCCCCGAAACTCTTCTAACCATCTTAAAACTTCTGTTTTCTGCAAAAGGTATAGCTTTTTAAAGGACTCTCGACTCCCACAAGGGACCCTATTTTCACAGGGTTGTGTTTTTGGGGGGAGGGATTTTTTTTTAATTTCCATCTACCTAGAACAATAGTTGTTCTTTGAATTGATAAGGCTAATGTTTGACCATTTTACCTCATCCCTGGCACATCTTCATTACCCTTCATTAGCTCAGGGAAAAATACACCCCAACTCTATACAGCAGCTTCTCAGGATCTGACTTTGGAAGTGAAGACAAGGTCTCCCAGTGAGACAGAGTGCTCATTAGCACTCTAGACTCTCCAAGTACATTCTACTTTCTCTAGATACTTAATACATCCCTGTGAAGATGAAGGGGAAGCAAGCTGACCTATTCTAAGTGTCAGAGAGGGTATCATTCAGGTTAGGAAGAAAGAAATGTGTGTGCACAATTTTCCAATTTATTTTTATTTTTATTTTTTAAAGATTTTATTTATTTATTTTTAGGGAGGGAGATAGAGAGAGAGAGAGAGGGAAACATCAATGTGAGGTTGCTGGGGGTTATGGCCTGCAACCCAGGAATGTACCCTGGCTGGGAATCGAACCTGCGACACTTTGGTTCCCAGCCCCCGCTCAATCCACTGAGCTATGCCAGCCAGGGCTACAATTTTCCAATTTAGATGAACCCATTCTTCTTCACCACCATTCAATGTAAGCTCTAATCTAATATAGATTTAAAATTTCTGATTAAAATTAGCTTCCAAGAAGCACTCTGATCGGCCATGAATTGGCTTTAAGGCGACCGCTTTCTTTGCTTTCTTTTTGCTTACTGAAGCTCTGTGCCTGGCAGACAAGGCTCTGAGTAGCCGTCACATTTCCCTGGGCGCTCTGGCAAAGAGGGATAGTAACAGAACGTGAAGTCAGCCATGGATACCCAATGCAGCAGAGTCATGTATGAATAAACTATTGGTTTAAGATATTTAGCTTCTGTGTTGTTGGTGCGGTAGAAATAAGCTACTCACTGATGTTTCGTTCTGCATCATACCCCGACAGATGCAAGAGCTGAGCTCTGATGCTATTCACTTCCACTTAACTCTTTGCTCCTTTACTGCCCAATAGTAAAGATGAAAAGGGTGGGACAACTTATAGACAGAATTCGTGGGTTTTGTTGTTTTTATGGTTTCAAAGCCTAGGTAAAGAGGAAAAAAGAACCGCAATGCTAGAGGGTTTGAAGATCCAAAGAGTCACACAGCCAAAAATTCTTCTTTAAACCACTGTTAGGTCACTACCAATGATTAAGTTTCCTGAGCTGTACTGAGGACTTTAGGATACCCCAAATTCTGTTTTCAATGAGTGTAAAATCTACAGGAGAAGATAAGCTTTAACTGTGAAAGCATCAGAATTCAGAACTCCGTGTAATGACACCAAAGGCTAAACTGTGTAAAGGTTTTTGAAGGGTGTTGCCTGACAAAATTTTATTAAGTCAGGTGGGTAAAGCCATCTTATCTGAAGTGTGTGCATGTAAACATACTGCATTTTCTTGAAAGGCACACGTTAAAGTGGCAAGTAGTTACAATTAATGTAATGCCAACTCCCAGCCATCCACCAATGAGCCTTAATTCTACTTCGGATGGGGCCTCTGGAAAGGGGTAATGAATGTGTTCACTGCTATCTAGTGAGGATGAGCATGTGCTGTGTGCTTGGTACTAAACCAATGTTAAATATAAGAATCCCAGAAATTCAGCTATCCAATAAGAGAGTATCCTGCACATTCATGGCTCAGAATCATGTGTATTTGAATTGAAGGGGCAATGCGTGTCAGAGACAAGGCTGAGAACTGAGCAAATCATCTAACTTACCTCCTGGACACACATGAAGACTACATTCAAGCACTTTGTGTCAAAATGGGGCAGTATGACTAATTTTGATCAAAGTGATGTGGACACAAATGATATGTACTATTTTCAAACTTGGCTTGTAAAAATCTTCCAAGCCTTAATGTTCTATCGATTTTCCTCTGTCATGCCCATGAAATCTCTGTGGTTAGGATGGCAGTCACTCAAATAGAAGAAGCCTGCATGCTTTAGCTACTGAATGGAGAAGTGATTCTTAAAAGAAACACGCAACCAGAAAATTCCACATTGGATTGTTCAAAACAAACTCCTCTTGTGTAAAGCTAAAGAAAATTGTTTCTTTCATATTTCAGGGAAACTAACCATGAATTGCCCTGAATATCTATAAATCCCAAGGCCTATGTTACATAGATCTTATACTAGCCTCTTTAGGGTTCAATGAAAGAAAATCTCCAATGGAGATTAGAATGGTCATAAGAAACTTCATAAAAACTCATGAAACTTAAAATGGCAAAAAGTATTATTCTTCCACATCTGAAGAAGAATAGGCCTATTCAAGAGAGTTCATATAATTAAGACAAGCATGGTGAAGAAATTTAATAGCACATATTAAAGATGTAATTGGAAAAAAAGCAGGTGTTTTTAGAGGATGGATTGGAAGGCTAGTGCAAAATTTGCGGGACATAGCAGCTCTCTGTCTAGGTAGAGCTAAGCCAATGATCAGGAGTGACAGGGAGATGGATTTTGCTTTGATATAAGCCTTTTCCAGTAACCAAAATTGTCCAGGTCTAAGAACACCATACCACTCTAAAAAGTAATGAGTTTTCTATATTTAAAAGCATTCAAATATAAGTTCAGTATTGAAATATCAAGGCTGTTTTAGAGAAATATAAGGTTGGATTAAATGCTACTGCTACCAATACTATTTTAGAAGGGGTCCACTGGGGAATGTAACAGCATTGAATATGCCTTTACATAAGAAAAGAACAGAAAACTCAACCACCGCTTTTATCTTCAATGCTCAGTTTTCTCAACCAGCCTTGCCTTTTTGCTACAGACTCTGTGAGACGTTGTAACAGCCATTCATGGTAATGCAGCAATCCCTCCGGCGCATGACTATAGAAGGGAAGGGACGACTCTCTCAAGAATCTGTAGATTACTGATCTGAGGCAGTCCATGACCTACCTACCTCCTGGGAGAAGAAGTCAATACAATATTGTCTTATGTATTATTACAAACTACTCTGGGATAATTTTTTCTTCCTTTCTACTCTTTCAGGCTTCACAATGGTGGTGATGAGTCTAGCACTATGATAAAGGATACATATATCATATGTATACACATTACATGTGTGTGTGTATATATAGGATATAGATGTGTATATGTAGGATATATATACACACATATATCCTATAGAGGTATATGTATATGTGTGTGTGTATATGTATACTCACGCACACATGCTAATTTGCTAAGGCCTTCTGTCTTGGTCACTCAACCATTTGGGAATGATGCTGGAAGCGTATTCTGTTTTTCTGCAGTTCCTCATTTGTAAGCCACTCCAAAACCACCCAGGCAATGAATGGCCAGTGCCCAGAATTAAGTGCGGTAGCCCATTCCCTTTCATGAACTCCAGGGTATCTTCCATTTTTCTTCACTTACAGAATCTGACAGAAGTACCTGTATTGTACAATTAGCCCTACATCTCCAGTCTCAAGACTGACCTTCCTCTTTGGTAGAGGGGAAGAAAATGCCATAGTCTGAGAAAGCACAGATCTCCTGATCTTCTCTAATAAGCAAGGTTTCTTATTCATTCTTCAATCCCTTTTCTGGCTTGAATATTTTATTGTCTCTGCTTACAAAGGATAGATCCATTTTCAAAAACTACAGTGTTGCTGTATTTCAAATCATTTTCTTTTTTGGCTGATTTTATTCATTTTCATTTCTCTTGTTATTTACAACAAAAGAAACCTCTGACTCTTGCTGGATGTGACATACTCCGAGGGAATGATTCATTTTGCTTCTTTTGACCTCAACTCAATTAATGTCATATTTGCACAGCACTGGTTTATCTAAATATATCAGCCTATGATCTTGTAGAGACTCCCTGCTTCTTCTTTCAGGTCTGGCGAATCCCAGCCAGAGAACTAAGAATCATAGAAGGAGAGTGTAAATCTTCCCACTTTGGCTACAAAATAAATATCCCTGAGAAGAGACACTGCTTGACAATTTATAAATCTCCTAAGTATAATGAGTTTTTAAAACGCTAACGGGAAGAGAAGCCAGGAGAACAATGCACTTGTTGATTATTCATGAGCTACATGTACTTTTATGTTGCTAACACTCCCTAATACTGCACTGTTAATTTGAGCTAGATTTGTGTGTTGTTGCAATGAAAGAGACTAGTGAAAGATAACAGATTTGAATTTCAAGGTCCATTTCATGATTCAAAACAGATAAGGAAAAAAAGATGTCATTTTTCAGCTACTAATTATGATTACATTCCACAGTATAACCATGAACAGAAATCCCAACTTTATATATATATATATATATATATATATATATATATATATATATATATAATTTTTTTTTCCTGGGAAGAGCAGTCTCTTTATGACTACTGCCTTAACCAAGAATATAGTGATGTCATTATTAGAGTAGGTGGAAATACCTATCTCTTAGCTCTGTAACTTTGTGAAACCACTCAGCATTTCTAAATCTTAATTTTCACATGTAAATTTATAATAATAACACAATTGCTATGACAGTTGCCACAGTGTTTACAACTGAACACTCAGGAATTTGTGTCTTTTGTGGGCAAGTAATAAGAGCCATCAAAGGATGTACTCAGGAGAACAATATGGTGAGAGCTTTGCTTTAGGAAAATCGACTTGGTAATCAGACCCAGGTTAAAACAAAGAGGAAGAGGCTGAGAGATGTAGATAGATCCTGTGTGGGCCAGGGAGGAGGGGTACAGGGCGGGGGGTGGTTACATGGGGTGGAAGTGCAGATGTAAATGTGAAAGAGGATGGTAAAGGTAAATCTATGGAAATTCATGATTGGTGGAATATGGGGGCCCCAAATTTAAAATCTGAAGTGTTAGCAAGTCATTCTCCAACTAGGGCCCCATATTTGGTTGGAAATGCAGTTATAGGAGAGATTATGATAAGATATTTACATTATAGTTATTGAATATGTACCCTAGCTGGAATATTGGAATAAATACAATCAATAGAAAGATTAAACAAATAGTTTTAGTAAATCCTCACTAAGTTAACATTACAAAAGGGGAAAAAATGAATGGAATTAATCTGAATGCACATCAGAGAAATAGGAGTGAGATAATATCTTGAGCAAGATTCCCAAGAGATGGGTGGAGGGAAGTCAAACAAAATATAAACTACAAATGTCTGTGTTGGGGAAAGCAATGAAAATTTCAAAAAATTACATTGATTCAATGTAATTCAATTGAAGCTCAACAGGGAATATTGCAGTAATTCACAAATTGATACTAAAATATTTATGAAAATATACAAATGACACTGTGAGCATTGTTGTCAAAAGCAAATTAGAGAAAATAAGACCAAATTTGAATGATTACCTGACATCAAAATGTCAATCAAGGTAATCAATCGGAAAAAGATTTTTTTCCACAAATGGTGCTCAAATAATTGAATATTCATATGGGGAAAAAATAAGCCCTGACCTCTACCTCACACCATATACTAAAATTAATTGGAGATGGGTCATAAATCTTAGTCTAAAGTCTAAAACCATAAGCTTTTAGGAATAAACAAGCACAGGAGAGGCAACTTGGGGAGAGGCAAAGTGTTCTCTCTTTTTTTTTTTTTTTTAGATTTTATTTATTTATTTTTAGAGAGGGAAGGGAGGGAGAGGGAGGGAGAGAGAGAGAGAGAGAAACATCAATGTGCGGTTGCTGGGGGTTATAGCCTGCAACCCAGGAATGTACCCTGGCTGGGAATCGAACCTGGGACACTTTGGTTCCCAGCCCACGCTCAATCCACTGAGCTACGCCATCCAGGGCGCAAAGTGTTCTTAAAAACCCACAGAAAGCAACAACATAGAAGAAAAGCTTTCATCAAAATGAAAGAAAACCTGACCATCAAAAAAACATTAAGAAAATGAATGCTAGGGATTCAGAATAATTTAGTAGAGAGTAAATTCACAATTATAACATATAGCCTAAATAAATTGTATGGGTTCAGATACATAGGCATGAGAGTCTGAGTTAAAGGATTTTCATACAGTGCGTCTGTGGGCATGTTGTAAGAGATTAGGCAGGATAACATGAAAGACTTACTGACAAACAAATAAGACCTTATGAAGAATTTGGGGATCTTCTAAAGGATTTTAAACAAGGGAGCCACATGATTCATTAGCATTTTAGAAAGAACCCTCTGCAGTGATGTGGAGAATTAATTAAACGATGTGAGACTAATAGCAGGGAAATCACTTAAGGAGAATTTCAGGAATCCATGTGAGTCTTAAGAAAGAGCCAAATGAAGGCATTTACAGTGTGAATGAAAGATAGGAAGAAAGGACAGTAGAGCTATCAAGGAGATAGAATCAAAGGAATTTTGGGATTCTCTAAGCCACAAAGTTACAGGAGGACCCTAAGATCACTTTCTGAGCACAGAATAATGTTGTCGACTAAGAATAATATTAGAGAAGTAAAGGCATGTTTAGGGTGTGGTCAGGGTAAATAATCCTGACACAGACACCGGGCCCACAGTGTCCCTGGTGTTGTGGATGAGACACGAGATAAACTCACACGGACTACTGAGTCCTGTGGAGGAAAAGGGACAGCACGGCTACCCTCTCAAGGGGAGGGTGCCTCAGAGCGGCCTGGCCACTCTCTGGGAGACAGTGCCCAATCCTTGTCTTCACCAGTTTTTTATTGGCTTTTAATTTACACAGGAATCCAGGTAAAGTTCATTAATCATTGTCAGGCAGTAAGGATCAAACAATAGGTAACATACAAAGAACTCTGAGGGCCTATTCTGAGTCAGGGTCAGATAGCTAAAGGGCTACAGAACTTTGGGGAGCAAACTCATTTCCTGCTCAGAACTTGATCATTTAATTGAGAGTATCCTTAGTGAAGCAGGTTTCACAGGAGTTTATGTATTCTTTCTCAGGCTTCATCACCCCAGGAATCTGCCCTTTCCAGCACAGGGCTGCACCGCCCTCTGTCATTGTTTCAGGATTAAGTCAGGCAGAGGAAGCAAGGCAGCCAAGAGATTAGGAGACTTCTCGCAGACAGAATGAGGACTCAGGTTATGACAAAGCCCAGGGGCGAGAGCCCATCACCCCCTTTCTCCATAGCCCCCAAGTCCTTCCCTGGGGCCTCCACATGATCATGTCTGTCTCAGGTTGTTCCCCCCTTGGGGAATCTTACCCATTATTGGCTAACTCATCAAGCATTGGGGGCCAGTTATGGAAAAAAGAGCAGAAGCAGCACTCCTGCCAGGGAGATAAGCTTTGTCTCCTTAGTGGCTTCTGGTCCAAAGGTTGCTCACTCAGCCTTACCCATGGGGGGGGGGGGGGGGGGGGTTTACAGCTCCTGAAACCAGGCAGAGCAGCTCCCAACACAATCCCATGGTGAAAGTAAGCACATAATTAGAATGGGAGCTTGTATTATTCAGGTTGGGGCAAATGAGTTCCATAGAGGGTAGGAGAACCAAAGGGGCCAGGGGTCGAGGTGGCTCAAAGAGCAGATCCGTGGGAATCAGGGAGTAAGAATGGTAAAAGGCAAGATCTTCTCTTCTCAACAGAAACACATCTTCTCTGTGACTCCATAGCAATGGCACCAAACACAATTTATAAATTGATGACTCAGAAATCTAATCTTATAGAATTAGATCAGTCCTGATTTACAACCCAAACTTCAGAATAATATCTTAAATTTCTCCAGCTCCATGTTCAATATATGTCCCCAATTTTACCCAGAACATCACAAATTTCAACCAATCAGAAAGGATGCCAGGTGATCCAGCATGGCAAAGATTTCTGAAGAATTAGAGCAAGCAAACCACAATGTGCTACATAAATATCAGATGTGTCTTAAACCACCCTAATTCCCAAGTCCTTGCTTCCCAGTCTCAGTTGATGTTACCATCATCTAGTCACCTAAATGAGATATTTTAGAGTTATCTTTAGTTTCCCCTTCTCCCTATCAGCTTGTCCAAGAGGTCACCAAACCTTGCTGATGCTACCATTAAAAATCTCTCATCAATTTTGCCTCTTTTCTCCATTTCTATGTTTGAATTCCTGGCTCTTGTTATCTTGTATCTCAAGTACTGCAGTTGTCTCTCAACTGGTATCCAATCACTGCATCCATTTTGACCTCTGAACCCTGGAATGCTTTCTTTCCCACTACTCTACCTAGTAGACACTCCCTCATCATTCAGAATTCAAATTAAATATCATCTCCTCTGTGACAACTTCATCCAGTTTCCAAAGACATTTCTTTACTTTCAGAGGCCCACAGTTTTATAACCCTCTTAAGTCTATTATTTTGCTTCACTACATATAAGTGACTCCATGTCTATCTTCTACTTTATCCTGTGGCACAGAATATTTATAAGTATTATACAGTTTCTAGCACATCACTTCATACTAAGGCTAGTAGATATTAAAGACATTCTTTTCCCTAAAGGAAGAAGGGGGGAGAGGAAGGGAGGTAAGCTGAATCTTTCTCCTCTAGCACTCTTCACTATGCTACTACACAATAAAATAGCCTAAAATATCTCCCTTGCTATTATTTCATCCCAAACCTTAAAGTTGAAGGTACTCAACTTGGTTGATTTGCATGGCACTTGCATAAAATGAATATTTTATACCTAGGCCACATCCCTAACTCAGCCACTATTTTATAGATCACTCCATTAGTCAAAAGGAAAGCATAAAAGAGCGCATTTCCTAAGAAACTTCTAAGGGTACCAATATTTTAGTAGACGCTAAGTTCAGTCATCTAGTAACATCACCACCTCTAACTTTCAGCAATTTGTTGTTCAATTCGCAAGCATTACTCGGAGCGCAGAATCAAATGTGCAACTGGGTAGAACTGAGTCTTCTGTCATGGGAACTCTCCTGGGCCCTAAATTATGTGTATAATTTTTATAAGAAATCCCTAGCAGGTATTCCAAGGGGGAAAAAGGACATTTTCATAGTCCAAATTAATTTACTCATTTAGATTTTGCTGATCAGTTTTCATCAAAAGCAATGACTAAGAGTTGTCTAAAGCCGTGGTCCCCACCCTTTTTCGGCACCAGGGACCAGTTTCATGAAAGACAATCTTTTACAGACAGTGTGGGGGTGGGTGAGGGGGCAGAGGTGGTGGGTGGGGGGTGGGGGAGACTGAAGGTGCTCAGGTGGTAATTTGAGCCAAGCTTCCGTGGCTCAAATGCAGCTCACCTCCTGCTGTGCAGCCTGGGTCCTAACACCACTGACCCAGTGGCCCCGGGGGGTTGGGGATCCCTGGTCTAAAGGATAAGCCATGGTACATTTACACAATGGAATTCTATGCAGCAGAAAGAAAGAAGGAGCTCCTACCCTTTGCAACAGCATGGATGGAACTGGAAAGGATTATGCTAAGCAAAACAAGCCAGGCAGTAAAAGACAAATACCATATGATCTCACCTTTAACAGGAACCTAATCAACAAAACAAAGAAACAAGCAAAATATAACCAAAGACACTGAAATAGAAGACAGACTGACAGTGACCAGAGGGGAGAGAAGAGGGAATTTCAGGGGAGAATGGGAAGGGTTTACAGGAACAAATTTAAAGGACACATGGACAAAAACTAGGGAGAGGGTGGTAATGGGAGAGAAGTGGGGAGGGTTGGGTGGGTGGGCTGGAATGGGAGTAAAAGGGAGAAAACTGTACTTGAACAATGATTAAAATTAAAAAACAGAATTGCACACATACCAAAAAAATGATGTTATATAAGAATGTACATAGGAATAAGTACAGGGTTATTATCAGTTAATGAATGTTTTCAGCACAGTGTGCTGATTTTTAAAAAGGCACATATGCAAAAATTGTTTCTAAAATTTGTACTTAGATATAATGAAAATTACAGCATTATTTCAGTGAAGGAATGTTTTCACAAAATTATAATAAATAAAGTACACTATGTATAAAAAAAAAGGATAAGCCATGGAAAACAACAGAGAAAACCTTCATTGTGACAAATGATGCTGATACTACTTGCCTTTTATGAGCCACAGTTTATAAAACTGGGATCAATCCTCACATATTCCAATTGAACACCTAATTATTTCCTTACATTTCCCACTTTCTCACTCATCAGATGAGAGTTCCATTTGTACAAAAGGTTAAGAGTTTGTTTTCCAATATGTTTAAGTGTAAAACAAAAGCTCTTCAAATTTGTAATTAAATTGCCTTTGTTTACTAAGCAACCCAAGCTTTATTTCAGGTGTTTTATAAACTTAAGCAACTTACACTGTAATACTGGAAGAACCATAGAATAATCCAGTTTGCTTTAATAAGTTGTTGATTTAGCAATCCACAAATTTACTAATAGGTGGCAAAAGTATGGCTTTTTTGTTAAACTACAACAACAATATAATTAGCAGTCACTTCATTAAGTATGACAGTGTTTAATGCTTTTAAAACAAAGGGAAGTTTAATTCAGGAAATAGATTTTCTTAAAGGACTTCACCTGAATTTTTGTCATCTTTTTGTAAGCAGAGCAAAATTGTTGGTGGAAGAGCCCAGTGTTCTGTTATTCTAACCATCGCACTACTCGAAGAGAAGCGTGCTTGCCTTTGAACACACGCTCTGTTTTCCCTGACCACACAGATGATGACAGCCTAAAGCACGGAGACTTCAACACCTTTCTGTGAGGCAGGCTCCCGCAATTTTCATCTTTGGGGTTAATATTTCATTTATTGAGGAGTGAAAAAGAGTTAAACATAAAAAGAACAGAATAGATTTAAAATCAAATAGCCTGACCTAATGGCTTTACTTTGCATTTTAAGCTTCATGATAGAAGGGAAGGAAAGGAAGCAACCGTTTATGGGGCGGGGGGGGGGGGGGGGGGGGGGGGGGGGCGGGGGGATGGATGGCAAAAGCTTCTCCAACACAGGCAGACGCTGCTCATGTGTCTGCCCATAGGGGTCATCTGATAAGCCCACAACTAAGTAAGACTCAACCACAAACATTTCGCATTGTTTGTGGTTTATGCTCCTGCTTGGAAGAACTATTTTCAAAACCCCAATTATTATTATTAGAAGAAATCAGCCAGAAAAACCAGCTCATATAAGTGGCCAATTTTGTTTGCCTCTTCTGCCCTAAACACTGAAATAGCTGTTTTGTATACTTTATATCATGGATCGACCATAATCCTATGCAGAGGTACCAGTATTACCCCCCAATGCAGTAATGAATAAAACAAGTTTTACAGATATTAAACTTTCTACTTTCATATAATATATAAATGACAAAACAAGCTTCAAGAATTCAGTTGGGTTTAAAAGATTTCTCACCTGAATATGAAATCACAGTTTTTACCTTGAGACTGAATAGTTTTATATTCAATTCATCTCCCCCTCTCTCCTTTACCCATCACCTCAATTTACTCTGATTCATTTAAGAATATTTCTAGACCATTACACTATAAATCCCTTGAAACCAGTTTCTTCTTTTGTGTGTGTCTTTCACTGCACAAGGCTATGGGGAAGGGGGTATCACCGAATGGACCTAGCGCTCCCCTCAGCCTGGCCCAGTGGACGCACTAAGAAAATGGCAGACCCTTGTACATCCATGTGGTAGATAGGACTTTCCATACAGACAACCAGAGCGAAGACTTTCAGGCAGACAGGAACACTGCTGTCTCACCAAAAGACTTTAACCCTTTACTGGTCTCACCAGAGATTTCTCCCCTACAGGGAGGACTAACCTGGTATGACTGAGTTGTCTAGGGTTAAAGATAACGCCAGGAGCACACTGATCATTGATACCAAATTTTGTTTACCTTTGCTATGGCCCTAACCAAGCTTGCTTTTTACCTGTGCCCCCATTAGGTCCTTCCTAACTGGTTATTGCTCACTGGCTCCCTGAGTCACAGCCAGATGCTCAGACACATCAACTTCCTTTCAATTAGTTGTGTTTTTTTTTTCTTTCCCATACCCTTCTGATGCTCCACATTCCTCTCTTCCAAATAAGGTGAACTCTTGCTCATTTTTCAAGATGTTGCTCAACTGTCTTCTCTAGGAAGGCTTTCACAAATATAACCCTCGTAGAAAGGCTGTTTTTCTCCTTTTCTGTGTTTTCAATCCACTCGATAAATAGCTCTCGGGTGGCAATTGTCAATAGAACACTTCCTTAGTTTATCATGTTTGGGAATTGGCCAGCAAATCACAGGAGTAGATCCCTGAGCAGCATTTAGAGACAGTAATCATTGCCAACTCTTCCATCACTAGAAACTAAATGGTGTTATTATGAGATTTGTTGGCGTCTTCATAGGTACCGAAAAGGTGCTGATGGATAGAGATGGGCGATTTTCTTCTCCTGACCCCTGGTTAAAATACCATATTGCACCCTCTCAAGTTCACCTTTCTCCCCAGGTGGCATGAGGGCAAGGGATTTATGCAGGTGAGGAGTCCTTACGGCCCTCAGAAATGAAGCCCTGGAAAGACCTGGACAAAGGGCGGGGGGGGGGGGGGGGGAATCACTAAACGTTTCCTACGAAAATCTGTGACCTAGAATCTAACCTGGGTATTTCATTAACCAAAAGGATATTTGGTGTTTTCATACTTCTCTGTACTAATTTAATTGCCTGCCTAGGGTAGCTGGTTAAAAGGATATTGTGTCTCTCTGAAGGAGAAGCCAAACTTCAGATGAGAAGCAGTTGAAATAGACACTGTACGGAGTATCTGATAACAAGGAATCTGAGTTTCTGATAACAAGGAATTCACTTACTTCAATAATGCTGAGTAGGAGGGCCCTGATAGGTGGGACCACAACCTTAAGATTATGAGGTGCTATTCACTCTTTCCAAGTCTAAAAGCACACCAGACTGGGCTTAAAATTGTCAAAAACGGTGGATATAATTGCTCCTTCTCTAAGTAGGTCTCATATCATGGGTTTCAATTCTTGAAGTCCCTGTTTTAATTTCCTGTGTGCTTTATTAACTATTTTAAACAAGGGGGCAAGTCTATGGGTTCAAATTTTGTCAAGCTGTTGTGACAAACTTTTAATTTATTACTCACTGGATGAGAGCAGCCATGCCCACTATAGGCTATTTTAGGGCAACAGGTGCTATTATTTTCAAGAAATTAGGCAAGATAATAGTTCTGATGGTTAAATAGAGGAATATATATATTTTTATATATAGAAAATATCTAGTTTAAAATAGTATTTTAAATTTAAAATAGGAAGGTGAGCTGTGATATAGATTAAGCCATGAAGGTTTGCCCAAGAGTAAATTCCAGCATAATTTAAAGTGAATTCAGAACCTAGGAAGCTATGGATATATATTTCCAATTATCTAACCAGTCCAGACTACCTTTATTTTTATCTGATTATTTTCTTAAAGTTCTAGTCAGTGGAAAAACTAGTTTTGAGCCTATATGATGTCATGGTTACTCCTAGAGAAATTCAAACACCAAAGAGCCTGGAAATGCCCTTCGATAAATGTTGAGGGTGCTTGTGGGGCACAGACACATATGTTAAACAACAAACAGGTACGGTCTTTAAAAAGAAATGGTTGGCAAGCTCTGAAGAAGTCACAGCAAAATAAACACCTAAGAAAGCCACTTAATTTTGGGGTGTTATTGAAGCTGTGTTTTGTTGTCTTCAAAAAGGATTTCAAAAATAAATATGTAAATAAATAACCTGCACTAGAAACACTCGTGTCTTTTCTCAATAATGATAATTGCATCACTTCTCTTATGTTATTTGTGCAGCATGTGATCATTTAAACTGAGCTCGTATTCAAACAAGCGCCTCGCACTCTCCATCACAGGCTGCATCTCACTGGTGAAGGGATTCATGCAAAAACGTTCACCATGCTCAGTGACATTTTGTAATATAATGTATCATATGACAGTTTTGATAATTAACTGGGATTTAACCTCTGGGTACCAACAGACATTCATGGACTCATAAGCTCAGGTAATGAAGGGACTGATACCATAATAAATAGTGTGTGTTAGGGTTGTAATTACCAAAGCAGGAGTCTGGACCTTGATGACTTTTTAATGAAAAGTAGGATGCTTTTCTAATTTAGAATTAGTCATCTCAAAAGCTCATTAGCAGATCACATTCTCTAGTGTTAGCAAAATTTATCAAAGGAAGAAATATACCAGGGCTAAAGTATAATCTCCAGAGTTGAAATGGAAGGCTTTGTCATTTTCTCGTGAGCTCCTGTAGTAGTCTGAACCAAGAGTTTTCTTGTGATAGTTCGCTCTCTTCTCGTGAGGCTACAAAGTATTAGCATTTTGCTGGGCCCCCCCACAAAGGTTGGGAAGGTTTAGAATAACTGCAGTAATGCCTAGGGCAATTTTTCATGATTCTTTGTTTAACTAAAAATGAATTGGGGATGTGTCTGTTGCCCTGAGAATCTTGGAAAACTCATCAGGTAGATTAAGGAAACTCCAAGCCCCTTGGTTTTGATTTAGTGACCCAGAAATGCTAAGTGGTATTAGAACTCTAAATTTGAGCTCCACATTCCAGGATGGACTTCCAAAATAGGGAAATATGAACCAGTGAAAATCCGCTGCTTCAGAAAAGCAGAGAGAACAAAAGCAAGTGTCAAAATCAAATCTTTGAGGGTCACGAAAATTAATAAATGTTTGTAAAAACCTGAGTAGCAATTATTCAAGAAAAAAAGGGCTGAATTACATGTAGAATGGCATTTTGTTGCATTTTAACTTGTTCTATCCCATCCACTTTCTCTCCAGCTCTCCAGTAACCTTGAAAATATGGAAGTTATGAAGACAAGCTTCCTATCAGCCACTAAAGAGAGCGTATCGGGACTGCACCTTTTCAAAATACCCCACCCCCAAAGTGCTGTCACTTTGTGACTTGTCTGATGGTCACCTGAAAAGGCCCCATTCAAAGGGCTTGTCGTTATTTGACATTACTCAGAGCTCATTCTGTAGAAAAGGCCTATGTCTAGAATTTTTAAAAAATAAAAATACAACTTGTTTAACATTATAGCTGCCTATAGTAATGTGAGTTAAGGCAATAGTAGGTTTGTCAAAAAACACTTTAAAAAGTATCTGAGAAATCAGATGTCAATAGAAAATGTGAAAAGCTCTAACATACTCATCAGAACCTTAAAAGCCACATACCTGTGTTGGGAGAGGCACATGCCTGGGAAAAACTGAGAAAGCCCTAACCTGTCATTTGTGTCTGACTGGAAGCTGCATTAGAGCGTGAGGTTAAGGGTAAGACAGTGTTGGGAGCACTAAAGGCCTGTCCCAACGCAGCACACAGCCACTCATGAAATTCTAGGGGACTCTCTGGGTACGTCACTCAGGAAACTTTCTGTCCAACTACTAGCTGATTACTAAGGCTACTCATCAGAAGTTTAAGTGGCCACACATACAGGAAATACAAACTTTACATAATGAATCCAGGGAACTCACTAAATCAAAAATTAGCAAAAATAAAAGCGACAACAACCAGCTCTGAAGCAGGAGGGGTCTGATTTTCAATACTGCCGTATCATATTGTTTAAGGTGTCCAGCAAAAGAAAATTGTAAGACATGTACAGAGACAGGAAAGTGTGGTCACAACACAAGGAACAAATGTCAATGGAAACTGTGACCAAAGCAGCTCAGATGCTGGACTTTACGTTAGAAAAAACCTTAAATTGGCTATTGGCTATTATATGCCTGTTTAAAGAACTAATGTAAATGTTGCCTACATACTTAAAGGATATATGAGAACCATCTCATAAAATACATAATGTCAATAAAGAGAAATTATTTTTTAAAAGAAGTAAACAGAAATTTGGGGTTTTAAAACTACAGTGACTGAAAAGAATTCCCATAAGGAATTGACAGCAGATTTGATTTGGCAGAAGAAAGAGGAAAACTGAGGACCAATCAGGTGAGGTTATCTAGTCTAAGGAACAGAGAGAAAGAAAAAAAATGAAAATAGCCTCAAATACCTGTGCCACATCAAGTACACCGATGTACTCAATGGCAGTCCTAGAAGGAGAGAAGGTCACAGTAGAGCAAAAATTATATTTAAAGAAATAATGGCCGAAAACTTCCCAAACTGATTAAAAAAAGTCTACAACTTTGTAACAAATTGTAAGTAGGATAAATTCAAAGAGATCCATATTTAGACACATTACAAGACACTGTCAAAAAGCCACAAATAAAGGGAGACTCTTGAAAGCAAGTGACAAAGGAAAAATATGAGTTGAACTTCACTAAACTTAGAAACTTTTTTACTTCAAGGGAAAAGAAAAAAAGTAAACCCACGGAATGGGAGTGAATATAATTGATAAGGGACTTAGAATATATAGAAAAGTTTTATAACTCAAAACTTAAAAGACAAATAATCAAATTAAGTAGTTGAGTATATAGTCACTTCTGCAAAGAAGATATACAAATAGTCAATAAGCACATGAAAAAGATGTTCAACATCATTAGTCATTAGCAAAAATAAATGAAAAATGTAATAAGACACCATTTCATATCCACTAGGAGGGCTAAAATTAAAAATACCAATGTGCTAACAAAGATATAGACAAATTAAAACCCTTATGAATTGCTGGCAGGATTGTAAAATCATATAACTACTCTGGGAAATTATTTGATAGTCCCACAAATTTTTATACAGAGAGTATCCATTTAATTCAGCAATTCTACTCTTAGGCATATTCCCAAGAGAAATGAAAATAATTTTCCATAAAACATTTGTGCACAAATATTCATAATAGAATTACTCATAATAGCAAAAAAAAAGATAAAACCCAAGTATGTCACTAACTCATGAATAAACAAAATGTTGTATATCTATATAATGGAATATCATTTGGCAATAAAAAGCAATAAAGTATTGATATATACTACAAGACAGACGTATCTGAATATGTGAAAATACCAGTTACAAAAAAAAAACACATTTTATGATTCCATGTATTAGGTTACCCAAAAAGCCCTTTTAGTTTTTTCTGCACAATGGCTCTAGTAGTGCTTAGTTGTCTTTAACTTCATTTGAAACAATTCTGTTAGATTGTATTGTGACAGCTGTCATATCAGCGTGCATTTAAAAAAAACTTAAAATTGGTGAATTTTTGTGTAGCCATTTTAATATTGAAGATGGAAAAAATATGCAACATTTTCAGTGTATCATGCTTTATTATTTCAAGAAAAGTAAAAATGCAACTGAAACACCAAAAATGATTTGTGCAGTGTGTGGAAATGGTGCTGTGACTGATCAAATGTGTCAAAAGTGGTTTGTGAAGTTCCTTGGTACTATTGACATTTTGGCCAAATAACCCTTTACCATGGGGCTGTCTCCTGCATTGGAAAATGTTTAGCAGCACCCCTGGCCTCCAGCCACTAGAAGCCAATAGCGGGAGACAGCTGACACACTCAAAATATGCAAATCAATAAAGTTATTGGTGAAAATGAAAAATGTGGTTTTTATTTTACAGAAAAAGACATACTTTTTTTTCTTTTTGGCCAACAGAATATATGAAATATCCAGAAGAAGCAAATGCATGTGGACAGAAAGCAGATTAGTGTCTGCTAAAGGCTGGGAGAAGAGGAACGTAGGAGTTTCCTAAACGGGTGTGAGGTTTCTTTACTGGAATGAGAAAAATGTTCTAACATTTAGATAGTGTAGATGGTTGCACAGTGCTGTGAATGTCATAAAAATGGAAGAAATGGGCACTTGAAAATGGTGCACGCTACAGTATGTGAATTATATCTCAATAAAACTGTTCAAAGAATCTAACAGATCACTCATTGGGGTTGGCTGGAAATTTTTTAACCTCGCTGATGTTACAGGAATAATTTATATTGAATAAACCAGAGGAAAGTGCCACAGTATGTTGCCAAGACAAAAATGAGAGAATGTTCCTGATGCTACTTGGAACACTCAGCGATGTCTTCCACTGAAAGGGCCACTCCGTGCCTCCGCTGCATAGCTCTGTTCTCACTCTTCCCACGAAACATACAGGCAGAGATAGATTCTAGAGTTTCATTCGGGGGGACATCTATTCTTTATAACTGGCTGCTATGAATGTTTCTTACATATATAATACAAAGGAAATGTATTGCTCTCACATTAAACTATTCTAATATTCCCTAAAAAAAGTATTTGCACATTCTACCTCAAACCACAGACAACTGTTGTTGTTTTTTTTAAATAAGATTCCTCCCCCGCCCCGACCTCAGCATGAAAAAGAAAACCCGGAATATATTTCTAATTAAGGAAACGTGCAGACTACAACTTAGTTTTCCCACGATGGGCACGATTCATGATAACACGTAATAAAGGGAAATATGCAGAAAATACTCTTTCTGTATAATAATCGTAAGTCCTATAATGGAAATAGATGGCGAAACTCTGGAGGTTATACTTGTAAATGGCCAGATTAGAAGCAATTATGAAATGACTTTTTAAAGTGTGGATGTATTCGGAGCTCATTTACCAAAACCATTTTCACCCTAATAGGATTTTAGAAGGGAGTAAAGGGATAAAAAGGTCCCCTGACAGAGAAGTCACCTGATCTAGACGTAGTGACAATACTGTATTATTTCCCGCAGCGCTGTCTTTGGGGCTTTGTCCAGTCTCGTTTGGAATATGCACACAGTTCGTCTTCTCCATTATTTTTAGCTTGAATA
This sequence comes from Phyllostomus discolor, assembly GCF_004126475.2. NCBI lineage: Eukaryota > Metazoa > Chordata > Mammalia > Chiroptera > Phyllostomidae > Phyllostomus > Phyllostomus discolor. Next base: position 159,351,530 of record NC_040907.2, read on the forward strand.
CCTATTTCCTAGAGGCACTAAGGACCAGTCTGCTAACACATTTATCTTCCTTTAAAGATGGAAATAAAAGAGTCTTTTTGGGATGCTGGGCAAAGAGCAGAAGCGGCCCATGGTTTCTAGGAAATAATAAGTGGCAGCTGAAGTTGTAGTTACGTATGGGGCCTCAGCTGCCTGAGACAAGCGTTGTTATTTCAAGGGAATGAAGGAAAGACCATGTGCTGTTTCGGCTATTCAGCTGGTGCTGGAGATACCTGGGAATTATAGGCACTTGTAGCTCTCCGCGGAGTTTCAGGTGTGGAAAACGTGCAGAACAACTCCTCCTTGGGAGGGGATGGGACTAGTATGTGTCCTGTTCTAAACCATGGCTTCAAGACATGATATCGGCTGGTGCTGGAATTCACTATTATAACTCTTACCCAAAATGTCCAGCTTCATTCATTAGCAATTATGTTACAGGGAAATTAAGATTCGGAAAATACTACAGTAAAATATCAGGTCCTAATACAGTGTCTTCCAGTATCTCTCCGCAAAGGCCAGCGATGACCAAGACATGTTTTCCGATTAATTTTACATCATTTGATAATTCCTGTCTCCTGAGAAGAACCCCTAGGTTTTATGGATGCCTTCTGATTTCACACTACCATTTTTGCACAACTCGAGAGAATGGTATTACCATCTCTACATGGTGCAAGATCCCTGCTAACCACAGCACTGCGGAAGACACAGGGAGAAGCAAGGGACAGAGAGATGAGAAAGAAAAAAAAATGTGGGCAGAAGCTTTAGAAATCACTGTCCTTCTTCACTAGTATCTTAGATGACACCTTCCAGGCCAGGCCTTCCTATTTTAAATCACACTCCTCTGGTATTCTAAGTAATCTATATAATCTATTCTATAAATCATTTGGATAAATCAAATCCTTATGTAAATTAACAATATAATTCAAGGGAGAGAATTATTGGAAGTACATGGATGGCAGTGACAGACCAAATTGAATACAAAAATATTCAATTTGAAATCAAAGGAGGAGCCCTGGCCAGGTAGCTCAGTTGGTTAGAGCATTGTCCTGCCATACCCGAGTTGCAGGTTTGATCTTTGCTTAGGTGGAATGACAAATTGATGTGGATGTCTCGCTCTTTTTCCCTCCCACCTCCCTCCTCTCAAAAATCTATAAATAAAATGTTTTAAATAATACAAAATAAAAGAAAACAAGGAGCTGTTAGGAAGAAAAGGAATATTTCGAGCACATAAGAGCTGGCAGATATTGTAAATCCAACATCAAAGTTTCCTGACCTGGAGGCTATTGTATCTGGCAGCATACCAGGTTGCTTATCTCTCCCAAGAGATTAAAAGTCCCTGGATGGCAAGGATTGTCTCATTTACATTTGTATCAATGAACCTAAAGCAGTGATTAACATCCTTGAAGCAGTTGATAAGGATTAGTGGAGTGTATAATATTCTAAATGTTAAATAAATCATGTGCACACATTCCTATATATTTCCGAGTATTAAAGGTTGAGTTCTTTATCAGTGAGATCATCATAAATCCAATATAGTGATCTTCATTCACACCTGCCTCCATTACCTTCTGCTTATAGTCACTGGAGAAATGAAATCTGTACTCTAATGCTCATTGAACTCAAACAAAAGAATATATTAAGTGCGGAAGACAGAGGAGAAATAATCTAAAGCAAAGGGAGGGAAACAGGATCCTGGAGTAAAACTACCTTAGGGGTTAGGTTAGCATCCTACAGACAAGCCCGGCAGGTTGCTATTTAGCCTACGTATAAAAAACTCTATCACATCCTTAGGGTGATGAGATGCCTTCTGAAATACAATAGAAAATAGTCACCTTAAAGAGATAGTGTATATTTTGTCAGAAGGCTGATCCAGACAATTAAAGTAGGATTTGAAACTTCCAGGAATCATGCTAAAGTAACAGCAGATGTTCCTAAATGCCATAACGTTTAGGGGTCATGAATGCAGGTGGGGTATTTGAAGAAAGATTAGAACAGAGGCAGGACAACTGTGGGAATACAGGTAACAGGGGAAAAGACACTTCAGGGCTCTACCCTCACTATGTATTAACTCTATTTCTGTATCCATCAGGTTTTTAATGGGCTTTCTGTGACAGAAATTTGAATCTAGAGTAGGCTGATACAAAAATTGTTCAACTCTTCCAAGTTATTTGTCTTTCTTGGCAATTTAAAAATGCAAAACCATTTAAATTGAATTCACATGAAGTTAGTGTTTTATTTCCTTACTGTACAATTGATATGATGAAGAACTGCTCCATTCACTTAAAAACTAATGGATACCATCAACTTTTCCTGGCTTATTTTTTTAATTATCTACTTAGTACCTAAATAGTTAACTGTCACATTTTTTTAAATGCTTAGAAAAATTATAACATCATAGTTCACATAAAGCCCATTAAAACCCTGATGTCACAGGTTGTAGATGTTAAGTGTAAATGATGACCACACTCATCTTAGGAAGAGCATGGGAGAGAAATTCAATACTAAGCAAGCTCCATACAATTAAGAAACCACCATAATTCTTTGTGCTGGAATTGTTGCCAACCTGCAAGAAGTCATGTGTCACATTTTAAAATGGGTTGGATTTCAACACAGATACCATGGCACAGATTTTAAATTTAAATCAGGTAAGTGATGGTAGTTAAAAATTATGCTCTTTGAATGGGAGAATATAGTCACAAATGATATATCTGAGAAGGTTTAATGTTGAAAGTATATAAAGAACTCATACAACTTAAAACACACAAAAAGATCTGATTAAAAAGTGGACATTTCTCTTAAGAGGGCATAAAGCTGGCCAACAGACACATGGAAAGATGCTCAACGTCACTAATCATCAGGAAAATGCCAGTTGAAAACCACAATGAGATACCATCTCATATGTCTCAGAATGGCTATCATTAATCAATCAACAAATCTCAAGTGCAGTTGAGGATGTGGAGAAAAGGGACCCCTTGTGTGCTCTTGGTGGGATTGTAAATTAGTGCAGCCGCTGTGGGAGACACATGGAGAGTCCTCAAAAGATTAAAAATAGAGCTGCCTTAATCACCCAGTAATTCCACTTCTGAGTATTTGTATAAGTAATCAAATACACTAGTTCAAAAAGATCTGTGCAGCCCTGTGTCCTTTGCAGCATCACTAATAATAGCCAAGATATGGAAGCAACCTAAACATCCATCAATAGATGAATGAATAAAGATGATGTGGTGGGTATAGATACACACAATGGAATAATATTCAGCAATAAAAAAAGAATGAAATCTTGCCATTTGAGACAACATGGATGAACCTAGAAGGTATCATTCTAAATGAAATAAGTCAGAGAAAGACAAATACCATATGATTTCACTTATATGTGGAATATAGAAAGGGAAAACAATTCCTCCAGTACAAGTCTGCCACTCCAAACAAGCACCTGGCCTCTCACACAGCCCAACTCTCCCACCAGACTGGAGACTATCCTGGTCAGGGTTCGCCACTGCCCAACTCTTCCCAGCTGTCCACGCCATAGTCTTAGTGGGTGCACACTGCCCCTATGTGTTTGCCCCTTCATCCTTAGTCCCCCCCAGTGACTTCAAGCATCCAGGTCCATTCTGGTGCTGCTCCAACCTCCCTGTTTGGCAGGGGAGGGAGCTGTTGACCTGGCTGTCTCCCAAGAATCCTGCAGTAGACCCGGCAGGCGCTGGGCCTGGGGCTGCAGCTGCTATGGTCCCCATGCTGGTCCCAGGGACTTTATTGTCCCAAAGCAATCTTCCTACTGGCTGTATTGCAAGGCCACTGTAATCAAAACAGCCTGGTATTGGCACAAGAAGAGACACATAGACCAATGGAATAAAACAGAGAACCCAGAAATAAGCCCAAGTCTCTATGGTCAATTAATATTTGACAAAGGGGGAAGAAGCATAAAGTGTAGTAAAAATAGCCTCTTCAAAAAATGGTGTTGGGAGATCTGAACAGCTACACACAAAAAAATGAAACTCGATCACCAGCTTACACCATACACAAAAATAAATTCAAGGTGGATAAAAGACTTAAATATAAGTTGTGACACCATAAAAGTCCTAGAGGAAAACATCAGCAGGAAAATCTCAGACATTCCACGCAACAACATCTTCACTGATATGTCCCCTAAAGCAAGGGATATAAGGAAAGAATAAACAAATGAGACTTCATCAAATTAAAAACCTTCTGCATGGCTAAAGAAAATATCATTAAAATGAAAAGACAACCAACTATATGGGAAAACATGTTTGCCAATGACACCTTGGACAAGGGTTTGATCTCCAAAATATTTAAAGAACTCACACAACTCCACTCTAGGAAGACAAAGAACTGAATTAAAAAATGGGCAAAAGACTTGAACAGACACTTCTCCAAGGAGGACATACAGAGGATCCAGAGACACATGAAAATATGCTCAGTATCACTAGCCATCAGAGAGATGCAAATTAAAACCACAGTGAGATACCACTTCACACTGGTCAGAATGGCCATCATAAACAAATCAACAAGCAACAAGGTTGGAGAGGATGTGGAGAAAAGGGAACCCCAGTGCACTGTTGGTGGGAATGCAGACTGGCACAGCCACTGTGGAAAACAGTATGGAATTTCCTCAAAAAACTAAAAATGGAACTGCCTTTTGATGCAGCAATTCCACTGCTGGGATTATACCCTAAGATCCTGAAACACCAGTCCAAAATGTTCTCTATGCATCCCATAGGGATGCACCCCAATGTTCATAGCACAATTTCCAATAGCCAAGTTCTGGAAGCAACCTAAGTGCCTATCAGTAAATAAATGGATCAAAAAACTATAGTACATTTACACAATGGAATACCACACAGCAGAGAGAAAGAAGGAACTCCTACCCTTTGCGATAGCATGGATGGAGCTGGAGAGCATTATGCTAAGTGAAATAAACCAGGTGGTGAGGGACAAATATCACATGATCTCACCTTTAACTGGAACCTAATCAACAAAAGAAAAAAGCAAGTGAAATATTATCAGAGACATTGAAATTAAGAACAATCTGACACTAACCAGAGGGGAACAGGGAGGGTATAATAGGAGGAAGCGTTTTCAGGGACAACTATAAAGGACACATGGAAGCATGGGAGGGAGGGGGGTTTGGCTGGGGTGGGGGGAGTGCAGACAACTGTAATTGAACAACAATAAAATAATTTAAAAGACCAAATTTACTTAATACACAAAAAAGCAAAACAAATGAATAAATAAAACAAAACAGAAACAGACCCATAGCTATAGAGAACAAGCTGGCGGTTGACAAGGGGAAGAGGGTGGAGATGGAAGTTAAAAAAATTATATCCCTGAAATTTGGGGACCTGATGCACTCTTTGTTTAAAGTGTGACTGTAAAGTGTGACTTTATTCCATGGTTGGGGAGGGCAGGGTATCTCAACTGACAGTCTCACCAAGACACACATTGTAGAAGAAAGCTGTTTCTCAGAATAAAATTTTTGAAGCTCCTTAGCAATAGGTGAAGGAATGCCATGCAGAAAAAGAAAACATCAGACGCCTGCTACATATACCTCCAGCAGGAAAATAATAAATATTCAAAGCCCTGGCTGGCGTAGCTCAGTGGATTGAGTGCAGGCTGTGAACCAAAGTGTTGCAGGTTCGATTCCCAGCCAGGGTACATGCCTGGGTTGCAGGCCATAACCCCCAGCAACCGCACATTGATGTTTCTCTCTATCTCCCTCCCTTCCCTCTCTAAAAATAAATAAATAAAATCTTTAAAATAAATAAAATAATACTCATACATTCACATATAAAAAGCACTCTGTGTCAAGTCCTGTTCTAGCACTTACTGACATTAACCCATTTAATCCTCATCATCCCTATTATACAGATGAAAACACTATTTACATGGAGCATAAGGGCAGATACAAAGTTACACAGCTCCATTCCAGGGGAAACAAAATTTGAACCAATGGCACTGGGCTCCAGCATCTACACTCTTAACCTCTGATTTATGAGGCTTCTCAAAAGTGTGCTGCCTGTGAAATAGAGCAGCCAGTCTCAAACTAAGAGAAGTCGTGTAAAGGAAAAAAAAACCCATAAAGCTGCTAAACTATTTCATTATACCCCTTATTGCATTTACTGAAAGAGTGTTTGAACTTTCATTTTATGAATCAGAATCCAATTCATAGCCTCAATTTCACTAAAGCTTGAGAAATTGAAAAAACTCACTTTTATACATGAAAGTTAAGTTCTTAACAATTCAGTGTATGTAATTGAGGTTTAGAGACTGGAGTTTTTCAAAAGTTCACTATCCTCTTCAAAACACAGAGTTTTCAATGCCTAAATGTTATCAAAAGATTCCTTTTGTCTCGTATTCAAAGATTAGAATTCCTTCCTTGAAGCAGGTGAGGTCACTAACACGCCGTCATTTCAGGTCCCTCAATATTGAGCAGCCACATAATTGGAAGCTTAGCCAAGCCTAACAGTCACTAATAGGTGATGGGACAATTGGACGCCAGCCTTAGATCTTGCTTGCAAAGCCAGAGCATTTCACAATGGAAAGAATTTATAGTCTCAGAAGGGAGAAAGAAAAAGAAGCCTCTAAAAACAGGGTGTCCACAAAGGAAGAGGTACTGATACCCTCCAGAGACGGCAGAGGTAAGCGGGCTTCGAGCTGCATAGACCTGGGCTGCATAGAAAAGCAGGTGAGGTCCAACCTAAGGCTTTTATTGGACTGGACTCCAAACCAAGCAAACAGGCCATAGTAATGCTTATGAAATAATAATTTGCCACTAATCATTAAATAGATCAATAATCTATTAGTTCTAATTGGCCAGTGATGGAATTCTGTTCAACTATGGGATCCATGTTTTCAATTTTCTACCCTCAAATGTGGAGCTTTAAATGAAATCAAGTGTCACCTACAGGACAGCACCATATGCTGATGCCAAAGCTGAATATTCAAAATGGCTTTGTTCTTTTCCTCAAAGACTACACCATCATGGTGCACTATGACCATTTTTCCTGTAATGATATTCACATTAATGGGCAGAAAGTCTAGTGGAGACTTAGAAGACCCACAGCTTGGTGAAGAAGTATATAGCCATTTGTGGCAAGACACCTTCTCAAGGTTATTGCCACATAAGTCAGAGCAGCTCATCGACATCCACTAAGAGGCTCTTGGAGGGCAGAGTCAGGAACAAGGTGAAGGAATTTGGCCAGGATGGTGGACAAGCCAGTGTCCGCGCTTCCAGCTGAACCCAGCTTTCCAGTCTCTGCCCTAGGACATTGGCTGCCAGTACCGAGCACCAGAGAAATCTTAATGTCACTCAGGCACAGACTGCTGTTACAGCATCAAGTGCCATATGATTTTATAAAATTTACAAACTATTTTATTTTAATAGTTCTATCTAATCCTGGATATGCAGCATGGGAATGGGCCTTCAGTAATATCTATTAAAAGGTTAAAAATAGCTTAGGTCGCTTATTCCAATGTTTCTACAAATTGGAATCTCTCCTGAAGAAATACGTATCATGAATAATAAGTATTTGTAAACATGGAATGCTTATAACAAAAAAACTTGGACCCATTAGGCATTGGCAAAATAAGTTACAGTACATGGAAATAGTGAAATGAGATACACCAAAAACAGAATAATGTTTAATAACGTGAAAATATGCATGAAGTGTTAAGAGAGAAACCAGTTTGCAAAGGAGGGGACACTGTGGAGCATGAGTGTTACGAACTAAAGCACGCATGCACACATGGAAAAACAACAGAAAGATCTACAGGAAAAAATTGGGATTTTCATCAGTAATGTATGTATACATCACACATAAATTTGTTTTTCCTCCTATATTTTCCATATTTTTACAATACATTATTGATCTGCTTACAGTCAGAAAAATTGATAAGAATATATATTTTTTAAGTCCTGTTTTTATGAGTGGGGATGATTATTGATGTCCTAAATCTATTTTGAACTAAATTTCAGCTTCATATAAGTATCCACATTGTAGATACTTAGTTTTCTAAGACGGTCACCCAAAAATAAATTACCTACACTGGACATCTTTTTTAGCCACAGATGCTCGCATTAAAGTGGCCACTCCCTCACAGACTTCCTTTCGTGCAATAGTGAAATCCAGCCAAACACTAAGAAGAGACAGGTTTCTAAAGCAAGGGATTTATGTACTACAGCCATCAGGGGTGTCAGCAGATCATTAACGCCCAGGAAGATCCCTTAGCCATGTGCTGAGTATAAATCTTTTATTCATAATACAAACTTCCCCTGAGTGATCTCCTCTTTTTTACTGATTAAACCATGCCCACTCTCTACCCCAGACTTTACTCAAACATGAAGCTCATGGGCTGCAGCTAGTAGTACTCATAATTATGGTTTGTCACATTTCTTAGGGCTTTTATCATCATAATGTAATTGGGGATAGGAGGTTCTTTAGGGAGTCAGAGTAGGGGCACATTCTAGTCATTATGAGTTACTTTCCCAGATACACTTGGTTGGACTCCTGCTGGCCTCTTGTGGCCCTAAAAACGCAATTATTCTTCAGTATTATTATTATTGTGTCTCTTTCCCCATAAGAGTTTAATGAGCTACATAATTTTTTCTAAATATAATGCCTTAATTTATTATTTTATTAACTAACCATGAGATTTATGCCTTTTCAGTATAATACATTCCACCACTGACTGAAACCTTCTATTCGATCCTTCTGGTTGAGGAAAAGCGAAGTTCCTGGTCACTATCCCTACATTTATTCCACGTCCCTGGACCAATTCAACCACCTCCTTCTATTGTACAAAATTTCGAGCAACAAAAAGCAGGCTGAAAACTAAATCCCCAGCAGCCCTTGCCCTGTGGCCACCCTAAATGAGGCCCATCTCTCCCCACCATAAGTATCACAACTACTTCTCCGCTACTCCAGAACCTGGAGAGGAGTTGCGGCTTAACACACCTTGAGGAATTTTAAATTTAGTGACTGAAATCACCAGCCTGATGAGAAACCTGTACACATTTTTCATGTGGTGATTCATTTGAGGGTCGAAGTAATTTTACAAAAAGGAGCTAGCACTGAAAAAAAAAAATGGTGGTATGGTATGAACAGCTGAAGGTTTTCAGGAAAGTTGTTTGAGTCAAAGTGAAATTTTAAATCAATTTAATAAATTATTCTGCCACACAACAAACAGAACCACTCAGACACATGGCAAACTCGAGAACCAACAGAAGTGAAGGAAAATAAAACATGAACTTGCTCTGAGAAGAAAATGCCAAACTCAGAAATTTTTAAAAATGGAAATACATTACCCCCATCATTAGAAACTTCCTGTCAAAGGCAGGAAATGCATCCTTTGGGGAGGGTAGAGGCAATATTTTCAGTTAGGGTGGATGGCTCATTGAATCTCAGGTCCTCTATGGCGACTGGCCGATTCCAAATCCTAAAATTAGGAATTTCTCCTAATTCCTTTCATGAAAAAGTATTTTGGAGCCAAATGAAAAAAGAAGCCATCTAAGACTGGTCATCTGTATTCCTACAGACTTGGATGTTGGGAAGGGCCCCCTGTAACTTGCATCTGCTGAGGAATCCTGCATCCAGGAGACTCGTACCAAAACAATGTATAGAGGACTAGGAGTTGGAAGACTGAACTCATCCGTTGGGGAGCTGAATGCCACTATAATAACTCACTTTACATCTCTCAACTTCAGCTTCCTTGACACAGTTCTCAGGACAATAGTACCCACCTGGCTTTCTCCACAGGATGATGGTCAAACACTTTTAAAACCATGAAATAGTATAAAAAGGCAAGAAAACTCAACTACACAACTTTTCTGAAAATGGAGTTAAAAGAACATTTGGCTTGTGGCTATGATTGAATTCATTCCCCAATACTCCCATCTCCCCCAAAGCACAAAGATCAATTTATATTCCAAATAAATGACATCGGCTTATAAAGTCACAATATGCTTGACTCATAGCCTACCATACCTGCAATTGATATAGAACATATTTGCTTTAAGATAATGAATACTCAATGAAAAAGCATATGTTTAGTACCTGCTTTGATGTTTTGTTGGCTTGCACCCTGAAGTTTCCCTTCCAAGATCTGCAAAAAATAAAATAAAAATAAAACAATTATGAAGCCATCTGGAAGAGAGTGAAGACAAAATATTATTATTATTAAACTGTTCCTTGAATAACTGGAATTGTAACATTGTTGACAATAGCCCTGGCTGGCATAGCTCAGTCCCCTCTCGGGGACCCCCCAAAAATGGAATTCATTTATAAAAACGTGTGTATTTCTTCTTGCACGTTTAAATTTCAGTGACTGTCAAAGTGCTCTCCATTTGATGCAGTGCACCTATCAAGATGTTTTTTCCACTGCTCAAAACAGTTTTTGAATTTACCAATTTTGATGCCTTTTAGTGCTTCTTCTGTTTTTTGTTTCACCTCTTCCATACTATCAAAAATGTTTCCCTTTGAGGACTTTTTTCATCCAGGAAGACAAACGTCTCTCTGAGAGAGGTGAGATCTGGTGCATAGGGAGGGTGGGGCATGGGGTTTATGCCATTTTTTGTCAAAAACTGCTGAACACTCAGCATGGGGTAAGCGGGTGCACTGGTAAATCATCCATCATGAAATGGGTGAACTCATTGAGTTTTCAAAAAAGAAATTCACTGAAGCTGAATACCACCTCTCACAACACCACCAGCTGGTCCACTGATACAGATGGGTTCCTAGAACAGTCACCTAGGGGGGCAATCCTATACTACAAGGGGCCTGCCCTCCAGAAGATAATTCCAGTTTTTTGATATGTATCTGTCTCCATACATATTTGAAACATAAGCTGGGGCCATTCAAACCTATAGAACACCAAACACCATTCTCTTCAGTAACAATACAGATTTTTAAATCACTGACCCATGCCACAGAACCAGATTTATTAACAAAATGCATACAGACAACAGTATGGTGATGGTTAGAGGGAAGGGGGTGGGGGCCTGAGTAGAGGTGGGCAAATGAGGGAGCAATGGGGACATCTGTAATAATGTCAACAATTTCTTTTTTTTTTTTAAATCAGTCCGTACACTTTGCTTTTAAAAAAAAAAAGATTTTTTAGTTATTTATTTTTAGAGAGGAAAGAGGGGGAGATAGATAGATAGAGAGAAACATCAATGTGCGGTTGCTGGGGGTTATGGCCTGCAACCCAGGCATGTACCCTGGCTAGGAATTGAACCTGCGACATTTTGGTTGGCAGCCCGAGCTCAATCCACTGAGCTACACCAGCCAGGGCTAGTGTCAACAATTTCTAATGAAAGAAAAGAAAGAAAAAGAAAATGCAAGTCTCCAGGCTTAAAGCAAATCTTCCACCTAGTTTGGGAAAATGAAAAAGAGAAAATCAAAACCCACCGCTCAGAACCTGTTATTGATAATCCCAGATTATCCTCTAGCTCTTTGCCCTATTTTGTATCAATGGGAAGACAGGAATATGATGCTTAAGGATAAGAACACCTTGTTTTGAATTCCAAATCTGAAAATGACTGTATGATGCTGATCTTACTAAGTGTTTGACTTTTTAAAGAATTAGTCATTCATCTAGAAACTGGAAATTATTGTAGTAAAATATCATGTAAAAATTAAACTATTACATACTATCATTATGCCTGTTTAAGCAAAAGTACTTAACATATACTAGCCATCATTATTTTCATTGTTTTGTCATCATATAGTTTACATTCCTCAAAAATGAATATATTTCTCCTCTTGCCATTCTTGACATTCTCTTTCAAAAATTATGTAATCAAACCATTTTAAAAATTATAAAGTAATCAATAATCACTTTTAAGCACAATAAAATAAGTGAACATAAAATACTGATTTATTTTCTCTGACTTAGTGTGAAAATCTCAGCTCAGGAATATGTTTGTTCTTGACCTGATTCTGCCATTGAATGCCCTCATTCTTGTGTAATTCACTTAAACTTTCTCCGTTTCATTCTCTTGAAAATGGAGAAAATAATATGTCTCTCTTTTCTCATATGACCTCTATTAAAATCTAAAATGTATGGAAAGAATTTTTATAAATTTAACTAGTTATAGGTATTATTCCAAAACGTCTATCTAGTAATATCATTCATAGCGCTTTTTCCTAAAGAAAGATTAAAGAGAACACCAAAGCACAATCTATGAGAGGAAAAATTGGTAAGTTGGACTCCATAAAAATTTAAAACTTTTGCTCTGCAGAAGACACTGTAACAGAACAGAAGGACAAGCCACAGACTAAGAATATATTTCAAAATACAGGTCTCATAAAGGACTTGTATCTGAAATACAAAGAAAACTTTGACAACTCAACAATAAGAAATTGAATGGCCCAATTAAAAATGGATACAAGATCTGAATAGACATACCTCCACAGAAGATACAGATATGGCAAATAAGCCTATGAAAACATGCTCAACATGTTACGTCAGAGTACAATATTGACATGCCATAGCACACCCATTAGAAGAGGCCGAAATGCAAACGCTGGCAACACCAGTGTGTCCAGGACATGGAGCAATCACTGCAGGTGGTGACGGAAAACGGTGCAGTTGGGAAGACACTCTGGCAGTTTCTTAGAAAGCTAAGTCGTTTTCATCAGATTTTTCCCCAGTCACACTCTTTGATATTTACCCAAATGAACTGAAAATTTGTGTGCATACAAAAACCTACACACTAATGCTTATAGCAGTTTTATTCATAATCGTCAAAACTTGGAAGCAACCAAAATGCCCTTCAAGAGGTGAATAAGTAAACTGTGGTATATTCGTACAAAAAATATTGTTTAGTAATATAAAGAAATGAACTGCTGAGCCACAAAAAGACATGGAGAAAGCTTCAGTTCATATTGCTAAGTGAAGGAAGCCAGTCTGAGAGAAGTACATACTACAAGAGTCCAGCTATACGGCATTTTGGAAAAGGCAAAACTGGAGAGACAGTGAAAAGATCAGTGTTTGCCAAGTTCAGGGGAAAGGAGGGAGGGATGAACAGGTAGAGCACAGGGGTGTTTGGATCAGTGACCTATTTTTTTACAATACTGTAATGGAAATACATGACATTATGTATTTTTCAAAACCCACACAACTGTACATCGTCAAGATCAAACCCTACTAGAAAGCATAAATGTCATGTTATAATAGAATAATATTGGTTCATTTCACTTTTGACAAATGTACCAAACTAATGCAAGATGTTAACAATAGGAGAAACCGAGGGGAGGAAGAAGGTATATTAGGAACTCTGTTCTTTCTCCTCAATTTTTATGTAAACCTGAAGCTACTCTAAAAATAAAGCCTATTAATTTTAAAAAAGAAACACATATTCAAGTATAGTTAACTTTTAAAGAACCCATTGCAAATAAAATGTCCAATGATTTGCCAAATTTACTTTTATGTTATACAAATGTAATTGCATATTAGGTTTCCATTTACATCAAATTTGTAAATATTCTTCTTTAAGGAAATGCAATGCAATTAGAAAACATTGAACTGTTTTATAATTGGTTATAACAATATAAAACATGTGTATTGTCTGGAAGGGATATAAAATTAAATCAGACGGATTAGGGTTGTAAAATTTTATATTATGAAAATCTTAAAAAAACAAATGAATGCTGTAAAGAATTTCCTTTTAACTTTTTATTTTTCAATAATTATAGACAAAGAATTTGCAAAAATAGTACAGTGTCCTTCCTAGATTATCTCAATGGTGAAATATTATGTGACTGTAATACAATATCAAAAGCAGGAAATTGACATTAATAAAATACCATTAACCAAACTACAGATCTCACCAAATTTTCACTGTTTTCTTTAGACTCGTTCATTTGTGTGTGTGCATATGCAGTTCTGCGTTTGTTTTATACTAAGAATGGACTCAAGTAACTCCTATCCCAATCACGATACAGGCAGCTCCGACAACACAGAGAAATTTCTTTTTGTTACCCCTGCATGTTAGCACACCTGCCCCTCCACTCCCGCCCTGTCTTCTGGCAAGCAGTAGTAATCTGTGCTCCATCTCTACAGATTTGTCATTCCCGAATGTTGTACAATTGGCGTCAAATACTGTAACTAATTTTTGGTTATTGCATGTGGTCATCCAATTTGGGTGTGTTCGCGTTATTTGTTGAAAAGACCCTCCTCTCCTCTGGAAGCGCCGCTGCCGCACTGCCCGAGACCCGCAGACTGTGCGTCTGTGGGGCTCCTCCATTCCTGAGCTCTCTGGCCTGTAACCAACCTCATGCTTTTTTGATTTCTGCAACTTTATAGTGCGTCATAAAATCACATAGTCTGTACTCTTGAAATTCTTTTTATTCCTTAGTATTCTGTTAGCTATCTAAGTTTTTTGTCTTTCCTATAAATGTTATAGTCAGTTGGATTACGTCTACAACATAGCTTGCTGGTATTTTTATTGCAGTTGTGTAAACTCCATAGATCACATGTGGAACAACTGACGCCTTAACAATATTGATTTTTCAAATCCATGAACATGGAATATCTCTCCAATTATTTACATCAAAGTTGGTTTCTGTCATAACAGTTACAGTTTTCTGCAAAAAGACCCTGTATGGTTTTTGTTACATTTATATCCAAGTACTACTTTCTTAAATTATGGTGCTGTTTTAAAAGTTTTTATTTTTTTTCAAATTCTAATTATTCATTGTTCTTATATAATAAAGCAATTGACTATATTAACCTAGTGCCCTGTGATCCTGATATACCAAATTGTCTATCACAAGAAGATATTAAAATAGAAGTCATCGGGGGTGGTTATATTTGACAAAATATAAAAGGACACTTTATTCAAGTGAATCAAAGTTGTATTTCAGTTCCAACTCATCATTCTTCTCATTGTCTACAGAGGAAAGGAAGCACATTTTTCAGACATGGAGTGAGCACCTGTTACATACTGTAGGCTGCCTGTGAGTTTAGCAGAAAGATATCTATGTATCTATATCTATATATTACTAGCATTATCATTATGGGAGACACCATGCTGGAATAAGAAAAGTTATAAAGAACTATTTGGAGAAAGAAAATCTCAAGTAAATTTGAAGATGGATAAAGATTCGGCTAATGATAAAAGAATGTGATGTTACATTCTTTCAGCTCCAGCTAGAGCTTTATTTTGTTTTAGAAAACCGCCACACAGATTAGAGAGAAACAAAAGTGGATTCTAGTCCAGGCTTAGCTAGTGATTCATTTTTACTATGGGCAAGTCTTTCAGTCTTTGAAACTCAGTTTACTCGTCTACAAGATATGGACCATAATATCTGCTCACCATTTCACGGCATTCACACAAGATTTATGCCGGTGGACAAATATTAAGCACACTGAAAAAAAAATAGAGTAAAAGCTCTATTCAAGTAAGAGCATTATTTTTCATAGTATATGCTTCCTCTGTGCATAAATTATAGTCATTTTCTATCAACATTATTTATAAAATCCTGAAGAAACTAGGTCCCTGTTACAAGAGCAGGTTTTAAACAGGTAGCTGAAGGAACAAATTTTACACCAGCTAATTTATTCATTAATGAATATTTTATCCCAAACCATTCTTTTAATTTGATGAAGCTAATTTAATTTGACTAGCCATTCCTCTGTAGTAGAATTCTTATAAATTAAATACTATGCCTCAAATATTTTTTTAAATTGCATCAAGGTGAAATTTTTGAGTCTGTATGTGGGTTGTGTAATCTTTACTAAGCCAGGGAACCTTTCTTCACACTGATCATTCATTTCCCCTGAATCTTTCCTTGGGTAATGTGAGCCTTCCTTTCACTTCTCCTTATGAGAAATGTCTTTTTTTCCCCCATGAGCTCCAGCCCTCTTGAGAGACCCTCTTTCTATGCAATTCCAGGTGAAAATAAGTCATTGATATATGCTAAGCCTTTATCCACAGCCCTAAGAAAAATAGCGAAATGCCACATTTTGTGAATAACTGGTTTGTAAAACAAACCCAGAGGCAAAAACAACAATAAAAGACACCCAGTGGAATTTGTATTCCATCTCATTTATTTTGACAGTTGCAGGAATTCAAGTCCAATCGTGCATGTTAATAGTAGTAAGCAAAGGTATATAGGAAAAAAATTATTCAAAGACGACTCAAACTCTCTGAAGCTTAAAAACCATTAAATTGTGACTAAGTAGGGCACTGCACTTCTCGTCTGATTTTGAGATATACCTTGTCAGACTGTTCTGAATTTCCCCCCATATTCTGCCCTGTAATAGGACCAATAACATCACACTGAAAGCATTCTCTCAGGCAGCCCACAGTTACGGAGAGCAGCGGGCTACCCTCTGGTCTCAGAGCGATGTTCTTCCGGACAGGGTATCTGGATCTTTAAAATGAAAAAAAATTCTCTATTTTTTTCAAACTCAGTTTTTCTCTTTGTGTCTGATGTAGGGTAAAAGAGGGCATTTTGAAAAAAGGATATGGAGACAATATAGACTTTAAATAGAATAAATAAAGTGAATTAATCATGATAGACATATAGAAATATTACTGAAACATTGTTATATAACATTAATAAATTATTCAAATTAGGTGTCTCACCCTGGCTGGGGGTTCAGTCACTTGGAGCATTATCCCATACACTAAAAGACTGCAGGTTTGATTCCCAGTCAGGGCACGTATCTTGGTTGCAGGGTGGATGCTAGGTCACTGCATGTACGGGCAGCCACCAATTGATGTTTCTCTGACATTGATGTTTCTCTCTCTTTCACTTTAACTTTCTCCTCTCCTTATCTCCCTCCCTCGTCCCTTTCCCTCTCTCTCTCTTCCCTCTCTCCCCTTCCTGCCTGTCTCTCTAAAAATCAATAAACATATCCTTGGGTGAAAATTAAAAAAACATTTGGTACATTCAGAGAGTGAGATTAGTGCTGGGATTCAGTGAAATGAAGAATTTTCATCATGAATGAAGTTTTTGGACTATTGGATTTGTTTTTATTATGCATGTATTATTTTAGTGATGATAGCAATAACAACAATAATAATATAAACATGACTATAGACCAAAAGAATTAAAGTTGTGATGGAATGAGACCCTACTCTATGAAACAATGAAATCATCTTTTACAATTATTAGTCTATTAAAGCATCATAATACCTCTGAGTTAGATACATCAGACTTATTTTCCCATTATTCAGATAAAAAACTCTAGTTTCAAAAAGTTAGGGATCTTGCCCTGGCTGGTGTGGCACAGTGGGTTGAGTGCCAACCTGTGAACCAAAGGGTGGCTGGTTTGATTCCCAGTCTAGGGCACATGCCAGGATTGCAGGCCAGATCCCCAGTGGGGGGCACATGAGAAGCAACTGCACATTGATGTTTCTCTCCCTCTCTTTCTCCTTTCCTTCCCTTCTCTAAAAATAAATAAAATATTTTTTTAAAAAAACAACAACTTAGGAATCTCTCCAAAACTCACCTAGCAAGTGGGGGAAAGTGTAACAGGGAGATACACTGTCTCTAAGCTATGCTGGAGTGCCCCTTCCTGCTCACCAGATTGAAAGAGATGTTCCCAAGACACCCATCGCGAGAGCATAAGAGATTTGGAGCAAAGGCAAGGAGTGAGAATACCACTTTAGCCAAAGAAACATCAACCTGAGAGATGATGTAAGGATATTATATTATCTATATTATCCATCTGTAAAAACTTTATTTCTCACCTACTTTGCAGACATGGTGATATTTTGGAGGCTGAGCTTTCCAACACCCCCAGAGGTGTCCATCCCAAGGCCCATGGGCCACATGTGGCCCCGGGTGGCTATGAATGTGGCCCAACACAAAACTGCCAACTTACTTAAAACCCTTTTCTTGCTCATCAGTTTTCATTAGTGTTTGTGTATTGAATGTGTGGCCCAAGACAACTCTTCTTCCAGTGTGGCCCAGAGACTCTGAAAGGTTGGACACCCCTGGGACAGTTGGAGGCCTGAGGCTTCTAGAATGCACTTGATTTTGCTGTTTATCTAGTTCATTTGTTTATAAGCAATAGCCTATTTGCCAAAAGATTTCAAATGCTTAGAAGAACAGCTATTTTGTTCTTTTTGTTTTTGTTTTTAATATCAAGGCAGTGTGTTATACTACTCCCAGGTAGTTTTGATAGTTAGGGGTACCCCTGTTTATCCTGGCCAAGTGCACCTGTGAGTGTGGAAGTGAGGAGAGGGACAGGGGGTGTAGATTATCAGTTACTATTTCAAAGGTAAAAAATCATAACAGGTAGCAGCTAAATATTTACATACCTATCTATATTCTCTTCAAAACTACCATAGTGATAGACATTTCCTAGGCCAATTGTTCTCAAATCCTGGGGTCCTTCAGGATCACTCTGGGACCTTGTTTAAAAAAAAAAAAGAAAGTAGAATCCTACACCTAGTTCCCATGTCCAGGTTTGGAGGACCTTGAGTGCAGACAAGGAGCCTCAATGTTTAACAAGCACCTGAGAAGCATCTCATGGGCAGAGGGGCCACATTTTAAGTAGTACTGAAGTGACCAGTACTCTCTGATTGGTTTCTGTCTTGCATATGACACCTGTCCTTTTGGTGTTGATCCCTGCCCTGCCCTCCATCCTCCCTAAATTTGCTTTTAGTCTGTTGTGTGAGGCTAACCTGCCCCCGCTGTAAAGGTCACTTTATGAGACTGCAGACACCTATAGCTGGCCTTCCCTGGGATAAAATAAGAGTGGGGGGGGGGGGGGGGAGCAGACATGACAGAATAAAGGAAGATTATCAGTCATCTCACTTAATAATGATAGAATCTGTATTAACATTTGGCCCCTTTGGTTAGTAGTTGAAGAAACTAATGTTTAGAAAGTTCAGGTCATTGAGTCAAGGTCACACAAATAGGATAGGAAAGGCAGCAAGAGTGAAATGGAGAGGAAAGACTATTATGAACAAGAGGTCTTCCAAGTCTGAGTTGAAGGGGGCATTCCCCACTATGGATATTAATGAATCATTGAGATTGAAGCTGGCCAATGAACTGCCTGTGCTAAACAACATGGATTTGATCATAAATGAAAGAAAATCATAGTTCTGGTTACCCAGTCCTAGAAGAAAGCAATTAAAAAGTTAAACCAAACTAAGAGTGGGGTCTCATTATTTGTTTACAACCTGGCCATGAGTCTGGCCAAAACAGGTGTGTATTTGCTTCTGCACGTGTGTTTGTGGGAGTGTGCACATGTATACCCACGCACCCATGGGATAAACCTTCAGGCAAAGAGATCATCGTCTTGTCCTGACAGAGAACAGTTGAAACAGCGCTGATCAAAGCTGGCACCAGACACACAGACTCAATAATTAAAACGTCCACTTACAACCTCTCTTTTAAGAGGAGACGGGTTGACTGTAAGTTTCTCACATCAAATAAACTGACTTCAATAACTCTGATTTCTAAGCCCCAGCCCTTCTCCAACCCTGCAGCTAAACTGTGATTTAACCCTGTGAGGTCTGCATGAGGCCACTTTGTCCAGGGTCCTCAACTGCACACTAAGACTGGCATTCAGCCATCTGCATGGACAGACAGTAGCATTTCATAAATGTCAACTTTCATCTCTATGCAAAGGTAACCAACACATTTAAAAGATTAATTTATGAATTTGTACATATATACCAGTTGTCTAGGAAGGTTTTTTAAAATTACATTTTAAATAATGGTATAGAAGTACACTATTTTATTTTATAAAACCCAGTAATTGGCTGTATGTGGAGCTATAGAATAGAGATCTGTCTCCTATTTAAATAAACTATAACCATTAAAATTTTTCTAAGCTGAAAGAGGAGTGATGTTGAACATAAAGATACCAATATTCAATGTATTTTAGAACATGAAAATGAGCCTACAAAATGCACAATTTAACAATGCTAAATATTTGAGCAATATAAAACCAACAATGACTAAAACGTTGACATTTATTCAGAATTAGGTAATACTGTAAGCACTAAATAATTATCTTACTCCGTTTCAGCCTCAGAGTCTAGAATAATACCCCACCTATAGTATTTGAATAATAGGCACATGTTTATGATGAGAGACAAATATAGACTTTGCATCTGACAGGGTTCTTCAAAGAAACAGAGCCAGTGGGGGTGTGTGTGTGTGTGTGTGTGTGTGTGTGTGTGTACTATACAGCGACCGCGGAGCTGGCAATTCTGAAATTCATAGGTTAGGCCAGCAGAGCGGAAACTCTGGCGGGATCTGTCCCAGTCTTGAGGCAGAATTTCTCCTCTAAGAAACATCAAATTTGTTCTTCAGGCCTCCAGCTTATCAAATGAAGTCCATCCACCTTATCAAAGGTAACTTCCTAAAAGTCAACAGTCTGTAAATGTTAATCATATTTACAAAATATCTTTACAGCAATATCTGGTCTAGTTCCTGACCCAAGAACTGGGCACCATAGTCTAACCAAGGTGACATAAAAATTTAATCATCATAGACTTACAGAATGAGGGGTGGCAGGGCCCTCCTGTTGAGAGTAACAGAAGCTCTGTAACAAATGTGCCTATTTGTATGATTTAACAAAATAGAGGCTTATTTTTATTCTTACATAGTCCTATGAACTATTTCAGCTTGGTAAACACTCTTCCTGTTCATGATTATTCAACATCCGGGTTCTTTTTGCCTTTTGACTCCACCATACCCTACAGCCTTATTATCCTCCGCAGCCAGCCAGACAGACAGACAGGAAACACAATGTTGAAAGCAAGCCACCACTTCTTCAAGACTTTACCCCAAAGTTACATTTACTTCTACTCACATTCCAATGGCGAGGACTATCATATGTCCATAATTAGAAGCAAGGGGGCTGAGAAACGTGACCGGCTCCCAGCCAGCCCATTGTTGGCAAAAAATTCTCTACTTTTAGAGAGGAAACACACATTTTGTTGACCATCTAGATACCTACGGCATAAAATTAATCTCAAGAATTCATCTAAAGCAGTCATATAATTGTTTGTTTGTAAATTAGGCTCTAAGTCAGCATCACTGAGTACATAGTGATTTTTTTCTAATACATATTCCATTGACTCTTTACCCATATATCATGTTTTAGGTAGTCTGTGGCAGTATCCAGGAACAGATATTTTTTAAAATTCCCCCAGGTCACACTGACGCACTTGACCCAGAATGGCTTAATTCAAATCTATTATCGACCTGTAAGCAGGAGCACAGTTAGACTAATTCAGAAATGGATATCTACCTTGAAACTCAATACTTCTCAAACTTAGTGAGCCTGTAAATCCTAGTCTGAGCTCCATCTGTATTCATCTTAATAACCATGCTGACTAATAATATTAAGTAACTAATCATTATTGAACATTTAAGATGTGCTAAGCACTCTACTGGGAGCATTGTATGAATTACCTCATGTTCTCTATGCAGAAATGTTAAAAGTTAGCTATTGTGGTATATAGTATTTTACAGATGAGGAAACTGAGGCACAGAGAGATTAAATTAAAGTGACCCCAGGGGAAAACAGAAATGGGATTCAAGCCCAGTGTGCCTCCCAGTCTTGCATCTTTCCAAATACACTATTTTCCGGGTGATTCTGAAACACATTGAAGTCCAAAACGCATTGAGTTAAGGATAAACATAAAAAGGGCTCTGACTGAGACTGAGCAGAGCTTTTGCTGAGAATCACTGCAGTAAATAATGTGTTCCTGACTTTTACTCTCCTACTTAAATCCCCACCCAAACAACTTCTCTGAGCTCCAAGTCTGTATACCCAACTATCTCTTCTGGATGTCTCAAAGGCAATTATAATATTATGTCCTAAAATGAATTGACACTCGTTTTCTGAAAATGCGGTTCTTTCCACATACTACAGATGTCCACAAATACTGACACTGCGCCCCAGGGTTGCAAGCCTGCGCCTGGGAGTCAGGCTCACCACATTCTTCTCCAACATTATCCACCATCTCCATACAGCTATAAGTTTTTCTACCATTTTATTTCCAAAATCCCTCCCCAAACCATGTACTTTCCAATATACTTCCCACCTCCACTACTGAGTCCCAGTCCACACCACCATCATGTTGCTTTGGTGACTCCAGGAGCCTTCCAAATGGGCTCTGGCCCTTGCACACCCCAAGCTAGTCATCACGGGTGGAAAGAGTGATCTTCCCAGAGTGTGATGGCTGAAGCCCCAAATACTTAGCATTTCATGACAAATCCTCCACGTGCCAGCCCAGTTTGTCTCATGGGCCTCTGCTCAGACTACTCTTACCATCTTTCCAACTTTCTGATGTCTCCCTTTAAGAGTGCTACATGTGTGGGCCTCTATGTCTAATTTCACTCCTTAATCCATTTTGGATAGTTGCTTCACCACCCCAAACCCTATTATTTCATATAAAAAAGTACTGAAGGCCACCATGTGGGGGTTATAAAAAGATGAAATAAAGCAAGTCACTGGCAAATAGTTTTTGACACTTTCTTTTCCTGAAAAGTTTCAGCTTTTTAACTTACATAAAAAAAGATAGATCCATTTTCTTATCCCTTTAAGGTGATATATTAAATCTCTACAAAGAACTTTTAAAGATTTATCTCAATTCATAAACTTATTAAAATCATAGTGCATCTTTATTGGAAGGAGGCTATAGCAGTTTTAAGTTACTATCAGATTAATAAAACCTCTTGAATGTTGCATCTTTGCTAAATAAAGGTGCCGAATAGCTATCATTTTCAACACTACTGTTTGTTTCAGGGTCATGAATGAAATACATACACGTTCAGAGGCCCTGCCATGAAAAAAAATGAAGGTTTCAAATAAATGAGCAAGCAAAAGAACATTAACTAGCATCAAATTTGAAAGAGCAGAGTGCATCACTCAATAATTTGAAAATAAATTGAACCTTCGTACTGGTATAAAGTTCTCATTGAGATAAGAGTAATGTTAACTCGAATATATTGTTAACAAAACTGGCTGGTTGAAGAAACGAGTTTGCTATGTAAGGACAGTCTAAATCAGAACACATTCAACATGGTGCAGCAAGAGCACTTGAAGGAAACGGTAGACCTGGGAAAGCGGAAAGGCCGGGAGACTCTGAAGATAAACACTAGCAATGACAACAGCAGTGCTGTATTGTTCAAGTTATTAGAACATTGATTAGTGTGTTAGCTGACGTGCAGAAAAATCAAAATAAACAAGCTGATGATATTAATACATAAAAGAATTAGCAATGCGAGGAAATTTTAATGACTTGTAAAAATGTATCCTTATGACACTGAATTGACCTAAATTCAATATCCCATAGTTCATTAAACTCCGTTGGGTGGCCTTTGTCATTCTCAGCTGTGCTTCCTAGGAAGAGCTGTAGACAGCCAGCATACTTTTACGAAGGACTATTGGACACAGATGGTGAAGACACATGACTGATCACTGGCCATCCTTTGTACAGCACCACAGCGAAAAGGCTCAGCTTTGCACTTAGACGTCAGCTCAATTCTGCCTCTAACCCTCACAGATGATGCACACTTAACCAATTACACAACCATGCTAAGCCTCAGTTTCTTCCTCTAGAACACGGGGATAATACCACCTACTCACTGGTTTATTCGGGGCATCAAGTAAGGTAATCATGTAAACTGGCAGAA
This sequence comes from Phyllostomus discolor, assembly GCF_004126475.2. Classification (NCBI taxonomy): domain Eukaryota; kingdom Metazoa; phylum Chordata; class Mammalia; order Chiroptera; family Phyllostomidae; genus Phyllostomus; species Phyllostomus discolor. The sequence continues at coordinate 159,375,184 of NC_040907.2, forward strand.
CCAAGATTCCAACCAAAATATTCTAACTCTCCAACCCCAAATCTTAAAAGGAAAATGCTATAACCACCTTGCTGCTCTACCTGCATGATTTGGGTGATTTGGCTGTGCACAAGGATGCCTAGAACATAGTAAATGCTCAGCAGAGTAGAAATTATAATCCAGAATACTAGTTTATCTCACATATTTTAGACCTTTGTCAAAATAATAAAGAAAACAAGCATCAGGCTTTGAATAGCATGTCATCTTTAAAGATGGAAAACTGCAAGTGAGACCCAGCAGGAAACCTGGTGAGGCTGGGGCGGAGGAAGAAAATGAATGGTGAGGACGACAGCAAGACATCCATTTCCCAGAGGCACTTCCAGAGAATATGGTGTGCTGCAAGCCTGAGCCATAGTTCCTTTGTCTTTTGATTGCTCTAACATCAAAAACTAATGTCGTTCTCTCAAACAAGCCCTCATACTGGGAATCAATGCAGTTTAGCTCAGACAAGTGGATGCCTCTCCTGTGATAAAGGTTGAATACTCAATATACCTAGTCCTGGGGAGAAAACTGTGATTTACGAGTCAACCTCTCTTTTTATACTAACTGGGCGGAGATGCAGGGGTGGAGTCTGCCCCTAAATTAAGATTGAGCTTTATGAAAAATTGTATTTTAAATATACTACAGATCGCTAGTTTAAAAGATCCTCAAATAAAACATTTTGAAAATGACAAATGTTTTATTTAAAAGTATATAGTAGGTCTGTATCTGTTTTATTTACTGCTGTATTCCCACTATCTAGTATAGTTTGGCACACAGGAGACATGCCATAAATATCTGTGGAATGAGTAAGTGAATATATTTGTAAAATGATCATAATAGTATCTGTTTCACATACTTGTAATACATGAGATGATTTATGTCCCTAGATTATAATAAATGCTCCATAAGCTAGTTATTATTAGCAAATTAACCTTTTGGCTAGAGATCCCAATATGCAGTGATACAAGATTGTGTTCACGAGGGGTACAAATAGTTAGACCAAGAAAAAGATGGCAGGCCATCCTCAAGAATTTGCACTTTAGCAAATCAAACTTCCAGCCTAGATGGAGGCATAGGTAGACACGCTTCACCTGTACAACCATAAGAAGGTTCATAATGAACCTCAAAACAAAACCCAACCAGAATTGCCAGAAAATCAAATGGTATGGAAGTCCAACAATCAAGGATTTAAAGAAAAAAGATTCATCCAGACAGGTAGGAGGGGTGGAGATGGGGAGCTGGGGCAGAGAGCACACAGTGTGGTGGTGGCAAGGCAGCAGCAGTGGCTGGAGAATGGGCAGTCCCACAATTACATGTGGCAGACAAAAACCAGGAGGAGCACCTGGGGAGTGAAGCATCCCAGCCCCAGGCCAGATGGCATAGTCCAGGGTTCCAGCACCAGGAAATAAAGCCTTGTATCTTCTGAGTATAAAAGCCAGTGGGAGTTGAGGTGCTGGAAGAAACTGCCAGTCTCTCAAGAGAGTTTGTTTAAAGGACTCACAAGGCCCCAGGATGTACACAAACCCACCCATTCTGGGATTTAGCACCAGGGCAGCAACTAGAATGGCTCCAGTCACTAAGGGAAGTGGAGGAAGTGACTGGAAACAGGGTGAGAGCTGAGCTAGCAGCATTGTTTCCTCTCTGACCCTCCCCACACATACAGTGCCACAAAGTGGGGAAGCAAGTCACCCCACCCTGGCAAATACCTAAGGCTCCTCTCCCTTACCACATAACAGGTGCACCGAGACGGAGTCAAAGCAGCCCTACCTAACACACAGAAACAAACACAGGGAGGCTGTCAAATTGAGGGGACAAAGAAATATGGCTCTAATGAAAGAACACATCAAAACTCCAGAAAAAAAACTAAGTGAAATGGAGATAGTTGACCTATCAGATGCAGAGTTTAAAATACTGGGGATAGGATGACTGAAGGTCTCATTGAGTACAGCAAATGCATAAGGGAAGAAATGAATGATACACTAAGTGAAATAAAGAAAAATCCACAGGGACCAACAGTGAAGGGGAGGAAGCCAGGGTTCAAATCAACAATTTGGGACATAATCAAGGATTTGGAAGAAATAAACAGTCAACCACTACAGAATGAAGAAAGAAGAATTCAAAAAAAATGGGGAGACTCTGGGACATCTCCAAACATGCCAACATCCAAACCATAGGGATGCCAGAAGGAGAAGAGGAAGAGGAAGAAATTAGAAACTTATTTGAAAAAATAATGAAAGAAAACCTCCCTGATTTGATGAAGGAAATAGACATACAAGCCCAGGAAGCACAGAGAGTCCCAAACCAGTTGGACCCAAAAAGGGAAACACTAAGACACATCATAATTAAATGCCAAAGATTTAAGATAAAGAAAAAAACTTAAAAGCAGCAAGAGAAACAACTAAAGTTACCTATAAAGGAGTTCCCATAAGACTATCAGCTGATTTCTCAAAAGAAACTTTTCAGGCAATAAGGGGCTGGAAAGAAGTATTCAAAGTCATGAAAAGCAAGGACCTACATCCAAGATTGCTCTATCTAGCAAAGCTATCATTTAGAATGGAAGGGTTTCCAAATAAAGTGCTTCCCAGACAAGGTAAAGCTAAAGGAGTTGATCATCACCAAGCCCTTATTATATGAAATTTTAAAGGGGACTTATTTAAGAAAAAGGATATAAAAACTTTGGATATTAAAATAACAACAACTATCAACTACTAAAACAACAAAAACAAACTAACCAAACAACTAGAACAAAAACAGAATCATAAAAATGGAAATCACATGGGGGGTTATCAGCAGGGAGGGAAAGGGGAGAGAATGGGGGAAAAGGTACAGGGATTAAGAAGTATAATTACTAGATACAGAATAGACAGGGGGATGTTAAGAATGGTATAGAAAATAGGGAAGACAAAGAACTTAGATGCATGACCCTTGGACATGAACCAAAGGCAGGGTTTGCTGGAGAGATGTGGGTACAAGGTGGAGAGGGGCAAAGGGGAAAAACTGGGTCACCTGTAATAGCATAATCAATAACACACACTTTTAAAAAATGTTTGTATTTTATTCCATTGGTAGTAGAAGGGTTTTTAGGAGGCAGTTACCCAGCCTGTACATGCATGCATCAACATCATTTGTCAATCAATGTGTAAAATGATGCCCAAAAATGAGAGGTGAAAAAGGCAACTCATCTAATTCCTCCAAGCCTCAGCTTACTCCTCTGTAAAATGGAGATTATATCACTGCTTGCGCAATCTGTGTCATATTGTATAAATAAAAAGTATGTGAGGGAGTCATTCATGAAGACAAATGTAATATGCTATGAAGGAAAATATACATATGGTCATCTGCGCCATTGTATTTATGAGTATCGGTGGTGATTAAAGGAAACATAATCTTGTAAAGTAATTTGCCCTTTCCTCTCCTGGACCTCACTTCTAGTAGCCTCCTAGGCCTGTAAACAAGGTGAGGGCTAAGGCTGATATGGCCATAGAAAAATCAGCATTTTCCTGAAGGGGAAAGGGAAGGAACAGGGCAGGGGAAGTGGGGAATGAAGCTCAGGTGATGAGGAGAAATTGTCCCTGGGAGGACGACTCTGAAGATACTGTGCTGGCCTCTTGTCATTGACATCTGCACCTGTCTTGCCTTCTTAAAGAGTTCCTTTGAGCACCTGGGCATTTTAATTTTACAAAATAAAATATAAATGAAGGGGTTTGTAATGACAGTCTGAGGTAGCCTAAAGAGATAACAAAATTTAATCTCACCTTTATTTAATTAAACTAATGGAAAACTGCTTCCTTGCCAAACCTATTAGCCCCTGATAATAAAGTTATTAACAGAGGTCCAATAGCTGATTATTTACCTTTAAGGAAAACAATGTGCTAACAGTTCACTTTTACATTGAGTGCTGATTAGCTTTTCACCTAAATTTTGACCTTACAAATGGAGTTGTTTAAGCCCTGGCTGGCACAGCTCAGTGGATTGAGCCGGGCTGTGAATCAAAGTATCGCAGGTTCGATTCCCAGCCAGGGTACATGCCTGGGTTGCAGGCCATAACCCCCAGCAACTGCACATTGATGTTTCTCTCTCTCTCTCTATCTCCCTCCCTTCCCTCTCTAAAAATAAATAAATGAAATCTTAAAAAAAAAAATGAAAAAAAAAAAAAACAAATGGAGTTGTTTGGAACTATGTGAAGAGGTAGAGAGCTAAGTACAAAGCTGAAGGCCAGGTCGATTTAGAAGCAGATACGTGAGGCTTGTGGGGGTTGAGAAAGACCAGATAAGGAAGAAAATATTGCTACTGAGAAAGTATCACTGCAGAAGGGGTCTGGCACAAAAAAATATTAATAAATAAACCTGAGTCCAGAGAGGCCAGTTAAGACATATGAGTCAAATGCACCCATTAAGTCCAAGAGATGTGAAACACAAAAACTCACTCTGAGGTCCAGACACATTATTCACCATGACTTCCACAAGTAATACTGAATAAGTGTGGCTGGACAAGACAGTAGCCTTGAATATTTAAAGCCAGACAGAAAATATGTATAAAGTAAGTGCTATTAACTAAGGCAGTCATGATCCCAGTTTATCCCATAAGAAGAAAGCACAGCATTAAGAGAAAAGCTAGGGGGCTGGAAAGTAAGAGACCTAGGCTTACATCTCCATCAATATTGAAAAACTCCTTATAGCAATTTGAAGCTTGTGAGCATTCTTTTCTGAATGTTAATACAAAGGCTTTTGTAGGAAATATGGAAATACAGAAAATACAAATAAATGGCCCACAATGTGACGTGCTACGGATGACATATTTATTGTATATTTCCATCTAGTTCCCCCATGGAAGGATCCTTTATAGGTAATCTGGTACCTTGATTTATTTCATATATTTTATGCTGGGTATTTTCATATTTTCCTATTTCAAGACTCTAAAGCCACAATACCTAATGGCTGTGAAGTGATCTATTATATGAGCATAGCATCACGTACTTAAGAAGTCACCCTATGCCCTGGTTGGCATAGCTCAGTGGATTGAGCACAGGCTGTGAACCAAAGTGTCACAGGTTCGATTCCCAGTCAGGGTACATGCCTGGGTTGCAGGCCATGACCCCCAGCAACCGCACATTGATGTTTCCCTCTCTCTCCCCCTTCCCTCTCTAAAAATAAGTAAATAAAATCTTTAAAAAAAAAAAAAAAAGAAGTCAACCTATGTGAGGCCGTCATATGGAACCACCATAGGGAGATAATGGAGAGGGAGGGAGGGAAGTTGGGAAAGGAGGAGAGAAGGAGAGAGGGAGAGGTGAACTGAAGGAGCCTTGGCTGTTCCAGCACCCAGCTATTTCCATCCCATCCTGATCACATTGTATTGTTTTGTCTGTAGCTCGGTTTTATTACACTAAGAAATCTCAGAAAAGTACCAAGCCCATGAAAATAGAAACTTTTCAGAAAACAAGACAAAACATTTGTAGGTAACTTGTCTCTTTCGTTCAGAAGCCTTCAGACTAAGAAGCATGTTACTTAAAGAGTTATACTCAAGAACCTGAGAAAACCACACTTTTGAAGTTTCATCCATACCTGAACCAGCTGAGGTGGTGGAATACTGGAGTTTGACCTGAGCCCGATGCTGCAATAGGTGATAGGTGATACTTTTGTGTGTGTGTGGGGGGGGGCGGATAGGGGGAAACTTAAGAGGTAGTGAGTATGTTTTCTATTCAGGAGAAATGTAAATAACCTTGACAAGATGTTGGCCTTTGTGGTTTGAAAATATGTCTGCAAATCATACGATACTTTTACTGTAACAGGGTGCAGCCAAGGGGTGGGGGGCAAATGGGGATTTGTAATGGGATCCAGAACTCAGGCTGTCTAGGAAATATTAGAAAAATATGTATATATAGGATATCCTCACCCCCGTAAGCCTGAGCTAGAGGATGTTCCTGCTACATGGAGCAGGGACATTGAGAGTTGTTTCGAATAGCAACAATTTTGCAGATAACTGCCAGAACAGTCATTTACATATCTATAACCTTTAACTGGTTTCATAGATGTATTAAATGGCTGTGGCCATGCTCTGAGCCAGAGAGACAGGAGTGACTTCAACCCATGATGCAACTGGGATGCAACTCCCCTGGTTACAGCACCTGTGTGAGAACTTGGAGATGATTGGCTCCACGCCATGGGGCCATGCCTGCCCAGACTTACTATGGCAGCCCAGTAAAGCTGGAAGAATCTGGGAAAGCTGGCAGGTGTGACTGATTGTGGGAGGAGTCAGAAATGGGGCTGCAGAGGAAGATTGGCTAGGGGATTTTAACCCAGGTACAGCAGCCATGCTGGGCTTTTTGGGACCATGCAAATCTGGGGTGCTCCCTTTTTGCCACATGGCTTTGGAAGCAGGAAAGACTTTGCCTGGAAAAAAGAGGTGAAAGGATTCTTGCTGGTGGGCCATGAGAAGGTGCCACATGGTTTTGGATTAACTGGAGAATGTGGCAGAGACACAGCTGATGGTGCCGGAACTGAGGGGCTACATGAACCATGGACTTCTTTTCTTGAGATACAGTACCCCAGAATGGGCAAAGGAGAGAAGGAAAGATTATGTGTTTGTGGGTATTCTAAAGGACTTTAGTCCTTTTAATGAAGACATTAAGTCATTACTCTTAAGTCTGTATAACTTTTTAAATAAATAATCCCTTTCCTTTTCAGCAATCTCTGGCATTGAGAGATGTCCTTCCCTGGTGGCAGGCAAGGTGAACCTAGTACAGGCAGGGGGGGACCCCCTGAGCGCAAGGGTGGGCCCATTCGGTAATAGTATATCATTTGCACCCCTCTTCCCCAGGTCTGTTCTGTAACATTACCGTCATAAAATGGAGCCTCTTGAACCTGAGTGGTTTTATTGACTGATAAACAGACTGTAGTAGAAGTGATGTTGCATGCTTGCTAGCACTAGTTTAGAAAAGACCATGTTGCCATGCCGGTACACTCATTCTGAGAGTGTTCATCTGCCAGGTAAGAATTCAGTCCACCCTGAGGCTTCCATGAGGAAAGTTAACTTGAAAGGGAGGGAAGTTGGGGTGCAGGGAGAACAGACCTAGTTACCTGAAACTAAACAAGCTGCCATTTATGTAATTCAGGGGTGTCAAACTCATTTCACCAGGGGCCACATCAGGCTCATGGTTCCCTTCAAAGGGCTGAATATAACTTTAGGACTGTGTACATGTAACTACTCCTTAACAGTTAAGTGAGAGCTCGGCGCTGCTGCTGGGTAGAAACAAGGTGCTGAGCAGGATAGAAGAAGGTGGAGGGCCAGATTTGGCCTGAGGGACTTGTGTTTGCCACCTGTGACGTAACTGCAGAAGCTTTTCTTAGGACTCCAGAGTCAGTGTCTGTCTAACTACAGCCTGAGAAATCCTATGTCTAGCTGACCGCAATCAGTCCTCAGATTTAGGAACGAAATAAATATTATCATGTTACGCCACATGATGGGATGGTTTGTTATGCAAGAACTGGAGATAACTGAGATAGCGTACGGGTTGATGAGGAGGACAGGGCACAGGGTCCATGTTGCAAAAAGCCAGTGCCCTTCCCCTTCCTTCTGTGGGAAGTTCAGTAATTCAAGAGCTAGAAACAGTATCAAGCAGCTTTTAATCTAATCTCTATTCCTCCAGATATCACCTTAAATAAAACTGTGACCAAGTCCTTTGATGTGACTTACGTAGGAAAATCTGCAATGTTTCCTGGTAATGGTGTCAAGTCTCCAGGCTTCATTTTAATTCCATTTAACTTTATTTGTATTTTGTGTTTAATCCAAACTCTACTCAATTTAACATGAAATTTTGAGCTCCTGCTGCACACCCAGGACTGTGTTGGTTGGATACTGAAAGGATAAAGCCAGCCCCATTTGGTATTCTAGCACCAATTGCGGAGCAGGCCTATGACCTTATTAAACACATGACTGCCATTTTACTCTTCTGAGCTTGCCCCAGGGCTAGAAATTCCTGGAAAGAAAGAACAGAACTAACCACTCCCTGCAGCCACAGGTGGAAGATAATATTAGAACAAAATGCAGCCTGGTGTTACAACACCCCAACTGCCCGCAGACCAAACAACAGCAATCACCCACCCTTTTTTAATCCAATTCTAATCCAAGGAAAGCTCAAAGCCCTCCCCACTCAATGCTGGAGTATCTCTCCCCACCATGCCCCTCTCGTTTCTTGGAGGGTGAATAAAAACTTTATTCTCCACACCTTCTTCACTTTGTGAATTCTTTCATACCCTGCATCACGGACCACCCTAACAGATAGATGATGAGAGACAAATAGTGTCACTTCTCAAGGAACATCTGGGAATCACACGGCCACCCTAACAGCAGCCTCTGCCCAGTCCATAGCCTGGTTTATACAGCCATTGAGAATAGCCCCCTTTTCTTTACTTGTGTGTGCATGGGCACACGTGTTTGGACATGGAAAGATACTGACACACAAAGTAAAACATTTATGGAGTTTTCTAAGTAAAAGGGCCTGTGTTAAGGAGTTTGCATGCACTATCATATTTGGATGATCTCATCAACCCCATAAGTTAGGTATTATTTTTACCACATTTTGGAGACTTATAAGTGGAGCTCCAAAAGGTTAAACAGATGCCCAGGATCATGAAACTTTTAAAAGGCAGATTTGGGCCTGGCCAGGTGGCTCAGTTGGTTGGAGCATCATCCCAAACACCAGAAGGTTGTGCTTCAATCCCCAGTCAGGGCGCATACCTAGTTTGCAGATGCGATGCCTGGTTGGAGCATGGACAGTAGGCAAATGACCAATGTTTCTCTTTCACATAGATGTTTGCCTCTCTCTCTCTCCTCCCTCCCTTCTTCTCTCTCTAGAATCAATAAAACATATTTCTAGGTGAGGAATGAATGAATGAATGAATGAATGGCAGATTTGGGAGTCAAAGCCAGGTCAAACTGACTCCAAAAACCTGCACCCAGATAAGAAAGGTAGTCAAACTCTTTGAACCTCAGCTTGTTTATCTGCATAATGAAAGACCTGCAAGACAAGAAGACTGGGTTTCTCCAAAATCTGACAGTTTATTACAGGCAGACAGAGTGAATTCAAATCTCAGAACTTCTACTTATCAAACTTGAGCAAATCTCTTAACCGTATTATGCCTCCTTATCTTAATTAGTGAGATATATATATATATATCCACATTATCTATCTCAATGGTTACCTTAATGGTTTAATGAGGAAATGAATGATCACTTGGCACAGGGTTTGGCACATGGCTTATTTTCATAAATCATAGTGATGGTAATGTTAATGTTATCAGATAATCTTTGATCTAGCCACTTCTCTGTGAATATATACTCGGATTATTTTATTAGTCGACTCAGCATATTCAGTATGTTCTCTTTCAGCTGTTGAGAACAAAGTGTCTTGAAATAACCTCTCCCCTTCCCAAAGGAAAGGGAAGCTGAATCCAAGATGGCAACAGCAGGGGGCGCTGATGAGGAGAGCGCAAACTGGGATTATAACCTGTGCCTGCACCTCACTGAAAAGTCTGCCTCCCTCTTCCCGCCCCCCTCCCTCCAACAAGTTAGGTCATATGTCCTGCAGAGAGACTTCTTTATGTCCTTTGTTTATCCCCGAATTTCTTTCAGCCACTTATTTCTTCACAGTGTTACAGCCTTCGCCGTAAATAGTTTCTCTACAGTTAGAAAATCCTGTTTCTAGTACTTCACAAACATAGATCTCCTGATGGCTACAAAGAAAAAGTCCATGACAGGAGAACGTGTCTCTCTCCTTGAGGGTAACTGGACAACAATCAAAAGAAATGTTTAATCACTGTGGCTATCATTTCTCCTACAAATCTAGGTCTCCTTTCCTCCCAAAAAGAATAAGACAGATACGTGCATTTCCTCTGGCAGTTTAGGGGATGTGGGGTCAGGTAGAGAGGGGGGAAGGACCCATGAATCAATAAAAATAGAGAGGGTTCTAATATCTCCAACCTAAGGGCTGAAATGCCCTGGAAAATGACCAAAAGCTCACCTGCCCAAACTAACAAGTCCACCCAGGCGGGCTCCCACATCCCAGTGGAGTAGTAAGAAAGAGGAGGTTAGTACAATGGCTTTCAGAGAGCTCTACCTTGTAAGGATGTTATAAGGACTGAAATGGCCTGAGTACCACAAGTTTGTTGGTTGACTATTTTTTGCTAAAAATAGTGTTAAGATGCATGACTTTGGGCTCAGTTACTTAACTAGAAACCTCTGTTTTCCCTTGAGAGGTGGAATGAGAACCATGCCCAGGCATTGCCGGCTGTGATGATTAAACTTCAGCAGATTGGTTAACAGACAATTAGTGATTCATGAGTATGTTACATAACAACAATAAAACAATTTTTCAACAATAATGAGTAATGTGTGCAACGCATGGGCGCTGTGGGAGATGCCCAGCCTCTGCCTTTTAGAATCACCCCTTAGATTGGGGATGGGGAGGTCAACTAGAAAAATACCAAATTACAATATAAAACATAGCAAACCAAGCATCTTTTCGTACAATTCCAGCATGGAATCACATTTGAGGAAACCTCAGTGTGACAACCATAAATAACTACGTATTTTCCCTGAAGCCCCCTTGTATATACCAAGTGGGGATCCCATTCATAACCCTCAGCAAACCTCCTTCAATTCTTTCACCCACCCCTCCCCCACTCGTACCTGGCTGCAGGCCTTCAAAACTCTTTCTCCTTTCCTTCATTCCAAAATCAACTTTAAAAATACAAATAAGAAACCATCTTTCTCTAAATCAGTCATAAATCCAAACAGGCTTTTGTGTTATCCTCCTACCTCTGGCTTAGTTATCATTCCTATCGATTTAAGCCCGAGGCCTCTTTCAAACTCTCTAATCCACTTTACTCCGATTCTACACCACAAAGACAGACCTAGAAGCTGACACAGAGATCAACCATTACTCCTCCATAAAAGTCAGCAAGTCGAGGGGGGGGTTGCAAACACTTATGAATTCATATCATTTTCTTTATTCCTGTCCAAGGCACAAAGAAATGGTAGGCCTAACATATGTCTTAAAAGAAAAGGCACAAACCAAATACCATGTGCCGAGGCACTGTTGAGTCAGCTGTGTCGGTTTGCTTAGGGGAGTGAATAAAAGGTTTAAGCTTAAATATTTGTACCAGTTAAAAAAAGGAAGACAGGACGGAAGATATGCCCCCTCAAGTAAGGCAAGGATTTTGAGTTCCCAAGCAAAGTGTGGTTGGACTGGTTACAATAGCGTGAGAGAGAAACTGGAGACAATGAGGCCAGATGCTGCCCATTAACTGACAGTAAGACTCAGAACGGTGGGTGTGGCCCTGGCCAACTTTCTCAAGGCCTTCAGGGACCACCCTTCCCCAACATGTGATAAGTCACTAGAATGATGGGTTTCATTCACTATTTATTATGTTATTATGAATTCTAACGTGGAAATAGGTTAGGATTTTATTTGAAATCTAGAAGACTTGATGGTGTGTTTTCTATATATGACATGGTCTAGCTCTGATGATCTGTGGAAAGGCTTCTCAGCTTTGTGAGAAGCTGTCGGGAACCAAAAACACCATATTTGTTACAGTGACCGGGAGAATTTGATATACAGCATTGCTAACTAGGTACAAGGTTATAATCAGGTAACAGAGTGCTGAAAGGAAAAGGAGACTCAGGTACAATGGAGATAGTGAATGAAGAAGCATTTCCACATCTAGGGATGAGGAACAAAGGGAAGAAGTTGGAATTATGAAAATTTGGAAATATAAAAGAAGGTAGCTGAAACTCAGTCTCTTAAGAGAGGTACATCATGTGACAAAAAAACTAGACCTCTTCGAATAGGTTGCTCGCCCCCTAATGAAGTGTCTTTGAACTTGGAAGTGAAATCACATGGGCCTGAGACCCAGACTTGTCCACAAGGGTAGCCAGGCAGCTGGCGCTGGTGTCTGGGGACATGTGGAGGTCACCGTGAGAGGATGGGAAGGGAGATATGGAGAAACTGGTACTAGAAGGGTTGGGAAACACTGAGAACACGATTCAGCTGCTGCCACAGGAAGGCCCAGGTGCTGCTGGGGCAAATAAGCACACCTGGGGTGATTATTTAGTCCCTCCCATTTTGACAGATCCCAACACACAGGCACCCCTGGGACTGGCTCTACCTCTGCCCATTCTATGATTTGTTTATTGAAACCAATAAACCTCCCCATTGTACTCCTACCTTATTTCAACTAAGCTTCTGAAACTTGTAATCAGAAGAGTCCCCCCTAAAAGACAGGAGATCCCAGCACTAACACGAAAGCTATGAGAGGTGAGAGGGATGGCATTTGTTCAGGGGTGAGGGGATTAGTAAGACTTCCTGAGAAAGGTGGCATCTAAGACAGCATGGAGCTCCCACACGTGGAGATCAGAGGAGACATGTTCTAGCAAGAGCAAATACCACTCGAAAAACACAATCAGGACGAGTAGAATGTGCTCGGGACGAAGAGGCCAGTTGGGGCATGGTACAAGAAAGAAAACTAAGACGTCAATCCCATGGGTGTTTGTGTGGCCGAAGTTTTCTTATGTCTCCGATTTCATCTCCGATGTAATCTTCTCAAAGGAGTCTTCCCTAGCTAATGTCCCCAGCCACTCACTGTCACACGCTTGTTTTACTGAATGCGCACAGCATTTATGCCATGTGCAGTCAACCGATTTGCAATTTCATCATTTTTGGTCTGTATCCCCAGCAGCACGAGAACACTCTGAGAGCAGCATCCTTGTCCATGTTGCTCTCCCAATCCCCAGCGCTCACAGAGAAGCCTGCGTGACCCAGGCTCTCGGCAAATTCTCTGGAGTGAGCAGCTGCTGAGAGTAGCCAGAGAAGCTGGAGCCAGATGGTAGAGGGTGCAGAACCTGGACCTTATACAGCAGCTAAGACAGCAGCTAAGACATTAACTGTCAGAGCACTGTTGTTAGGCGGTCCCCCTGGCCTGAAGGAGGCAGAGACAGCGGGCAGACACAAAAGGCAGAAGAGCAGTGCAGGAGGCACTGAAAGGTCCAAGCAATAGGTTACATTTATTTGATCGAGCAGCAGTGAATGACTTTCTGAACCTTCCCCCAGGTGAAAGGCTAAAACATGGTTGGTAACTCTTCCTTTCCTCTGTCAGAGCTGGCTGTTCGGCAAAGACTTTCATCTTTCTTCAGACAAGGTTTCATAACCATAGACAAATAGTGTCTCACCCATGAATCCAAAACAGCTTCCCCCCGCCCAGGTAATGACTTTGAAAAGAGGAGAGTGGCCATGGCTGCTTGATCGGATGATGAGAGCAGAGTAATTCTCAAAAGTCCAGCGACAAAGCCTGCCTTCCGCAGGCTGCCCCGCTGCAGGCATCCCTGAGTCCTGAGCCAAATCAGGCTTATCTCCCGCAACACGACCCATGCCCAGCCCAAAACGCTTCCTCCCCACGGACTGTGTTTATCGAGTCTCGACTGGTTGGTTTGTTGTATTTCCCAGGTTTTCATATTTGATATAAGTAGTGTCACACAATTTGTATTCCTTAGAACTTATATCTTTTTCTCTTAACCTTAAATTTTTATTAAGTTACACTGAAATATGAAGTACTAGTTCATTCATTTTCACTCCTGTATATTTTGCCCTTGAGAGTGTATAGCACCAATTATTTAACCACTGTCTTGCTGACAGACATTTCTTTTAATTATTTTGGGGTTTACATGCAATGTTACATTGGACACTTTTCCAAATGATTCCTTGTGCAAATATGAAATAACTTCTGAGATATATGTATATATTCTGTATACCCACAAAGATTGCTCGGTCAAAAGTATAAAATAAATAGTCAACTTTACAAAATTTAGCCAACTTGCAAACAAAAGGATTTTTGCCATTTCCCATTTCCACCAGTGGCCTATAAGAATTATCATTTTTGCCACATCCTTGTCAAGTGCTTAGAGTTTTCCAAATATAACCATAAGAATGACATTTCACGGTTACGTTAATTTACACCAGCCTGCGAGTGTGAGAGGTGAGCCTGCTTTCACGTCTTCACTCTCCGTGTGCCCTCTTCTCGGAATGGCATTTTCTTTCTGTTGTGCCCCTTTGTTAACTCGCCTTTTCCACGTTGACTTGTATGAACTATTTGTAAACCCTTTATATGATTATTCATCCATCTTACTCATGTAAATAACTATTCCAAGTCTGTATTTGTATTTGGACTATTTTTAATTTTGAAACAGGTCACACATAACTCTTTGTATGGTTTGCGATTTTTCCGACTAGTATAAAAGAAAAATCTTTCCAAATCCTGATATCATAAAGGTAGTCTCATATTGTATTCTGAAAGTTCTAAATGTTGATTTTAATTTGTATGACTTTACTACCTGAAATTTAATTTGCCTTACTTTTTCTCTGCCTTTTCCCAGGAACTCTGCTCTCTTGATTCCACCCCATACCCCCCAAACTAAATCCTGATTCCTTACAAGACAGTTCCCACTTCCTTTGTGGGGTTCTGGACTGCTCTGGCCTCACTGACCTCCTTTTTCCTCCCTGGGTTCCTATGATATCACGCACGGGGTTTGGATTTAATTGTTGCTTAATCAGGGTCTGTAAACTCATAGCCTGCAGCGGCAGGAACTTAACCCAAATGGGTAAAGTGGAACTGAACTAAGACAATAGAAAGTATATAGACTGAAGCAGTTAATGAACTGTCTTTGTCATGTGGGAATGTGGGCCCAGAGCTGCTAATCATCTGAAATTATACAAACATTAATATTATTAGGAATCTGTATTTCTATTTAAAAATGTCTTTATAGGTTGGAAAGTGACTCGGTTTATTTTAAAGACATTCATTTAAAGTAAAATAAGTAAAATTGTATCTATACTCTGAATTTATCTCTTTGGCCTTCAGCCTGTCTTCTTTGATTTATTTTTGTCTAATCATTCTATACTCTCTATCACTTGTCTCCTAAATGAAAACTGAAGCCATTTGAATAGAGAGATCCTGCTTAGTATACCACAGATCCAATCTCAAGAAAAAGACCATAATGTCAAGAAATTCACAGTTGCGTATCTGTTGGCAGGAGATCTTGTAACCACACCTGTGAGCACACAGCTACCTCCACAGTCTAATATAAAGGAGAGGTTTAAAAGATATTTCCACATCTCACTGTAAGTTTCAATTCCATCCAGACACATCTACGGAAAATGGCAAATGGACAGAAACCTTGTTCCAAAGTCCAGGTCATCTTCACACCTAACAGGCCAGGATGCGGCAGGTTCGAAATCTATCACGACAGCATCCATCTGTGTGCTAGAGAGCGCATCTGCGGTGTACACACCCTCCATTGTCCTCCAGGGGGTGAGCACGTGATCCGAAGACTATTTCAAGCATGCATATCGCTGCCTCATTTCCAGAGCTGAGCGTCTCACACCTAAGTTATCTCTTTTGTTTTACACCTAGTCAAATCCTCTATAGCTCATTGTCATGGTTAAATTGACCCAAACTAGGAATTGAGTTTGTCCTAGAATATCCTTGAATAGGGTACTTGATTTCTCTGAACATTTATTTTTTTCATCTGTAAAGTTAGAATAATATCAATTCCAATCTCACAAAATAATATGAGGGTAATAAATCTACCTATCTGAGTTGTTCAGATCAAATAAAATTGAGATCAAACCTGTAAAGCTGTCTATAAATGTAGGTAAAGTAAAATAGATTTGAAGGTATGAAAGCACTTGGGAAATGTACAATGTCACTCAAGTATTATTTATTATCAGTTTTAGGACTCTCTTGGCCTGCTATTCATAGTCAGCATGCCAGACACGGTGAAAAAAATTTCCCATCGAATTTTCTTTTTCATTGATGTGTTGAGTGGTTTTCTCCTGTGAGGCCATCCTACCTCCCACAATGCCCCACTCAGGCAGGGATCTGGGAGCTTGCACTAAGCTAAGCTAAATCATATCTGTAAAGAGGGAGCAAATAATTCCCAGTAACGTTCCAGGACCTTTCACAAAGCAAACATGTCAAAACTTTCCAGGACAATTTTTGAATGCATCTCTTTCTTCATGTCTG
Source organism: Phyllostomus discolor (assembly GCF_004126475.2). Taxonomy (NCBI): domain Eukaryota; kingdom Metazoa; phylum Chordata; class Mammalia; order Chiroptera; family Phyllostomidae; genus Phyllostomus; species Phyllostomus discolor. The sequence goes on from NC_040907.2 coordinate 159,391,278, forward strand.
TTTATGACTTCCTGCCCGGTCCCTCTCTGTCTCTGTATGGATGATGCTGTGTGTGAATCCCTGACTATCTCTATTGTAGGCAAGCCTGTGTGCTCAGAACTGTGTCTACACAAGTAAGCTTTACTACATAGCTATGTTTGTGTGTCTGTCATTGTGTATGTTGCATATCTTTGAATACCTGTATCTGTGTATACCTGCGTTTGTCTGCATTTGTGTGTGTGTCTATACACCTGTGTTGTAAATATGTGTGTCTACTGTGTGTGCCTGTGCCAGTGAACATCTTGGCATGTGACCGTGTCTGAAAGGTGTATCTGGGGCTCCACAGCATGTGTGTGTCTCCGAGCACCTTTGCGTGTCTATGCCAACGGAACTACATTTGGACCAATGAACGTGCCTGAGTTTTTGTGTAATGAAGGAAGGATTGAAGAGCTTCTCCTTAGGCCAGCAATGCTCCCACACTATGCTGGTGCTGTTAAACAGATCCCTCAGAAAGGACATTGTTCAGAATCTGGCTGCAGAACAGAATCACCTGGATGCTTTTAAAGCCATATTGATGATAACATCCTATCCCTCCCAAGTTTGAACTACTTATTCTTTTCTGGTATGGGGGCCAGGCATCAGAAATCTTTCACCCATCCCCGCCCCCATAACCCCGGATGATTCTAATATAAAGCCAGATTTCACCATACTAGAGAAAAGGCTGAAATTCTTCATGGAAAGCATCCATGTGCTTCAACTATATGTGTAATTACTTACATAACAGTAGAGTAGAAAAGGGTATTTACATCTTACACAGAAAGGGACTGACCCCCTCCCTTCCCGCTGAGGGGGGAGGTGCCCCACCAGACTGGAGTCTGGGGGAGAACAGCCCCAGGTTGACCCATGACTGTAACTGAAGGGAAACCACCACCCCCTCCCTCACACAGTCTGTGTTTGCTCCAATGTATGGCTCTGCATAATTAACGTGACAGAGTGTTTTCTTTACATATAAACTCTTCACATAAACTATGGGCCTTTGGCAAACAAAAGAGAGGATTTATTGGTATAATAAAGCAAGTACTACATAAACATTTAATTGCAGGGTTTCCGAGCATTCTTTACAGAGTAATGAAAAGAGAATGGACAGTAAACAGAACAAAATTGATAGCCTCCAACGATGGGGATCTAAGGACAGGAAAGAGAGGGAGGGTCTGAAAGTTGGGAAGAAATAAAACTGCAGATGTTTAACCCTGGAAGGCAGAGCCTCTTTAAGCCGAGAAATACCCTTGCACAAATTAAAAGCCCACTTTCCTCCAGGATTCAGCCTCATTTACCTCTTCAGCTTCTTCCTTTTTTCAGCGAACGTCCCAGAAGCCTGTGTGGTGTGCACCCAGCCCTTCTCTCACCTCCAACTCTCGCCCTTAAGAGGAGCTCTCTAGGATTTGACTCTGCCGCCTATTAACGTGAACTCAGGTGGACAGACAAGAGGGAAACCGGATGTATAAATATCCTTCAGTTCCATGATTGCATTAAGCTGTGAAAAGCGTAGTGAAGTTCTGCATAAATGTGTGTGGAATAAAGGAACGTTAATACAAAATGTTGAACAACGTGTCAGAACAGATAGAGCAACTCACAGGGCTCTCTCAAAGGAAGCCGCCACACACACAGAATCAAAGGGGGGCTTTGTAACAGGAGCACAGTTAACACCCCCGGGATCTGTCTTGGGAACAAAATATTTACAGAAACACCCAAGGAAGATGTTCTTTCTGATCCTTCAGTCTGTCTTCTTTGACTTATCTTTGTCTATTCATTTTCCCTTTTATCTTGAATGTACACATGATGTTTATTGACTCCGAAAATTGAGGAATGCCTTAATGAGGAAGCCGTGCAACTGCCTCGCTTGGGGATTTTTAAGACAAGAAAAATGAGCCCTTTGTAGAATGTTGTTCTGGCAAAGACTCTGGTGCCTACCCGGTTCGTATCTCACACGGTTACTGAGAAAACTGGTTTTCAGTGATACCGGTGATTTGTCCTATCACAGGTCAACGATGGAACAAAAACACGAACTGAGGACAGTTTTCCCTTATCTGTTACTCTTCTTAGAAAACCATTCTGCTTTAGCTCTCCTTAGAATGTCTTGACAAAGCCTGTTTGGTAACACAAATGTAAGACTTATTGACCTCATGAACCTTTTGCTTGACCATTTGACCCCAAGAAATTCTGTTTCCATGGTCTACAACAAATTTCAAAATCACTTTCTTCTCCATGGAAGAAACAAGGACTCATCCATCTTTTTCCTCTATCATCTGAAACCTGTTTACAAGTGTTATGTAAATCCAGTCACTAAACAGAAACTGCATTTAGCTGGCAATACTGTTTTGACTTTTAACTTAGCATGACAGATCCCTGTGGTGGGGGTGGTGGCTACTGAATGGCAGATGTCACATTCTATGATGAAGTCAAATCTCTAAGAGTTAGAAAGAAAATGAAACAAGAGGAAGAAAGTGAAACAAAAAAAATGATGAGTAAAAAGCTTCCCATAAATGAACCCCAAGTTTCAGAAGATCACACAATCTTTGGTCATTTACATAAGGTCATTATGGGAAGTAAGCAATGCTAACTGCTACACTGATTCTGATTATCACACACATTTAACAGCTTTTTATCTGACCCATGTGCTTATTTCTTATACTCCACACACTTCCCACTGCCATCACCATACGTATGTCCACGTGTAGCTGGCTATCCGCAGCAAAGACGACCAGGCGGTGACTTACTATTGGAAAACCAGCCTTGAGAAGCAATGGTGCAGGACTGCCAGATATGGAGATGAAGGAAAGCAAATTCATATTTCACCATGGGTCGGAGGAGGTCATCGAGAAGACGTGATCTCTGGTTGACCAGCGAGCTGGATCTGGGCAACTGAGGCTCCTCACCCCCTCTCCTGTCCTTCAAATGTACATTCTGCCCACCTTTCCCACAGTGAGGGCTATTTCCAAGGGCTGACTCAGCCTTGAGAGAGCAATGTGTTATTGAGATCATCTGGACAGTGTGCATGCCTAAACCCAGTTAACGCCCCTGTCTGAACTCGTAAGGTCCTGGCCAGTGGGGGCAGAGTTCTACTGTACTTCGCCTACGAAAGACAGAAATCATATGTCATTTCCTCACTTATTAAACCTGCTGCCTCCCAGTCTGGGGTGACCTTTCTGGTTCTGGTTTTTGTTTTTTGGTGGTTTTTTTTGTGTGTGGGGTAGGGGGTTGATGTCAGATTTCACCCAGGAAGCTCCTAAGTTGGTGAACCAACACCTTGGCTGTGACTTGAAAGCTCCTACTGATAAAGCCGCCACTTCCACTGGCAGAAGACCTCAAATGGGCAATATTTGTAGACATTGACTAGCTACCCCAGAACTTTAAAAAAATGAATCAAATTTAAATATTTGCTGTTATTTACTCATTTTCTATGAATATTTGCAGATGGAGAAAATTTTCATAAATCACCAAAAATAAACCGATGAGGGATTTTCTGGTGAGGATATTTTCATGGAAACATTTTAACTGCAGAGACATTTGAGAGCCACTGAAATGAATTTCAACCAATGACATGCAATTTCTTGATCTGTTTGTAATTTGGAGTTTTTATTAATATATGACAAACATCTTTAGGTTTAAGAATTTTCCTATTTATATATTTGTTGCTTTGTGTATAAGAATCTTTTGAAGATAAAATGAAAGTTTCTTGTATTAAATATGAACAAAGTCAAGTACAATTATAAAATAGTGAACACAAACATGCAAAGAAAAATAATTTTTATAGTCGCTGACAAATTCACTAAAGCAAAAACTTGGGGAAAAAAAACCCAATAATGCTATTAGTCATGTGTAAATGTAAACTTTTCCCCAAAAAGACACATTAATGTAATTGGAAAGTATTAATTCATTCCTTTTTCCTTTCTATACTATAAATATTTTTTGTGAGACATGCAAAGTTCAATAAAAGAAAAACTTCTCTCCAAATTTATTTTTGACCATTAGTTTTATTAATTTAATGTAATGATTATCAATAGAATAATTGTCACACAGAGGAAAAGGCTACTAAAAGTACGATGTTGTCTGATATCAAGAACACTGGGTGTACCATTGGGGGGGTACCCAAATGGGTACATGAAATTAACCCATTGTACTGCTTCCATTTTCCTGGCTTCTCCAATGCTTTAATATAAACATGGTCACCCCAAGTTTCTTCAGGTATACGGAGTGGGAAAAGGTTGCCCTGTGCCAGGCTGGCAAGATGAGTGATGGGAATATGAGTGTTAGTTAATTTCAGTAAGAGGTGGCAAGGAATTCATTAGCTACTGTGCACAAAATGGCCATAAATTAAGAAACGTTATATAGCTTGCAATTGCTTTTCAGCACATTTCAGTTTGCACTCCCTGAATCTTAAATTATACGTCCTGATGTAGTGATTCCTTTAGGACCTAGGGGAGCTGCAACCCAGTTCTTGACAACCCTCTTGCCAAGAGACGCCCAGCGGCTAGGAAAGATGGCAGAACAGCAAAGAGAATGAAAGGGAAACCTCAGTCAACTCAATAGATGTGTTTCTCAAAGGCTCTGTGAAGCTTAGTCTTCGCTACTAAAATTTTACTTCATGTGCAGGAAGGATGCCTATTGTTTAACACAAAAGCAGTTATCATCAGAAAGAGAATGTGGGCTCTAGTTAATTGGCATATGTATATCATGTATATGGCCATTTTTTTCTTTCACCCATTTTATGTTAGAAGGTGGGACAAAGACCTACTTCAAGCATTATGAGGAATATTTGGGGTGAGGGGGTACTTAAATAGCTCCCCAGTTGATTTGTCTATGAAAACATAAAAGTCAACACACCAAACTCAAAGCACTTACCATAACATTCAAAGAAAGAGTCTTACTTCCCCAAAGCACTTTCAATCTGAGGAACAGAAACCGGAGAAATAAAAGAGAGAAGTGGCTACAATTAAGAATGAAAGAAACTAAAGTAGATGTCATTCAGGGTGTTTTCAGCTCCAAGTCACAGGGATGTTGAGGAGTAGCCACTGAACCCTAAGGACATGCATCATGTATGTCACAAGGCAGTGGAGGAGGGTGGTTCCAGAACTGGTGTCGGACTTCAGCAATGCCTAAACCCAAGTAAAGCCTAAGGTGACTGTACAGCCCCCGGCTCTGAGGGGATAAGAGGCTCTAGGAAGAAACTCAGCTATTAAGGGTGAGATCTGGGACCTGATCCCAGATTGGACTTCAGAAATCACGTACACCCCCAACTGCTTCAAAGACCAGTAAGACTAGGCACTGGCCCTCACAAGAGGCAGGGTGGATTCTGCCCCACGCAGTATGACCTCAGTGTCTATACCTTTAGCTACCTGATTGCTGGGCCGCGCCCCCCCCCCCTGCCGAGAGCAAAAGGGAGTTGTCAGACTGGCTGCTGACATCATACCCACTCATACCAGTTCCCCTCCTCAGTCCCTCACTAGATGTCGGTGAGGGGAAGGCAGAGGCACTCAGGAGGGGAGGGGAGGGCCAATACAACCAGGCTGCCTCGAGTTCCCGTCTCTGCGAAAGAGAGGGCTGAACTGTCAGTTACACATTCATATTTGGGCATGCCTCAGGCAGGAAATCGCTAGAAAGTTAAACTCAAAGTCTAATCAAATTTTAGTGTCAAAAGTTTTACCACCTTGAAAAGGGATAGTTTGTCTTCACTTTGCTATCTCCACAGAACAAAACTATCAAGTAAAGAGCTCCTCTTGCTTTTGATCCTTGAAAACTATAGATTTTAAGTAATAGCCAGTTATTGTCTGAAAATGAGAAATAGCTCCTGAGTCCTGGCTGGCATAGCTCAGTAGATTGAGCACAGGCTGTGAACCAAAGCATCACAGGTTCAATTCCCAGTCAGGGCACATGCCTGGGTTGCAGGCAACAGCCCCCAGCAACCACACATTGATGTTTCTCTCTCTCTTTCTCCCTCCCTTCCCTCTCTTAAAATAAATAAAATCTTTAAAAAAAAAAAAGAAAAAGAAAGAAATAGCTCCTGAGAAACAGAGAGCTCCTGCCCTGACGGGTGGCTCAATTGGTTAGAGCATGGCCCCCTACACCGAAAGGTCGCGGGTTCAATCCCTGGGGTCTGGGTGCATGTGGGAGGCAACTCTAACAGTGACATCTATCTGTCTCTGTCTCTCTGTGTCTCTCTCCCCCTTCCTCTCCATCAAAAATTATTAAAAACATATTCTTAGGTGAACACAAAAAAGAGGGGTATATATATACACCTATATGTTAACATATAAACATATAGATACCCATATAAACATATATGAACATATATAAACATATAGGTACCCATATAAACATATATGCCTATATATACATGTGTCTATACATATATTTCTATATTATGTATATGTATACATACATATACATAATGCATGCATGATGTGCACATACATACATATATACATTATGCATCCATATATACACATATATGTGTGTACATATACACATTTATATTTATATATTTATATATACACACATTTATATATAGGTACATATGTTTATATAGGTATATATATGCTTATATATGTTAATATATAGGTGTGTGGAGAGAGAGAGAGAAAAATGTGAGAGACCCTTTCCCCCATGAAGAAGACTGCCCAGGCAGAACCTCAAGAGCACATCAGACCTCCCTGTATTGGGGAACTACCATACATGACACTGATTAGTTAAAAATGTTTAATTCTATGCACATAAATACAACAAAATAAAATTCAAACTATTCTTGTCTTTGGTTGACTTTATATGAATATAACCATAAGTATATATTACATAATCAGAAGGGAGAAAAAGCACCTTCATTTTTTCAAAATTTCAACTACATTGTATCATTTCCAGGATTTCAAGGTATCGGCCTTGCCTTTCTCTCCATCTGCACACAGGGGCCTTGCACTGGGATCAGCCCCTGGTAGGCAGCAGAGTTTGAGTCTTAGCTCTTTCTCCACTGAAGCCTGAGGAAGAGTCAAAGGAACCTGGAGAGTTGGAAGCAATCTCACAGCTGCAAACCTCTGCTTCAGAAGTGGAGGCCCGGCCCATCAACAGCAAGCTCCTTGCCTGTACCCTCGCAATGCATTCACCCTCTCCTCCTCCGAAGGGCGGGCGTGGTGAGTGAGCAGGCAGTCATGGGAGCACTGACCCTTTCAAAGGCAGCCCCTGCCCCCCCAGGAACACAGACTCCTTATCTGAGATGAAAGAGCTCAGCGGGGAGTGGAAGTAGCTGCTTCCAGCCTTGCCCTCCAAGGCATAACCTCTGGCTGCTCCTCAAGGGCCTGAGAAGTGTTAAACATGAAGAAAATGGAATCATAAAAAGCTTCCCTGTCAACTGTTATTTTAGCATTTAGTCCTAAACACAGTTTAACCACTCCACACAACCAGCTGCAATCAGAGCATACGAATGCCTGCCCCTGTCAACAGCAAATATGGGCTCAAAAGGGAGAGGGGATGCGAGAGCCACATGGTCCACCAATGCAAATGCTCCCTCTCAGGGGCCACAGGAGAGCTTATACACTGGCTGCGGGGCTGTAAGGACAAGCTCCATGTTTCCGGAGCTCACCCTGGGACATCAGGAACAAAAATGAAAGTGAGGACAAGGCGAGATAGAGTGGCAGGAGCAAAAGCCATGTGCTGTGAATTGAGGGGGGGTTATAAAGATAGCCAGCAGCCATCCCCATTCAACAGGGCACCTTACTCTTGAATGCCAAAGTCAGACAATAAGGTATCCCCTCCTTAGGACCATCTGCAGCTCTCAAAATCTCTCCCACAAGGATTTCCATGGCGGCAATTTCACATCATTCTGAACACCGGTGGATGGAACAGCTTCCACCATTCTCCTTTACAAAGGCTTACACCCAGACACACAATGTGACTTGCCTTAGGTCACTCCTCAGAGACAGTGACAAAGTTGGGACCTGTGCTCTTCCACTAAGGGAGAGGGTGGCAAATGACAGCCCGGGGCCACACCTGGCCCATGACCCAACATTGCAAACAAAAGGTTTTTTTGGAAGCCAGCCACATTCATCCTATAGCTACTTCCGAGCCATGACCTCAGAGTTCATGATGACAGAAACCAACACTGTGGCCCAAAGGGCCAAAAATAGTTACTAACTCATGGTTTACAGAAAAAAAACGTGGCCCCTGCTACCCACCTACCCACTCCCTCCAAGGTCATTAGGAACCCTTTGAACCCACAGGTCCAAGTCTGGTAATTCCTCAAGGGGTGGTTTGAGGCACAAAAATGTGCTCTGTTACAACAATTTTAAAAATTTGTCATGACACCACACCTCCTCTTTGGAGGGCTCATTTGTAAACTTGGCCTTAAGCTTCTGCAGCCTCAGCTCATGAATTGAGCCACTGCGCACTATATCCCGTGGGAAGTTTGTACCACTACATTTCTGGAAAAGAATTGTGGCTCTAAAAATGCTTTCTAACCATCTAAATGACTTATGACTCACTTATGTGAATCTGGTACCCTTCCATACCCATCCCTCACATCCTTCTTCCCAGCCTGATTCTTAGTTCAGTCCAATACCCTCCCCCCACTCCCCCCATGACCTTGCTGCTGGTCTCTTGCTCAGAACAATTTCATTTTCTCTGTCCTGCAGGCTGTGAGACTTCCCACCCTGCTGAATAAGGGGACGCATCATGTGTTTCACCACAGATTCAGGTACTTCATCTCCAGGGACCCCAAGTGCTGCTCCTCTCTGGGGGCCAGAGAGAGGAGGAGGGAGAAAGGAGAGGTGTGAAAACAGAGGAAGGGAGATCCGCCCTGAATTATACTCCGACTGTGCCATTTTCACCTGTTTTTCCACCAGACCGCTACCCTGAGCGAGGACACCTGCCCGCTTTGTTCGCCAGTGGTCCGCCCTCGAGCACAGGGCCTGACACACACCTGACGTTCACTAACGTGTGTTGGAACATGAATAGAATTAATGAGATTTGGGCCTTGCCGAAGGCTGAGAAGGATAAATTTGGCCTCAAATATTGGGTTGCCCAAAAAGCTCATTTAGTTTTTTCCATATGATGGCTCTAGTAACACCTAGTTCACTTTAACTTCATTTGAAACAATTGTTAGATCATGTTGTGATAGCTGTCATATCAGCGTGCATTTAAAAACTTATCAAAATTGGTGAATTTGTATGCATCCATTTTAATGTTGAAGATGGAAGAAAATAATGCAACACTTTTGGAGTATTATGCTTTATTGTTTCTAGAAAGGTAAAAATGCAACTGAAATACGCACAAAAAAGGAAGATTCGTGCAGTGGATGGAGAAGGTCCTGTGACAGATCCAACTTGTCAAAAGTGGTTTGTGAAGTCTCTTGATCATTTTGGACAAATAACTCTTTGCTGTGGGGTTAAGGCATCAAATATGCTTAGCAGCACCCCTGGCCTCTACCCACTAGAAGCCAATAGTGGGAGATAGTGATGTACCCCAAAATATCCAAATCAATAAAGTTACTGGTGAAAATTTAAAAAAATGCATCCTTTATTTTACAGAAAAAAACTAAATGGGCTTTTTTGCCAACCCAACACATATTTCTGCCAGCAGTTACAACCATTGTGCCTAGCAGTGTGGCTTTTTCTTTAAAAAGCAGCTCAGGCCGGAATTCAAAGCCAGAGTCCTGGTTCCAAGCAGTCTGAGTGGAGGGGAGAACCTGAGTGCGGAGTGAAGAAACGCTGAGACCCCATCTCCAGCCCTTTCTGCAAGGGCTATTTCTTTCAAATTCTCATTCACGGAGACCAGCCTCCCTAGAAACCAAAACCTAGATAAAAATTTCATTCCCTCTTCTCACATTTCTTTCACAGGTTTTGTTTGGTTTTCTTTTTCAAGCACAGGCAAAAATCTTGAAGAATAAGGACACATCAGGTCACACTCGCATGCAACGTCAAGTTTTGTGAGGCTGAGCCATAAAATATTTCTTCTTACCTTGTCTCCAGTAGCAGCACAAAGGATTTGTCCCACGTTTGGCTTCCGTGGGATCTTCCGTGAGATGCCACAGAAGAAAAGCAGGCAACCAAATATTTAATCCACAAAGCAGGAAAACGAATGACCCCATCACCCCAGCAAAATGGTCCGCTGAGCTACCGGGACACCAGAAGCCCTGGTATTGGGCTTAAGTAAGCACAAATCATCAACGAGAGCCCACCTCTTGTAAATTAACCTGCACGTGGGCCCTGGGGAGACACAGCTACATTGGGTTGTTGCCTGCCTTGTCTGGATCAAATCTAAGCTCACATCATTTAACACGATTCCTAATTACCAGAGCTGGGCCAATGCAAGTTAGGTCCATGGGTCTTTGTCCCTCAGTTTTAGGAGCACCTCTCTTATCAGTCGAAGACATCTGGTCAAATAGCTACATTAGGACTCAGTGTATGTAATATGGGAGTGGACGTGTGTGTGTATATGTATATGTATGTATATATGGGAGTATATATTCATATATAAATTTATTTATATGTAAATATATATAAATATATATATGGGAGTATATATGGGAAAAAAGAGAACTATGCTAGCTGATGTTAAACTGAACCTAACCTAAATATCCATCAACAGGTTGTAGAAAAGTAACTTATTGCATATACAACAGTGATTTAAAAAAAATTGTAGATATATCCATATCAATAGTTCCCAAGCCTGGCTTCCAACTAGATTCCCCCCCAGACTAATCAAAGGAGATTGTTATCCACCCCCACACTAATCAAAGGAGACTGTTATCCACGCCCCCATGAATAATCAAAGGAGAGCCTCTGCAGGTGTGGGTGTGGTGTGGGTTTGCTTCCAAAAGCCCTCAAATGATTATGATGTGCCTCACATGTTAAGAAACACTCTTATATATAACTTGAAAAAAACATAAATGAGTTTAGAAACAATGTGAACAATATCATGCCATTGTGTTCCAAAAATCACCCAACTTAATTGTGAGTGTATATTTGTAAATAAGCAAAGAAAACACTGAAATACGGCAAAATGTTACAAAGATGGGTTCTTAAGTCCACTAGTGTCCCTTATGTCACCCTGTAATACTTTATATATGATAGTATTAACGAATCATGGAAAGCTGTTAAAAACACATTCAACTTAGCACCAGACCCTTTTTGAAAGGGGGACGATCTTTAGTTTTTACAGTTCTGTGTATCCTTTTTGCACTTTTACATTTAATGAAACATTTATTTCTTTCCTCTCTCCTTTCCTCCTTCCCTCTCCTCTTCTCCTTCTCTCCCTCCTCTCTTTCTCTGCACCTACCCCAGCCCCGCCACCAGCTAAGGTTTATATGAGAACAGATACCCCGTGAACACCGGCTACCCTACACCCAACAATGGCAAGCTGGACTCCCCTCCGTCCCTGCTGCCTCAGGCTGAAAGCTCTCAGGGAACGTTTGCTCTTCCCAGGCCACTCTGAATGGTGATGGGCAGCCTTCCTAGTCCTTAAGGAAGGAAGAAGGAGAGGACAACAGAGAGAGGGGCTAAGAGTGCATTTTCTTCCAGACAGTCCCTCTCACAGCCCAGGAAAAGGTCCCCAGCATCGGGACCATCTTTCCCATGTGCACTTGCCCCTCAAAGAAGTCAGCTTCACAAATGTTCATGCCGCTGTCACTAAAGTTTTGCAGATAGAATTTTATAACCCAGCTACTGAGAGGGAGAGAGGGGAGAACTGAGCCTGAGAAGAGACAGCTGGAACAGTAGTATCTGAATAATTTGTTAAGCTAGTTAAAGGGAAAAATAATACAATTAGATATTAAGTAAAAGTATGCAAGTAAAATAAACACCAGTTCTTTCCAGCTCAAAACTTGACTGCAAACCTCTTTATTCTCAACGGGGGTGTGCTGGTGCCCTGAGCCAGGGCTGGCAGTAAACTGACCCACTCTTTCAGCATGGCAATCTGAAACCATGCAACAAGGGCCTTACAAACTAAATCTCTGATTAAATTGATGGCACTAATATTGCAGCAATATTATTGCTACAAGTCAGGGTCCAAGCAGATAGGATTATTTCTAACTACCCAATCAGTAGTGATCCATGGTGCTTTCCTAGAATTTGTCATTTTAAGCAGCAAGAGGCCAGCAGAGAAGAAATGGCTGTAGTTGGAAGGGCCTGATTCATGGTCAACGGTCAGCACAAGTTCAAGTGCCCTCTTTCTCATTCCACCCTTTAGGGCCTTACGTTACCATCAGCTTTCCCTTTAAATGGGCTGCTAAAAGCCAGTATATCTGTTGACTCTTTGTGACCCAAATAGGATGATGAATTGGAAAGAAAGCTGGATGTGGATAGTTTTGCAAAATTTAGAAACCTTGACTGTGCTGGGTTAAGAGAGTGACCAAGAGTTGGAGCCCTAAAATACGCATTTTAACAAACTCCTGAGATAATGAGGGCATTCCAAAAATAAAATAATCACAGAGCCCTGGCTGGCTGTGGCTCAGTGGATTGAGCACTGGCCTGTGAACTGAAAGGTCGCTGGTTTGATTCCCAGTCAGGGCACATGCCTGGGTTGCGGGCCAGGTTCCCAGTTGGGGGCGTCTCTCACATATCCATCTTTCTCTCTCTCTCTCTCTTTCTCCCTCCCTTCCCCTCTCTCTAAAAATAAACACATAAAATCTTAAAAAAAGATGATCACAGATTATCTCTAAGGCCCCTTCCTGATCTGATGATTTGCTCCCACTTTTGGGGGACAAAAACATGGGTTCCGTTAATGATCATGTATTATCTTTACATAATGGTCCATTGAATAAAGCTGACTCTCTTCATCATTCACATTTCAGCTGAAATATTCCTCCCTTAGAAAGTATTCCCTCATCCGCCCAACCTAACATGTCCCCTTTTGACACCCCTTATCACATCACCCTATTTATTAACTTTACATGAGGTATCATCACCCAAAATTAATTATTCATCTTGGGAATTGGTGGTTTTATCTCCTCTTGTCTATCTAATAATCTAATACATTAAACATTGTTAATATTTGTTTAATGAAAAAGCAAGTAAATGTGTCGAGTACTTTTCACACATTGATTAATAATTGCAAATCCCTCTGGCTCTGAGAAGTGAAGTGACTTGCTCAAGACTATTGATTTATTTCATAGCCACATGAATAAGATTGAACTCACTCTCTTTGGCTTCAAAGCCCATGCTCTTTCCAGCACACCACCCTTACTCTGAGGATTTGCATCTATATACCTGGCTCACCCATCTCCATCTATGGGCTCGCCCAAGATGCCCAAGGGAGGCTGCCATTGACATCTGTGTGCTTGTGCCCACCACACCTGTGTCTCCCCTTGTCAAGATCCAGTTAGATCCAGGAGTTAGGTCATCTGTCCTTGCTCCCCTATTAATACAGAGCTTGGCATGCTGGGTGCCCCCCAAAGGTACTGCTTGAACCCGGTTGCAATTATGGCAACATTCAACACAGCACAGCATTTTACCACATATGGGATGTCTCGTGTGTAGAATCTTCCTTCATTCCTGTGAGAACCCAGGACAGATAAACCAAGACACAGACAGCTCCTCCCAAGATTTGATGGTAGAGCCTGGGCTGAAACTCAAAATTTTCTCTTCTTTTTTTCATTATTTTTCCACCCTCCAAATCTTTCATTTAACATTTCTACTTGGTGAGCTGCAGTCCAACATCGAGACCCAACACAAACTTTATCACCTCTGTAAGAACACTGTAAACAAAGTTTACAGCAGGTTTAGTCATAAAACTTGGAAATAACCAAAATGTCTTTGAACAGGATAATGGATAAGCAAATTATAGTACATGCATACAATGAAATGATATTCAGTAATAGAACAGGCATTATTAATTCATGCAAAAACATGGATGGACCTTAAAAATCACTTGGCTAAGAAAAAGAAGTCAGACATGTAGCATTGTGGAAGAGGCAAAATGAGGAGATGGAAACTGGTCAGTGCTGCCAAGTGCTGAACGAAAGGCAAAGAGTTGACTGTAAAATATCAGAGGGAACTTTCGGACAATGGAATATTTTTAATAGTACTAGGTGGTGGATATGTGACTACGCATTTGTCAAACAGAACATTTCAAAGAGTACAAATTAAAATGAAAGTCAACCCTAATGTTGGGGAATCTCAGGAAATGACACCTACTGTGATGGATTAATTTAATTTTATTACAAATGTATAATATAATTTCACCAAAAGGTTGAAAGGAAAGTAGCTGATCTAAATAACTCTAGAGAACAGTATTTTGACTGGATGATATAAGGCTAAAGACAAAAAGAACAATATGGAAACACTGGAGTTGGTAATTTGATCACAGGAGTATGGGTTAGTAATCCCCAAACTACCTTACTTGTATATTTGGGATGCAACCAAAAGCAAATAAATGGAAGCAAGCTGTTCATCGTCGGGGGAAAGACGTCCCAGTAAGCACAGGTGGAAGGCTAGAGTGAGCCCTGTGAACCCTGAGTTAGATTCAGAGAGATCTCTCCAGGAGGAGAAGCATGACCCCCTGCTCCTTAAGTGTGGACTGCACGTAGTTGACTTCCTCCCAAAGAACAGGGTTTGGAAAGGGGGCAAAAGAGTAACTAGAGAAACCTGATGAGCACTACCTCAGCCAGCTGATGAAGGTTAGCATCAATGGTAACAATTCACGTTCATAGTACGTAGCCACGATGTCATGGGACAAAAAGGACGCTTTACCTCTGTGATCTGCTTCCCTCGTGCATATGAATTCACAATCATGAAAAAACGCCAGATAGATCCTAATTCAGGGACATTCTACAAAGTACCTGACAGGTGTTCCTCTGAAATCCCCATGTTGTCGTGAACAAAGGAAACCAGAGAAAACCGTCAGAGCCATGAGGAGCTTAAGGAGACATAACAGTTCAGTGTGATGTGAGATCCCGATGTAATCCTAGAGCGGAAAAGATATTTTAGGTTAAAAAAAAACTAAAGATACCTGGATAATGTATGGGCTCCGGTTAATAATAATGCGTCAACACTGGTTCATTAATTTTGACCAATGTACTATATTAATGAAAGATGTTAATAAATGTAGCGTTCGGGTGTAGGGTATGTGGGAATTGTCTTTACCTCTGTTAAGGTCTCAATTTTTGTGTCCATCTAAACTCGCTCTAAAATATAAAACTATTTTTAATGTATCTCTTTTTGTGAATACACATCAAACAAATACCCATTGAGAAACGTTCTACAAAACAGCTGACCAATTCTCTTCAGAACTATCAGTAACATAAAAAGAAGAAAAGACTAGAAGACTGCCACACACTGGAGGAGACAGGAGGTCTAAATGTGACGTGATATGTTGCATTTTGAAATAAATATAAAACCATCAGTGGAAAAGTTGTAAAAAGTGAGTTATCTGTAGTTTAGTTAACCGTGCTGCACCAATATTAGCATCTTCATTTTGGTAAATATGCCGTGGTTTTGTAAGATGTTAACAGCATCAAATCTGGGTGAATAGTACACAGAAATTCTTTCTGCCTTCTTTGCTACTCTTCTATGAGTCTACAATTATTTCGAGACAGGAAACATATAACTGTTTTACAGATTATTCACATCCTATTTTTCATACTCACACCTTAGCCTAGACACTATTGTTCATAGTAACCCTCACATGGCAGGTGCCACACTTGTCTCATGTGTATCTTTCGACCAGAAGCATCCAAAGCAAAGAGAAGCCGTGTTTCCCAGAGGCGGCCATCGCCCTGCTCCACAGGGTGTGGTCCACCCTGACGCTCCCGCCCGCTGTGACTTCGGTCGCTGCAGGAATGCCTTTTGGCCAGCGTTTCCCTTTCAGGAAAGACAGAATCATTGCCTCTATTTGCTATCTAGACAAGCGACACAGTCATTAAGGTATACAAAATACAACCAGTAATTTTCATATAATGTTAGAGGAACAAAACAAGCTCTTCCTGTGCAGCAGGCATGCAGCTACTGGAAAAACAAAACAAAACACCTCTCAGTGTGTGGGGGCGGTGTCATTATTGAATCTAAGGCCTCAGAGAAAAGACGTCTCTAATAAACATGCTTGGAGTACTCGTATTTCACAAACATTATCATTTACAATTTATTCCACAAATCCCCACCTGTCAGTCACCCTCCTCCTATGCCCTAACCCAAATAAGCACCACAAGGGTTTACAGCACTTTAGACAAAAACCAAGCAGGGATTTTGCTTCGTTTCTTAACTAGAATTTCTGATTTGCCAAAAAAAAAATGAGCTCTCTTCTAGTCTTTCCAAGATTTTTCTTTCAAGATATAAATAAATATAGAAGTCAAATGAGTATCTTCCAACTTGGATAGTATTAAAAGCCAGAAATAATTCACATCCAAAGTCCCCTGAATCTTGGCTTAATAAACCTTACATGTTTCAAGAATTTAAATTTTCTGCTTAAATATAAAACTTTGATTAATTACTTAAAGCAGCAGGAAAGTTATTCAATTAGTATAAGAAGACTCAAGTTCAAATTGGAGGATTAATTTTCAGGGTTATGATACGAAAGATAAGGTGATTAAGTAAAGAAGTGGAGGCAAAATTCTCTCAAACCTGAATGGAAAGAATTTCTGATTCAATTATTTGATTAAACCACTCGTGGGAATGGCAAAAAAAAAAAAACCATGCCTTCTAACGTAAGGCTGAATTGCAGGGTAAACCCAGTGGATGATCCACTGAATGCTATTATCAAGGTTTGCCTTCTGTCATACATATCTACATACCAAAGAAATAAAAAGGAGCAGATTATTATTTCAAAATGTGCACAAGTTTTAATAAAAACCTAAAGATGAGTACAACTAACGGAAGGGGCACTTTTCTGAAACTGTTTCTGGCAAATACAACTGAAAACACAGGGAAGGGCACCAGGCTGGATAACCTGTGCAATTTTGCTGGCACTAAACTTGTCATCCGGCTGAGAAGTTTCCCGGACACTTGGATTTTGAAGAAGATGCGGATGAGAAGGGATGGAGACAGTTTTTGTCAGGCCCTAGTTTCATAGCTTCTCCCAGATCTAGAAGCCGTCATCCAAACCCCGTTCTCCTTTTAATTTCCACTTCTGACTTTTACTTTCTGCCCTTCCTATCTTTGCCCCCAGGCCCATCAACGTTTCTGTACCCTGCTTTTTCTTTTCTTTTTATTTTTTGTAACAAGAGTACTGGGGGCTCACATCTTGTTTGCGCACTGAGTCTCCCGTTGGAGCAAACCCGCTGCCAGTATGCTTCAGCTCCTGCGTGCGTCAGGGAGCTGATGGCCGAGTCCTTGAATGCAGGGCGCGACCCGGACCTCTAGCTCCCTTCCTCTCTCCACTCGCTCCCTCTAGAGGGCGCCCTGACTCAAGCGAGGGTGTGGCTGGAGCCCTGCCCATCAGTTCCAAGTTGAAAACCCGTCACCGATCCCTCAGGTCCAACCCAGAGTCCCAGGGTTGCTGAGGCCACAGAAGCTGCTCCCTTGCACAGCGCAGCGGAACAGGATCGCACCGCTGGGGAAGCACAGCCGGGCTGGAGAGACGGCGCCGCTGCCCCGCAGCTGTTCCCACCTTTTCCCCAAGTTGGACCGGAGAGAACCCCCAAACCTGAATGGTATTGCAGCCATCTCCCCTGAGCAGTTGTAGGGAAGGGCGGTTAGGACGCAGACTCCACGTTGGAGGGGGGGTCAGCGAAGCCCATCTAGGGTTGGTGGCCCCGGCTTGAAGCGGAGCCTTGCGAGGTCGGAGGTGGAGGAAAGCCACAGGCGGAGGGGCAGCCGGCTGTCCGGCTTGGCGGGCATGAGTGAGGGAGCTGCGGACCCTGCTGAGCAAGGACTGCAGGCGCCTCCGCTCCAGTGACCCTCCCTCTGGACTTGTGGGTGCTGCTGCCACTTGGCCCCACACCCCGCTCCACGTGGTCTCCCTTTGCTGCCTCCTCCCCACCGGGAGCCTGTCTCCAGGGACTCTGTCAGTGTTATTCGTGTGTGGTGTGTGTGTAGGTGAGGATAGCTTCTTTTATGTTCTTGGGCTGTGAGAACTGACCCCTTGCTCAGACCCAGAGCACACTCTGAGTGTCCCTTCTGGAGGATGGCCCAGAGAAGGAAGGCAGTGGCGGGGTTTGCGTGTGGGGCAAGGGAGGGAGGGAGCTGGTAATGCCAGATCGTGTGTGTGTGTGTGTGTGTGTGTGTGTGTGTGTGTGTTTGGCTGTAGGAACCCAAAATGCCTTTGTAGTCCCCGGAATCCTAATCTCCATGTAATTAAGAATGATGCCGACAACACAAATAACAGCTGCAACACAACAGTAAAACTTCCAGTTTCTAATAGAACTTTCTTATGCTTTATACTTTGATCGTTTCCTCAAAGAATATTTAATCCCTGCCTCTCAGACAGTAACCCCTTGAAGATAAAGTGTTTCTTATCACAAGGGAAAAGTTGCCGGTGATACCTAGCAAAAACGACTTGAGACGGGCTGCAATCTCATTGTGAGAACGGCTGCAGCAATTTCACTCATTCCACACGCCCTGCCTATCACATGACTTTGGCGTGTCCTTCTCTTAATCTGGACAGACCGTAGCTACAAGAGAAGTGACAGTATGCTACTCCTGAGGTTAGATAAGAGAGGACAGTACAAGTTCTGCCTGGTTCTCAGCCACCTCGCCGTAAGGAGGAGGAACAGAGGCCCCAGGTTCTAGCCCCACCTGAGCCACAGCTGACAGCAAGGGCCAGTTTGGCAGCCCCGTGATGGACCTCAAAATGGGATGCTCGCCCCCGTGAAGCTGCCCAGGCGATGCCATGGGAAACAGAAGAGCTGATCCTGTCAGGCTCTGCCCAAAGGGCAGACTCCTGAGCAGAATCAATGTGTCGTTTTAAACCACTAAGTCTGGAGCTGGCATGCAACACTAATGCAAAACTGACACACTTAATTCTCTTGCAGACCTCCACCAAGAGTGCTTTTTTAACAGCCCTCTTTCCGGAAACTACTGCAGATGCAAGGGAAGGAGGCTTCTTAGGCTTTGATGTTAGGTGACATTTCTTTGACAGGGTTTGAGCACAGCTAGTAGTTTTAATTCATCCCAGTTTTCTTTGTTCAGATCTATCTTTGAAAATGATCTGAAATGCAAGATACTTTTTTCCCCTGGTAACCACTGGGAACCAAGACTTTCATTAATTAGTAGAAAAACACTGTTGTAATTACCACACACACACATGAGTTAGTGCACCATGAAGCCAAATTAAGAACGGGGCCTCCTGTAAGAGCAAAGGAGCAGCAAAGTGAAAATGATGTTACCAAACGCCCAGGCCAAAGGAATACATGAGTAGCAAGCTTGTTATTTCTTTTCAATGCAATAGCAAATTAAAATGATAAACACATTTTTCCCTTTAAATATTTTGTTTAATTAGATTTGTTTGAACAAAGTAACTAAAAGTGACTCCAAGTGCTTATCAGAGAGCTCAGACATAACAGTTGTAAAAGCAGAGGCAGCATGGACAATGGTTGGAAGCATGACTACTTGGGCTCAAATCCTGTGCTGGATAGTAACTGATGAGGATGCAGAACATTTAGAGATACTTTTCCATAGACAGCCTAAGAGATGTTCTAAATGCAAAGTATGTAAGGAAACTCCTTTGCTCAAAACCCTTCCGTGGGTTCCCATTCCACACGATGAAAATCCAAAAGCTTTCCAATGGTCTATGGGATCTTCAGTGAGCTGCATCCCAACTCTCCAAGGCATGATGCCCCTCCGTCCACAATGTGTTCCAGCCTCCCTGGTCTATTGGTGCTCTCATTTCCCCCAAGCATTTTCACCTTCTCACAACATGTGCACAGGCTGTTTACCTACTTGCAGGCTCTTCCTCACGTTCTTCACGCCACCACCTCTCATGTCCTGAACAAATTACTGGGAACCGGAAACAGTCCCTCCTTAGTGATACCATTTCTAACACCCTAGCCAACAGAGATCCCTCACTGTTTTTTAATTCAATTATTTCCTTTGACTCTGTGTTTTGTCTATCTCTCCCACCAGATGGAAAGCTCTTGCAAACAGGCTGTTTCTGCTTTTCAGTGCGCACTGTTCCCAATGCTTCTGTCAGTACCTGACTCCCCGTGGTGGTCACTAAATAACAGCCCATTGACTGACTAATACCTGCACAGCAGCCCAGGCCACAAAAATATCACTGCCTCTGAGTTATCGAGTCTTCACTATGTGCCAGGAACTTGGTGCATATTCTGCATGCATAGGCTCGTTCGTTCTTACAAAAACTACCTGAAGTAAGTACTATCACGCAAGTAAGAGCAGTACTGTTATTTAAGTAATAATGATACTCAAGTACTATTAAGTGAACTAAATGCATTGGTCACACAGCTGCTAAATGGGGAAGTCAGGGAATTGTGTTTCCCACACTCTCTACTTCACTATTAGCAGATAACAGCTAGTAGGCAGTTATTATTTCCAGGCCTTTTATAAGCACTTAGGGTTATAGTTACTTATTTTGTACACAAAAATCTCATTTTACAATATATATAAAAGTTTAAAAAAAATGTGTTTGCCGTTTCATGATGCCGTTGTGTTGAAAGGACAATGGTTGTGTAAAGAGCATGCCCGCTGATCACGTGAGCGTTGGGTGACATCATTCTCACCCCTCCCCCCCATCTTCTCCCCTCACTGGTCTTTCCACATCTGGTAGAGAGTTTGGCTTTATCTTGTACTCAATCACATGTCTTATACTAAGAATGTTTTTCTAGTAATTAAGAAAATAGTTGCCAGCCCTGGCTGGCGTAGCTCAGTGGATTGAGCATGGGCTGCGAACCAAAATGTCGCAGGTTCGATTCCCAGTCAGGGTACATGCCTGGGTTGCAGGCCATGACCCCCAGCAACCGCACATTGATGTTTCTCTCTCTCTCTCTCTCCCTCCCTTCCCTCTCTAAAAATAAATAAATAAAATCTAAAAAAAGATATTTAAAAAAAAAGAAAATAGTTGCCATGGGCACCAGAGAAAAGTGTATTTCAGATCAGTTTCAAATACAATCAACAATTTATAAAAAAGAGGGATGAATAAAGATATTGGTCATACTCAAACCATGCCAAATAAATGATAGATATTTTAAAATAAAAATAATATTCTTTAAAATATTAACAGCCTCACCAGTGACTGTGCATTCACGGGTTCTACTGTAGACATCACTGGACAGTAATCCTTGCTAACAAAGTGGCTTGTCATTAACTATCTTGAGGATTCCCTGAATTGACAAAGCACAAAAACATTCTTGCCCATAACTGTCACTATAGCATTTTCCTTGACTGTAGAAGAGCTTAGCGAGAGAAGAAGAAAAATGATGATGGGGAAAGAAGATTACAAATGTAATGATCTATAAACTCTATTTGCCGTTTTCATTGATAATGATGGTATCCAATGAACGGCTTCAAAAGAAAAACTCTTTTTTTCCCCAATTGGTAAATAATATGGCAAATACATATTAATATAAAGACTCTCCAAGTTAAATAATGAAAATATTGCCTTTTAAAATTGTATGTTGAAAACTATAAAGGGCAACCATGAATGCCTAAAATTTTAACTCACTTTAGAGGAGATCATTGGATTAGAAAATTACAATTGTGTAAGTTTGGGGAGGTAAATCAACATTATGACTGAGGAATCTCTACATAAGATTTTATAAGTACATTCCCGCTCCCAGTCATACCCACTGCAAAGTGCCAGATTGGGGGTAAGACTTTCCATTTTAACATACAAATGATATTAACCAACAACATGGCTGAACTGGGTTTTACCCATCTATTTATTATCTCAACATCTAATAAACAACTATTTTGCTGCAGAAACCTATTCTTTAAGACTCATATGCCATAGTCTTGACTATAAACTACATATTGCAAGATATTAAAGATAAATTTCACCCTGGTTGGTGTTGCTTAGTTGGTTAAGCATCCTGTAAACCGAAAGGTCCCAGGTTCGATGCCTGGTCAGGGCACACGTCTAGGTTGCAAGTTCGGTCCCCATCGGGGCGCATGTGGAAGGTAACTGACCGATGTTCCTCTCTCGCATCGATGTTTCTCTCCTTCTCTCTCCTTTCCTTCTCCTGTCTCTAAAATCAATAAGCACATCCTCATATAAGGATTAAAAAAAAAGATAAATTTTAACCAGGCACTAATATACAAATGAAAATATCCAAAGTAAGGCTTCAAATTATCATATGAAGAAGTTAAAAGGCAGTTTTATGAATCAAATCTAGGACATCTGTACTCCTCAGCTAGATGAAATATATAAAAAGGGGTTGGCAAGAGGAAAGAAGAGACTATTTTGTAAACAAAAAATTGTTTTGAGAAGGTTTTCTTTTTTAAAAAAAGATTTTATTTATTTATTTTTAGAGAGGGAAGAGGGGGGAGAGTGAGAGAGAGAGAGAGAAACATCAATGTGTGGTTGCTGGGGGTTATGGCCTGCAACCCAGGAATGTACCCTGACTGGGAATCGAACCTGGGATACTTTGGTTCCCAGCCCACTCTCAATTTACTGAGCTACGCCAGCCAGGGTGAGAAGTTTTTCTTTAGAAGGAGTTCTTGTGCTCTGTTTACCCACCACCCTGAAGCTTCCTCTCTCTCTCAGTGAGAGAGGGAACCCTGGGGTCTGCACAGCACATGGGAAGCCTCCGTGGCTGCTGTGACTCCCAACAAGGACAGAAAGAGGGTGCAGGACCTGCTACTTGGTGAAACATCCAGGAAAGGGATGCTGCTTTGCAATCAGCCCGCCTCTCAGAGTTGGTCAGCATGAGGGACGTGCAGGTATTTCCTGCAGGTAGAAGGAGGCCGTCTAAAGGGGGAAGAACCAGCCTGGCTGGGCTCATATCGGTTCTTGTTCAGCTGAAGCACCACGAGAGGTGCACAAATCCTAGTAGCAACAAATATGATGTACAACTGAAACTAATATAAAATAATAGTGAACGTAAATGTAATCGAAAAATAAAATTTAAAGTTCTTTTCAAAAAAGAAATAACTACTAATTCACAACACTTTTAAATATGTAATTGCCATGTTTTGGAAAAATAAAACATTTTTTGCTTAAAAAAACTAAGGGGGACTTTGTATTCCTAGGAATTGCTTAATTTAGTGAAAACCACCATCCATAAAATGATGCATCTGCTTGCCCAGGCCACATGAACTGTAGTTAGAAAGAAAAACTATAAACTATGAAGAATCTCTGACAGCAACCCAAGAAAGAATCATCTGAAAGCATCTTTGAAAGCATGAAAATAGCTTAGTCTCATACCTTTTAAACAGATTTCACTTTTCCTTATTGCTCTGCCCTCACCTTTTCCCAACCCCATAGGTGTCAGATGTGCCCAAGAGGGTGCGAGGAGGGCAGAAAAGCCCAGATGAGGACTTAGACGAGAAGCTGATCGTGCGTGCTTTCCTGCTGCAGCCTCCATTCTCCCTGAAGGAGGAGAGGTTTTAATGCTGGATAAAATTCAGAGTTTTAATTAATATCTCCATGTCCTGGACTGGACATTCTGATTTCTGGAGACTTGTTTGTGACATAAAGTGCCCGGAGTGAGTGTAAATGGCATTGATCTGAAAGGGGTTTCATCCAAGGGCAGAGGAAGACCACGTGACTTGAATTTATTGTAAGGGGATGGCGAAAGGAAAAACGAAGTGTTCTGATGATGTTAGGTGTACGCTTCAGCCGGTTGGGTTCCCATGAATGGACACTTAAAAAAACAGCTTCAATTCCAAGCTGTCCAGGAAGGCAGAGTAAGGTCAGGTCTGCGCACTGAAGCCTGTTCCAGAGCGAGTTTGTATGGACACAAGTTCAGATGTGGCAGGACACGCTGACTGTGAATTCAATTCCGAAATCATTTGTAAAGTTGGGGAGTATGTGCACAAGAGTGATGTGAAGAAATACATCTAGACCAGGGGCTTTCAACCTTTTTCATCTCGTGGCCCACATAAACTAATTACTACAATTCTGAGGCACAAAAAAATATATATTTTTTGCTGATCTCACAAAAAAATAGGTATAATTTTGATTCATTCACACCAAATGACTATTGTTGTATTGACTGTTGTCATTTTCTTTTATTTGACAGTCAAAGGGAAAAGAGGTCAGTGCCCCTAACTAAATAGTCAGGTACTGCATGTTTTAAAAATTCTTGCAGCACACTCACTGGTTGAAATTCACTGATCTAGACTTTCCATATTTGACCTACTCCTTTCTCACAGCTCTAGTTCTCTTACCTCTCCCATAAACCTTAGTTTTTACATCTGTGTAATTACAGGTTGGGTTCAATTATTTTTAATGATGATGGGCTATAAGCCTATGAAATTCACATCCAAAAGAATTAATGAGTAAATGGTAAATTCAGCACTGATTCTTAAGTATGACCTTTGCAAGTTTCCTAATTTCTCTGTGCTTTAATTGGCTCGTCTACACATATCCTTCATTTCTACAAAGTGGATATGAAGCTCAAATAATGATAATGATGATAATAATAATAACAACAATAATAAATTATTTTTGAAAATTTTAAAACGTGCAAATTCAGGATGCATGGGTTTAAGAAGGCTATTTTAAAATTATGTCAAATGAACACTGATTTATTTGAGACACTCCAAAATACAACCAAGGCTGGGGAGGGAGGTTCAAAACCATTCTGCACTCTCATACATCATGTTCCTTCTTATCGAGATGGCATTCTTTCTTTTACTATATCATGCACAGAAGGTCAAAAAAAAATTCTCTGCCACCAACTCCACAATTTCACAATTCTTATATATTTACTTCATTTGATCAACCCATGTTAATAAAACACCCGATGACAATAAGTTTGATCATTAATTATACTAGCAAAAAAGAAAACATTTGCTATATATTCTGAAAGAGAGGGAATTCTACCTGACACAAGTTAGAAACTGTTGCCAAAGTGTTTCCCTTTAATCATTGTTAACGTGTTTCCCTTTAATCATTGTTTAATCTTGTGTTTAGGCGACAGCTACTGTTTTACTGCTAGAATTATCATAATATACATGGATAACAATATGCTGTAAAATTTATTTTGCTGCTGGACTCGTGGTCACTATTTACACAGAAATGAAAAAAGGAAAATGTCTTTAAAAAGAAAGTGAAAAGATTCAGCGCCCAGAGTGCGTGTGGGATAAATGTGTTGCTGCACGCACAGGACTCTCCCACTCGATGTATTAAATAGTAACATCTTAGCTTTTCCTTTCTGTTACACACTTCGGAGATTCCTTAATTCTAGATAGCAGCGTTGATACACATTCACGAAGAAGAGCTTGAATCTTTCATCTTAGAGTCGTAACACAAAATCCTCACTCTTCTATTGATGAATACATATCAGTATAGTTACTTTATTTTAAATATGAAAAAAAGTCATTTGCAAGGCCAGAGACCCATGAAAAATAACCTCAAAATATTGATCATATTTTATTTTTTTTTATTTGATTTACTTGGTTTTGTGTTTCTTCCTTTTGCTTCCTTTTCAAATTGGCTGACGTCTGAGTGGTCACTAACACAGCACTTGCCATCCATAGGAGGTAAAGGACCACCAAAACCAGAGAAGGCACTCAACATGATTTACCTTAGAACGTTGTACGAGAATTTTCAGATGTCAATTTCAGGGATTTTGGACATAAACAAGGTGGGAAATGCTCATTAATCAAGCCCAAGATGCCTATTTCTCAAAGGACATAGAATCAATATAGGTCAAATTTTCTATTTCTCCAAAGCCTGTCCCACTAAACACTTTGAAAGAGACTTTATGGGCAATTTTCCCGTAGATTTAGTCCTTGGCATGCAAGAGCATCAGCCTCTTTCTATGCTGTGCAGAACTTTAAACTGTGAAACAGGTACACCTGATTGCAGGGTAAAAACAGTCAAACTCCAATTCTATTCTGTGGGAATGCATTCTGTAATAAGATAGTGATGTGGCCTGGTGAATTTTGAATTTTTGTATTGCAAATATTGATTTTAGAAAGAATGATGCTACCACTCTCTACCCCAAGGCAAACACATAAATAGAAATGCTACCTTTACCAATGCAAATTATTTTAAAAATTAGATGAAAATACTTAAAACATATATGTGAGAAAAAGTTATTATACTAAATATATAGAGCCCTATTATCAATTAAGGAAACATAAATATTATAATAGATTAATACCACAAATACATGTATAAGCAAATATATTAAATACTAGTTTTCATTAATATTAAGATATGGTAATTTAAACACCAAGTTTTTATTATTAATGTAATCGGATTAGAAAAAATATAATTATTGATTTTTCCCCCTAAAGATACACACACATTGCAAGTGACAAAGATGTCCTTCAGAAGATGAACTAATAAAGTAACTGTGGGTCATCCAGAGAATTGAATATTAACCAGTGCTATAAAGAAATGATCTATCATATATACAAGATGGTAGGTTTCTCTGAAGTCACAATTTCAATGATCTGAGAAGTATTGCATAACTCTTCAAATTTATTTTTATTTCACCTCTTAACATTTCTTAAAAACATCCTGACAAAAAAATTGGAGCAGCTTCAAATTAATGATATAATTCGATAGACAATTTTAGTTAAATAGCTCAGAGATGTGAAAGAATGAATGCTATGTCATTGTAGGAATACCTTTTTCTCTAGGAGATCTACCTGCTGCAATCAAAATGCATTACAGATTGATTAAAACTTTCATTCAAAATAAGACTTTGAAACTAGCCTTGGAGCAAAACGTACCTTCCGTGTGTGTGTCTGAACCCTCCTCTTTCTTGGAGTTCTTGGTTTCAAATTCTCTCCCATGCTCATAGCAACTTACCCGGTGAAGTGACTTGCAACAATTCTCAGTGCTCATTTTCCTTCGTGTGGACGGGCCTGTCCTGATAGGTTGCCACTGTGTAAGAGTCTTAATAATATTCCCCTAGAGGTTTTTCTCTCCCTGCTCTGCAGTGTGAAACAGATGTACAGATGTTCACCAAAAACTCAGGGCTCTTTAACAGATTACAAGTCATGTGGGAAATTGTAATAGTAGGTAAAAACATGCAACCTAACTCCAATTGTCCTTAAGCATGTTTTTATTTCTGAACTACTAAAGAATAATACAAATAACATTACTGTTTCATTCTAACATTCTAAAAAGATGGATAGATTCTCTCCCAAGCGGACCTGGAACTTTAACAGGTGAATTACCCTCTTTTCTTCACACAGTCCTAGGTCTGAGGAACGAACAAAGGCTTTCTTAGAGGAATCTGAAACTCAGGAAAGATGAATACATTACACAAATTCAGACCGCTAATCCATGTAAAACCAGGATCCTAAATTAGGCCTGTAAATGCCTCAGTAGCTCAAAATTTTATTTGGTCTTCGGTGACTTCCTCTCAGGAAAATCATGCTTGACCTTTAACCTAGACCACAAGTGTGTGGAGCAAGGGTGCTCCCTTTCACTCAGGGTCACATGTATATCCTAGCACAAGGGCAAAATAATAAACAGTACCCGATGCATTATTTATACATAAACAAAGCAGGAATATCAACTCATACCCAGCTTTATGAAACCTGTACTCATCCCTATAAATAAAGACACACAACCAACTGGGAGAAAAAATGGACACAAAACCCAACTAAGCAAACAAACAACTTACATAGGCATGTCATTTCATAAAAGAGGGTATCTAAATCTGAAATAAAGCTACGAAAATGTGTTCAGCTTCTTTAATCATTGGGAAAATACAAACAAAACTACAAGGTAAAACATCTACACATCCTTAAACATATCCAAGATAATAATAAGAAGGAACAAAATGAGGGAGAAGAGAATTTTAAATGTAAAAACTACCTAGTGTTGATAAAGATGATGAGGACGGGAAGTAACCATAACTCTCAAACAATGCTGGACAGCGTATAAGTTGGAGCCCACTTTGGAAAAGCATGGCAGACCGATGGTGTTGCTGGCCTCATTTACTAATGACCTTTGCTGTCAAGGAGCAAAGTGGGACCTCTCGCTTCTCTATTCTGCATTCATGTATTTGACATGCTCTGGACAGTGTCATCAAGTGTCACGCCAAGCAGAAGTGCATCAAAGCAGTGGCACATTTCCACCTGTGCCCTGGCACCTTTGCTTGGTAATGAGAACGCGCCTGGGCCAGGCTGCTGCAGAAGAGGCATGTGGAGGCCTTGAGGTGACTCTTCTCCCAGCCCGAGCTAGCCTAAACCGGCCAAAAGCCAATCTGTCCTCACACCTGTGAGCCGGTTCATCCACAAACGGGACACTAATTTAGCTGACCCCTAGCTGACCCCAGGGAAGTACACTGATGAAAACTTTTCTATGGCGCTTCCTTGTTTTCCAGGTAAAATCCATACTCTGTAGCACAGATGGGATGATGCCACCTGTTTTAGCCCCTTCCTACTTCTTTAGTCTAGTTCTCCTTATTTCTCTCTCCTTTTCTTATATATCCTGCTACAAAAATGTGGAAAACAATGTTCATCCGTCACCTTTACTTCGATTCCCTTCCTGCTCCACAGATGAGACTGGGTAAGGAGCAGGCCCTCTGTGGACAGGATCCGTTTGAATGCTGTGTCCATCACTCACCTCCTCCAGGTAAGTGAGAGACACATTATTCTTCCCAATCTGTAAGACGGAGACAGTAATAGCCGTTAGTTAACCCATGAGGTGATTGAGAGCACTGAGTGCAGTCCTCATGCCTGGCAAGCTCTCCACAAGTGCTTGTTCTTGTTATTAATATTCTTACTTCCTCTGTTGTTCACCTTAGACTCTCTTATTCAATTTCCAAAAGGCAGACCACAGATTCTCGAAGACCCTTTGCTGACTGTCCTCCCTGCACCCCACCCCATCCCCATCCCTCCGCTTTGTTCCCATTGCACCCTGGCAATCCACTCATAGTCGTTCTCACCAACAACAGGATCGTAGTTCATCCGTTCGTCTCCCCTCGGAAGACTGCCAGCGTCTTGAGGGCAGAGGCTGGGCCGGATTTGCTTTTGAATTGCTCATATGCCAGCATCTAGTTCACTGAACAGGTTCAACAAACAGGCTTCCTTTCGCAAATTTTGGAAACATCAAACCCCCTCTTCGGCAGAGTAGAGAATAAATCATCATAGAGGAGAAAGTTGTCAAGAATGGAGAGTTTTTGGCTTGGTTAAGGTTGTTTACACAGTCACCTTCTGCATCAGGGACCAGAAGCATTGTTTCGCCAGCCAGCTGAATTTGGACTCGCATGAAGAGCTGGTAATCCAGGCATCCTATCAAAATTCTGGATCTAAATGACTTCAAAAGTGCTCACCGATCATTTATTGTTAAGTAAAAAACTGTCACTGAGAAGCCAAAATTTGGGGTGAATCTGGGAGGTTACCCTCATCGCAATCATGATGGAAAATTAAAGGTCTCATTTTAATGAATCTGCCAAAGTTCTGCTTTTCCAAGAGAAACAAATCCAAATGTGAGACACACTGCAATTTTCCCCTCTGGAATTTCAAAGCGGTCTCTCATTAATTTGGGCACATTTCTCTGTCAAGAAAGGTGATTACAACCAAAATTAAGAATATGATGCTCTTATCCTGAGTCAACTTCATTTTTCAGGTCAGTTCCCACTATAGAGGAGATTCATTTCCCTTCTAATTTTTTTCTCAGAATATAATGAATTTAAGAATAAATCAGGGAATGCACATGAAAGGTTCAAATAGATATATACACACGCACAAATTCATACAAATATATAAATACAGATATATAATTTTTCCAGATTCTGAGCATAAATTGCTTCTGTTAGAAGGATGGCTGAAGACCCGAGACCAAACCACACTGAGAGACAGTGGCAAACACGGTAAACTACAACCACCATATTTGGGACTGAGGCGCGATTATGCTTAAAAATCTAAAATAACTATTTAGGGTACAAGCTAATTAAAAGAAAGTAAAGGAGTCTGAAATCCCTGGTGATCAGATGTATGAATTTGTTTCTAAGTTCTGGTTAAAATTATTACAGTTCATGATAAAGGAACTTAAATAAAAAAATAAACCAAACACTTTATCCATCTCTGTGTAAATCTACCCTTAGGAAACATTTCTGAGTCTATACATCTGCAAACTCCGGGACTTTTTAAAGGAATGACGATTCTGTTAGCAGGCAACACGCCGATGATGACCTGGTCAGCGGAAATGCTCACTCTGCGGACGAACGTCATTGCTCACGGCAAGACTGACTTGAATCCCCGACTTTCGGGCTCATAGATCCAGTCTCCAACTCTGACTTCCACATCTCGCCTTTCCAGGGCAGAGCGGGTGTCCCTTGGGCTTCGTGCATTGCGCAATGGGGCATTCCGGTCAATGGCGACTCTTGTAGAAACGGAGACCGCGATGCCAAAGTGGCTCCAAGACTCCCTTCCTCCCACCCATGTCACCAACGGGTGAGCCGGGCAAGTTTTAAGAACCCATATTCCTTACATGTGGACACCATTTTTGTGTTGCAATATCAACGTTTCACAATTTGTCTTCTCTTACCTCCTTTCGTGTTTTTTTTTTATCTGAATTTCTGCCACGTTGACAACTGCTGGCAAAGTTAGTCGAAATAAAAATCGTCGGTTTGCATTTACTCCCAAATCCCCATTCCCTTCTGGATTCTCTATCGGGAACATATTGGTTTTCAACTTAAAATCAGCTTTAGCATTTCCCTCATACAATCAGTTGCCAGATTTGATTACGTTAATTAAAAATATATTGGCAGATTATGATGTGTGTTACACGGTGACAGGCAGAAATCCTTTCTCTGAGCTGAGCTTTAAAAGCGTATATTCCCTCTCCTAGTCCTCTGTAGTAACCATCTCCTAGTTGGCCTGTCTCCTTTCTCTCTTCCTCCGTATTTTACATTTATTGGCAGGAACTTATGTCCGCCTACCTGGAGAGCTAACATCTATTTTGCACCATAAAGAAGACATGGAGGTAGCCCAAGACCTTCGTGAAAAGAGAGAAATACCATGGTGTGTCTTAGAGGCCATGTGATTTCCTTGCTGATAACACCCCTGTAACTGCAGGCCCCCAAATAATCAACAATCAGGCAGGAGAACTGCACAACACAACGGTCCCATTGTTCTTCCTAGAAAGATCATTGTCTTCTGACTTAATAGTTTATTTAACCATGTGCAGTATTTATAGTGCTTTCAGTCAATGGGCTGGCGTGTGTGTGTGTGTACGTGAGTGTGTGTTAAACTTGCCTCGGCTGTTTGTAATCCTGCAACATGTTATATACATCCCTGACTATTTCTCACAGTGCCTTCAAGCATCTGTTAAAAAGAGCTGGAAGCAACAAAGACTGAACACTGATTTGTTGAGAATGAATAAAAAGAGTCAAATCCAAGGCCAACTTTTATAATCTGGAGACCATTTTAATTTAGCAAAATGTGGTCTCCTGTGACAAATACAAATCTGTTCACATTCACATCGTCCTGTCCTAGAGAAAAGACTAAATGAAAGACGTGAACAACATTCTCCGCTTATCACAGTGATCCTGCTGGGCCTTGCTGCAGCCGTGGAGATACTGGAAATGAAGATGTTTAACACTGCAGGCACTGCCCCCCGTTCTTCCGAAACAGGCCATCTTGCTTGTGTTGGCATTACTGGGTTTGTTTTTCCATATTCATAGAGTTCTGTCTGGGTCTAAGGACAGCAATCATTAAATCCAAACAGCCAGCCCCGGGCATTAATTACACAAATGGTGTTCCACTTGGAAAATAATACTCTCTGGTTGCCTCATTTCAGCTTCTCTTTGCCTGTGCCCCCTGATATAACTTACTCAAGTACTCATGACACCACCTCAGTGCTCTGGGGTAAGGCGAGGTCACAGTTTTTCTTTTCAGCGAGAGAGGATATTACAGGAGGTGGTGCTTGAAGACGCGGCAGGTATCAGGCTCCTCCTGGGAGTCGCCCCACCCTGTGCCTCGCCAGATCCCTGCATCCAAGAGCAGACTCTCTATTGCTCTAGTGAAACACACTGTGGGCAGTGTATTCATGAGCCAAGAGGCTTGGGAATAAGCCTCCAAATTCAAATTGCTGCTGCTTCGCTTACCCCATAACCTCCTAGTGACCATTTTTATTAACTTCTGAAGTCTCACTTTCACTGTCTAGGAAACAGTGGAGCAGTGAAAAAATATAATGAAGTAAATATAATGAGTATTTACTCAGTAAATGTTAATGGTTAGGGTGCTATTTTTCTTTTCCTTTTTTTTTTTTATAATCCCAGGGATGTAAGAGGCTTAAGGAGACCTACTCCTTGGGCAGTGTTTCTGCACACAGCTGGATGGGACAGCATCATCTACAGCTGCTAGATAAGAAATACGTGGTTTTCATTCTCTACCCCACACACGGTAGGTTAGATATTGTGTTTACCACACTCCTAACAGTTCTTCCAGGCGAGGCCGGTGGGCAGTCAAACTCGCCAACCAGTATCTCACCCATCCCACCCTACATTCCATTGCTCAAATCCATTTTTGTGACATTGCTGCCAAGTGTTTCTGCAACCTCTGTTTACATACTTAAAATAGTGAACTCAAAATGCCTCTTGAAACACCTGTCTAAACATAACAGCTTTAAGAATTTTTTTTTTTTTTGCCTACCCACGTAAAATATCTCTCCAGGGTTCCTCACTCACTGGTGAAAATTCAAACTTCTAGAGTCACGCAGAATAAAACAAAAACAGCAGTAACCGGTCTCTGGGTCCGACGGCCATTCATTTGCTTGGAATCACTGGCCCCCGCCAAGTCTTCTCTCCTCTGGACTAACACATTGCTCACCGAACTGTCAATCCCCAAATCCCAAATTCAACTTTACCAAGTCCATGCCAAATATATGCTGCTGGACAGAGTAAATTCAGAAAGTCCCGAGTTCATTGTCCTGATCTTTCACGTTAGCACTGTCAGGATACACAGTCAGTCATTCAAGCCCTGAGGGTTAATTCAAGGTCCCCAACCCCAGAAGAATGGCTGAACGTGTGTTGTTTGGCTCTACTAAAACTAGAGCTCCAATTTATGTTATCTCTCAAAATTCTGCACCCTCACTTTGGACTTTCAGTGTTATCATTTCAAAGAATCTGCAGAGCTGGGTTTCCCTGCCCATGATTGGAGACTGAA
The DNA here is from genome assembly GCF_004126475.2 of Phyllostomus discolor. NCBI lineage: Eukaryota > Metazoa > Chordata > Mammalia > Chiroptera > Phyllostomidae > Phyllostomus > Phyllostomus discolor. Next base: position 159,424,430 of record NC_040907.2, read on the forward strand.
GCATCGAAACTTTCTGGAGTTTATAGGAAACCCCTTTTCAGTGTCCTGAGTCAAGTGCCACATTCACAAATCCTCTGCCCATGGCCTCAAGTGACGCTGGGAATTTTGTGGTTCAGGGGGCCGCTGTCCCAGCGGGTATGTGGGTGTGTCCACTTTCGGTTATTCAATTAGTATTCACTGATTCAAGTTACTCAATTTTAGTCATTCGATTAGTCATTCATTTTTACATAAATTTGTTTATTTTAAATAAACATCCACTAAGTGCTGGGTGTGGGAAAACCTTATCATCGTCAGAAGAGATGCTAGTTAAGGGGCTGGAAACAATGAGAGCCAGACAGGCTTCTCATCAAACCAACCGTGCTTTCGTAACCTCTGCCTCCACACCGAACTTTACCCGTGTATGTATTTTCCCTTGAAACTACGTAGCATGCACTGAACTGCACAGATAAAATAAATTATTTATACATCTGTGGGGATACAAAAATACCGTTGAAAGAGGCAACATAATGGACTTAACCATTCTTAGTTCGCTGCAGAGAACTCGTGTGTTAGTTCAGGCTGGCTTTTCTCCAGCTATGTCAGGGCTAAGCAGCTCTGAGATTTCCAAGTTCTGAGATACAGAGGCTACTCCCCAGCACAGTGAAGAGTAGAACAACAGCAGCACGGAGCTTCTGGAGGAGAAGCAGAACAGGAAGAGACCACGTTCTTTTCCTGCTTTTTTCACTTTTGCTTTGCATTGTCTGTGGATGTCCAGTAGGCAATGCCAGGCCAACAAGCGGATGCACAGGTCACCGCTGTGGGACTGATCGTGCTGGGGACTCGGGTGTATCAGTTCTCCACCTACAGAGGGGAGCAAAAGCCAAGCACGTGGATGCATTTGCCCAGAGTTTTACAGTAAGAAAATACGCTAAAAAATCCAATGAGGCAGATAATATGTCTCAATAAACAGAAAAAAAAATCAGTTTCAAGGAGGTTATTTGCTTTTCTCTTTGACACAATAGACACTAATTTTCAATTCAGTGTCCTTTGCACTCAGCCACACTGTGCCTCAGGCGAACAAATAATTGCTGAGTGTCTACTATGTGCCCGTCAGCTGCCACAACACATAGAAAACGAAGGAAGTATAAGGCAAAGCCCTTCGCCACTTTGGAATGGAGTGGCATACGTGCTGCTTGACCAGTTGCTACTGGAGATGCTAATTAATCCTCATGCCTGAAAGCTCTTAGTCCATTTTTCACTCTTCTAAGTCCTCATCAGTCACACCCACCCTGTTGACTATCACTTCCTCTAGGAAACCTTCTCGTAGCACCACTAGTGATCATTTCGAAGCAGATATTTTTAAAACTGATTTTGACATATAATATTATCTTCTTGCATGTATATACAGTGGGGGACCCCCCAAAAATGGAATTATCTGCAAGATGATGGGCTCCTTGCAGCACAGGGTTCCTCTGCTAGGTGAGTGTTTTAGGAAGCTATCTGTATCAGTGTACCAGCTGGCATTGTTGTGAGAGGCTGCATTCAGCTTCAGTGACTTTTTTTTTTGAGACTCTTTCAACGTATTAGCCTATTTTATGATGGGTAATTTATGAGTGCATATGCCACACCACGCGGAGTGTTCAGCTGTATTTGACCAAAACTGGCAGGACCCCTGTGCTCCACCCTCCCTATCCAACCAATCTTGCCCCAAATGACTTTTTGGTTTGTTTCTCTGGATGAAAAAGTCATCAAAGGGAAACGTTTTCCCAAAATGGAAGAGGTGAAACAAAATCGACAAGTTCAAATATTGCTTTGAGCAGTGGTAAAAGTGTCTCAACAGGTGGATTGTATCAAATAGGGAGTATTTTGAAGGTGAATGAAGATTAAACATGGTAAGAATACACAATTTTTTATAATTAAATTCCAGGAGTGTTTTGGGGTCCCCTCTCATATCTTAACTTCTCAACTGGGTAAAAGAGCCTTCAGGAATAAAAACTCGACTACAAATTTTCTCAATTGATCTCCTTCAATACAGGTGACTAGAGGAATATTTACTGGAAAAATAAGAGAATAACAGGCAATTTACATGCTGTAAGTGAAAATGTAAATAAAACAACAGAAGCACTTACTAATGACTTGGCTAATGAGTAGAAGTTCTAGTTTGGGGTCCAGAAATCATGAGTTCTAATCCAAAAACTGATTAAAGGAGCAAATCATAGCCACCAGAACATCCAGTTTGCACTATTTATAAAATGCAAATAAAGTTACTTTTTCTGAACTTTTTAAAAAAAGATTTTACTTATTTATTTTTAGAGAAGGAAGGGAGGGAGAAAGAGAGAGAGAGGGAAACATCAATGTGTGGTTGCTGGGGGTCATGGCCTGCAGGCATGTACCCTGACTGGGAATCGAACCTGCAACACTTTAGTTCGCAGCCTATGCTCAATCCACTGAGCTACGCCAGCCAGGGCTACTTTTGCTGAACTTTTAGCAGATAAATTGGAGGAAGTCAAAATAACACTAATGGACTCTAAAATCAGTATGTCTTCTTGGCACTCCACCCTCTATCAGGCTCACTGAAATGTGTCCAGTTTAGACACTAAGGATTCCGTGCTGTACCAGCTTAGAGAAGTCACTAATCTTGGCAAATACTCACCAAAATGAAAGACCACTGGAGCCCGGAGGAAGGCTCTTTCAGGAAGCCGATGCGTTTAGTTCCAACCCACGATAGCTTAAGCACTACTATCCTGTTCTCTTTTATGTATTTTTTTGATCTGAAATTAGTTTTTATTCAGTGTAATATCCATGACCACAATAAGAATGTAGCTGTAACAGCAGTATCACCTGATACTTCTCTAGGAAAAGAGAAAGCTGGGCGATCAGGGAACCTGTGGAGAGAACATCGCTCAGGGTAAAATGTCCAACTGTTGGGGACTTGCCACTAATTTGAGGATAAGAGGGAACCTTTGTATTCACGGTCCCATGCAGAACTCCATCCACTGTAGCAGGGAGATGCTGCTGAGAATAGTCTGGGCTCCTGAAAGAAGTGGTAGTGGTTTGATGAGTTATGAAAGGCAATATGATTTCTGGTCTTGGTTCTGAAATGTATGCCGCCTTTTCCCCAGCACCAAAGAACACAGAAGGGCAGGTCAGCGCCAGATTTAAGGATGTGGTAGATAGACCTGGTCTTGATGAAGTGGGGGTACAGTTTGAACACTCAGTTCCTGCAAAATGAATCATCCCCAAGCCCCACATCACAAACACTCACTGAGGTTCTCTCCCCATCCTTCCACTTGCTCTCCGACCCTTCATTCGCATGAAAAGGTCTATGACTGTGCCACTTTTCCCTAGAGCATATCCATCAAAATTCACAGTTTATTGTTTATTTTGTTGCCGATATTTGGTTATCATTCTGAGGGATGCTGCCCTCAAGGACTGAGTAAGCTAGCAGGAGTAAGGGTTTGTGCTTCACTGACTGTTTAGCAGGCCAGGCTGTGGAACACAGCTTTTTACTTACTATCGATCACGATGGATGGCTCAAGATGATATGACTATCACTGTCATAACATTTTAATACGCCGGAGCTGAGATTCAGAGAAGCTTAGTGATTGTTTCAGGGTCATGGATTTGTTGCAGGTAGACCTTTGATTTAGTCCCAGGTCTGCTGACTTCAAAATTCATGCTGTTTCCCCATACTGCATTATGTCTTTATAAGTAACTGCAACAAAGGGTTTAAAATAATAAAGTAAATATTAGCAATTGTAGGTGAAAGCGGGGGAGACCCAAAGGGTTATAACTCCGTTTCTCTTGTGAAGTCCTAGTGTCTGGACTGATGTCCACATGGAATTGAGACTTAACAGTTATTTACTGAATCTATGTTCTGGCTGAAAGGAATTTTCAAGGGGGAGGGGGTGTGCGTGTGCACAAGTGTGTAAGTATGCATGTGTGCTGGCATGTGCACATGAATTTGTACATGTGCATGTGTGTGTGAAGACAGTACAATTTGAGATTGGCCTTAAAGAATGGGGAGGATTCGGGTATGCACGCATTAGGATTTAAGTGATGGCATATGATTTCCTGGCACAAGGGGAGAGAATGAATGAGCAAAGACATCCAGGCAGGAAACACTAAAGGGTTTTTGAAATCGTGAATAGTCAAGTCTGAATTAATAAAATCCTTGACAGGCAGAAACAAAATTATGCTGTCAGAATTTTACATCATAACCTACCAGTACATAAGTAGGAGAGTGATATTTTGGGGGTAAAACCATCCTGTTCCAGCTAGAACATCCCCACTCACAGAGGGCCACAGATACGTTTATCTTTGGGGGTTCCCCCACAGCAGGAATTTTCACTAAAGCCCTGTCAGGAGACCTCAGGCAGCCCTGTGAAATGGCCAGGTACAAGTCAGTCATCTCTTCGAAGAGTGTGTTCATCTTTTAAATACCGGTGATTTTGCATCTTATTCATGGTCGATTTAATATGAAAATGTTTCTCTCAGTTCAAGTAAGCAGCGTGAGCAGTCCTGGGAAAATGGGCCACATGTGCCCGTGACTTCAGGCACCTTGCGACAAACTGCTCATGTGTCCCGGAAGCCCCCATTTGCTGGTTGGAGTCTGTTTGGGGTTTAACTGGTGACCTGTCTTCCTGCCGGGAAAACCCAAAACATAACAAACTGCGGTGTGACATTCATTTGTTGTTCCTGTTTAGAGAAATTTAAATGTAGCTTAACAACTTCTTGGAGACAGTGTTAACACACAGAGATTGTATAGTTTAAGGTATTCAACTGGATGGTTTGATATAAGTACATTGTGAAAGGATTGCCACAATCAAGTTAACTGACTTGTCTGTCGTTTAACCTCTGCAGAGTTGCCATGTTTCGGTGTGCTGTGCGTGTGTAGTGAGATTTCATTTAATATCTATGTGTCCTCTTGGCAAACGTACAATACAGTATTGTTAATAGTGTCACACTGGTGGGCATCAGACCCCTGGACCCCATTCATCTCGAGTAACACAATCTTCACACCCTTTGACGAACATCTTATTGTCCTCCCTCCCCCACACTGGCAACCACCATTCCACTCTGCTTCTGTGAGTTTGACTATTTTAGGTTTCTCACAGAAGTGGGATCATGCAACCTGTGTCTTTCTGTATCCGGCTTATTTCACTTGGCATAATGTCCTCCAGATTCATCCATGTTGTTGCAAATGTTAGTCTTCCCTTCTATTTTAGGGCTGAATAATAATATTAATAATAATAATAATAATATATTATTTTGTGCACTTGCATGCATAAATACACAAAAGTGAATAGGTATATTCACTTTTTCTATATTCATTCCCTTCTATAGTAGTCTCATCTATTTTAAGGCTGAATAATATTATATACATTATTTTGTGCATTTGCACACAGAAATTTTTCTATATTCATTCAAGGACTGATGGACATTTAGGTTGTTTTCATATCTTGGCTATTATTTTAAACACTGCAATGACCATAAGAGAGCAGATATCTCTTCAAGAGCCAGACTTCACTTCCTCTGGCTGTGCAGCCACAGAGGGGATTGCTTGAGCAGGCGGCAGTTCTATTTTTCATTTTTTGAGAAACCTCATACTGTCTGTACCAGTCTACACTCCCACCAACTGCACACGAGAGTTTTTTCTCCACATCTTTACCATTGTTTGTAATCTTCTCTCTTTTTGACAACAGCCATTCTGACAGTTTTGAACTTCACTGTAGCTTTCATTTATATTCCCTAATTGTTTGTGATGTTGAACACCTTTCCATGGGCCTGCTGGCCATTTGTATGTCTTCTTTGAAAAAGTGACTATTAGAGTGCTTTGCCCATTTTTGAATTGCACTACTTGTTTCCTTGCTACTGAGTTCAGTTCCTTATCCATTTCAGATATTAACCCCTTATCAGATAAATGGTTTGCAAATATTTTTTTCTTATTCCATAAGTTGCCCTTTCATTTTGTTGACTGTTTTCTTTGCTCTGCAAAAGATTTTCAGTTTAGTTTGGTGCCAATGTGCAGATGGGCCACCAGAGACTGGGTCCCCTCACCTCCAGGGCAGGAAAATAATGATCTTTTTGTGAAACGACTAATTGTTTCTTCTGGCAGCAAACTGGGGTGATGTAAGTAGAATCTGGAGAAGGGAAAGGAGGCTTGCATGTCAGAATATCAATATTTGATGTTAAATGTAAGATTATCCCTTCATCAATACACTCTTTTGATTCAAAATTTACAAACCAGACTCCATCAGCTTCAGATCTCTTAAGGAGATGTGAGCAGGTATAATTTATTGCTATACTCTGATAGTCTTAAGATTAACATTTTAAAATATGCCTTTTTATTTTTGAGACAGTGTGTGGAGGGATGAAAAGGAATGTACATCGCTGTTTGCCTTGAATCCACTTCCTTTCAGGTGTGTGATCTAGGACAAGTTCATTAACTTCCCTCAGCCTCAGGTGCCTGGGGCATGACGACCCACCATGAAGGGCCCATTTGGAAATTTATGATCAGACCACCCTGTGAGGTTATCTTCCATAGAACCCCCTTTTCCACCCATAACCACTTCTTACATACAAAAATGTCTTGACTCTGAAAAACAAAATTAACCAAAGATGTCTCCACTATCTGCCACCCAATGCTGCATCTCTTGGCCTCACTATATGTTCCATGGGGCAACGCTGCAGCTTTAGCTGAGCCATGGCAGGTCGAAGCAACATGCTTGCCTTTCCAGCAGGCCTCGCGTGAAGATGTGCAGAAGCAGCCAGTTATTACTCACATGCTGGCTTTATTTCCAAGATGTTCTGGCTATAATAGTGTCGAAATGTGAAGATTTGTTTACGTGACCTGAGCCTACTGTGGGAACCATTGACCATCCATGGATTCGTTTCCAAGAAATGAATTGAAAATGAACACATAATTTCACCACAAGTGTCAGAATAAAGGAGGGAGTCTTGCAAAGCAAATTTTAATAAAAATAAATCCCCTTGACCCATATTCTGTAGATAATATTTCCTTGGTAGAGGAGAGAAGTGGCTGACAAAAGAAGTCCCCCCCACCACTATTTTAATTTTCATCTACTAATTTTAGCTCTTAAAATAAACTATAAATAATGGCAGAAGAGAAGTGAGATTCATAATAAATGAGGAAAACAAATGAACCCATAAAATATTTATCTGCAGTGAGGTGGGGTCTGAACATAAAAAACACATGAACAGTGCATTCCATTATATACAGATTTTTTATAATAGGATCCTTTCTTGTTTTGCATTTTTATCTAAAAGTCCAGTTGTGGGTTATGAAAACAAAAACCTGAAAAATTCTATTACCTTTTTTTTTCTCCTACTATTTTCCAAGGCTAAACTTCAAAATATACTGATTATAGAAAGTGTACTCTACATAGCAATTTAACAATTATACATCTAAATGTTCATCATTCTGATAACTTACTAAGGATTCCAAGGGTTGATTTTTATGAAGTCACAGTTCCTTCACAGAAGTGTTGGGGAGGATAATGAGCCAGGGTATGCGCTGCACCTACCCAACAACTCCTGAAATGCATGCTTCTGGGAGGAAGAGTTTGCAGTTTCTTTCATGCCTTTGTGACGAGGGAGGTGGGGTGAGGAAGACTACAGGAAGGTGGGAGGAGCTCCAGGATGGGACGATGGGATAGTTAAGGGTATGTGCTTTCTTGGGGTGGTGACATGTGAATGACAGGCTAGTTAAGAGGAAGACTTAAGAGGAAGTGGTATTTCCATGATGGAGGATTTGCAGAAGTCTATGAAAGTATGTCCCCATCGTATTCTTTGTCATTTAATGCCAACATGTGATGCTGGAACACTCCCTGTCTCCAGGCTCTATGATATCTGATTTCTACCATAGGTTTTTAAATCTTGTATGTTCTTTGGTCTATATTTTATTTTTTAAGGACTTTAACTTTCAGGGCAATTTTAGGTCTATAACAAAATTGACAGGAAGATAAAGAGATTTCCTACTTCCGCCCTGCCCCCATATGCACATAACCTTCCCCATGATCAACATCACTTATTAGCGTGGTATGGGTTTTTTGTTTGTTTTTTCCAAGGATGAACCCACACTGACACATCATAATTACCCCAAATGTATAGTTTACCTTAGGGTTCACTCTCGGTGTGGTGCATTCAATGGGTCTGGATAAATGTATATATGACAATATCCATCATCATAATATCACACATAGTATTTTTACGGCCCTAAGAATCTGCCTATCCATCTCCCTCCAACTCCCTGACAACCACTGGTCTTTTTGTCTTCATAGTTTTGCCTTTTCCAGAATGTCACAGAGTTAAACTCATAAGTATGTAACCTTTTCAGATTGGCGTCTTCCACTTAGTAATATGCATGTAAGGTTCTTCAATGTCTTTTCATGGCTTGATGGAACTCAACTATTTGTAATGCAGAAAAAAATAATTCATTATCTGGATGCACCACACTTATTTATCCATTCACCTACTGAAGGGCATCGTGGCTGAGTCCATGGTTTGGCAATTATGCATAAAACTGCTATAAATATTTGTGTACAGGTTTTCATGTGGACATAGTCTCGAACTTAGTCTTCTTGTAAATATTAAGCTGGGAAACTGTATGGCCCATGTACTGTCTCTCTCCTCTCTTATATCCACAATGGACAGCGCCAATCACACTGAGGAGTTTCTGAGTCTGGACAAGGCCTGAGGGTCCTCTCTCATGAAGACTCTGAGCAGCTCCTTATTAAGGAATTCCAGTCAGGACATGAGATGTAACCCGCTTGCCTTTCCTTTCCTGGAAACACAGCCCAATGACATCATCCTGAGCTGCACCTTGGGAAGGGGGTTAAGTTGTAGGAGGGGGCTTCAGTGTTAGGAAGAGGAAAAACAATGACTGATGCTCCTTTCAGCGTCTGCTAAGCCCATTCCTAGTCCCAAACACTTATTCTCCATGACTCCAGCATGGTCATTTACAAGAATGTAAACTAGCACACTTAGGACATTTTTCAATAGGAGACTCCAATAATAAAATATGCAGATTCACGTAATCATGACAGTGCCATTTATCCTCCCAATGGCTGGGGAGGGGAGAATACAGAGAGTGACAGCTGACAGTGTCTCTTCATGTCTGGAGAGACAGCGCTGCACCTCTTCTTTTGGTTATGAGAAGGTCAATTAGTCTCAAATGCAGAAATTACAAGCAAAAAGAAAAATGGATCAATGTAAAATTTATGTTGAGGTAACTGGAAATTCTCATATGTTCTCAGCATCAGACCCTTAATGTGACGGATGTGTAAAAGGGAATATTCTCTCAATGCGTCCTTCTAAGGAAAAAAAAAACCCCTCGAAATTAAAAACAGTGTTTCTGCATGTGAAAAAGAGTCTCTAGTATCCTGTCACCCAGAGAGGGGAAGACAACAGGCCTGAACTACACCCTTTTTATGACTCTGCTCAGTGTAGCCTTTGGTCCCCCCAGCAGAGCCACCTCCACCCACATGCACTGGACAAAGCCCAGCAGTGAGAAAAGAGAGGCTGACTATGGCCATGCTGCCCATTGTCGCCAAAGCAGACTCACACAACTAGTGGGCACTTTCCATCTCTCAGCCGCACTGCTGCCTAAAGGAATGTGGCAGACCTACTTGTAGGAACCACTCACTCTCAGCGACACTACGCTCCTGCCCTCAGGCTGCAGGTCTCTACGTTATAGCACATCTTTCTCTCTTTCCCTCCTTCAAACTTGCTGATGTTTATTTCAACCTCCATTTCACCCCGATCTACACCTGGATGCTATCTATGGTGAGTGTGGTCCTCGGACCAGCAGCGTTGGCATCCCCTGGAAGCTCAGTAGAAATGCAGAATATCAGCCCCCAAATCAGAACAGCTACATCAAATCTGACATTTAAGAAGACCCCTTCACGACGCAGTGAGCACTGAGGTTGTTGTTCAAAGTCCTACCCCCACCCACCATGCTCCTGCTTAGCATGCCTCTCCCTTGTTCATTAATTCTTGTTCTTTCTATTTCCCCTCTCCCCCCCTTTTTCTCTGCTTCTGTGCAATAGAGTCAGAAGCACAGGAGAAAATGACCTTCACTGAGAACACTTATCTCAAATCCTGGTATCTGTGATGAAAAAAAATCTTGTGAGGACACTGTGGAACTCCTCATCTTAAGTGAAAGAAATTGCTCTCTTCTAGATCTTGAGAGATAAAGCTTCAGCGATCTGTCTTCTGTCACTCAAAGGGCCTTCATAGTCACCTGTCAGGTGGTTTTCCCAGATGCCTAATCTAACTTGGCCCAGGTACACAGCCAAGACATCTATGCCCACTCCAGCCTCAGCAATTATTAAACACAACTGCTCACCCTTTCCTCCTCTAGAAACCCCTTACCTTAGGTCATCTCCTCATTTCCATTTCCCCCAGACTAGGCACTGATTTGGTTAGGTCCACTGTCTGCAGCTCCTCTTGGGGAGCCTTCTGGTACTGCAGTGGCTCCTTCCAACCTCTCAGTAACACTGAGGACACATGAGGGCACATGTGCCATCCACGGGAATTCCCCTCCCCTGCCCAGCTCCATCCTTCACTCCGTCTCCTCTAATCTCTTTAATAACTTCCAAACAGCTGCTTACACAGTCACGCTGAGCACAGCTCCTGGCCAGCCAAAAAAAAAAAAAAAAAAGAAGAGCTGTTACTAGAAGATGTGTGTGTGTGTGTGTGTGTGTGTGTGTGTGTGTGTGTGTGTGAGTCCTGAAGCTCTTATTTCAGTAACGCCTACACAGAGCTCAAGATCTATTGGGAATGATAAAGGGTCATTCTCATCATAGACCCCAATTTACCTCCCTCCTACCCATTACCTCAAACTTCATTAGTTTAAGCTATGACCGGCAGAAACCACAGGAAAAGAGGAAAGGCTACTTCCACCTAAGGCGTGAAGGTGGGACACATACTGCTTTGTCTTTGCGTGTGGGATAAATTGAGAATGTGTCATCCAGGGGATACATAAAACATGCATCCTAGGCCTTTGAGAACATAATTGGCAGAGTCATCCACTATGGGGTCATTTGCCCCGAGTTCAAGGTTCGAAGTTTCTCTTTCTGAAGATTTGTCTACTTGAGATGAAAAATAAAGGGGAAGGGAAGGACAAAGGGAGTCCTACTGATGGACTGATTGATAAAGGAGGGGACAAAGACCTGAGATACGGGGAGGAAGACAGCTCTCTAGAAAGCAGTCAGGGCAAATAAAATAAATGGTGTTTGTGTGTGGGAAAACGCACGTCTTCCTAGCCCGTCCCACTTTAATACAATACCTCTAAATGAGTCTCAGCGGAACAGCGCTCATTTCAGACACTTCATAATGAGTATCAGTCTTCTCTGCCTTTACATTTTGCTTAGCTTAGTTAAAAATTTGCAAGTTCCCCTTCTTGACATAGAAAAAAGCCACTCTCAGTTATATTGATTTGGTCATTTATTTAGCACAGAGGTTCTTCTTACCAAATAAAAAAAAAAAAAGAAGGTCACCCTGAAAAATGTCCCCAGCCCCTCTGCTGGAGAGACTCGGAGCTATACTTCAGTCTAACATAACCCTCCAACTTGCCAAACGAAAACCAGGACTATCTTGATTACAGTGACAAAAACCTAGGTTAAACTCAGTTCTGAGGCCTTTAAGCTAAAACAAGCAAACAAATCAACTGGGAAAATGCCTTCAGGTAAGGCTGGATCTAGAAGTTCGACAAATCGTTAGGTATCTCTTTCTAACACTTGCCTCTGTGTCCCCTGCTTGGACAGAGAAATATGTATATGGAAATTGGAAACTTAACAATTGTGTACATTTTGTGTTATAGTGTGGCCTGGCCAATTGTAGAATCAAGATAATAATACTAACTGTGTACAGGTTATATGGGAGGAATACTTAAGAAAAAGTCCCCAACTCACATTACATTTCAGTATGTTACACGGAAGAATGTATCCCGTCCCAGATCAAACTCTTTAGTTCCAATACCCTCTCCCCAGTATCAAAATATGATGTGTAGGTGTAATTGGAAAATCTACATTGTGGATGTTTTTCTTCTCACCTTGATGTCTGTTCTTTAGATTCTGTCCTTGCCCAATCCTGCAACAAATACTGCCTTCTATTAATCTCCTTTTGCCCTTCCATTACAGTCTTAATGATCCAAGTTTGTGAATAGTAATAAGCAACCATGTTTTATGGACACTTCACCTGCTTTTTCTTGACTCCACAACCACTGGAGGGGAAACACTGGAAGGAAAGGCATCTACTCCAGCACACGACCTCCACCTTCCACTCACCTACACAGGCGATGCCTAATGCATGCTGGGATTGGGAACTTGAGGACTGCACACCTGTGTCTATTACTTCCAACAGTCATCTGAAATAAGGAGATAATTAATCCAACCCCACAGGATCGGTATGAGGAAAACCAAATGCCAAGCAGTACTTTTTTCCGTAAATGAGGAGCCCAATTTGTTATGCTATTTCGCGTCTCAGCACCTTGAGCTCACAATGCCAGGCACAGGCTGTGACAGGCCAGCAGGCACTTCAAACAGGCACAGGACGAACGGGTCTATGTAACCTCCATTCCGGTTCCACTTCTCTTGCCACTTTCCTTAATGACGTGTTAAAATAATTGCCACTGTAAATGTGTTTGCAAAAGTTCTGTTCCTTAAATGGAGCAGACATGTAAATATTTTAATTTTTAAATGTATAGCTGAAGGTCACAAGGTAATTTTGGGGAGCACATTAAATAAATACACGCAAATAGTAGAACATATGCTAATTCTTCTCAGCAGTCCTTCCCCTACTTCTGGCCTCTGAAAATCCTTGATCATTGACTCAAAGGGCAGGGTGGGGTGGAGAAAGGAGGAGGGAGGGGTGTCTGAGGGCCCTGGGTAACAAGAATCAGCCTTCTTTCTCTGAGAGGTGTTGTGGAGAAATGACAAACTGACTGGCGGGTAAAGACATGAAACTAAGAAATAAAAGTAACCAATTCTATTGTCCCATGTTTGATAGGAGAAAAAAATAGCAAATACTATTTGCTCTATCATGTTTTCTAATGAAGGACATTGGCACAAAGCTGTCTCTGTATTTGGGAACTTTATTTGCCTATTATTGTGAGAATATATTTCTTATATTTCTAAAATTCAATGAGTCCATGGAATAATCAATCCTGGAAATATGTGGAAACATTTGAACATAGAAATGAAGAAAGTTTCTGGCACAAAAACCAAGAAACAGAGAAACAGTGTGAATAAGAGAGGTTTAAAATACAAAATCTCCAATGGAGGCATGTGGAAGTTTGAAGCCACGGTCTGGCAACCCTATAAAGGACAAATCTGGGACCTACTTTCAGTGGATAAAGATAAAAGTTAAGGATGCTCATTAATGTATACTGTGGATGTATATGGGTATATGATTCCCATACATAAAATTAAAAAATATGTCCTTGCTTTGCCTCATTTGATAATGAACCTCATAAAAAGTCAAATAATTTATCTCATTGTGTCCTCACAGAAATTAATTCAGCATAGTGATGAAGCAAATATAGTTTGGAATCATCTTAGGGGGTCAACCGAATTCCATATTTTCCTAATTGTGCATCCTTGGGCAAACTTCCTTTCAATTTAAGTTTTCCTATCTGTAAAGTTAGGGTAATTCTAGTACCTCTTATTATAAGGTTGCATAAGAAAAAGCATATATAAAGTCTTTAGTGTGATGTCTGGCACATAAAACGCCCTGAATAAATGTTGGTGATAGCTTGGTGGTGATGGTGATAGCAATGGCGATGATAATGATACCCAGATTTTGCACCTACAGGAAGGCCTTTTCCCTTAAAAAAATTTTTAGAGACCTGAAAACATTTAAAGATGCTGCTCTTTAATATCTTAAGATAGTGAAGACTTTTTGAAAGTCCTCTGGGACCCATCAAAATGTTCATGAAAAGTTGCAGAAGCACAGAATGCCAGGACTAACCAACGTCAGGGATAAAGGGAGTGATGCTGAACATCTTCGCTCTGGTGAAGGAACGGATGGTTGCAATGTGGGCAGCAGCCTCCTCGACTGTCTATTCCTAGTCTGGTATTCTTTGAGCCATCATACACCGAAAACTGCACAACAGCCCACCACACCCCCAAACGCTGAGACAAACCCTGTAAGAGATGAATTTAAGAGAGTTAGCACATTAAGGACACAGCGGAATCAGTGCTGACAAAAACGGGGTAAAAAATGACCAACAAATGAATAGACAGTAAGGATTCTAGCCTGCTTTCTGTCCTGTCCAAAGAATGAGAAGCACCTAGCTGCACACATTTGCCACGGGCCTGGAACACACATGGTTTTACATGGTTACTTCTGAAATATGATATATATTTCTTGATATGTTCACATCAATGACAATATAAATATTTCATAGTGTATATTTTTAAAAATACCTTCCCAAGTCAAATCCCTGCAGCAGGGAGGAAGAGTGGCTTTTACAAGTGGCAACAATGATAGTACTAGGAAATTAACATATTGTAACCATCCAAGTAATAGGTAATTCAGGCAGGGATCAGCCAAGGATAGTAAAAGGAGCTGGTGACAATGCGAAGAGGAAAAGTGGTGAACCTTTTGTGCCGCATCACCTGTGCTTTCTCCTACAATCCACCCTGTGACCAAGTGACAAGTCCTACAGGGTGGCTGCTGAGGACCTGGAGTACAGCCTTGGCTATCCAGAAATTCGAGTCACCACTATGCTCTCAGAATTGCACACCAGCCATAAAAACTGCACCTATACCAGCATCTTTGAGGTGGAATTGTGCCATTCCTCTAACATGAGAGCCTGGGCAGAAATGCTGGGACCAGTCCAGGGTATCTGAGAGTATGTACAACGATCAGCTGTCAAACTGTGGATGAGACACCTAATGCTGCCTTTGCTGCGACCCAGACTAGAGTGGTAGCAACAGTTTCACAGCCTCAGATAAAATATGCAAAACCTGATGCTCTTCTAGAGCGATGAAATGTAAGCGTGTCACCTACACATATTCAGCTTGTCCCTTCCCTCTCACCCGAGCATCTCCTCAGTTACCCTCCCCATTCTATCAGCCTCGTGATGAGAGAGCTGCAGCCTGCCGGTCCAAGCCAGCCTCTCCGTTTACCCTGAAATTGCCCTGGTACCTGACAGAACCCATCAGCGAGACTCTGCTCGCCTCCCTGGGTCTCCCTTCTTGCTTGAATGCACACCCGCAAATCCAAACAGTGTTAAAGGATATTGATGAAGTGCATGCCTTTCCAAGAATGATGGCCCAGGAGGAAAACAGGAGTTGTGCAGAGTAAGCAATCAGGAAATGTCAGCAGACCTTAGAGAAACCCTTCAAACACACCGGAGCACTGAGACAAACATCAAAACTAATGGAGTGTTTGTAAAGAGATGTGTGTTTGCCCGGGAAAGGAGGTAGGAGATGAAGTGAGAGGCCGGCAGGGCTGGATGGGGGATGGGGCGCCCACAGCACGGCAGAGGAGGGACAGGACTCACACGCTGCCAGTCCGGGGAAGAGGCCGGAAAGTCCTCTGAGAACAGAGTGGACCTTGAGGTTTATGCCTGCAGTCCATCCATTTCCCCTGTTGGTTCTAGCACCTCATTTTCCTTGGTGAACTACTCTCCACTATTTGCTGAACATGTCATTGAGGTGGGGAGAGGTTAATCCCACCTGAATATCAGGCATCGACATGTCACTCAGGAATCGCCCCTGAGAAGGGCACACACACCTGGCCACGGCAACTGACTTCAGGTTAGTTGCTGATCCAAGTCAGAGCCACTCACTGAGACATGTTTCTAGATCTTTAACTGCAACTCTTGGGAAATAGAGTATCTCTTTCTGCTTAAAGTTTCTGTGGGGAGCAAAGGCCACAATGATATTAGACATGGAAAAAATGTGTTAAGAGAAATAGTCAGGAAGGCCGAGAGAAGGACTTTCTCCATATTGGCTGTGCCCGGCTGCTCTGGAATAATGCCCTTCATTGGATTGGTCTCGCTGAGGGAGTCGGGGGAGGGCAACTTAGACCTTTCAAAGACTTTTAAAAGGGCCTTCACAATTACAGCCTTGATCTGCATTTTGGCTCCAGCCTCACTTCACTCAGAAAATCTCTTACTTTCTAGAGGGGCGAAAGATAAGAAACAAGAAAGATTTCAGCAGCCTGGCAAACCCCATCCCTTGTATGGCCTCTAAATGCTGTTTTCACGCTAAACAGTTCCTTCGAGAGTCCATTTCTCTTTCCTCCAAACACTTCACAGGGAACAGAACCGAAGCCAACTGGAATCTGTAACATTCTGCACGGCTTGCAAATCCATTCTGCACATTTCTTCCCTGCCTGGTTACCACTGCTGCTAGTTTCACTGACATAATTTGAGTTGTCTCCCTGCCCTGCCCCCCAGCCCCAGTTTGATATTGTCGGTCCTCGCCGCTTTTCTAATTTTATTAAACTGTTTGTTCATTTTGACAGTCTTGCTAACACTTTCACTGGATTTTGTTCAAATCTAGATCTGATTACTAAACAAAGTGGATCATGTTTCTAGCTTAGGATACAGAGGCTATACAAAGAGGAGAATGCCAATGAAATAAATTTAATTTGCAACTTGCTAACCAAGTAGAGAAATCTCAGCATTTCCCTAGAATGCTATTATTCTGACCCATATTTTTTTCCAAAATTACTATTTTCTACAGGGCCACACCAACAGTAATGAAGCAGAAAAACGATGCATGTTAAAAAATTAATGTGCTCCAAAGTGGGTTGTAAATTTTTACCTTTTTATTGGTCACACACTTTTGATAAGCTTGACAAGTTTTAGACCTCTTTAATTTAAAATAGAGTTTTAGTTATTTAAGTTACAGTGAAAAAAGTTCCCCTATCTATCATTGGAATGGTTCAATACATCCGTTAATCTACAAAATACCATGCAGAAAATGATTTTTATCTACTCTGACCACTCATTTAGCCTGTTCTAGAAAATAAAATGGCTGTTTTCTGAGGACTCCAAATCTAGACTTGAGGCAAATACCTTCATAAACCATCATAATTGCAGAGGCAAGACTCAAGAGCTGCTGCTGTCACTATGTCTTCATTAGCATGACTGGGGCCATTGCAGTGGGTGAAAACCGCATGCAAAGAAATCAAAATCTGTGAACACTGCAACAAGACATGCAACGCTGCCTCTAAGGCCCGAGTTCATTTGCTCATGAACTCGATGGGGGTCCAGAGAGTTGCTCATTTCCTTCTTATTTCTTCTCCCAGTGGCACTATCTGCTATTTGCCAAGCAGATGAAACAGGTTTGAAAAGATTCCAATGAAAAACCAGCAGAGGAAGTTGCAGCCACCGTTTCTTAATTGTCTCCACCCATGACCCTATTGTGTAATCATTTTCATTAAGATTGTTATCAATAGCTCCAGAGCACGTGAATTCATATTCAAAATATATCAGAGAGGGCTAAGAGGCATTTGCAATGCTATCGTATTAAATTTGTCAGATCACAAGTCACATGAGCCCGGTGGACCCCCACCGTGTATGTTTCCTATCAATAGTACATTATTTAGGAGAAAAATAGTAACACGTAGAAAAGGGCACCGGTAAGCTCACAGACTGTCAGAATTCAAACTGTGAGGCTCAGAAAACAGACACATACTATGCTAGCAGAAAGCCTGAACATTCAGTCCCCATCCCCAGTCTACAATTCTAAAAGTAATGGGCCCCAACTGTCCTATGATATGACAGGAATTCGAAAGCATCGTGAAACCAAAGTTTGAACTTGGGAAAGAGGAAGAGGCAGAGGGGAAGAATCAAAGGAGTAAAGGTGACTATGACGGTGATGGAAACTGCACATCAATCTTATCTTCTGCCCTGACATAGCAGACATCACTAATTGTAACAATTACGTATAACCGTGTAACAAAACAACCCAAAATTCAGTGGCTTGAAGCATTTACTAGTTCACACACATGCAGGCGAGCTGGGCAGTTCTGTTTGTCTGGGCTGAGCTCACCCATCCCATGACATGCTTGCTCATGTATTCATAGTCAGCACCGAAGTTGACTTGGGGCTAAGGGAAGTAAAACGGCTTCGCTGGAATTGCCAGTCTTTGCACATCCATGGTCCCATTCTCCAGAAGGATGGCATGGATGTGTTTAAATGATGGTAGTGGTGGAAGTTCTAGAAGCAAAAGCAGAATTATTCCAAGCCCCTACAAGTCTGGGCTCAGAGCTCAGAACAAAATTGTTTTTACCACATTCTATTGGCCAAATCAAATCACAAGTCAGCCCACATTCAGAGACTGCAGAATTAGACTCCGCCTCTGAAAGTTAAGTGGTGCAAAAAGTTGTAGCCACTTATACAAATTCTAACCCACCATAAACTCCCTCCCCTTTGGGAGGTGAGGCAACTTCAGAACCCTTTGATCCCAGTGGTCCTAGCGGTGACTCCCAATTTTTCAAAAAGAAGCAAATTTGTTGCGCATGGTAACAACCTCTAGCATCAGCATACTCATTCACGACTGGGACAGTCATGTGATATGACAAATATTACCTAATAAAATAATGTCCTAATCCCTTAGTAAGTTAGGAGTGAATACAAAATGATTTATATATAAACTCTCTAGAATCTTTTGTGCTCATTTCTGGAACACACATCGTTGAAACCATCTACTGATCACCGTAAGTGCTTCTCTGTCCATGTCTCAGAACTCATGTGTGTATGTGTATAGTGTATGTTTTATTAGTTGTAGTTTTTATATAAACTAACTGATCCATGAGGTAGACAAGGCAGGAATTATCATTCTCATTTTAAGATTTAAAAACATGAAACAAGTGTTGAGTTTCACCCACTTAGTGAATGGAGGGCCTATTTGAGTAAAAATTCAAATCCTTATTCAGCAAAGTTAGTTTTTGTACACTTTACATATTGGGAATTTTTCCCTAGAGATTTTTTAAAGTAGCTGTTTAAGGAGGTCAAAACCTGGGAAAAATAAGTGGTATTTAAGATTATCTACAAGTCTAGCACTGAAATATCGTGTGGCTCAGGCTAGAGGGTGTTTTCCCTGTTTTTCTAAGGTCTTAAGTAGGACCTATTTGGCATCAAAAACCACCTTACTGAATCCAGAAACTCTACCCCCACAGTTCATAATATCTCAAAACTCTAAGATTAGAGCATCCAGGAAATAAAATAAGATACCATGAGAGAGGAAATTGCTTTCTGGTCCTCCAGGCATTTGTTTTATGCACTGAAGCAAGAACATTTGAATATCCTCTTAGCTGCCTTGTGGGGAAAGGCTGCAGATATTTTTAGGCACCAGGAAATAACCTGGCGTGACTAAAGCTGCAGGATCCATGACCCCAATAATGACATCCTGTGGTCACCCACTCCGTAGCGTCAAAGTCATCAGTGGTCACACTGCCAGGTCACGGTCTTAGGAAGAACCTCAGGTCAAAATTAATGAGTTGTCCCCAGAGCTAGCAGATCAGAAGGTAAGCGAATATCAACTTTCAAAAACAAGTAAGAAGGAATTAGAAGCTATAAACAGAAAACTACTAAACCGTAGGCAGAAGTAAAGAAATGAACTACAAGTTGAGAGTGGAGATGTTGATATTTGAGAGAAATCTGAAGCAAAGGCCTGGAGTCTTCATTGGTCTAAGATGATTAAGAAATGACTGTTCAATCAGCAAAACATTTAGTCATTTTCAGCTTGAATTTCACTGCCATCTTCCCTATTAAGATGAGCCATTACTTGAATAAACCCTCCGTGGAAAGCACTGGGCTTTTCCGATTTCATAAAAATCACCTTATCCACACAACCAGCCCATGGGATAGGCACATATTCCCAGTATACAGACAGGGAATTGGGCAGCGTGCAGCCAGGATTCCGACCCTGATTCCAGTCTGGTCTCGTATTGTTCACATCACACTCTCGCTCCGGGCTGTCTGTCCCTCAGGAGAGCAGGCTCTCCTGGATGGCCAGACCCCTCAGGAGCGCTGCGCTCAAGACTGGTCACCACAGAAGACACACTGGAATGTTCTAGAGTACAGCAAAACAAAGCAAAACAAACTGGGGATGGGCTTTGGAAATGAGTCCAAGGCAAAAAATAAATAAGGTTGTTTTTTAAAAAGGTGAATTTGTCCGACTAGAGAATTTAGAGAATACATTTATCAGCCATTAAATGGGCACAGAGCAATTAACAACGTGGTCTTAGTCTGTATGGCACTAGGAGGCAGAGGAAAGCCAAGGGGCGGTAGCCACAGGGAAGTAAATGTTACCTCACTATAAGGAAAACGAAAACAAGACCAAAAGTATAAGTACACAGTAGTACCCCTTTGTTCATGGGGGATAGATTCCTAGCCTCCTAGCACTTCATGGCTTCTCTTTGGCATAACCAAATCACCAGCACCACTGCTCTTGTACTTGGGGGCCATCCCATAAGCACTGCGACAGGCGATCGGATAACCTAGACAGCTGCTAAGTGACGAATGAGTGGCTAGCACATTCCATCCAGTGGACCAGGGGATGATTCACATCCCAGGCAGGACACAGCCGGACTGTGACAGACTTCATCACGCTATTCAGAATGGTGTGCGGTTTTAAACTTATGAACTGTTTACATCTGGAATTGCCACTTAACCTTTTGGATAACAGTTGATGGCAGGTAATGAAAATTAAAGCCACACAGCTGGCCCTCTGCATTCGCAGATTCCCAATAGTGGAGCAAAAATACTGTTTTGGATCCTCGGTTAACTGAAGCCACAGACGCAAAACTGTGAATACAAACGGCCAACAGCACTTAGACTGTTCAAACTGAAGCAAGAAGTCCAAATGCCAAATATCAGGAATGACTTGGGGAAGAAAGCCAATAAAAACTCCAAACTAAACAACAGCTCAGTTACATCCATTCATTGCCTCGTTTAAATCAACAGACCAAGTTTCTGGACCCAGTCAGCAAACATTTTCTTTAAAGGGCAAGACAGTAAATACTGTAGGTTGTGTGGGCCACCCGTGATCTGCACAATCTTTTAAAACTTCTTTCCAACCCCTCATAAATGTAAAAATGATTTCTGGCCCCTGCACTGTTGTTGCCAACCCCCGCCCGGACGGGGCTACTGTCGCTCTGCGGTGCCCGCGGGGGAGGCCTGCCGTTGCCTCAGTCTGAGCTAAGCACCCTCTGTAGCCAGAATGTTGCACATTCTACCCCGGATCATTCACACGTGAATGTCTTGCTGCAAGACCGGTCGGAGAAGGGGGGCTGGGCCGCTCAGCCGCGCTTCACGTCACTGCGCACACAGAACAGCTTCCACTGTGTGGACAAATGTTTTAAAATCATCACGCCCGGGCACTTTCCCTGTTTGAATCCCACTGGCAACCTCCAGCGGGCAGTTTAGAAATGATTTCATTTCAAAACACCAGCATCCTCGAACGGAAGCTGAACCTGGAGCCAGACCTGCATCGTAGACACATTCACTTTGATGTCTTAATGGCTCTTCAAACCCAACAGGTCCCCCAAAGAAAGCAATACGCCCCTCCCCCATCCACATCTCCATGCATTTCCTTTCCTCGCACGTCCCAGCGTTGATCACGCATCACAGTCCCACAGTTGGAAACCGCAGGGTGACCCTCACCCTCACGCTCCTCCTTCACTCCCCACAATAAACCTGTCATAAGTGAAATTGATTGTGCCTCGGAATGTCTCTGAATTCAGGTGTTTCATGAGGAGCTACCAAAGCAAATCCAAGCAGGCCCCTATCCTCTCCCAACAGCTTTTTCTCTGGTCGCTTCGATTCCAGCAACTCTCTGTTCTAATCGTGTAACTAGTAAGGTACCGTCCCCTCCAAAAACAGCGTCTTCAGAACTGAAACTGGTCCCCCCAGTCCCCTGCACAGACTTTCTCTGGGCTCCCCGGAGCCTGAGTAAGTGGGGCCAGGCATTTCGACCCGTCATTCAGAGACACGGGGGCCTTGTCTGTGCCCTTCTCTCCCTCTACCTCTCCAGGAAGAATACCTTGATGGACCGGCTAAGAAACTGCTAGACTAAATACTTACAAGGAGTACAAAATAAGTATTTCAAGTGTTTAAAAAAAAAGAAGTATCACATGTGATTCAAAAGAGTATTTTGTTAAGCTCTTTGGGGTGCAAAGGCTTCCAAAGGCAAGCTGAGTTCTAAAATCGCAGTGGCCAAACCCTTCTAAAGATTCTGTGTGCTGAGATAGGGATGCATATTTAAGGTTCAAATAAACTGTGAGGAATAACAGAGGCCAAGGAGTCCCACAAGGGTCCTCTTTCTCAGCCACTCAAAGGCTTATCAGTGACTCCTGTTAAATAAATAGAGAAAATTGATATTGGTGAAAAGGAACACCGAGATACTTATTTATCTTCCCCGACATTGTCCTGTGCTGCTTGGCCCCCGTCCAGTTGCACTGAGAAGCTCGCCTGCTGTTGGGGGAGGTCACCTGGAGGATCTGACTGTCAGGTGAGCGGCAAGCCAGACTAGGGTCGTCGGTGGCTCCTCGCTGCCTCCCCTGTGTGTGTAACATACATTCCGCGCGCTGTTTCCATGGTGAGCATTGTTAAGGCTTCAACATTGGGTGAGTGACGGGTTGTTGAGACCATCTGAATGGTACGTGTGACTGAATCCAGTTAAGGCCTCGTATGAATGTTTAAGATTCCGCCAGGCAGGTGCAGAGATCTACTTGTCTTGCAGCCACCTCAGTAAGACAAGTCTCTTCTGTAACTTCCCTTGCTTATTAAACCTGCCCCAGCCAATCTGGGGAGGCCTGCCTCTTTCTTCCGTCTCTCTGCCGCCTGTGGACAGCAGCCAGCCTACAGACCCACGCTTGCCCTAAACAAGCCAAGTATTTATGATGCCGGGCCTCCTCTGCCGTGCAGCTTCTTCTTCCTGAGAGCATTTCTGCTCCCAAGGTCCCTACTCCCTACCCCGCCGGCACTCACATCTAAATTATCTTCCTCATGCTCATAACTGAGTTTTTTTTTAAAAAAAGCTTTTTATGCTGGCCCTGGGCAAGTTTTGCTCCTTCCTCTACAATCTGTGTTCAGTTTGTACCTTTATAATGTCACTTATCTTGTTGGTTTTATGTACTTGTTTACAAGTCTATTTCCTGTAATAATCTATGAGTTTCTTGAGGGCAAGTGGAATTGCTTATTCATCTTCGAATCCCCAGTTTCTAGCTTACTGCCCATCACTGGGGATTGGCTCAGTAAATGTTTGCTGATTTAATTTAATGAGATGTTTGAGAGAGTCTAGTTGGTGTATTCTCTCAAATTTTATGACATGGGTTCCAGTCCCCACTGAGCCACTAGGCAGGTGTTTGACCTTGGGCTAGTTCTCGGGCTCAGTGTTTTAAAGAAAACAAGAACAATGCCAAGTGTTATGTCTAGCTCAAATGGTTATTTCAAGAATAAAGTGGCATCGAGTATGGGAGGATGCTATTTAAAAAAGCACTCTGTATCCTAAACTGTTCTTCTCTGGTATTTGACATCACACCAACATACCAGTAAACACTCGTTAAAACAAACGATGTGGGTCCGTCACTGATCAAGGTCTATGCCAGGGCAGAAGACGTCAATGCAAAAGTCCAAGGCTCTGTCTCCTGTCCGAGAAGAAGCACAATATGCAAACAGCCCATTCTGGAACCCTGGCTCTTCCAAAGACATTGCCAAAGAAATGTGTCCATTTTCACTGAGTGCTACATTTCAGCTCATGAGCATTTTCTGAGAAACCACAAAGTGGAATAAAAATCCGAGGAGTTGAATTTGAAAGGAAAGGCTCAAGTCTGGCAATCTGGTCAGAGAGAGAGAGAGAGAGGTGAAGAGAAATGCTAGCCAGTAAGTGTTGAGGTTTCTGTTATGCAGACTAGATCACGGAAACAGCCATTTTGTCTTTTTTTGTCTGCATGTATCCAACTAAGGGAGACAATCAGGCACACTGAACCCAACTATCTGAAGATGATCTGTCACTTTCCATGTGGTAAGACCACCCACAAGCATTCATGCTCTCCCTCACCCTATCGTTCAACCCTTCGACACAGTTATAAAGCACCTAGTGTGGGAGGGCAACAGTAGGTGTTGGAGATACATCAGTGGGATAATGCAATCCTTGCCCTTGAAGACCTCGGAGTCCACAAGAAGAGAAGGCCGAGTCAATGAGCAACGACCACACAGTGTGGAAAGCATTCTGACAAGTTAAGTGTGAGGGTCTTTGACAGCAATCAGTCAGGGTGCCAGGGAGGGTGTCTGATACAAGAACCGTTCTAAACTCTATCTGAGCCCCCTGAATTGCTCATTAAAAATTTGATAGCAGAGCTTTAACCTAGACTTTCTAAATCAGAAGTTTTGAAGTCAGGACTCCAAAATATGCATTTTTAACAAGGATCCTAGGTAATTTTACTGCTAAGGGTGTTGGAGAAATATTATTCTAGATCAGCGATTTTTTACCTTTTCCATCTCACAGCATGCAAAAACTAATTACTAAAATTCTGCAGTACACCAAAAAATAGATTTTTGCCAATCTGACAAAAAATAGGTATAATTTTGATTCATTCACACCAGATGGCTATTATTGTGTGGTTGTTGTCATCATTTTTATTTGACAATCCAAGGGAAAACAGGTCAGTTCCCCTCACTAAGCAGCTGGGTATTGCATACTTTAAAAATTCTTGTGGCAGACCAGCTGAATGCCACTGTCCTAGGTACCTGACATGTATGCCGAGTCCTTCATTTTCTTCATCATAGATGGACGAACTAGAATCTGTATCAGAACATTTGAATGAATGGGAAATACATCATTTGAGTTAAATTAAACTATAATTTACTTGCAACCTAGCAGGTAACCAATGATAACACGGAAGGTTAATAGTTCAAACTCCGCCATCACACTGGCCTGGGTGGAAACCTTAACTTTGCAACTTACCAGATATTCGGTTTTGAGAATAACCTCTCTGTGCCTCAGTTTCCTCATCTGAACAATGAGTATAATGAAACCACAGGTAGGATGGAGTAAAGAACAGAACTACTGAGAACACTGTCTGGCACTCAGATGCTATGGAAGTGTTGTGTGTCATTATTAATCTCCTTCTGTTTATTTGTTTTCTCTCTGGGCCTAAAGGTGAGCTCAGCACTCATTCCAGGTCAATTTCCATTAGTTACCATTTGTTTTCCTGCAGTTAATTTCCCTGTTGCCTTTTCTGGTGGTACATAAGGAACACTGAATAATGTCTCACTGAGACACCTGACAGAGAGACTCGGTGTTCCCCTGAGATGCGTCCAAAGGAGATACTTGTTTCCTCTGCCGTGTCGGTCACAGCCTCACTCTGCACGGCCTTTGGGAGGCAGTCAACCAATTCTGCTCTTGAGGTAGTGTATCTAGAGATCTGCTGATCTGGTTTTTACTCTATTTGTAACAGTAAAAATTCTCTTCCATTTCAGTGGCACACTATGCATTCTTCAAAATATTTAAGCAGAACCTACTCAACAAAATCAAACAAGCAAGCAAAATATAACCAGAGACAGTGACGTTAAGAACAATCTGACAGTAACCAGAGGGGAGGTGGGAGGGGATGAAGTGCGGGAAGGGGAGAAGGGTTTTCAGGAACTACTATAAAGGGCACATGGACAAAACCAAAGTGGGGGGGTGGAAGCAGGGGAGGGAGGTAGGGATGGCTGGGGTGGGGGGTGAGTGGTGGAGGGTAAATGCAGACAACTGTACTTGAACAACAATAAAATAATTAAAACAAAAATAAGTAACATAAATAAAATAAAATAAAATAACTGGAAAAGACGATTTGCCAAGAATATGAACAATAAGCAGTTGTCATTTTAGCTTAGAAGAAATCCTTCAACATGTTGGTTGCAAATTAGCTTGTCCTCCTCTTCGTTACCCCACTGCCCCAATTACTTGCATCTGGTTACAACAATTTCTCCCTTTCTTAGCCTTCAGCAGTTTGAATCCATGGTTCTTTATCAGGTGGCTTATTGAAGTTCTCTGCATCTCATCAATTCCTTTTATTTCCATAAGCCCGTGTTAAAGGGCTTGAAAATAAGACCTAGACAATTTTCAATCACATCTTGTACCCAACTACTCTAAAACTCTATAAAATTAAAGTGTAATTAGATAGGTTTAAAATTATATAAGTGAAACATTTAATGTTCCTGGCCAAGAGTATTTTGGATGGCTTTTTATAATATGCATTACTTTACAAATTAAAACATTTTACTTACTTAGTGGGAAGATATTTTAAGGTTATGCTTAAAAGTACATTGAAGTTAAAATGTAGTTAAAAGTTATAATAGAATCAGTTACAAAGTCTTATCTGGCTCAAAAAGCCCCGTGGAAATAAAAGTCTTCTTCACATTTAGATGTGTCCGCTGACACCCATGTTGTTCTGAAGGAACAGTAATGGAGACTGCAGCTCCGTGTGATCATCGCGATGGATTGAAGGGTTTTTTCATTAGAGTTAAATGTATGAGAGTCACCATAAGCAAGTAGGGACATAATTTTATGTTTTTAAATAATAATTCACACTGGAGGCTTCCGAAGTTTTGAATGTTTACAAATGTTCCCTAGAAAAAGTTTAAAGCAACTTGTACTGTTTGTCCTGAAGAAGAAAATCTCCATGAACATTTCAACTGAGAGTACCCTGATGCATGTTGTATTATTTATGATGTTGAAGTTATAAAGTTATAAAACACTCTGATTAGTATAATCAGCAATAGCATCAACCTTATTTAATATTATATGAATAATTTGAAAAGGTTTTTTGGAACAAAGTAAAAGTAATGAGAAATTAATAGAGAAGGAAAGAAGGGAAACGAGAGACTTTTAAATCCCCCAAATGTTCTCAGTCCAGACTTAGACAGTAAATTTGTATATAGAGTGGTGGGCATAGACAGTTAACATTCTGTGGCAAGCATCCAGTCCTGGGGACTATCTCCGAACTTCGGTGCACCTGTCTCTGGAAGGACTGATGAATGATGAGTTTAGGCTGTTAGCAGGTGAAAGGAGAAAGTTGTTCCTTGGAAATAGGCTTCATAAGACATTTGAAGGTTTTGTACACTTCTGAGAAAATGGGACTGAAGAACCACAAAGTCATCAAAAAGCCTTTTCAAATGTGTTACAAATTTTTTAAAAAACAAGAAAAGGAAGATAATAAAAGTCAACCTCAGGCTATGTGTGTTCACAATTTGATTAGTTTTATGCTGAATAATATTGTTAATGGTTTGACGCGATATAATTAATGCCTAAATACAGTAATTATAAAGTGATTATAATTAGACCCAATAATTAAATTTATGGATAAAAATGAGATAAAGGAAATAACATGCATGCCTCATCAAGGAAATATTACTTAATGAATAATTGAACACTTCACAAAACGATGATGTTTGTAGAAAGCCTTCACACTGCTACACTTCCCAGCAAGAAGGGTGAATCTCCAGTGCACATTCACCGAACAACTGATTTCCCCACTCAGTGCTGAGAAAACTTTATGTGGAGCAATTAAACACAGAGATAAAAGCCACACCTGCCAGGCTGACCTCATTATTTATGCAATGCCTCTACACCATGAACTTCCTGTTCATCGTTTGCATATTTCCAGACAATCGCTGCCACTTTGTGATCATGTACCATGTGCCAGGCACTTTGTACGCAGCTCCTGAGATCCATTTAGAAACAATGCAGGAGGTGTTATTGATTCCCTGCATGTGATTTCGAGGAAGATATGAGGAAACTGCGACTCAGAGAGTGTAGGTCACTCGCTCAAGATCTCAGCTGGCAGTGGTGGAGCGAGAATTTGAACCCTGGTCACCCTGATACCAAAGCCTTTGCTCTTTTACCCACCTCCTATACAGCCTCCCTTGTAGCCCAGGCCTAGGTGCTGTTCATAGTGCTTTTCTAACCTACCTTCCAGGTTCTCCAAGATGTACTGAGTAGACTGACTATGGCTTCAGGTCGAACTTAAGACTCTCAACCACACCCCCAACCAGGGCCTCCTGACACCTGGCCTCTGTGGAGGTATCAGCTTCCCCGTGGAGAAGCTGTGCCAGCTTTGCCCTGCTGAAACCTGAAACCCTTTATATTTGAGAAAAAGAATATTTTATATGTTCAAGCCACCTTAAAACCAGTGAAATGTTTTGCTCCTTGCAACCAAAGGGACTCCTAATCAATATAATCTTTAAGGCGTTATGACTTACTCTCTGACACTAAAGTGATTTTCCTCTCATGCAAAAGGCAACTGTTTTAGTTAAAACCAACTAATTACTCTAAATAAAAGTACACTTCCCTGTTGATTTCTTTATTTTCTCTTGGGCTGGGTTATTAGTGTGGTGCTGGTCCCATCTCTAAAAGAAAATCCAAAGAGTAAGGATCCTCCTATGTCTTACGGTTGAATCAGACTCCAATTTTAAAGGCTGGTCAGGGAGAAGAAATGGCAAAGAGAAAGATTTCTGAAGGGTGAGACAAATCTTCAGTGGGGGGCTGTTCAGGAATTGGTTTTCAGTGTTTGGTCACCCCTTTCTAAGTGGAGACCCTCTCCCATTACAAGGCCTTGTGATTGAATCAATAAAGAATGCAGATAGACTTCTTTACAGAAGTTTTTAAGGGACTCAGAAGTAAAAATTCGAACTTCTGATGACTTGGGGAGATCTCAAGATACCTGTACAGACTTGTAAGGGGTTATAAAACCAGCACTCGAGACCAAAGAGCACAGCCAAGAGTTTCAGTGAGAGTCTTCCAACTGGGGACTGAGAAGAGCTCAGGGTCTGGCACAGAGCTCCAGGTCTCCAAAGCGCAGAGCGGGGGCTTGTCCCCGCCCCTCCTGAAGAATGAGCCCCACCTGTAAGGCTCTGCTGCCAGGAGATAGCAGCCCTTGGGAACCGTGTTTCCTCCTCTCTCCAATCCATGCATTCCTTAAATACGGCTTACACTCAAAAAAGAGTTGTTAACTAAGGGTGACGCAAAAGGAATTAAACATTAGCTTATTTATTTTGATTCACCCAGCAAGGAAAACTGATGGGTAATTATAAAAGAAAAGCAAAGAATGTTGTTTTTTTTTTAAAAAAAACACATTTTTTTCATGTATTTCATATATAAAAACCTGTTAGTCTCAAAATGAAATATAAATCTTTTGTGTGCATGTCCGTCAGCCTAATGAAAATAATTGCATCCCGAAGGGAGGTAATTTTATTCTTCAAACCGCTGGATAGAAAAAATCACAAACACTAATTCTCTGCAACAAATATTGACAATTTCATAAAGAGGCACTGGATTAATATTTTATCAGAAACGAGCTGAATATTTTTCTGCCACTATTATTTTCAGCTGGGCAGAAATGTCTGACTTGGGAAATATTCTATAGCAGATGCTTTGTTTTGTACTTTCCATTTTTCCAAACTGCAAGTGATATTATTTATTGTGTAGATGCTGCTGTGTAGTTGTCACTGACTAAGACTGATTTTCAATTTCTCTCAAGAAACCTTTTTTTAAAATATATATCAGTATTAATACAACCATGGTGCCTTGGATGATTCACTCCCAGATTATTTTCTACCTGGAGAGCTTTAGAAACTTCAAAACCTACTAATTTTGGAACATAAGCATTATTCCATTGGACAGGTTTTTGTTTCTGACTATAGTTTGGCAAAATAAATATTCTAAAAACAGCCTTAAGGACAGAGAAGCATTGCAGTGCCTTTGAACAAATCCTTTTTGATAAATAGAGTTGTGATTTCTCTTAAGGGACTTCATGGCGAGTTTGTTCACAAATTGCATCAAAAGTTGAACATGTCTTTGGGGATAATTTTAATTTCTGCTGGAAATTAGAAAATGCAAGATTCTTTCTTTCTCCCAATGATGGTCAGATTGAAGTATCTCTACCAACCACATTTTTAATATGATCTCAAAATACTGACCGATTTTCTACAGTGTACATAATTTACATTGTTACAAATAAAAGCTTAATGCAATGCCATTGCGTTGCATTTTGCAAAATGTTTACCAAGCATCTGATATGTTCTAGGCAATACTGTATATGCTGTTTAGTTCTCTAAACACAGATTACTGGTCTCCCATGGATTGGGAAAATATCCAGTTGTCCATTACAAATAGTTAGAAAAGCAAAGGCTTAAAAAGAGTTTAAAAGCACAGCCTTTCTTGGACAGTGTGTGTTCTGTGTGTGTGTGTGCACCGTACTTGGAGAATTACACAATAATTAACGTGGCCGGGCGGAATAAGACGGTCCCATTACCAGCAGGTTGCTCACCACCTTTGGACTTTCTGTTCACCCGTGTAAACAGGGGAAAACAACTCAAGTTTTGTGCTGATTAGAGATCATTGTCTTCGGGATCCTGTCACCTCCTGTTAGGCTCTCACAAAAGTTTAGCTATTTTTATCCCTTCCTGAGAAACACTGTCTGACTTCAGTTCTGCTGCTGATCTGCTGGGTTGGATGGAGGGATGTTCGTGGCTTTTGAATATTCATTGAACTGAATGTTTGGATCAAGTCCCTATATAAGAAAGTCTTTAGGAACCTCCATCTCAGAAGTGGATCCAATTATTCAATTACAAAAAGTATGCCTCCATCCAAGACTCATCCTTTTAGGAATAAGCTCAGATAAAAAGCCTCACACTGCCGCGTTCCCTTTCATAAAACTTCCCGGGCAGAACATGCAAGCTGCCAGATAACTTTAGCATCTGGTCTTGATTTCCTGCAATCTGTTAATGAGAGAATGAGAATGTACTATTTTGAAAAAATAAGGGGTTTATCAGCCAGCGGAGAGAAGAGTGATACCCTGAAAACCAGTTGCGTTTCTTCCTCTAAACTTTGTACAAAGACACGCATACTTATTCCGTGACTTTCGACATTGTTATCCTAAAAATATTTAAGATGAAGATTATCCAGTTCTGAGTTGTCATAGGATATAAAGCAAATTAACTCCTCATTAATTAAGGAGGAAGACATTTTGGAACAAGCTGATTGGTTTTCAACCAGAGCGCGATATGCAATGAAAGCGAAACGACGACCAGAGTGAAAGCTGCCGCCACAGCAGCAGCTCCGCCCCCCAGGGCACGAGAGCAAATGAGCCCCTGGCTCACTTTCCACTCCACTCCATTTCTCAAGTCCATCTTTTCGTGTCACTAGAATTAATCACCAGTTGGGTCCACAAAATTCTCCTTCTATTGGTACACAACAGCGTGCCCGAAAAGATTCACTGAAACTATAGAGAATACACAGGTGACCCCGGGGGTGATGAACTCACGCACGCAAAAATCTTCTGATAATAATGAATGACCTTTGATGTACTCTTTATAAATAATGATGCCCCAAACAGCAGCCGATACCATGTATCAGTTTATTCAGAGGAAGGTGTACGTATATTTTATGTAACAGTGTTTTTATTGATGTACTAAGGCACAAAGGTAAACTCACATGCAAATTCCTGTCGAGAATGAAAACAACTGCAACCTTTAAGACTACTTCTTAGAAATAAAAATAAATTCACTTAAGAATAATATTTGCTCAAGAGCTTAAGGCTATAAATTTGAACATATGGTTAATGCTTCCTAAATAACTTTTTTCTAGACCCGAAAGAAATGGAATTCTTCCCAGATGAAGACATATCTGCCTTACACGTGGCCCACCTGGATTACACCTGGATTACAGACTTAGCAGGCTGCCTGACATAAATAGTGGGGGCGGGGGCGGGGGGCAGATTTGCATGTTGCTGTCCTTTGCACGCAAACTTCTGAGTTAGGATGCTCTTTCATTCCTAACTGGGGGAGGACGTCCGAGTTTCCTGTCCAATAGCACTCAGATGTTTCTCTTGCTTTTATTTCTACTTAACTAAAAGAAAAATTTCATAGAGCTACATAATACATAAAACTGATGCATTTTCACAGTCAAGTGGAGCATTTTGTGTACTTTTCCATCTTTATAAAGTCCTCCCCCCCCCCACCCGCCATAAATTATGGAGCATATATTGCCATCTAGCGTCCTTATGAAATAATACTTCTCCCAGGACCACGAAATAAAGAATGATAAATCAAAGGGAATGAAACGTTTGTGCAAGTTGCTTTTGGATTTGCATGGTGTAACAAAAAGCTTTTAGCTGAAACTCACAAAGTCATCAATTAAAAGTGTCTTAAGGTCAATGCTTTTATCATTTCAACTAAAAGATGCAGACTTCCAGATTTGGTTAATTAGGAAGCACCGTGACATCATCTATGACCCATCTTACCACCCAGCATCTTCCACATGTTGGCCACAACCCTCAAATTTATGCCCTCATGATACAAAATGGCTGCCCCTGCTCCATGCCTCATATATTCACCCAACCATATCTGGAGAAAGACAGTGGAAAAAACGTAAGTATATCTTTTTCAGAGTCCATCCCATCCCCTATCATTGATTGATACCTTCCCTTTGTAACTATTGCATAAATTAGATAATAATTTTATGTCCTAAAATCAAGGAATCCTGAGAAAGTCAATGCAATATTTGGCATTTTCAGCCTTTATATCACGGACTTTCAGCAAAGAGGAAGAACTGGGTGTCAAGCACTAAG
This sequence comes from Phyllostomus discolor, assembly GCF_004126475.2. Taxonomy (NCBI): domain Eukaryota; kingdom Metazoa; phylum Chordata; class Mammalia; order Chiroptera; family Phyllostomidae; genus Phyllostomus; species Phyllostomus discolor. Next base: position 159,457,013 of record NC_040907.2, read on the forward strand.
CTGAAAACACGTAATAATGAGAAAAGATAGAGAAAAAAGTTCAAGAACCTGTTTTGGTTTAAAAGGTGCTTTACTTTTCAGATTCCAACAATGTATAGGAATCCTAAAGGACCTAAGGGTCCTAAACATTTCACTGAGGTATGTGGATTGGGGGAGTGAAAGTAGCAAGGAAAAGACAGAGATTCTAAATGGCAAAGACCTAGAAGAACCCCAGGCAAAGCTGTTATGACACAGTATCCCATATAGCAAGGAACTGGCAATGACCCTGAAGGATTCCGAGAACAGGAGTCAGTGGCATCCTGCAAAGGGCAGAGTCAACAGTGGCATAATAGCTTGCTTACTCTCCATGTCTCCTCGCCGTGCCCTGATGAAACAAACAGAACACCCAGCATTTCAGGATGCCTTGAAACAAGTTTCGGATTTCCATGGCAACTTGAGAGAGTTCTCAACTCCTGTGGTTTCCCATTCCGTAGGTCACGTGCATGGTGTCCAGAAAAAGATTTGAGCACTGGCCTTCAAATGGCCATGACAAGTGAAGCCTGGATAAACCAACATGGTTTCTATTAAAGATTGGTCTTAGCTCATTTTTTTTAAAGTAAGTATTCTGTATTTAAAATTTTAGTGTTTTATCCCAAGTGACTGAAAATAATATCTAATCCACATTTCTCTCCTCTACTTACACTAAGCTATAGAGACTGAGATGCATCTTGGGATAATGTAGAATCTGAAAAGCACCCATGAATATTTTGACATTAAGAATATCACTAATTCATACAATATCATTTTGGACAGAAATACTAGTAATTAAGGCCAATCCCTCACATGAGATAGGAGGAATGACTTAGCCAGTGCTTCCTAATGATACACCAGAAGAGTTGGGTCTAAAATTTAGATATCTTCACCCTGGCTGGCGTAGCTCAGTGGATTGAGCACGGGCTGCGAACCAAAGTGTCGCAGGTTCGATTCCCAGTCAAGGCACATACCTGGGTTGCCGGCCGCAACCCCCAGCAACCACACATTGATGTTTCTCTCTCTCTTTCTCCCTCCTTTCCCTCTCTAAAAATAAATAAATAAAATCTTAAAAAAATAAAATAAAATAAAATTTAGATATCTTAATTCCATTCCAGTGCTCTTCACATTGTATTATCTCTGAATTTATTATATAGGCTATCTGTTCAGAGTTTGGGTTTTCAATGCAGACTTGTATATGAATGGCAGCTCTACCTCTTAGTGATGGTTTGATCCAAAAAGACACACTTAATGTCTCTGAGCCTTGGGTCCCTCATCTGTCAAAGGTGAGTATATACAGGAACTACCTTGCAGGACCTTGGGAAAGGAAAATGTAGACTCTACAATGTGGCATTGGAAGCCCACCTGAATTTTGCTCCCAAAGGTTAGTCATTAGCTATGCCAGACCCCTATTTTCAGACTGGGCATCCTGTGGGAATTTTGGGCCTCTCTAATTTAATACTGACCCATTTTACTGAAGCCATGTGGCTCCCTATGACAACGTGACTCTGTAGCCAGACCACCTGAGTTCCAACACTCGTGCTGTCATTTTTATTTTTAGCATACAGGGACAACTGAGCATGCGTTCAGCCTCAGGCTCTGCAACTCTCAAACGACTGGTATACAAGCATCTATCGGATACCATAGAGTTTTTATGGAAATTCAATTAGTTAATATATGTGAATAGCTTAGAACTGTGCCTAAAAAATTATAGGTCCTATACACATGTTGTTTTGCTTTTTTTAATGGTTAATATTATAATTAATTGTGAGACCATCTCATTGATATCTTTAACCTAGCTCCAAAATAAACTTTCTGAACACAGTTCTTATTTTCGAAGAAAAAAAACCCTCAGGTGCAAGTCATTCTAGTTCTAGGAGCCTCCAGTCCCCACAGCAACACGCACTACACAATAGGGGAATGTTAACTCGGCCTGAGCTTTTCCGGGGAGTCCACTTGTCAGCAACCTTTGACCTTCTGCCCCCAAGCCTTGTAAGTGAGGGCTGCAGCAGACATGCAGCCACTTAGATCCCTCCTCCATAATGACCGGCAGCATTAGGTCAGAAAAGTGCCCAGACCCCCGTAAAGCCTGGATATCAGCTGCAGAAATGCAACCCATGCTAAGGCAGAAAGAGGCAGGCAGTGATCAGATGGCTCATTTAAATATACGCGAAAGTATCAGAGAAAGACTTGCAGCAAGGTCGAACCTTGAAGAAACTGGAGACTTTAATCCCTACCGTTTTGGAAAGGAAGGCGCCTAAATAGACAGCCCTCTCTCTTTTTGTCAAAGCCACGCCACGTGCTCTACATCTGTCTCCTGCTTCAAAACGTGTGTAACATCCATTATAAGCTGATTACCCTTCTACATCAGATCATGAAGAACAATTACGATGTTTTCCTGACCTCTTCTCTGCCCGAGGGTCGGTGAGGTCAGGAGCAGTATTGGATGGTGGCCCTCAGGTGACAGGAGTCATGACTGTCAGACTAGAGAGCAAACATGTTTCCACCTGGGGCCGCTGACATCTCCCTGCCCCTCTGCAGAATGTCTATATCCAGGTTATTGCAGAATGACAGTTGATTTCCTCCTGATTTTCAGTAGTTGGAAACTAAAAATACTAGAGAAATCGTTTATTTCATGATTTCAGTAAAAAATAAATACAGCCCAAGCCTGCTTTTGTAAACAATGTTTCCTAGGACTACATCACACTCATTGGTTAATTGGTTGTGTGACAGTGACAGCTGAGTAGTTGTGAGAAAGACTCTACAGCAGGAAAAGCCTAAACTATCTATCTCCGTACAGAAAACATTCGCTAACCCCTACTCTAAACAGACGAGCATGTCTTTCATCTAGGTATTCCAGATTGTTCTAGGATTATATCCCAAGGGAGTAAGTGAACAAGTGGAAACAGGAAAGTAAAGACCCAGAGATGTCCACTGTAATGCTGTATATAAGAACGACACATTTGTAAGCAATCTAAAGTATTTTTAAATCATTTACAAATATATACGCATATAATTAAAATGCACACAGATGTAGGGGATACACCAAAATAATAGAACATTAAGGACTGTTGAAAACAGTCAGACAATAATAGTGCACCTAACTTTTACTGACTGATTAACATGGATGAGTTGCCAAGCTAATAATCCCTTTTTGTGGATTATTATCCTCATTCTATAGGTTAGAATACTGAGGTTTAGACAGATGATATTTTTATTCACACAAGTTAAAAGCAGCAGAGCTGATATCTGAGCAGAGATTTGCCTGCCCAACTCCAAAGAGAGAAACAGGAATAAGAGAGAGAAACAGAGAAAAAAAGAGAGCTATTAATAGACTCTGGGTTATAAAAGAACCTCTGGACATTTCAAAATATTCTGTAGAGTCACACAAATATCGCAATATACCTTTTTGTTTCCCGAACCACTAGAGAGTAAGTTGCTGATGGGATGTCCCTACAATACTTGAGTGTTCTTCCTATAAACAAGGACATTCTCCTTCATAAACACAATACGATGATCACCATAAAGCCAGAAATTAACAATGATACATGACTGCCATGTAATACTCAAATACAATTGTCCCAAGATGACTTTATAGCAAAAAGATCCTGCTGGGAATCGGTAGTTGTGTTTCACTCTCATGCCTCTTTAGTCCCCTTTGGAGTCTTTCTGTGACTTCATAACTTTGACACTTTTGAAGGCTGAGAATCAGATATTTTGCAGGATGTCCCTTGTGGGTGTGTCTGCTATTATCTCACAATTAGATGAGATGCTCGCTTGGTTCTGTGTTCTTCTTTTGTCATCTAAATGACTTCAATTTGTTCTGTTGCTGATGGTGTTCACTTTAGGAAGATGTTGGTTCAGTAGTATTTCTTCACTACAAAGCCAACTCTTCTCTTTGTAAGTATTGTGTGTGTGTGTGTGTGTGTGAAGAGTTATTCTGAAATTATGCAAAGATTCCTTTCCTCTTCTGTGTCTTCATGGATAAGATTCCTTAAGTACTTCAAGGGTATGGATGGACAACCACTTAAAAAATGCTTATTAGTTAAGCAAAACGATGCCCTCTGTCACCTTAAAAACAAAAGGGTTCCAATGTAAAACATAAATTATTTGAAACTCATATTTTTAAAGTAAAAAATTGCATAAATAAATAATAAATACATACATACATGCACACATACATAAAAATAAAATTGGTACAAAGTTACTGTGAGCATCTCCTATGTGCCCAACGCTATCTAGACATTAAAGATCCAATAAGTAAGGGCAAATAGGGCCCATACCCTCACTAAACTTTCCATCTTGGTAGTTCTTACATGTTTCATACCATGAGTAGCTGAAAAAAATACTGAGATACCGTGTCTGTTCTCTGGCATGTGCTGTAGCTAAAGACATGAGAGTCACACAGAACTCAGCCACAGAATGATTTAATGATGAACCGCACAATATTGACTCAAACACAGTGGTGCAAAGACAGATCAGCTCACTGTCTGCCTCTGGGTAGGCTCCTTGGAAGAAGAAAAATAGGAAACATTTAAATAGTGTTCATTCTGAAAATGGGGGGCATCAAGAGGATTCTCATGGTTAGCATTAAAATTTTGTTTACTATTATGAAGCAGTTCAGCTGTGATGGGCGTGTCGACACATACAATGGATAACTACACTTATCTTACAGTTGAAGTAAACATCAGGCATTGATTGAAGCTTTTTGTGCATTCCTTCCAAATATCCATGATCATCACAGATGTATAAGCCAGATCCCCTTCCCAAAAAGGCTAAACATTAACATTCCCTGTGCCTTCATGGATAGGGTTATTCAAGAGCTTCAAGGGTGTGTGAATGGACAACCACTTACAAAGACTGCTCTCTAGTGAAGCAAAATGATGCCTCAGTCATCTTAAAACTGAAATGCTTCCAATGTAAAACTTATCAACTAGTTCAAACTAATTATAAATAAACAAACAAACAAACAAACAAATAAAATAGACTATTCGCTGGCAGACTAGGGTGATTTCAGTTGTCTCACATTTGCTGTAAAATAGTGTGCTTGCAAAGAGCTTGGAGA